>NC_134246.1:16617500-17242500 GCF_965152275.1 Natator depressus
TATAATCTAATCCTCCCGGTTTTCTTTAAGGGCAGTATGCACACATCTTGTTTCAAATGTGAATAGAGGGTCAGCAGTGCATGTTAAAACAAGAATGTATTGTTAACGGACAAATGTTTGTTTCTCTCCATTGACAGAACCAGTGACACTGCTGGCTGCATTGAACAGCATTACACAGCACAATGTCTGTTCCTATAGGGGGAACTGGTTAGCAGCACACTTTGTGTGAGGAAGCAGGTGCTGTGAATTCCGGGACAGATGTTACCTATTTCCTGCCTCAGGACATTTCCATACGAATGTTAACACTGACACTTCTGTGTGTTCATGTCAGGGAGAAGGCAGCTGCCTGAGCCAGGGGTGCAGCCCTGATCTCCATGTGACGTGGGGGGAGGAGAGTGAGCTCATACTGAATTACATAATTCTGGTGCATCTCGCAATGAAGCAATTGACAGAAAGGATATATTGTTGGTGCTGGGCTTTTTCTGTGTAGGGATCAAATCCAAAGGTGGCAGGAGAGTGGGGATGTTTAAACAAAATAATCTAAAAAGAAAAGGAGTACTTGTGGCACCTTAGAGACTAACCAATTTATTTGAGCATGAGCTTTCGTGAGCTACAGCTCACTTCATCGGGCATCCGATGAAGTGAGCTGTAGCTCACGAAAGCTCATGCTCAAATAAATTGGTTAGTCTCTAAGGTGCCACAAGTACTCCTTTTCTTTTTGCGAATACAGACTAACACGGCTGTTACTCTGAAAATAATCTAAGTGGCCAAAGATCTGGGGAGCCCAGGTTACAATTATTACTGAGTTAACACAGAAATTAATACCCCCCTTAGCTCTCTGACCTCTCACCCTTGTACTCTGAGTGCCTGCTACAAATCTGTTCTGATTGGCTGCTTCCTTTAGGACGCCCGCTCCATGTACTCAGAACAACCATGATCACCATGGAAAAGGAGCAGTGTGGGATTTTCAAAGGACCTGGCGGGTATGTGCTCAACTCCCATGGGAAGTCGATGGATTTGGGTCTCTATCTCTGTTTAGGCCTGTTTGGTAATCCTGGCTGCTGTAATCATGTGCACGTTGTAATTTGTTTATTTCAATGTGAACACTTTCAGTGCTGAAGCCTGTTTGGATGATGGAATTGTATTCTCTGTAAAACCAACTCGGATTTCACAATAATTTGCTTAAGGGCTCCAGTTTTACAGGCTCATACTCGTGCTGTTTGTGCTCTAGGTCCTCTTGTCAATAGTAGGAACTTGTGTCTGCTGCTTGCGCTCTGATTCTGAATCTCCTACATGATTCAAACTCAGCCTCTGAGCATTAGTTCAACTAATTACTTGGGTGGGATGGTAACTGGACTTCCAGTTCATGGCTAATGGGTGCTTACCTCAAACAAGGGGTATTGAACTGAGCCCTGTATTTGTGGCCAAAAGGTATTTGGGAAGAAATCAATTGGTTACATTGTCTTCTACATTTGGCCTGGGTGATTAAATGCAAATAACTTCTGATATTTGACCAAGGTGAAGACTTGTCCTACGGCTGATCGTATCAATGGCTATTTTGAGCATAGAACCAGGAGTCTCTTGTCCAATGCTCAGAGATTAAACATCAGAACTTTTTCTTCCTACCCCCTCAGGTTTCACCTCTCCTTCCAGCCCCCAGCCCCCAAAAAGATCTTTGTCTCTAAGCTCCATGGAGGAAACAGACATTCTGAAAATAAATTCTTTCTGCTTTGATCTTTTTACGAGCGTGCACTGTTTATAGTTCCGTGTGTACGACTTGACACCTTCCCACCTGTGGGCCTGGGAACTGCTTCTTATCACAGCCACTTTGGATATTAACAAGCTGGTGGGGACCGCAACCTGGAGGTCCTGGGCCCTCACCCCACTCCTCTCACCCCACTGCCTTCTCAGGAGGGTGTCAGTTCTCCTCCTGGATTCTGAGAGGACACATCAGGTGTGAGGGAGGCTGCCTGCCATCCCCCAAAGCTGTGTTAATTGCATCAGCCCATGTTTATTGGAATGTTTATTTAGATGAGTGGTGATGGGAGTCTCCTTGGATTCCAGATAAATGCATTCACCACAGGGGTTGGCTAATTACAACCTCCTCTTTCAGAAATGTTGGGAAACAGCTTGGACGTGTCTGCCTCTCTTCTCACTCTTTGTGTTTTATAATTCATAGGAAAAAAACTCTTGATGCGTGGTGTTCTTTTAGATGTATATTTTCACTTCCCACTACAGCTGCAAAGCGAAGTCAGGGGCCTAGCAAGCCTGAAAAGGTAATAGGCCAGATCTTCAGGGCACTGGAATTTGGGGTGGGGGGGGGCACTTAGTCCTAAGAAATCTGGTCACTGGTCTGATAAATTAGATCAGCCTGAAGGCAGCCCTAATGAACCAGAGACTCCGGCTCTTAATGTTGAACAAAGGCCGCAGAACTTGTCTCTGGTATGTTTCTTTACCTGCATGCGTGGAAATCTCATTGACGTTAAGGCCCATGGCTTTATCTGAAAAATAGCATATTGAGTGACACAGCACCCATTGGAGCCAAGCTGAGGCATTGGGGTCAGTACTGACTCAGTGGGAAGAGCCCCCCAGGCTCTCCCAGCACACAGCGCCCTCTAGTGCCACTTTGAGGCGTGAGGGTCAGTACCGACTCGGTGCCTCATACTGACTCACCCATTGGCGTCAGCACTGACTCAGAGAGGAGAGCGCTCTAACCCTGCATGGTGGATCTCAACTTTATTATTCCACTCTCTGTCTGTATGTGGAGGTCCCCCTGTGAAGTGCATGGTATAACACTCAGAGATGAAGAGAGGGGAGGGGGTTTGCCTTAAAATGGATGGGCACAAGCTCTTCAACAGATAAAACTGACATACAAAGAGGTTTGCTTCAGCCGCAGATCAAATATTTTGGAAAGTGATTTTGTCCTCCGGTGACAATCCATCAGGTATGTTGTGGAATGGACTGTGAGGAAGGAACATCTGTGGTGTGGGGCTGGGAACAGGAGAGGCTCAGCAAGTTACTATCATTCCATTTTTTTTTTTTTCTGCTGGGGAGCTGTCACCCATTTCCACATTCCCAGGTGGAGCCAACTCAGAGTTTTTCTTTTAAAACAAGAGATAGTCAGTTTTCTTTTGATGGCAGACAAATTTTTATGGTTCTGAAAGCAGGGGCTCGATTATGTTAATACCAAGCAGCTTGGGCCTCATCTGATAAAGCTTCACTTGTGTGAGCAATCTTTACTTCTGCAAGTTGTGCCATTGACTTCTATAGGACTAGTTGCCTGAGTGAGGGTTTACTCTCACACGAATAAAAATTTGCACTTTATATTTCAAAAAGTTTTCCAAACAAATAACTGATTCATCCTAGCCCCCGGTGAGGCAGCTCAGTATTATTAACCCCAGTTTAAATACGGGTAAAGTGAGGCATATACTTTACATGAGTTCTCCATAGGCATGCAGTCAAGCAGGATTAGAACTCAGGGGTTCTTTGCACCCAGCCCCAGGTATAGTCTTTTAGACCATGCTACCTTTCTGAAATGTCTTAGCACAAACTAGAAATGGACTTATAGGCTGTAAAGCTCAGCACCAGATGCAGGTCTGAATCTGAACATTCTCAGGATTCACGGGTGTTTGGAGCCCCGATTCCAGCTCAGCCCATCTTTACTAATAACTAGAGCCATGCAGCGGATGGAACTTCCAGTCATGTCAACATTTGGCTCCATTCCAAACTGGAACAGAAACTGAACATTTCAAAAGTCCCCACAAAGGAAAAGTCGGGGGGGGGGAATGGTTTTGGCTTGTTTGAAATGTTTTGTTCCTGTGTTTGACTGTTTCAAGATGTTGTATTATATACTACACTAGAATACAATACAAAATAAAATTCAAAACACAAAATCGAAACCTTCCGTTCCACAAATGTCTCAACATTTTGACATTGTTGGAATTTTTTTTCTGATTTTTTTTTTTCAAAATGAAATTCCAGAAAAAATTTCACCATGTTTTGATTTCAACGGGGCTGCACATTCTGACAAAATATGGTTCCCGCAAAGTTTCTCCAACCAGCTCTGCTAAACACCATCTGGTAGTGCAAGCCAGACCATTCCTAGCACAGACAGGCAGTGTAAACGCCTCACTCCGCTCTGCCAGTGACAAACTATAATTTTGCTCAAGTGCATGGTGAGTTTGACATGTGGCCAGCTAGCCCCTGGTGGCTAGTGTGAAACTGCTCAAGTCATTCTTGTTGACCTAAATCATATCTGAACTCAGGTCAACAGAGATGAAAGGCTCTTTTCATTCAGGGGTGTAGCCTGCCACGTGAAGTACATGCACACTAGCCAGCCCGTTCCTGCTCACCAACAGGAGCCCCCCCACTCCCAAGGGGTGATGCTCACTAACACAATGGGTACCATTATGGAGGCTAAGCTAGTCAGATGAGCCTCTTGCCTTGAGAAATGCTGCCCAAACTCATGAAAAATTGAATGCCAGTGTGTATGAGGCATATGCCCAGCTGCATGCATGTAGTTTTTAAAACCCTCCACAATCTTGTTCTAGCTTCTCATGTCCATCCCTGGCCACTCTGCTCCTCTCTCCTCCTGTCACATGCTTGCACCACTGTGGGTGCAAGAGCCTTCTCCTCTGCAGTTGTAGCTGCCCTTTATCTCTGAATGTAACTGGTTCTCCATTCCATTTCAGATCCCAGATAGCAATCTCTGATCCTTCCTTGCCTATCCCCTTTAATTTCCCACTCTCATGACAGTTATTTATTTAACTCTGCTGAGCATTTTGGAATACAGTTTGTATGAAAGGGTCTGTGCCAAATGTAGCTGTATTTTATTATGTTTGCATTAACCCACCGCATCACCTAATCTCGAATAGTGAATTTGTGGAGGCTGGCTAAAAACAGTACTTTTTCCATCCTCTACCTTACAGCACATGTGGGAGGTAAGTAAGTATCACTAACCTCATTTTACAAATAGGAAAACTGAGGCAAGGAGGCAGTCCAAGGCTGTCGAGAGAGCTGCAATTAGAGGTGAGGTTAAAACTAACGAATGTCTATCTCCCAGGCCTGTGCTCAGAACACTAGACTATGCCCCTCTCTAAAGCGCTTTCTCAGTTATGGGTGATAGAGGCTATTGTGAACCTGTTCACCGCATCACCCTTTGGAGGTCTCATGTCAAGCCGAGCATTGGAACAAGAGCTGTGTCCATGTTACATAGCACAGCCGATAAGTAGGTAGCTGTCTATCTCTGCTGAGCCTTGAACAAAACAGGGTCTGCGCTGGTGTCAGGGCTGGCTGAGCTACTAGAAGCATGTAGGAAATGATCTATCTATCCTCCTGCATACCCATTTATCTGTCTAGGGCACCCATCGCTGTAGTATCTAGGCACGGCACCAGCACTACATTAAAAATCACAGTATTTTATTGCAGGACAGCTCTCTGCTGTGCATCTGACAGGACAGCTGGAGGGCAGAGATTTAAAGCACTGAACTTTTCACAAGAGGAAAGGTTGTAGAAGAACTGGACAAATTCCAACTTGTGCTTCCCTAAATCCGTCCCTCCCCCTGCTTTTTCAACTGGGTGGGTTGCGGTTCTTCACTTCCTGTCCTAAACTGTCTGGTGGTATCTCTGTGTGCTGTTGAACGACCGCCACTTCCCTACCTGAGAGCTGACTGCATTTCGCTGTTGGCTGGAGAGATCCCTATGTTTCTCAGGCTGAATCCCTGAGAGGCTCTGAGCAGCTGCTGAACACCCATATCTACTACTGATTTCACTTCTCAGGATTGGGCACCGTACTTTCTTTATTCCTTTTTCATGAAAGGCCCTACAGAGACACAAGATATATTATCTTGTCAACTGTCTAAATGGGCCATCTTGATTATCAGTACAAAAGATTTTTCTCCTGCTGATAACAGCTCATCTTAACTAATTAGCCTCTCACAGTTTGTATGGCAACTTCCAGCTTATCTGTATGTATATATATTTCTTCTTACTATATGTTCCATTCTGTGCATCCGACGAAGTGGGCTGTAGCCCACAAAAGCTTATGCTCTTAATAAATTTGTTAGTCTCTAAGGTGCCACAAGTTCTCCTGTTCATTTTTGAAGATATATTATGATGACCATGTTACTCCAGTATCCTATTATCCCTTTCCTCTGGTCTAAGTTCCTAGCTAGTTTCTATTCTAAGCTTACAGGATGTTTGTATAGAATTTAGTTGATAAAGAATAAGATCTCTATCGGGTTTTGTCCATCCCAGATGAGCGAATAGAGAAATCTTTCTCTGCTATAGAATTCTGCAGGGTGCTTCAAAAATCTTAGAGCAAAGATCACAGTTTGTATTAAGTTCTTTGGGTTTTTTAGAGTAAATTCTATGAAATCCTATTGGTTTCATCCCTGTCCCATTCTACTGGCCTTCTTCCTAATGTGGTGAGTTGAACAGGCTCCCCTGCTTCCATATTTCCCCCACTTTCTTTTTAACTTGCTTAACTTGCCTCTTTCAGAATTGGGAAGAAATGTCTTCTTGCCCACCCAGTTCTGGAGCGCTGCTAACCCTGTGCACTCATGCATCGATTACTGGGGAGGGCAGACTCTGGATCAAAAGTGTTTTGCATCGAGGTCTCTTTTAAAACACTCTGATGCCAGTGGCAATAACAGAGCTGTACTGTTCCGGAGGCTCCTTAATTACCCACTATTAGCTGTGGACTTCAATGCAAGTTGCTGATGGTCCTTACATTTTTGTGTCTTGGCTCTGGGGGGATGTAACTGGTTCCTGACATGAGGCAGCAGGCTCAGTCTGATTAGCATGTAGTGCAGGCAGGTGCAAGGACTGGTGGGTCAAGTTGCATGGTTTGGGCCCCTCCTCCCCCGCTTTCCCCAAAGCTGAATGACTGGCAAACCTGCACAAGGCTCCAGTAAAACACCTGCTATCAGCCCTGCCCTGAATAGTTAGCCCTGCTGCTGATATACTTTCTAGCTGAGGTTCAGATACTGACAGTCAACCAATTGCTGACATGGCCACAGGGTTTAAACCATTATTGGAAATGAGCATAAGGCACAGTGGGTTTTGAAAGTAGTTTGTGCAATCACATTTTTTTACCCTCAGCTAATAACGCAAAACAGCTGATGTTTCCTGGCACAGCTTTTTGCCCTGTCACGAGTCTCCTGGAATAGGACTGAGTTGCTGCAGAGGATGTCAGCAGAATAACTATTAGGAAAAATACAATTTGAGCTACATTTCCAACAGTCACTGGCCAGCAGTGCCCTCCACGTATACAGCCAATTGGGTAGTTACACCAGCAAAACGTGCCTGGGCCCATGCAGAACAGCAGAGATGGGAGAATAATTCACTGCAAAGAATGTCTTTGGTTTGTTGCACTTCTTTTTCTGTTCACAAATTGTCCCCAGGCAATTCAGGATTTTCTCAGTTTATTTGTTCTTTGAAATTCTGCAGATCTGTGAATAATCTTCAATCAATAATTTACTGAAGAGCAACACTTGACTACAAATATGTGACAGGGGAGCTGCACTGGTTAGGTTTGAGCAGACACATGGTGCTGTCCCTGTACCCCTTACCATCAGGGTTCCCCTGTGGATACTACTTTTGCAAGTTACATGTGGATAGGGTGCAATTTGGGAAGGCGAGTATTGGGTATTCAAATCTCCTGGGCAATTTGGGCAATCTCCGCCTTAATCGCCGCAAGGGTTCTCCCACACGTGCTGTGTCTGTCTGCACCCGTGCCAGTCACTCCATCCATGGCCGCGCTCGCCAAGCCCGAGCTGGAGGCTCGCAGAGCAGTGGCTGGCCGGCCAGACCCAGCAGCCAGCAGCAGGCCCTCACTCCAGCTGACCCCCGGCCTTGGACGGCAGCGCCTGTTTGGCTGGGAAGGGGGTCGGTGGGCATTGGGATCCCGGCCACAAAAATGCACCAGCAACAATCTCCACCGGCACCAGCAGGGCCCGGGCCTGCCCTGTCCACGCTTGGAGTGAAATCCATTCATTGGCGTGTATGGGGGCAATTGACCTTCCTCTTCCCAGCATGGGTGCGTGCAGCCGGAAAGGCTTGTGAAGGCACCCCCCGGAAAGCCCACCTGCGGGGGTACAAGCACTTCCAGCTCCCCGTGTGCCACACCACTGGGCGGCGGGACAAGGAGGCTCACCCCCAGCGCTGGGGATCCCCTGGCCACGCTCCACACCGCGCCGCACGGGAGATGTAGCCGTGTCCATGGAACAGCTGCTGGGGAGGACTTAGCCCCTGCACGCGCGCCAGTGACTCCCCGCCCCAGCCCTTTACGCAGGAGGGGAGGATGCACGTGGCGCTTGCTGGGCGGAGGGTTTATTTCCCCTCTGAACGAGGGATTGAATCCGGACGGCCCGTTTGCACCTGCAGCGCTCCCACCCCGTGCATCGCCCCCAGCAGCGCTGGGCCTACACACCGCGTCCTCCAGCCAGTGGCCCCCTGGTGCCCGCCCTCCCGCGCGGGGGGCTCCCCGGCTTTCCCTGCCCAAGCCGCAGAGCCGCCCCTGGGGGTGGGCAAGTGAAGGGGGTGCCTGTGGCCCGCCCCTAGGAGCCGGCTAGCGCGAGCATCCTCCCGCCGCTGCCCGGCCTCGCGGGCTGCAAATCACTGCGGGGGGGTGGGGGTGTGCCGCGTCCGGAGCCTGTCCGCTGTGCGCCGGAGAGCCCAGCGCCGGCAGGTGCATCGCGCTGCAGCCCCAGGCGGGCCCCGCCTCCGTAGCGGCGGCCTCCGCTCGGAGCTCAAGCCCGGCCGGCGGCCGGCTCCCCGGAGAGCCGCATTCCGCCCCGCCTCTCGCCCAGCCCGCGGGGCTGGAATTCACAGCGCGCCCGCGCCCCAGCCTGCCCCTGGGCCCGCAGGTCCGGGCTTGAGCGCCGCCGGCTGTCACCCGCCTGAGCTCACTGCAGGGTGGCTCTGAGGGGCAGGTGCGCATTCCACGTGCTCGCTGTCCCGCCTGGTCCCGCGGGGCTCAGCCCAGCGAGACACTGCACAAATCGCTTCCCGATCAGATCCCCTGGGTACGTATCCGCCAGGAGGTACGGAGTCTTCTTTATCTTTTCCCAGTGTTAAGGATCATCTGTATGGAGAGACCAACAAGACAAGGACTGTATAGCTCATGGGAGCTGAACAAGAGGGGACATGACAGAGAGATACACAGTGACTGGCATAGAGAAGGTAAATTGGGTGCACTTCGTATTTAGCCTCTCTCATCATACCAAGAACAAGGGGGGATGCAATTAAACTGAAAGGCAACAAACTTAAAACTGAGAAAAGAAAAAATACCGTTTTACTCAACACATGCCTACCTGTGGGACTCCCTGCCACACGATATTGCTGAGGCTACGAGTAAGATTCAATCAAACAAACAAAGAGACAGATATTTATAAGGATAATGAAATACATAGTTACATTAAAAGATAGGATTTAAAAATCTATGTGACAATAATCCTCATTCTTCAGGACATAAGTCAGTCATTACATGACTAGAGTTAGGAAGAAATTTACCCCTTTGAATTATCTGGTACTGGTCACTGAGGGGGCACTAGAGTAGCTCAGCTGGGACCATTGCTCTGACTCAGTCCAGTAATTCCTGTGTATAGCTAGATAGATAAGCTAATCAATACAAAAGGAGTACTTGTGGCACCTTAGAGACTAACCAATTTATGCTCAAATAAATTGGTTAGTCTCTAAGGTGCCACAAGTACTCCTTTTCTTTTTGCGAATACAGACTAACACGGCTGTTACTCTGAAACTGGGAGTACCTTTCCCAGATCTGAAGCAGAGCTCCGTGTAGCTCAAAAGCTTGTCTCTCTCACCAAAAGAAGTTGGGCCAAATAAAATATATTAACACACACACATAGAGTCTTTCTTGTGGCATTTCACAATTTCTGTTTCTAGACCCAGCTAGAAAAAAACACCACCAACACTTCTTCGAACAGTCCAGAGCCTCTGAACTGGACCAGCCCTTAAAAAACGGCAAAGTTCTGATGATGGTGTGTGTGGAGAATGGCTTTCGTTCTGTCCTGAAACTTGTTATGGAAGAGCTGGGTAGGACTCCAGGGTGCACGGATTGTGCTCAGGGAAGCATCTCTCACATCTAACCTTTGAACCTGATGGACTCTCAGGGATGGCGAGCGAAGTAGCAGCCCTGCCTGCAGGGCGAAGTCTGTACCTGAACACCTGTCTGACATAGTCTTGGAGATAGGGACAGTGGCGGGGTTAGGGTTACTTAATCCCAAAGCAGGTAAATGCAAGCAGCATCTTGCACAAGTGGCTGTTTTTGACATATTTGGGGGCTTAGTGGTAGCTCACAATAGGGAATGATTATAAATGCCTTTGGCTTTCACATAGTTATAGCTACACTGAGCACAGCAGTGTCTCCTTGAGTTTCCTGTGGGTGAAAAATAGGCAGCCTGGGTTTAAATCAGAGCATTAGGATGACCCTGTAAAGCAGGAAAATAAGACAAAATTTAAAAAGGCATCAGAAATCCTAATGGTCATGAAGCCAATCGACCCTGACATGCCCTTTTCACAGGTCCCTTTTCAGGGTCGGTCTCCAGTTTTACACTGACCCTGACTTATTGTGTTTGTTGTTGTTGTTGTTTTTTCTATTGTAGATTCACTGGTATTTATATTTTTTAATCAAATGCACTAATGTCGGCAAAGGGACTTTTATTTCCTTTTTATGGATCAAACTTTTAAGAAAGACTCTGTGTTGTGTTGTAAGCATTCCTAAATGACAAGGAAATCAGACCTGTCTTGGTAAGTAAAATACACGTCTAGGGTTCACCAGCTTGTGAGGGCACTGCTTCTTGCTGAGATGATAAATGCTGCTTTCCACCTCTAACATGGCAGCAGCAGTATTTCTAACCAGAGATTAGACTTTAATCTCCTGCTAAACAAGCATCAGTATGGAAATAACACAACATAAAATTTCTGTGGGAAGGTCTGATCCTTTCATGTACTGGTAGAATTTCATATGGATATTTCAATGTGTATTTCCTGTTGTTTGCTTTCTCTCTCATTTGGACGAGACATAAAGCAAAGGCCCAGGCCACCAGAGGTCAGTAACAATACCATGCCGCTTTTCACAGAAGAGTGCTAACCACAATATCCTGATGAAATTTGAACTAATTGGGCTGGTCTTTATTAGAAAATTAAGTTGTGCTAGAACATGACCTTGAGGGGTCAGATTAATTCACCCAGATGATATTGTAGTCAGTGTAGACGTGCGTTCCGTGATGTTCAAGAGGGTGTCTGTCTTAGCACTAGACATGATGGAGGTTTGTTTAACACTGCAAGGTTCAGAGCCAAAGTGAAGGCGATCATCATAAGGGACTGATTGTTTGCAGATGATGCAACCCTTGTGGTTCACAGTATTGATGCCCTACAACATTTGATTACCAAGTTCTCTGATTCATGCAAAATCTTTGGGCTAGCCATAAGCTTGAAGAAGACAGTTATATATTAAGGCTCTTCAGAATCAGTTCCAGATATCACCTTGGATGGTACTCATCTGGACGATGTTGACCAGTTTTGCTACCATGGCTCTACTGTTACCAGCAGTGTTGATGCTGAGCTCGCTAGTAGAATCAGCAAAGCTGCCAGGAACTTTGGTCTTTGCAAGGCAGAGCCTGGAACAATAACAATTTGTCAACTAAAGTGAAAATTCATATTTACAAAACGTATGTTTTATCCACTCTTCTATATGGCTCAGAAACATGGATAACTTATGCCAAACATACCAAACGACTAAACAGCTTTCATATCAGATGCTTGTGTAAAATTCTTCAAATAAGATGGCAGGACAGAGTGACAAATGTGGAAGCGTTAAATCATGCTGGTATGTCATTCATGGGAATGTTGATTTGTAAGAAAAGACTTGGGTGGCTTGGACATGTCAAGTGAATGCTGGACTATAGGATCCCGAAGAGTGTGCTGTACTCCGAAGCTCGCGGAGGGTGTAAAAAGAGAGGCAGACTGCTGTGCAGATTTTGAGCTACATGGTGATCCTTCTAGGAGAAAATAAATGGACAAGGGTATTATTTATTAGCTGTGGATGAAAAATTCACAATGGAAATGAAAGTACCCAGTATACATCGTCAATAAAAGAGGTGGATTTTGCTCAGACATTTGAACACTTTGTATAGGATTCAATAGTGATCTGATTTTCATGGAACAATCAACAAATGTTGGCACTGAATTGTGATCAGTCGTGATTGTGATTTCACTGCAAAACTGGGAAAGATCTGTGACTTTTTCTATTTGTGCAACCAAATTGCTATATTTGTAAATTTTCACAAAAACAGGAAATACCAGGGGCAAACCCTGCAGAGCCATGATCTTGCCAACCTAGTCATGCCAGTAAGCCTTTCATATGGGAGAGCCTCATTGCCAGGAGCTACACATATGAGATGGGCTTTGGGCCTGAAACTAAGCTCACTTACCCTAATATGGCACCTGATCAACTCCATTAAGTTAAGGAGAGTTACTCCTGATTTGTACTAGTGTAAGCACGATTAGAATACTGGGTGAGGGTCTTCAGGAGCAGGCCCTGTTTATTAACTCCTTAATGCCTACAAGGAAAAGAAGAAAAGATAAGTTTTGTTACAGTACCTCACTTGAAGAAACAGCTTTAAAAGTTAATGGGAAATAACTATTATTCTCAGATGTTTTTAAGCCAGCCCTTTGGGCTATGGGATAGTTTTATACAATGTGTAGCAATACGTCTAGTGACTGCATGGACTATACAGTCTTGTGTGCACTGATCGGGGGACAAAGAGAGAACCATGAAACCAAACAAGCCGGGAGAGAAAATGTTGCATGGACACATGGGGAAGAGCAGCCTCTGGCCTATACCCAGACTGGAGACAAGGACTGTTTCTTTAATGCAGTTATGGTTCATTCTTGAGAAACAAATACGCTTTTCTGAATATATCTTTTCTCCCAATGACCAACAGTCGGAAACCTGAATTCCTCATTTGTTGTCTGTGTGGGTGTTAAGAGCCCAGAGGAACATTTATACTGTCTCACCTGCCCTGTCTAGGAATGCTGTTGGCATATTGTAATATCCAGCATCTGCTGTATGCCAGAACAATTGTATTAGCTCACCAGTCTTCCTTATGCTAGAGTCCTGTACATCATGGAAATACTGGAGAGAAGGACTCCACCTTGGGGAAATAGCCAAGAAAGGAGAGAAAGCTAGGCCATGGTTATCAATCAAAGTGGGGCCATGTAACACCTTCTCACACAGAGAGCTTCTTGAAAGAAACTCCTTATTTTCAACACCTACTTAATGCTCTTTAAGCTGTGGCGTTCCCAGCAGACATTAGCTCATGCTGACTCTCACACTGGCATGTGTTGTTGCTTTCCAAGTCTCACGCCCATTCAGCAATGCATCCCGTAAAGTTTGTCTGCAGAGAACGCAAGTGCCAGTGGAGCAACATCTGAACAGTGAGGCATGTGGGCTTTGAGGAATCTTACTGATAGCTCCCCTGAAAACGTGGGGCAGCCTCACGCTTTTAAATCTGAGCCTTAATAGGATGGTCAAATCCTGCAAGATGTTCACCCTTGCATTTGGATGGGCGAATGCCTGGCTTACACACCTACATATTTGTCTGAGCATGCATGTTTGGGATTTGCAAATCCTAATAAAAAGTAACTGGTGGGCAACACAGACCCAGATTTAGTCCCATTCACAGAACTTTACTGTCTTGCCTAACCCTATCTTTTGATTCTAGGTTTCTGACTAGCCCATGATGGAGACTAGGAGGACATTTCTCAAGGTATGAGGCTGGACTCCTCCCTGGGGACACCTCCTGTGTCATGTCCATTGCTCTGATGTCTGAGCACTTTGGACCTGCGGGGTTGGTGATGGTTCTGCTGATGTGGAATTCTGAAGCCATACCATCTTCTGCTATTTTCTTCTCAGTTTTCTAAGGCTAAACAGAATCCAGCTGGGTCAGAACTTGGGTGGAAGGCCACCAGGAAGGGGCTGCTGTAACTTATGCCGCTGGTGGACAGCCCCTGTGAGACCTAATGCCATTGGAGGATTGGTGTAGGAGATCTCCATATCACTCTCCCCACCCCGTCCTCCTCTGACACACCCTGTATATTAGGGTTAGGGACAGTTAACACAGGAGCCAGCTCTCCTGGCTTCCATTTCACCAGGAATATTCTTTGTTGGCCAATTACACTCAGAAAGTCATATGCACAGGGACCAGATCACACAGCAGAGACTGGCTCAGGATTTCCTTTTTCTTTCATTCATTAGAGCCAGGCCCATGATGGCACTAGGAAGAGAAGAGATAAAACCATGTAACTATCAGGGCAATGAATGGCCTTGGATAGAAAGCAAATTAAATACTGTGATTGACAAATAGAGTTGCAGAATAGCAGGCAGAAATCATTCTAGTGCTGTATAGAGATCCACTACTACACTGCATTGCAGCAACTTGCTGGTAATTTTTAATCATTTTGGGGGAACACACACCATAAAGAGTCAGGAAAGGTTCCCAGAAGGGTAATAATTTCCAGTCCTATGGATCTTTCCAAACAGGATCTGAAAACATTAATTAAGCTTCACAGTACCTCTGTGAAGTAGGTAAATAGTATTATCGCCATGTTACATATAGGGAAACTGGGGCATGGAGGGCAGTGACTTGCCCTGGATCACACCAGAAGCTGTGGCAGACCACAGTAACATGCTTTAATCACAAAATCATCCTTCCCCTTTGCTAAAAAGTGTTCAAAGAGTAAATGTATGTAGAAAGCCAGAAAACCTGGGATTGTATTAGCTGATGAAAGAGAGTGCAGAAGAGATACGAGTGGTGCTTATAGCACAGATAGTCTCTAACAATCAGGATCTGGGATAAAAAGAAATAGCAGAGCAGGCAAAATGAGAATGTGGGCAAGGAGTTTCCAGGCAGAAAATACTGATGATTTTGTGGCCAAAGACAGTAGCAGAAACTACACAATGTTCAAGAAAGAGCTATCAATCTTAGATACTGTATGTGGTACCCACTGCCATAGTAGCTAAGCGCGTCATAGTCTTTAATATGTTTATCCTCACAATTCCCCTGGGAAGTAAGGAAGAGCAATTACCCCATAAAGGTGGGGACCTGAGGCAGGAGAGATTTTACAGATGAAAAAATGGACACAAAGGATGTTTCCAAGCAGAGCTGGTTGATGTTTTTTGGATTTTGCAATTTAAAAAAATGATTTTCACATGATTTCCCCCCCCCCCCCCCCGGCATTCTTCCCTCTTTGCCCCATGAGTCAGCTGGTTGAATTGTTCTGAATTTTGATAATTTTCAAATTTTGAAAAAAAGGGGAAAATTGTTTCTTCTTTTGTTGCAGTGTAGGAAGATCTTGTGGTTAAAGGACTGGAGGAAGACTTGGGAGATTTGGGTTCAGTTAAACTCCTTGGATGACCTTGGGCAAGTCACTTAATCTCTTTCTGCTTCAGTTCCCCAGCTGTAAAACAATAGTAACAATATTGCCCTCCCCACCTCTTCTTTCTCTTTTTGACCAGGTCTAGGTGACCTGTCCAAAAGCACAAAGCAATTTCATAGCAGATTGGGATTATGATTTGGAAATTCCTGGCTCCTAGTTCCATGCTCAGGCCATTACTACTGCCTAAGCGCATAATGAAGTATGAAATATTTAGTTCAGCATTAACTATAAAACATCTCAGTGAAATGGACATAGTATTAATAGCACTAAACTAGGTGATTAGGACTTAGTATCCTAAACCACTTAGGCCTGATCTACACACAGAAGTTGCACCAGTTGCTCCTTTAGTTAAACTGGTACCAGTTCGTGTGCAGACCAGGCCTTGGGTGTTTTTGAACATTATGCCCGACTCTCAAGAATGAACTATAGTATATTAAATACCACTGTGAACACAAGACTTTTGTCAGTAAAAGAGCCCCTAAATATACCATCTGCTCTCTGGTTCCTGTCAGCTGATGAATCTCAGAGCAGAGCACCTGGAGAACTAGCTTCTTGTGGCAGTGTTTTGATAATGTCTTGATTTAATACTGCTGCTGGACATGCTGTATTCATGTCTCAGAAAGGAACCATCTCAGACAGAAAGGACTCTGGTGTAAGAAAGAAATTAGCTTATTCTTGAGCAGCCCTAGAGTCCCTCATTCTAGTGAGTAAGATCTCAGCAAGTATTGCTGTGGGACGCAGACGTCTTTGAGTTCCAATAATACTTTGTGCTTCGGTGGCACCTTTCACTCAAAGATCTGAAAAGGCTTTACATGTGTTAATGAAAGAAGCCTCACAGCATTCTAGGCCGGGGTGGGCAAACTTTTTGGCCCAAGGGCCACATCGGGGTGCGAAACTGTATGGAGGGCCAGGTAGGGAAGGCTGTGCCTCCCCAAACAACCCCACCCCCTATTTGCCCCCTCCCACTTCCCGCCCCCTGACTGTCCCCCTCAGAACTCCCGACCCATCCAACCCCCCCTGCTCCTTGTCCCCTGACTGCCCCCTCCTGGGACTCCCCGCCCCACATCACCCCCCCACCCGGGATCCCACCCCCTATCCACCCCCCCAGTCCCTGTCCCCTGTCTGCCCCGAACCCTATCCACATCCCCACGCCCTGACAGGCCCCCTGGGATTCCCACGCCCTATCCACCCGCCCCTGTTCCCCGATCCCTGACTGCCCCAGAACCTCCGCCCCATCCAACTGCCCCCTGCTCCCTGTCCCCTGACTGCCCCCCAGGCCCCCCCGGCCCTAACTGCCCCCTGTTCCCTGTCCCCTGACTGCCCCCCCGGGACACCCTACTCAACCCTTGCACTGCCGTGCGTGTGCTGCCGCCACCCCCTTACCATGCCACTCAGAGCGGCAGGGGCTCGCAGCCCTGCTACCCGCAGAGCGGCGTGGCTGTGGGGGAGGGGGAACAGCGCAGGATGGGCCGGGGACTAGCTTCCCGGGCCAGGAGCTCAGGGGCCGCGAAGGACGGTCCCTCCGGCCAGATGTGGCCCACGGGCCGTAGTTTGCCCACCTCTGCTCTAGCCGGTAGGTGGGAACTACTGGCTTTTTTTTACATGGGCAAAGTGAGGCTTGGGTTAAAGAGCTACCCCAGGTCAGTAGCAGCGCGAGCACTAGAATGTAAAGCCTAGAATGTCCTACCCTTGCACTACTTCTGGTGCAGTTCCATCAACAAGAGCAGCAGTGTGAACAAAGGGCCTGTGCCCACCAACTTCGTTATGACTATGTGTCCGCTAGATTTGCTCAGAGCAGGTTTAAATGACAGTATGGTAGAAACACTAGCACGTTGATCTCTCATCATTAATACCACTGGTGTAGTTGCACTGGTACTTGTGCAAAGGTGGGGACTTTCTGGGAAAATCCAATTTAATCTTTCTTTCTTTCTTTCTTTTTTATACAGCACAACTTACATACGGCACAACTGATGTTTTTCATTTTCAGACCACTTAAATTTTGGTAGCAACTATATATAATCTTAACTGGAGACGTAAGTTCAGGTACATCCGCCAGAACACAGGATGTGATTCATGGCTTCTGTTCCCAGCTTGCCTACTGAATGGAAGGATCATGTTGGCGTAGGCATGCTCTGTGCCTCAGTTTACCCATGTGAGATAAGTTATGTATCACCCAGGGATGTTCTAGGGGTTAGAATACAGGTGTACACTATCAATTGTGCCTGGTACATTGGCAGGTGTTAGCAGGCTATATAATTCCCTTGGAAGGTTTACAGAAAATGAGAAACTGCTTCTGTGCTTTTGCAGAAATCAGTCAATGCTCTTGTCCAGGTGCTAAGAGTTTTAGAGACATCGGGTTCTGCTGTGGCCCCTTTAAACAGCTTAGTCAAAGCTTTGCCCCTGGACAATCCCCGTAGTTCAGGGATGATGCATGGGCAGTGTAGGTTCTGCTACACCATGCCCCCACACATCGACCTACGTACAGGTGTGCAGGGGGAGTGGCTGAAGATAAGAAGGGACATGTCAGGGCATGAGTGGGAGGAGCTGGATTGCTTTGTGCTCTGACTGCTCTGGGCTGTGGAATAGTCCATGGGCAGCGGTGGGAAGCCACTGTAAGTTATTGGAAGCCCCTGGAGCTGCTCTCACTTAAGCCAAGGGCTGTGCTGGCCCTGGGCTAGCCCAGACTCCTGAAAATACAAAGATAGCATAAAGCCACTTTTGATCCTACACCTCTTGGTCATTGCAGCACATAATCTGGCCCTACTGAAAACTTATCTGAACATATAGAGACAAGATGGAGGAGGTAATAATATTCTCCCTCTAATATCCTGGGACCAACATGGCTACAACACTGCGCACAACATATCTATACTTATGGCATCTCCACCTTCTTCATAGGCTTCCTCGCACAGATCAAGGCAGCAATCAGCATCATCCCTTGGTCCCAGCCAAAGTGTATATATAGGAAGAAAACCCTTCTGGGAACTGCTATCAAACACAAGCCCAAGAGGTCAGTTACCCCCGGCATGTTCACCCTACAAAGCCACCACATGCCCTGAAGGAAAGGGAGCCTCCGGAGAGGCTGGGCAACATTCATGAGAATGACTGAGCTAAGTGGGGGATAAAGGGGTTAAAAACTCATCAGAAAAGCTGCCAATGGATTTCCCAGCCAAGACTGCAAACCCTTAAAGGTCCCATACATCACTTGCATAAGACTTTGAATCTTCTCTTTATTCTCCAAAGCTCACTTGTACCAGAGGTAAGGGTCAGGCTGGCTGGCTCTTGAGTGTGTCTGAAGAACACGCATGAAGAAGGGCATGCATCCGATGATGTGAGCTGTAGCTCACGAAAGCTTAAGCTCAAATAAATTTGTTAGTCTCGAAAGTGCCACAAGTCCTCCTTTTTGCGGATACAGACTAACACGGCTGCTACTCTGAAACCTGAAGAACATGTTGTGTCTTTTCTGTTACCTGCAGGAGACTCTGCACCTAGGGAAATCCTCAGAAGGGAAAGGTTTTGACTTTGCAGCCTGGATGTGGTTTCACCAGAAGCTATGAAAGATAGATGAGGTCACTGCAAAGTATTCACATAGGATGTGATGCAGGAGTGGGATGGAGAGAGAAGATGGGTGTCCAGGGAAACAAGGACCTACTGTAAGATCCTCTAAGTCAGGGCAATAAGCAACTACAGGAACCTCCTCTTGGCCCCAGACAATGTTGGGTCTTTAATTTTGTATTTAGTCACATTAAACAGAATCATAAAGCAGCCAACAGATAACAGACTACACGGCTGGGCTGCGTGTTGGCACAGGCTGCAGTGTACAGTCCCTCTGCCTTGCTGCTCTTGGTGTGACCATGCACCTGACTGGGTAGGGATGGAGTGATGTGAGCAGGGGTATTTCACATAAAACGATCAGCCAGCACCAGGTGAGTTAGTCCTGTGATGATAATCTTGTCTATTCATCTATGTGTTCTCCGGCACCACAAAGCAGCTGGAAACTACCTAATGGAACAGCTGGGGATTCCCCTATGCCAAGGGAATGTGACACAGAGCCCTCCTTGGGACCTGCCAGATTCAAGGATCTGACCTACAGGATCTGTCTGTCTCTCTGCCATATTTATTTATGCTGCACCCATTACTGTGGGATCTAGGCACCAAGTACAACACAATTGTACAAGCAGCTCTGTGTTCATGTGAGTTCCAGCCCAGTCCTATAGATGCGGGAGGTTCAAATAAAGCAGAATGCAGGGTTATCATCTGGCCTTTGGAGGTCTGCCCATTACTAAGGGCCAGGGTCTGACCTCAGTTACTCTGATGTAAATCTGGAGTAACTCCATTGGTTTCTTTGGGTTTACACCAGTGTAACTGAGAGCAGAATAAATCCAGTGTGGGGAATGGGCTAAACAACAGAGAAGAAGCAGCCAGCTTAGGAGGATGGGTGTCCTTTCTGAAGGAGCATTTTCACTCAGGAGCTGCCAGCTTTGCCCAGCTGGGCACCCCAGAATCCCAGTCCCTTCCATTGCTGCATCCACTGCAGCCCCCATATACCCAAGGCAGCAGCTCCCACCTGATTGCCAAGGAGGCATTTGCAGACTGAGGGTTTCACAGGAGGAGGAGATGGGGATGCAGGGGTTGCTTGGATATTTTTCTCTCCCTTTTTCCAGATTTCTGTGTGCTCTCTCTCTCTCTCACTCTCTCTCCACACTCAACACTTACATTCTAACTCCTCTCTTCTCCTCTTCTTTTCTCCCTTTCCCTCTCCCCACGTTTGCAGCCGCCTTGTGTTCCCCCCCCTCCCCCCCCGGCTCCCGTCTCTCTTTGTTGTGGAATTCCTCCTTGGTGGCACGGAGTAGGGCGGCGCGGCATGCCAAACACTGTGGTGCGGCAGACTTTCTGTCTGCAAGGGGACTTCCTGTCCCTGCTTAGGACTTACTGCAAGAAACCAAAGACAGGCTTGTTTCCCTGCCTAACTGCCTCCTTGCTGACTGCACTTTTCTGTTCCGGCTAGGAATAATATACTGAGAGCTTGGAGGAACATAAATTGAGCTTCCAAGAGCCAGTCTAGTGGGGAGACTTTAATGGAAGGGAAAATAAATTGTGTATGGGACATTTTGGGAGGGGTGCAGCGTTGACAGGGCAACGCAAAGAAAAAGCTCCTCTTTGTTGCCTGTAGAAAGCACACGTGTAGAATTTGTTGGTTCAGGACAGCAGGGGAAAGAGGCCTTTAAATGTTGCTGTGTATGAGAGCTACAGGTCTCTGATCAGTCAAAGCACATTAGATACCCCAGCATTCAGCTTGGTCTTCAGTGTGGGGGCTTAACCTTAGAGACAAGACGCAGCCCATAGGACACCAGCCCTTGCCAGATTGCCACCACAGTGCATGAAGCCTCCCAAGGCCTTGGTGAGCCAAGGGGATGTTGCAGTGCAGCGAATATCTAATGACATGCTGAGAGAGGATGTTGTCCTGCCCTGGATGAGGGCTGCACGTTTCTGATTTCTCTGCACAATGCTGTGATTCAAGAACTTCAGCAAGGCGCATGAGTCATGCTGCGAATTTCCCCCGAACGGTCAGACTTGTAAATATGCTGGCCTGTGCTAAGCCACTCTGAAAATGTCTTGTGCTGGGGGGTAGTGCTCGCTGCTTCTCCCCTCATTCCTGGGACTGTGTGCTGGCGTGCAGTGCAGTGCGTTGGGCGTGCTGTGTCAAGCCTTTTGTAAAGGATGCTTGCGGCTCACAGGCTTTTCTGTACTGACCTGAGTGCATTTATTTACTGACCCATAGTCGCTCGCAGGCAGATGCGAGTGACCACCTGACACACACTGACATCCACACCGACCCTACTTGAGGAAGAGAGCAATGAAGCCAGCAGCGTGGTGGTGCAGAATTTGGATGAGGATAAAGAAAGACGAGCCAGGTGTTATCTCTATATAGATCATCAAAAAAGAAATCTAACACCCGATAGCTAGAGATGACAGCAGTCCCACCTGTACCTCTCTTCCACATGCATTGGTCTTTGGGCCAAATTCTTTCTTAGTTTCACGGGTGTAAAGTTAGAGTTGCCCAGTTGCCTTCCTTTGCAAAGCCCCTGCCAGCCACTGATTCCTTCCCATCATGGGGGCTGTCACAGTCTCAGACAATGATTTCAAAGGGTGACCCTGCCTGGGTGGCCCAGCCCCACCATTGGTCTACCTGCTCCAGTCGACCAGAGAGCAAGCAGCAGGGTGATCCTGTAGCGCCTAGAGGTCCCCGTTGTACCAGGTGCTGTATAGTTGCTTAGTAGGGGATGGGGGGGCTGGAACAATTTGTACAGTAAGGGTGCTGAGAGCCATTGAACCTGTATAGGATGGAAACCACTTCAAGCCAGGGGATGCGGCAGCACCCGCCAAACCTGTAGTTCCAGCACCTGTGGTAGGGGAACAGACCTTTCCCCAAAGACCTTCCAATCTAACTACACAGGAGGTGGAGGAGATGGGACTTCACAGAGCAGCAGAGACAGGAATAAAGCCTTGGTCTCCTGGCTCTCAGGCCAGTGTCATAGCTACTAGCCTGTCGGGCCTCCCTGAAAAAGCCAGGGACTTGGGTTCTTTTCCTGGCTCTGCTTCCCACCTGACACTGAGCAAGCCACTTAACACTGAAATGGGGATAATAATACGGACCTAGTGCACATGCTGAATCCATTTGTGTCTGCCAAGCACTTAGAGGTCCCTGGACAGGAGAGCAGGATGTTACTATGATGCAGTGAGTGACTCAGAACTTTTCAAAACTACATTCCCAGGCATGAAATGCCCCACGTTGCTCTGGCTGGAGAGTTCTGGGTGTGGCTTGCTACTGAAGCCAGCAATCACATACGTTGATCAACAGGGATCACTCAAGGGTTACATGTAACACTCCTTTCCGGCTCAATAAGGGCCAAGCTTGCTGTCTGCATGCCATTGCTCATCCCAGTATTGATGGGCCAAACTCTAGTGCCCAAATGTGTCCCAAGTCTCCCCATCTGTTTGCTAACTAGAAATACATTTGAGTCCAGCTGTGGTTTATGAGTCAGTCAAAGCCCTAGGCTAAAGCTGCTTTGGGCACTGTGCAGAAAACAGGAGAGCTGCGTTGCCTTGGGAGGAACACGTCTCTGCAGGCTGGAGTCCTGGGTGTTTTACTGAATGTCAGCTAATTGAAAACTTGCACCTTGCAGAGCTTGGTCATCTCATTTCAGTGCAAAGGCCCCATCTCCATCTGCCTCCCTCTCCTGGTTTCCTCTTTCATGTGTGTGTTGGGGAGGAGGTGGGATGTGCCATTTGCACTTAGCTGTCCTGTTTCCTTTGAGAGGAGATATATCATGGAGTGCATCTGACTCGGGTTCTCTGTCTATGCCATATCCTGCTGAGTAACCCTGGCTTCCCATCCATACATGGGGAAGAGTTGGATAAGAGGCTTTCCCCTCTGTTATGCCTCCTCCTCTCTTAGCAAATATCATTCCTGCTAATGCTGGTATGCAGAAAACTTTCCAGCTCTCTGACTAATATCAGAGTCACTGGTTTATCACCCCATTCTATAAACAGGGCTATGCCCTTTTATTAGAGACACAGAGCAATTGTTCAGTTATAGAATAACATGAATATTCTGCCTTGGCAGTAAGAAAGCCACCTACCCTTTCTTGGCTTCATCAAGATATTTCTCCACCTATGGGCTATGAGAGTCCTAACCTAAAGGGTACAGTGTTGGTACCTGCTGTTATGCAGATGTTGTGTTTGACCCCAGCAGAGGCTGCACTTCTTTGACAGGTAACACAATTCTTCTGAAAGACGAAAGAAAGATTGAACTGGAGTTACCCACACAGTCTCCACCTTTTCACAAGTACCAGTACGACTATACCACTTTGGGGAACAAAGGAGCTTTATCGATGGAAGTCAATAAGCCTTTCAAGTTGTGGAGATACAAACATTACAAATAATGAAACTTTGCTTTTCTAGAGCTCCTCCCACTCCAGGATTTTAAATGCCTGCACAGTGATTAATGCAGTGAACCTGCAACACTCTGCGAGTGAGTTATTAGCCCCCTCCCTGCATTTTACAAAGAGGAAGCTGCGGCACAGAGCAGTGATGTGACTTGCCTAAGCGCAAGTCTTTGCATTCCTACTCCCGTGCTCTGGACAGTAAAGCCTCCTACCACTCCTGGGCAACTTTTGAAATCAACGAGGGGCACCCACATTAGAAAATGGATCCATCAGTGCTGTCTGAGTGCCTGCAGAGGATTCGCTGCCTCTTACACCCTGAAATGCATGAACAGCAACCCAGGGTGTTAAGTGGGAGCATTAATCAGCTGCAGAGGTCAGTTTCCAAGTGACCTTTGCTGTTCTGTTGGCAGGTGCAGCAGGAACTCTGTGCGATGCTAATGATAAGCCCTCACCCTGTTTAGGCTAGGAAGCATGGACATTTCTTGTACTGCTAGGAGTCTGCTTCTGTGCATAATGAACATGACAGAAACAGCCAGTAAATTAATACATGTTGGGCCAAATTTGTAAAGTGCTTAGGTGAGCAACTGCATGTGCCATTCACACACCGAGCTGTACGTGCAAGCAACCGGAACAGGCCATTTCTACACACGCTTATCCAATCCACATACATGCGCACAGTGACAAGTGTGCAAATGCAGATGATACAAATGTGATGGTGCAAATGCACATGCGATTGTGTGCCCTTAATGCCTTAAAAATCTGGCCCTTTCTGTTTGCTCCTAGCCATTAAAAATCTCAGCTAAAGGAGTGGCTTGATTCAGTGGGCTTTAAAGTCAATATCTTCTTTCACGTTCCCAAATCTTTACATGCTATTTCCAAAAGAAACTAACAACAACAAAAAAGAGCAAGCAAACCAGAGCGTGCCAATATGGCTCCATAGTGCCTGTGCGTATAATGTAAACAGTCTGTCTCTGCCTGGAGCTGCCTTTGTTCAGCGTTACTCGATTCCTAAGTGACTCATGAATGACTTCCTCCTTTTCGCCAAGTCTGATCTCAGGCTCATTCACAAATCTGTCTCCCTTTGTGGCAATGTAAATAATGGCTGAGTGATCACTTTGGGAAAATGAGAAGGGCATTTCCCTCTCCTTCCCCCTCCCGCCGTCCCAGTGCCCAGTCCTGGGCAATGTGCAGAGATGAGATTTTGGAGAACACAATAAATGCATCTGCCCCAAATGCTGACCAAGCGGTACATCGTAATGCCAGCGACCTATTGCCATTTATAAACCGCTTGTCACTAGCATGAGGAGAATGTATTTTGGGGGGATGGACGGGGGGATGATTTTCCAGCCATTAACACCTTGTCTGATTTGGCCTCTAGTGTAGTATCAATGTAATATTAGATGCATCTGCTGTTAGGAAACTCCTGGTGGGCCAGCAGCAGCAGCAACATGATCATTGTTGCTGTTGTCAGCATTTATTTATGTTATGGTAGCACCTAAAGACACCATTGTGATGGATGCTGTGCAAATGAGTAAAATATTAAACTTGTCCCAAAAACATACAATCTACTTAGTCTAACTAGACTTGACCCCTTGGCAATGATCCATCTTCTGTGACTGATATCTTTCCAAGTCCACGGCCTCCCATGAAGCAAGGAGCCATGCATTACTTAAGCATTACCCTTCTGAGAGAAATGGGTTATAACCATACAAGCATTTACTTATTGTTTATTGTTAAACATGTTCTGAATCCTTGACAGCTGAACAGACATGGTGCTGTCCAGCACGAAATCACATTTACCAGGGCAACGCATTGTAGGAATGAGCAAACTAGCTCAGCTCCCGTACAAACTGACCCTCAAACCTATGTCTAGAATTTGAATTCACACTAGACATGGAGCCAAGTTCGCAAAGTTCAGCTATAGATCCAGATCCAAACTTCCCCGTAGCTTTGGGGTGTTTGGATCAGGATTTTGGTTCTGTCCATTGTAAGAATATAGGCCAAAGTTCAGATCTGGATCCAAATGTGTCAGCACTGGGGTTTAGGTTTGAGCCCACTCCTAGAAGCAAGAGTCTCTATGCTGCCTATTGTGGTACCATGCATGCATCATTATTGTTTGAAGAATGGAAACTGATCCTTTCTATGGGAAAGAATTCCTTCACCCTGCAAGGAAGTCCAAGAGCAGGTGATAAAATGGTGACCTGAGCAAATGGCAGGTCTTTCATCTCCACTGCAGATTGCTGCATTCAGGAGAGCTGTGTGTAACATGGCTTCCATCTCGTCACCTCCTGGAGCTGCTACTGACATACCAGGGCCACCTGGCTCTGCTGGTTCCCACTGTAGATAAACAGACTGCAGCCCTTTTCAAAGCCTGGGGGTGAGCTGGCTCCTCTGGGAGGAGAGAAGAGGTGCTAATTGATTCAGTGCAGTTTGACACCTGATAGGATTCAGCTCAGTGGTAATCGACAGAGGCTCATGCCAGCCACACTGGGTGGAGATCGGGTAGCTCCCCTTGGGGAGAGGCGCTGTTATTTTGAGCAGTTACTCAGCTTTGTATTACTGTCACGAGCAGCAAGAGGCCTGGCCGTGACTCCAGATCCTCTGAGCTTTGGGGAGGGTCTGCATTTAGATGCAGACTCACCAAGTGCTGCTCTGCCCCATCTCTTGTCACTAGCTGTACTACCCCACAGCCGGAGCAATTCACACCAGAGCGCACTGCACCAGTGTCATGGGGTCAGCTTCTGCTGCGTGTTAGGACTGGATTTTTGAGGCTTGTTTCTGTTCTTTTTTTGAAACACAAATGGCTGGATTTTTAGAGTTCAGCTTTTGCATGTGCTCAGCACCTCTCACTGAAGTTAATGGAGATGGTGCTCAGCACCTGTAAAACTAGGCCCTTTTCTCCTGCCCACCAGAAGTGGGAGCTGCACTCAGCGAGGAACTGAACTTAATTCTTCATTCAAGCAAAGGTACAAGACTGAACCAGCTCTGCCTTCTTGCCTCTCTCTTCAGTGGTGACTCCTTTGCTAAACTCCCCCTAGTGTTCTCAACTGTGTATTGCATTTATGCACCCCTGCTCTATTCTTTTTGCTGTAGATACAAGCACTGGAGTTATATTGGCCAGACTCTAGCGAGTGCTGGGACACACAGTGACTGGCTGAGTTAGGTTGGTGGCACTGAATTTTTGTAGAGGAACGTAAGTACTCTGTCCCCACCTGTAGCTCCCCATGCGCTTCTCGCCGAGCCTGCACACATCTCTGCCAAAGCTCCTCAGTCATGCCCTGCGGAAAGACTTTTCAGTGAATACTGTTCGTGCATTTGTTTCTTTTACCATCAGATCTTCACAGGCCAGGATGGGAGATAAATTCAATCCCTGTGATAGCAAACCAGAACTGATGCTGGGAAAAGGCAATAAAACTACTAGCTTACTTTACGGCCTTCAAGGAGACCCCAGACAACAAAGCGCTGAGGTGGAAGGAGAGTGGGTATTGTTGCATCACTGTCCAGGTTCCTGGAAGAGAGATCTAAGCCTTGCATGAGCAGATTATTCTTGCTGTAAACACAGATGGGGTCCTGTCACTGGAAAGATGCCTATGCCTGATACACTGGAGAGCTATAAAAAGGCAGTCTCCCCCCCAGGAAAATGTGACCTGCCATGCCCTGTCAGGGTCAGTGAGACTCATGCACAGATCCCTGCGTTAGCTTCCACACCAAATCCTTCTTGACATTTTAGCAGAGGAAATATGTGCATGGTGCTGCTAGGGACTGGCTATTTCTCCCCCCTGGGGCTTTCCTTTACTTTCTTTGCCCTATTTTGGTAATAAGAATCACTGGTGGAAATTTATGGCTGGTGTTATGTAGGAGGCCAGACTAGAGAAGATAATGGTGCCTTTTAATGTTAAAGTCTTTGGGGCCAATTCAGCACCCACTGAAGTCAATGGGAGTCTTTCCACTGATTCTTACGGGCATTGAATCAGGGACTGTGAATATACAAATCCATTTAGACATTCACATACCTGACACTGGATTCTAGGAGGGAGGGCAGCAATTTTGTATAATTTACATGTGATTCCCAAAGTAGCTGTACTTTTTCCATGAAATATGAAAATCTACGCTACACAGCATATAAGTAGGAGCAGGTTAGACCTTCTCCTAACTGACCTGTGCAGCCTTCTTTCTTTCTTTTACTGTTCTGTCTATTCAGCTACAGTTCTCATTGGCAGGGTCCTTCCCGCTTATCCCGTAAGGTACATGGGAACCGTTCCCACTGAAGTCAATGGGAGCCCCACACACTCAGCTGCAGGAATGAGCAGGCTCTGGTGGTTGTGGTTGCCAGACAAGAATATAAACATTGTCAACGTTCATTCGTTACGGGTTGGACTGTCAGAAGCACTTGGTGGGGGCCTCTCTCTGCTCCTCATGGAAGCCAATGGTAAAACTCACATTCACTTCAATGAGAACAGAGTTAGGCCCATGCCAAGTGCTTCTGACAAGCCCACTCCACGTACCTGTGTAACAGAAAGTCAACATAGGTCCAAACCAAAGCCAAGGACTGGGTTAGGCTCCTCTGGATCTTGATTCTGATATTGCTCTGATCTTTGTACCTGGCTTCATCACTATTATGGGAAGAGCCAGAAACCTCAAATATCTTTGCAATCTGGATCTCAAGTGTGAACCATTTTCCCTTCTGCTGTAATTCCAGGGCAGTCAATAGGATTACTCCAACAGGGAATTTGGGCCCATGTGTCCTCAACCCACCTCTCCCAAGAGCTGATTTTCCATGCGTAAATGGGATTTATCTCATGTGCTCATTCTGTATCACTATCTATTGCTCTCCCTCTCTTTCTCACTATGCACCCTACCTTTTCCTCTCTGTCTGTGTCTGACTCAGTGTCTCTCTCTTTTCCTCTGTCTCTCCTACCCCCTGCCTCTTCTCAGACAGCATTAAATGGCCAAAAGAAGAAAAAAGCTTGAAAATTCCAGGCTGCGTAGCAAGCTGCATCCCCCTCTAGCCCTGCAGCTAAGAGCTAAGGGGTCAGGAGAGGCCTCACTCAAAGAGCTGTGTTGACACAGGCTGGAGACCTGGCAAACACCACCCTGATTTGCAAAGATTCAATTTACCAGCCCAGCATCACCACCTAGGTGCTAATAAGGGCATTTGCTAGTTCACTCAAGTGCTGGTAATTTATGCTATCCCTAACTGCTAGGAAGCCATTTGGGGACTCTTCGAGGTGGGGAAAACAGATTTTTTAGAGGTTTCCTTAGAACTATGGGTATTTCAGAGTTTGTGAATCTTGGTTCTTGTGCCTGGATCTTGTGCCTTCTCCCCCTCCCCCCCCAAGCAATGGAGTGTAAGATAGGGAGGGTTATTTTAGGCCCTGCTACTCATCTCTCAGTCTATTGAATGTACCAGTTAAATGCCCCCTCCCCCCCACAGATTTCCCTTCTTGTTCCCACTGCTGCCCACTGCATTTACATTTCCTAGTCTGGGCTCTGTGCTGGAGCGGATTCTGTGATGGCGTAGGTTGGATTAACTGAACTGAATCTTAACTCTGCTTCATAAAAATCCCAGGACAGGATGGAGGCTGCTAGGGGAGATGGGAGGTCTCTGTGAGCATCCTTGGGAGCAGCAGCAGCTAGGGAAAAATCCCACTCTTTTACTGGAAATCCCAGAAGCTAAGAAGGTCCCAAATGGGGACCTGTTAGCTTACATTTAGCCTGAAATGTTATGGGTAAAGGGTGCTCTCTGATGAGCAAAAGGAACCTCTCCTGGCAGCTGAAACCAAGTGAAAGAAATGTGTCTTTTTGGCAGCTGCACAGGGCTGGTTTGAATATTTTGATAAACAATGTTCTTCTTGCCACCATGACTCTTTAAGGAGGTCGCTGCAGAAAGGCATGATGGGAAAAGTCAAAATCCCTATAGTCTAAGACTGAACAGAAAGACAGGGCTACTGTGGAATTTGGGGAAGATAATCTTGAATGTGGGGGACTGGAGCTACACAGCATGCTTTCACCAGATTGCTGATGACTGAGCATCATGTTAGATGACAGATATTACAGTGATGGATGCAACTGATAGATTAGATGTTTTGCTTCTGCCTGTTTTTGAAAAGGGTAGTTTGTCTTATTTCTGCCCACAAAACACAGTAAAATATTCCTTTCAAGAAGGTACATTTCTCTCTGGTGTCCCCCAAAGCCATGGTGATGTTTTAGGACATGTTTGATTATACATATTAAAGATGCATCAGCTGTTAAGAAAATGATCAAAGTAAGTAAGAGAGGGTATTAGCCACAAAAAACTTGCATCTGGATCTAGAATTCAAATACACCAAAGAACAAGTCTTCAAATCCAGGGGGTTTCCTCAGACTCATTTCTACCTATAAAAAGGGGTAAAAAAACCCAAAGCAAACAATGAAGCATTTTCTATGGTCTCCTGAAGTGACCACAGATCTTGTTTCCTTTAATATGTCTGAAGAACTTGTGTTACTCATGAAATCCAGCATGCTATGGTATGAATCCAACCTGGAGGCAAAGGAGAAAGGAGACATGTAAATGGACAGAACATACAAGCAGAGTTTTGCCGGGACACATAAGTATATACCTCATTTGTGGAAAATGTCCCATTTAATTAGAACCATGGGCTTCTACAGCCTCATTTTAAAGGTCATTATGACTAAATAGTAGGTATGGAGGTCTCCTGAGACAAGGCATCAGTAGACAATGACTCCCTTACCTCTCTCTTGATTGGCAGCACAGCATAGAGAGTCTGTGTTTGTTCCCCTCTCTGACCTAGGTGATGGACTGCAGCCTCTTACCACATGTTTTTCAGTGACCTGCACCAGCCCAAGGAATGCCTGCCCAGTATAGGACACATCAGTACGGGTGAGTCAGAGGCCATCAAACAGTCAAGCTCTGTTGTTCCTGCATCAATCATCCAAGACAGAGAGCTGTCTCACCCACACTGTTATTTCTTCTGCCTCCAGCCTTTGTTGCTCCAGATGTAATACGTCTGGCGGGCTCAAATGTCAGAAATGAATCAGAACAATTGGTAGGACCATCACCACCTCTTCCAGATGAACCTCATAACTGACCAGCGAAGGCTGAAGAAGAAAGAGAGGAAGCACACAAGTCAGAGAGCAGACGGGGGGTTGATTGGAAGGGCTCTCTTCCATAGCCTCTTCTAGGTGTTCTTGCTTCCCCTCCATTGCCTTATAATACCACAATGCTCTCATTCAACCTGTTAGGGCAGGGACAGCCTGTAAAAGGGGACTGGAAAAGTTTTGGATTTATGTGTCAGAGGAATGATGGGTGTTTGGAGCTGAAGGTCCAAGGTTTTAAACGCAGTGCCTGATGTATGCTGTTCGCAGAGTATTCATGCCCATTTGCTGCAGCGTTTGCATTTGTTGCAAAGGGTAAAGTGAATTACCCAAGCTCTCACAACATATCAACAGCAAAGATAGGACTAGAACCCACCTACTTTAACCGCCAATCCTGTGCCTACACCATAGGCCCATGCTCCCTCCTGTTTAGCTACTATATCAACTTATGTAGATCTTTTCAGACCACCTACTACCAGCATACCTAGGTGCCAGGCATGTTTAATTAACTCCCAAACACAGACCCCACACTGTCTGCCTGTACTTCCAACTATGCAGCAGGCTTGTGGACAAGCTCTGGAATAGTTGTATTTAGTGAGAAGAGATGAGAATGCCGCTACCCTGGGGCTCTGGCAGCGACTTAAAGGGCCCGGGGCTCCGGTAGTGGTGGCCGGGAGCCCTGGGCCCTTTAAGTCACCGCCAAAGCCCCATGGTAGTGGTAGCTGGGGCGGCGGCCGGGAGGCCTGTGGCTCTGGTGGTGATTTAAAGGGCCAGCGGGCTCTGGCTGCGGTAGCAGCAGCCCGGAGCCCCGGGACCTTTAAATCACCTCTGGAGCCCCATGGAAGCTGTAGCTGCGGTGGCGGTTGGGAGCCCCGGGGCTCTGGCAGCAATTTAAAGGGCCCAGGGCTCCAACTGTGGCTGCCAGGAGCCCAAGGCCCTTTTAAATTGCCCACCTGAGGAAGCTGCCCCCTGCCGGTATGGTTGGCTGTGTACCAGCTCTTGCCGGTATGCTGTACTGGACTGTACCGGCTTACTTTCACCTCTGCATCCTGCCTATGAATCTGCAAAGAACTGGTAAAGATTAATGCTGGATCTATGATTTTGTTATTGGTTAAAGGAACGGCTATCGTTAGCATTTGATCCTGGAGGTTCTGCTCCAGTCAGTGAAGCAATGAAATGTTGGTTGCAGAAACAGTTTAGTAGAAAGCAGGGCAGATGCTGGAAGAGAAGCTGCCAGTGATTTGGCTTATTCAGGAGTGTCAAATTGCAGAAAGACACATCTGTTGTGCAAGATGCATGTTAATAAAACTCCTTTTAGGGCTAGATGTTAATTGTAAGCAGTTTTACAGCAACTCTACAAGGGCTAGGAAGTTGTGTACATAATATTAGACAGCAACCGTGATAAAAAAAATGTTACGTGAGTAGAGAAAAATCTTGTGCTGCCTTTAATGATGATGAACTGAAACCTCATTGGTCCCCTGGAATCCTGCTTCAGGGAGCAAGGGCCAAGCTGTGTAACACAGGAAAGGCAGTTTTGCTGCAGCTTTTATTATATTCATGCCCCCATGTGTAATTTTGCTTCTGCACAATTCATTTGCAGTCATTCGGTTCGACGTGTCCTGGCTGCGAATGATGCAGACAGTGGAGTCAAGTTGGCGCATGCAAGCAGTTTTCCATTCCATCGCAGTTATAGATTGTGCAGTGATGCAGGGGACACTTATATCTGACCCTACTGCTGATGCGCACTTAGGTCAGATTTGCAAAACTGTTAGGCATGAAAATACCTGTGCAAAATGCTTGCCTAAGTTTAGACTCACAATCAGTGCTACAGCACAAGGAAATCAGGTAATGGGGCACATAACGGCACATAACTAGCTGTGTTATTCTTCTTTGTAAGGCATGGAACACTTGTATCTAAAAACTACATTATTTTGATTGCAACGAGAGCCTGCTGTACTCTGGGAAGTCTACCACAGTCTGTTCTGCCCCATGCAGTCCAGAATCTTGACTTAGATCTCTGCAGCCCACCCCCAACTTCCTTCCACTGCAATGACAGCTTCTCCCCAGACCAGCCATTCTTGCAGCAATTGTATGTCAATTTGCCCACAGAACTTTTTGAGAAAATCTGGTCCTGAAGTGTTACTCCTTTACCTCCAAAAGACCATTTTATGGTCCTTCAAAATCCTTTGCTTAACTTTCTCTCAACCTCCCCCACCCAGGTTGGAGGCTCTGATAAAATGGGACCTAGCCCTTGCTTTTGCTTGCTCCAAGTAATTTGGATCTGCAAAATTTTCAGGTGCTTCTGTAATTCTTGGTTCCTAGCATAGGTGCTGGAACTAGGGGTGCTGCCACACCCCTGGCTTGAAGTGGTTTCCATTATAGACAGGGTTTACAGTTTGGTTCAATGGCTCTCAGCACCCCCATTCTACAAATTGTTCCAGCGCCCCGCCTAAGTGAAAGAGCCAGAGTACGGGTGCTGCAGTGTGACCAGTGTCATTATCTGACGCCGTGGGAAAGAAAACAACCCCCCTCCCCAGGCTTTACTGCAAACAAGACAGCCCCCATCTATACTAGCAAGTCAGCCCAGTGTATTGATGATTGTTATATGGGGCTATGTCTGCATCCCAGCTGTTCAGCTCAGCCTGCAGGGTTGGGGCCAAAGTGGGTTATAAAACTGCTCTAGTCTGACCCACATGGGCCAACCAGGAACATGTCAGAATGCATCCGGACCAGCCCCTGGTGAACAAGTGTTATACTACGCACTAGTTTCTCTAGCACAGTCAGAGCTGCGTCAGGGAAACAGCAGTCAGCATTTAGGAGCCTGAACTGAAGGTCAGCTGGCGAGGTTAAGGAATGTGTGGTTAGTTAGAGACATTTCCTCTGAACATGGTGTCAGTAGGGGGTCCGAAGCCTGGGGAGACAGCCTTGCCCGGTGCAGCTCCATCCTGCTGGTGGTCCCCTCATGGCTGCACAAGCAGCCCTTTAAAGGCAGACAGGTTGCGCGACTGAATCCCCTGCATACAGACTGTGGGTTTCATACACGCACCTTTCATAGAGGGGCATTTTTAAAAAGTGGGATTTTCCAGCCCTTCCCTGCCCCCCCAAGTCAAAACCCTTCTGTCAAAAGCAAGGCTCGGTAGGACGTTTGAGAGACTGGCCTGTGGTAGGATTCCAGACAGCGGGGGGCATGTGTGTGCGCGTGGGGGGGAGCCCTTCAAAGCTTTGGTTGGACTCAGATAAATACTCCCAAATTCAGCTGCTTATTCCAGCAAGCCGAACCCCTGGAGTCTGCTGAAAAGCCACAGTCTCCAGAGAGATTTCCAACTCTCCTTCCTTTGGCCTCAGCATGGGGTTTTGGGGCTGTCCCCCTCCCCCACAGGTAGACCCTGCAGGCTCAGGGAGGCATGAACAATGGTAAGTACTAGCAGGGGGAAATATCTAGCCAAACTTGAGCTAGGCCTCACAAAAACACCCCCCCCCCCCAATGACGTTTAGTTTTGACTGGGTGCCACTTACATGCAGGGGGCTGGGAGCTACTTGTGTCAAAGCCAAGAGAACCTTAACAGAGTTTTTCTGAGTACGTATGAGCTGCACAGGCATCCACACAGCATCTACTAAACTCCCAAAGTCCCATGCCAGCAAAAACTGGGCGCAGCATAAGATCTGGGATAGATTATTAAGGGCAGGCTAGTCTGTGGTTGTCCGAAAGACCCAGTCAGGATTTGGGAGTGGATAATAATAATATCCAATTCTTATACAGCAGTTTCATCCTTTGATTTCAAACTACTTTACAAATGAGGTCAGTATCAGTAGCCCCATTTTGCAGATGAGGAAACTGAGGCACAAAGTGACTTGTGCAAGGTCACTCAGCAGGCCAATGGCAGAGCTGGTAATAGAATGCATGTCTGCTGTATCCTGCTTCAGTGTACTATCCACTAGGCCATATTATCTCCCTGTGGCACTGAATTTTGGTGGTGGTGAGGGGACACATTTCATCCAAACTGGTTTGCTCGTCTCTTCTGCTCAGCCTCTCCCTTACTCAGTCAATAGTGCCTGATCTCCATTCTCCCCCAGCCTATGAGGCAAGAAGGGCTCTCTCCCTCTCTTGTATATAAACATCGCTTTCCCTTTTGGTGCGAATTCTCCCACACCTCAGCAATCAAGTGCATGTCCCACGGGCTCTGCAGGGCTGTTTTCTGTCAGCATGGAGTTCGGATGAAAAATCATGACATTTACTGTGCCAAGAGCTCCTTGCCGGGACTCTTGAAAGAAACCATTTCTGCAGCAAAAAGAAACCTGAGCGCATTCTCCTCCAGCCGCCTTCACACACCATGTTATTATCAGCCTGTCAGACTAGAAAGGGCATTTAGACTAATGTTGCTTTAACAGCTTTGCAAATGGATGGAAGGTTCCTACCGCTGAAGCCTTGCAGCTTTCTCAGGGGCAGGAGAGGACCTGGCCTGTCTCTTCTCCTCATCCCTCCAGTGGCAAAGAACAGATCTGAGTTGGAGCGATCCCTTCTCCGAAGACCTGGATCAGGCTGCGTTTCAAAAATGCTCTTAAGTGCTGCTGACATGCAGTTAGTGGGCCGAAGAATGAAGTGAAAGAAGTGGCTGAGGCCTGGCTTCAATCCCTACAGGAGCCCGTGGATGCCAGCAGGATAATAAGAGGGGATGTTAAACATTATGGTTTTCACAGGGATATTTATCTGACGCAGACAGAGGCAGCCAAAAATATTCCCCCCCGGGGGGGGGGGGAAAGAGAAGAAGAGCAGGGAGCTCAATTGAGCCTCCATTAAAGTTCTTTTTATTCATTGATGTTGGCTTCAACTAAAGCAACAACTGACTTTCTGTGGGGGACAGTTTCCATGCTGGCAGTAGGTTGCTGCACAGGGCCCCAGGGCACGTGGCCTCCACTTTGGACTGCACTCTGGTGGCCCTTGCATGAGTCTCTGCACACCCTCTGGTGCTTGGGCTCCTTGAGCACAAACTTGAAGGACTTAGAGAAAATGTCTGCATAACTACATGTGGCATGGCCAGGTAACCCCCAACCTTGCATCAGGTACTGGGTGGGGAAAGGCATGCTGTACCTCCTAAAAGGATGTGTAACCTGCCCCCCCCCCAGAAGCCCCAATGTGACCCCATCTCAAGAGATGTCTGCAGAGCACAAGGGCAGTGCAGTGGAGGGGGGACGGGACAGGAGCAAGATAATACAATATTGGAGATGAGAGGCCAGGTGGTGACATTGCCCCAGCTCAGCACTGTTGTACCCAAGGGGCCAGAGAAAGTGAACCTGGCTCCAGTCACCTAGCTCTACCACATCAGTTACCTGTACATCATCAGTGTCAGAGCTGGGAAAAGAGGCTGACCAGGGCTGCAAGGGAGACTGGAAAGTGATGAGATTCTGATCTTCGGCTAGGAAACAGTCTGGTTAGTTTCAATCCACTGGAAAACGAGTGCAATAGCCGGAATGGCTCTAGATGGGTTGTCGTGGGGTGGACAGGGATATAAAGATACAGGAGCAGATGGGTATATAGACAGAACATACAGGCAGTGGATCACAGAGAAACAGACATCAAGGGAAAGGAAACAGAGAAGACACAAAAACCCTAGAGATGGGCTCAAGCTGTGAAATTTGGATCCCAATGCCCATGAAGTTCAGGCAGGCTTGTATCTGGTCTTCTGGGTCTGACCATCTCTAAAAAGATAGCTTTGGGGATGGGGAGAAGCGATAGGGAGAGAACTGGAAATCAGAGAAACAGAAGAAGGAACCTTTGCAATGAGCCAGATTCAATTTAATTGAACCCAGAAGCTACACTGCAATGCGTCCCACATCCTAGAATGGGGCAGGCAACAGTTCTCTGTCCCATGAAAATTTGTGACATTTCATCCCAAGTCAAGACAAAGTCAAAATCTCAGAATAATTTTCAAACCAAAAAAAATCTGGGGAAAGTATTCATTTGGATCCACTGAAACATCATTTCAATTTTGACCAACTTTAATTTTTAATAAGTTACTTGAAGTTGCTTAAATTTCTAAACAAAAAGGAACTCTTAACTGGAAAACCAGAATTTTTCATTTTGAAAAAAATTCACCCCACCCCCCCAAGTTGAGACATTTGTCAGCACCCACCCTCTCTCATGAAAAGTTTGGGTTTTGACAAGTATGCATTTTTCAATGGAAACTATTTTGGCAAAAATTCTCAGCTAGCACCAACCCACTCCCTGCTTGACATAACCCACCCCTCCTAAAACCCTCTTTGCATGCATTTCCCCTGTGTGTCCCCATAACAGGGCCCCCTTTGCTTCTGCCTCAGCTCTGCTCCAAAAGCCACTGAGAGACCTTCAGGCTCAGCAATCCACACTAGTGCAGTTTACTTACAGTGCACAATCCCACCACCTTCAGTTGGGGGTTTCAGCCCTAAGGGCTTCTCAGTTCTGAAGGAAGGACAACCACTCTCCTTCCACTCTCTGGCTTCCCCTTTAGCTTCCTTTCTCTGAGGCTTTTATGCAGCCCCAGGCTAATTGGGCTGGCAGCTGTTTCCCTGTTGTCAATCAGGTGCAAGTTTCTCTAGCCAGCTCCAATTTACCTCCCTTAATTGGAGCTGGTGTGACAGAGGGCTGGCTCAGCAGTTCTTGCCCAGTCCTCTGTCACACCCCCTCAACTGCCTTCTGCAGGGCTCCATCAATGGGCACATTGAGTCATGGCCTCCTAAAGCTAGCTGCAGGATGGTTTAGCAGCTGGGAGGGATAGTGGAGGGAAATAGCAGAGGGATCTCCAGGGGTTGTGGTTCATATTGGGTGTATATAATCTATAGAGATGATTGTGCCCGCCCCCAGGAGTCCAAAGGATAAGTGAGATTTTGTTTGATTCTGCCATGCTTGTCATACTGGACAGTACACTTACATTGTAAATTGCCCCATTAAAATCAATGTGACTAGTTATGGGGGGAGTGCTACTCAATGTGAATAAGGGTGGCAGACTCTGACCCTCTTTGATTTATTCTGCTATGATTTTAGAATCTCATATCCAGCCCTTTTCCCTGTAAATCTTTGCTATTCTTTCTGCAAGTGACTGAGAGCAGGATCTGATCGGAGGGTAGGATCCATTAGCCAGGCAGCAATTCCGACTTTGGAAGGAGGTGGAGGGGAAGTAAAGTGAAATGGACAGAGGCCAAGAGAATTACAGTTTAAATGTGTAACAGACAATTTACAAGCCATTGTGTTGGTGTGTGGTGATGAGACAGGGCTGCTTCAAAAGAAGCCAGTTTTAAATGGATCTAGCCCTGAGCCAAAAGCATAAACACTGGGAGGAAGTTTGGCTAAAGTTAAATCATGTTTTATTTAAAAATCTCTCTCTCCCCATTGTAAGATGGAAACTCTGCATCTGAAAAGTGAAACTAAGATTGGAAACAGTCTGCAGTCATTAAGCATATGCTCACTTCTTCCCCCTCCTCCCCCCGCCCTTCCACCCCGGCTTCTCAAGTAAAATATCAACTGGCTCCACTGTCAGGGACAGGAAACATTAGTAATAAGTTCATAGATTTACATTTTCCCCAGAGAAATACAGGAATATCAGAGATCAAAAGTTGGAGAAAGGAGTTATTTTTGTACAGAGTGATTTGCAACCAGCATTCATTGGGGGGAGTAAATAAATTACAGGACCTTCACATTGGGGCTTTTAAGTTCTTTTTCTTTAATGCTGCTCCTTTTAACTACTGTAGAAGGTCTGTCAGGACTTACATAGAACAGGAGAGAATTCCCTGTCTGATAAAACAGTCCTTTTCCAAAGTGAACACTGAAAGGCAACAGGTCTAATTAGTTGTCATTCACAAATGTCGTGTAACTGATCCCTTTGACATGTCTCTCCATCTTTATTAATAGGACTGACAATGAATTAGTAAGCGGGCATTAGGCCCTGTCTATACCAATAGGGCTTTGCCACTATAGCAAGGCCATGTCTACACTAGGCATGCCAGTATAATATACCAGCAAAGCACTCCTAGCGTGGAGGCAGCTATATCAGCAAATCTGCACTTTGTATTGGAATAGGTTATGTCTACACTACAGAGTGTAGGTTGTTGGCGCCATGTTGGCATATCCCCTAATGTAGACACATCATACACGAACAAGAGGCATTCTTCTTCCGGTGTCGGATCACCGCCTCCCCAAACAACGGCAAACCCTTTTCTATTGGCATAGCTGCATCCACACTGGGGTTATGCCATCATAGCTATGTGACTATGGGGTGTGGTTTTGTCACACCCCTGACCAATGGAGCCACGCCAGTATACGTTTTAAGAGTTGCCCAAGCCATAATGAAAACACCCCCCTCACCTGCATCAAACTATACTGGTAAAAGCTACACAGCTTTGCAGTATAGCTACACAGCTACACTGGTACTATACTGGTAAAAGCTACACAGTATAGTTGCATCTACACTAGAGACTTCTGCTGGCACAGCTATGTCAGTCAGGGATCACACCTCTTCACACCCAACTGACATAGCTATGCTGGCAGAAATCGCTAGTGTACATGGGCACCGACTCCATGGATGCTCCGGGGTGGAGCACCCACAGGGAAAAATTAGTGGGTGCTCTGCATCCACCAGCAGCCAAGCTCCCCTCCCCGCCCCCCAACCTCACCTAACCTCCTCTCCGCCTCCTTCTCTGAGCACGCTGCGTCCCCCCTCCTCTGCCTATCTCCCAGTGCTTGCCGCTGCCAAACAGCTGTTCGGCGGTGTAGCAAGCTCCGGGGTGGGGGGAGGGGAGAAGCGGGAACGTGGCACGCTCAGGGGAGGACGCAGGGCCAGGACAGGGATTTGGGGAAGGAGTCGGAATAGGGGCAGGGAGGGGGCGGAGTTGGGGCGGGGCCTCTGGGGAAGGGGTTGGAATGGGGGCGGGGCAGGGCTGGAGTCAGGGCAGGGCCGGGGGCAGAAGGGGGTCGAGCACCCACCGGCGCCAGCAAAAGTCGGTGTCTATGGTAGTGTGGACCTGGCCCTACTGGAGATGCAGCTTAAACCGTTTCTCCCAAATGAAAGAAGCTATACTGGAAAAAGGGCTTCTTTTGCTGTGTCTATAGCGAAGCTGCTTAGTGGTGTGATTTTTTTCCACACCTACCTGACATAGCTATGCTGGGAAGACCAAGCCTTATCTTAAATAACACTGGACCTGGAAAAGTTGGGTCTTACCTACACACAAAAGTCGTATCACTATCACTATACCAGTACAGCTAAAGCAGTACAGCTACCCGAACTTGTGCTTTATATGGTCTAACTATTCCCATAAGATAGAGAACTGTATGATACCACTGTAAGGCACCTTTGTACCAGCCTAACTGCATCTAACTAGGAGTTGTGCCAGGATAGCTATTCCAGTTAAAAAACAAAAATCACATCCTGAAATAGCTATACCACTTTAAAAAGTATGTGTAGACCAGGCCTTAGAGCAGAGGTGGGCAAACTATGGCCCGCGGGCCACATCCGGCCTGCAGAACCATTCTGCCTGGCCCCTGAGCTCCCGGCTGGGGAGGCTAGCCCCTGGCCCCTCCCCTGCTGTGCCCCCTTCCCCGCAGCCTCAGCGCGCCGTGCCGGGGGCACAGTGCTCTGGGCGGCGGGGCTGTGAGCTCCAGGGGCAGCGCAGCTGCAGAGCCGTGGCCTGACCCGGTGCTCTGCGCTGCGCGGTGCGTGGCTGGCTCCAGCCGGGCGGCACGGCTGCCTGTCCTGGTGCAGCCGCGCTGCCAGCCACCGGTGGTCCAGGCAGCACGGTAAGGGGGCAGGGAGTGGGGGAGGGGGGTTGGATAGAGGGCAGGGGAGTTCGGGGGGTGGGCAGGGGCCAGGGGTGTGGATGGGGTCGGGGCAGTCGGAGGGTGGGGAACCGGGGGGGTGGATGGGGCAGGGGTCCCGGGGGGGGGCAGTCAGGAATGAGAGGAGGGGTTGGATGGGGCAGCAGGGGGCAGTCAGGGGTGGGGGTTTCGGGGGCGGTCAGGGGACAGGGAGAAGGGGTGGTTGGATGGGGCAGGGGTCCTGGGGGGGGCAGTCAGGAAGGAGGGGGGGTTGGATGGAGAGGTGGGGGGCAGTTAGGGGCTGGGGGTCTGGGAGCGGTCAGGGAGAAGAGGTGGTTGGATGGGGCAGGGGTCCCGGGGGGGGCGTCAGGAAGGAGAGGGGGGGTTGGATGGGGTGGGGGGGGGCAGTTGGGGTGGGGGGTCCAGGGGAGGTCAGGGGATAGAGAGCAGGGGGCGTGGATGGGGCAGGTGTCCTGGGGGGGGGGCAGTCAGGGGGTGAGAAGCAGAGGGGGGAGGGGGGGTTGGATAGGGGGCAGGGGCCGGGCCACGCCTGGCTGTTTGAGGAGGCACTGCCTCCCCTAACAGGCCCTCCATACAATTTCTGAAACCCAATGTGGCCCTCAGGCAAAAAAGTTTGCCTGCCCCTGCCTTAGAGAATGTCCTGCTGGGCAAAATGTTAGTTCAATCGAGTTAGCTTAACCCAAATGAAAGGCCCCCGTTTTAGGGCTCATCCACATTCCGGAGCTATTCCGGTATGACTCCTGTGCTTTACATTCACACCCTACCTTAACCCGAAACAATTTTAGGCAAACGCAGGGTGAAACAAATTGCAGCAGTGCTGCTGGAGCGCTTCAGTGTAGACACTACCTGTGGTGCTGGGAGCATATGTAATCCACCTCCCCGAGAGGTGGTAGCTAGGGCAACAGAAGAATTCGTCTGTCAACTTAGCACTGTCTACACAGGGAGTTAGGTCACCCCTGAGACATGTAGCTATACCAATAAAAGTTCCTCATGTCGACCGCCCTCAGTCTAGGGGCTTTCCCTGGCCAGCAAACCTGGTTTCAAACATGTTAGGGCTAGTTTATACTTGAAAATTAATTTGGATTACAGTAGGGTGTGAATTTAAAGTGCAGTAGCTATGAATAACTCCATATGTGGAAATGTTTGCTCTGGAGTAAGAGCATCCACACATGGAGTTAATCAGGAACAGTTAAAGTATAGACAGACCAAGCCTTCATTCTAACAAGCATTCAAATGGCTTTTTCATCATTTTAAGCTAATTCAAACAAGTTAACATGATTGAAACACATTCCCTTTTCTATCAGCATAAAAGGCCAGTAAATGACAGGTTAAAATTCTTTCCATTTTAGTAATCTGGGGTGACATTTGTACTGCATGGCATGCAAAGGAATTTTGTTCTTTTAAAAGTGTTGTTAACTTGACAGTGACCCTTTAAAGCAGGGACATATTATTTATGTGACAGGCCATCATTTCAGGGAACGCTGTTGGGAAGAGAGCGGGAGATATAGAGACTGATAGCAGAGAATGGGAAATATTACCTTTGAACATGTAACTCCATCAACTTATTGGCTGCAGCTCAGCTGAAAAGGAATGTCAGGAACAGGCAGAGAGCACTAGACAGAGAAACAAACATTGCAGTCGGTATTGCAGTCAGGCCCCGTGTGCAGGGAGATGGTTTTAAGTTTTCATGCACATTACAGCAATGCACATAATGAATGTTAACCAAACAGCTGAACTTCCCAGGACCCGCTGCCCAGATCGCGCTGTTTTCTGTTACTCTGACCCCTGGCCCAGACCCAGCACTGCATTCTCTGTTACCCTGAGGCTCCAAGAACTAGTGCACAGGGCCAGTATTGGATTCTCTATGCGCCTGAAACAACCTGGACCAATGGTCAGAGCCAGCAGCACTGGTATCAGGGGTAGCACTTTCCAGACCAGCACTGCATTTTCTATTACTCTCAGCACCCTGGAGCTGCTGCTCAGAAGTAAAGCTCCGGTCCCTGTTCAGTGAAATGCCAGTGCTGGTTTTGGCACCTGTTTTAAGCTTGTCCTGCAGCCCCAATTTTAAGAACAACCGCAGTTTTGAGGCCCTCTCGGCCCAGGATTAATGGTTATGTGGAACCCTTTAGCCGTAGCAAGCATTCGGCACGTTCACAGGAGACCAGTTCTTCTAAGAATGATGGGCTGAGTTCCCTTTTACCCCTCCAAATAATACAGGCAAATGGATCCTCGGGGCCTAGTGCAGCCTAGAATGAAATATCCAGGTCAGTTTGTGATGGCTTGGAGCCAGCTCCAGTTGTGGTAAAGACGCTGGAAACTTTGACCACGCATTTGTCTTGTGTCATTGATTAAACGTGAGCCACTTGCTGGCTGGTCAGGATAATGAATGACGGTTTTAAATACAACTGGAAAAACAATAAAATACTCTATTAGGATGACACAGCTGTGCACAATGAACATTAAACAACTTCACAGCTAACAGAGCTGCCGCAGCAACACTTCAACCTGGCGTTTGATCGATTTCTGTTTGGAATACGCCTTGCGAAAGAACTCTCCATCTACCCAAGACAAGACGGGCTGGGAACCTCTTTGCCTCTCTTAAAAATACATTCACATAAAAGAATCCCTTAAGGTTCATTAATGTCACAGACAGAGGAGAAGAAGAGAGTTGGAAGGCCTTGAAATACATGTCGGAAACACTCCAGAGAAAACTAAATGCTGCTGGGATGAACTGCAGGCTCTAGAGGATCGGTTGGGTTGGAATACTATTTATTTTCCAGTCTATTTTAAACACTGGACTGTTTCAGATAAGAGTTGCCTGGGGTGGCAGACAGGATCGTGGGACTGGTGTGCAGGAACTCATGCCAGATTCATTTCTGGGGAGTATTTCCTCTCTGCCTTGATAAATCTGACTTGTCTGCTGTACCAGGTTACTTCCTTTGGAGTTCTCTCTCCTTATTATTACTTATTAAAATTGCCTGGGCCTGGAAATAGAACGAGGGCTTCATGCAACATCCTGTGCTAACAATTCGTCTTTCTTGTTATCTTGACGCTGACAATTCCCACCAGGGCCAGAGGGGGCGGGTGGAAAAGTGTCTTGAGAAGAAACAGAAATGGTTGTCCTTATTGTGAAGCTGGAGAAACTGAACGTGAAAATGAAGGGGGTGGGAGATAAGTCACACACACACACGCAAAATGCCTCATCTCCCCTCCCCCCGAAAAAATAACCAGGAAAGGGAAGAAAATGTGAAGAAATCAGGTCAGCAGCACCAAGGAACAAACATCTTCACTCACCCAGCTGGCATTGTTGTTCTGTGGTTGGCATATGTGTACAAAGGAGGAAGAGAGCCCCCCAAATGACCTGACCTTCGTAAACTCATCCAGTTTGCATAGATCTTATCAAGGAAATCACGCTCAGGTTACAGTGCTGTTCAGCTGGGGGCTTTTAACTCCCCGGACTTTGTACAAGGTGATTTCAAACCACGATCCTTCATATTCCATATGTGCTTCTAAATATGACAGAGCAGACGAGGCCTGTCTCAGGGTCACTGGCCTCAGCTCTTTGAAACCTAGCAGCATATCTTTTTATGGGAGGAGGAGAGAAAGGCAGTGTTTCAGTGACCTGGGGCCATAGGGCTGGGAAAACCTTTCAGAAACTGGGTTGCTGGAAAGTTACAGGCTTATTTCTGAGTGTGTGTTACAGATGGTAATCACGCTGGAAATTCCATGTCTGATATGCAAAGGAAACGGTTCTCTTTTTTTCCCCATTCTGGCCATGCAGGGTGTAATTTTGTATATTGGGGCACAGTAAACAGAAAAGTGCTCCAAGCCCTCAGGCTGATTTACCCTCAAACCCTAACCTACTGCCTAGACTGGATCTCTATTTACATGCTATCCCCTCATCTGCTCTATTCAAAACACATGAGGAAAGGTTACTAGCAGTGGCAACGTGTGAATCCCCCAGCCAGGGGCTGTTATTGTCAATGCAGTTGGACTTGCATGTAAAAAAATCCACTTTTACCGAGAACTTCACAGTCACCACCATACCAAATGTCATGAACACGTAGGATTTCATGATGGCCTCAGGGAGAGACCTCAGCTCCTCCTGCTCCAAAGGTGTAAGTCCCTCTCACTTGAACGAAAGGAGAATCATCTTTAACTCTCAGCAGTATAGGGCCTATGACACACAGTTTCAGCAATTCTGATTTCATCCAGCAGAGGGCAGTATTGTACATGCACACATCATTCCTTTAGTTAGAGGTGGGCCAAAAGCAGAACTTACAATCTGAACCCATTTCAGTGTTAGGGTGGGGGTCACATTGAAAATCCCAGCTCCAAACCCATTACAGTTTTGGGTCCAGGTTGGGACTTTGGAGGGGAGCCTATTGTCCAGTTCAAGTCTGGCTGAAAACAGCTGATCATGCAAGATTTCCACCCACTCAAGAGACTTTGGTGTTAAATCTGATCCAAACTCTAGCCCTGCAGCCGCCTTGAATACAAACCCTGAATCTCCACCTGCACCTAATCCAGTTCCAAACAGCCCCTCCCCTCATTGTAACAATCACCTCCGTGAGGCCACTGCTGAAGGATTCAAATGCCAAAACGCCCTTGCGTCCTGTGGGCCCTGGACCACGCTAACATGGAGCAATGCTTCCTGTTCATGAACAGACCCACGCTCTAAAGACTGCTCTCCCCTTCCCATGTGGGCTTAATCAGAACGCATCTGCTTCCCATTGCAGCAGTTCAGAACAGGTTTCCTCTTGTAGCCTCCTGCTAGGGTGCTAATTTTATATACACAGGCTGAATCTCTCTCCAGATCTATTTGTCAATATGTGCAGCATGGTGAATAAAATACATCTGGATCCAGTGCATCAGGGCCAGTGAGGGGCAGGGGGCTGAAGAAATGGGTGGGGGGAGAGAAGATAGACACTGAGAAGGGAGAAGAAAGTGGAGGAGAGAAAAGCAAGAGCGGGAGATACTCTCCTATTTCATACTGAGGGTTTGTAAGAAGCTGGAAGCGCCTCCTGCAGACAGTTTGTCCTGGACCAGGAGCATGGACAAATGCCAGAGACTATTTTCAGAAACCTTGCTCATGGTAACGCCCAAACCTCAACACAACACTAACCCATTATTGATGACAAATTCATTTTACCCAGTAATAAATACTGGGGACTTTGCAAGAAGAAGCAACCTCCCTTCCACACAGGCATTGCACTTCATTCCCAGCCCCAGCTGGGCATTTCAAGTAAAGGGTCTTGGCCCCAGCTTACAGATGTAGCTAGTGATTTTGGGTGACCAGCGAGAGACACTATAAGGGGAGCTGATCTGCAGAAAGTGCAGTCTCTGCAAATCAGGGATCTCCAGTTGGGCTCCCTAAACTGAGGGAGTCAATAGTCACTTTGGAAAATCGTCCGTGGCCATTATTTGTTTCTTTCTAATCATAACATTTCTTTCCAAACCCAGACATTGTTATTTATTTGTATTACCGTAACGCCGGGGGGCCACTCCGGGATTTCCCCCAGCACTCTAAGGCAGCTTTTCTTGAACAAGTATTTTAACAACATTTTAGAACAGTCGGGTCCTTTCGACAAATCCACTTTGGGTGAGTCCATCTGAAACATTCCTTGGTTGGCAGCAGCAGTCTCCCCAAGTCACAGGGATGCTCCCCTTCCTGCACGCTACCTAGACACTTGTCTTCTTAGGTTGTAAGGCCCAGAGCGTCAAAGGTACTTTGGTGCTCAGTGGAGCAGGGATCTAGGCCCCCTGCATGATGTGATCCCGACCCTCAGAGCTGTGCTAATACCAGTATAAATTTATAACTGTATCAGACTCTGGTGGGGCTTGTATTCCTGCCATCTCACTGTAGCCCCCTTTTTGGGGTGATAGCTAAAGTCCTTTTGCCGGGGGGCTGCTCTGTATATCTACACAAGCGACTTCCATGTGGATTTGGTCTTGTGGCTAATACCTGGATCTAAGAGTCTAGTGTGCTGGGTTCTATTCCTGGCTCTGCTATTGACTCACTGTATGACCCTAGACTAGTCTTTTACCTTCCCTGGGCCTCATGTTTCCCATGTAGCATTGACCTTCCCCACAGCAGGGTCGTGAGGCTCCATCTATAAAAGCCCTCTGAGACCCTGTGGGGCATGATGCTCTGGAAGGGTGATGGGTTAGGAGTAAGGTTACTCTCCTGCAATACAAATACAGTGCTGAAGCACAAGAATATATCAAATGAGAAATGCTTAGCAGGATTTTCACCAATAAAACATCACACACACATGCATCTGCAAACCATTCCTGCCCACTTCAAAAGCGAGCTGGAAAGGGGCCACACGCTGCATGGAGTCAGTCAGTCGAGTATGGGCCGTGTCACTGATGGCTAAGCCCTTCTTGGCATTGATGGTAGATATCCTGCTCAGGTCAGGGGTGGCAGAACTGGGGGGGGAGGTCGGGGCAGTGGGGCTAGCATCCCCACAACAGAAATATTGCAGGGGTTGAGCTCTATTTCCACCCCTGCAATATTTCCTGTGTATTCGGGGAGGATGCAAGGCAGGGCAGCCTGGGCCCCGCTTCTTCTCCAGCCCAGCCCCCCAGTGCCAGGGAAAAGGGGCACCTGGAGGTGGGGGCTGGGCAGAGAACAGGTGGCTGGGTGGAGCTGCATCTTTTCAGTGTCAGGGAAGGGCTGTTTCTGCTCCAGGGCAGGAATGGCTGCCAGTTGTGTAAAAGCAGCAGCCAGGGCAGGGGACTGAGTGAGTCTGATTTGGCCTGCGTACTCCAAGTTTCACCTCACTTAAAACTACTTGCTTACAAAATCAGATATAAAAATACAAAAGTGGCACAGCACACAATGACTGACAAATTGCTTTCTTTCTCCTTGCTACCATGTAATTATAAAATAAGTCAATTGGAATATAAATATTGTACTTACATTTCAGTGTATGGTATATAGAGCAGTATAAACAAGTCATTGGCTGTATGAAATTTTAGTTTGTAGTGACTTCGCTAGTGCTTTTTTTGTAGCCTGTTGTAAAACTAGGCAAGTATCTAGATGAGTTGATGTTCCCTGTGGAAGACCTCTGCCTACCCCCAGGGGTATGTGTACCCCTGGTTGAAAACGTCTGCCCTAGTGCATATATACAACAAGCACAGCACTGCAAACTGTTTCACAGCGTGCTCTGGAAGCCACTGCATTCAGGTTGCACCAAGGAAAAGTGCATGCTGCATCAAGTGAAAGCAGAGCTGGGCCTTTCCTTAGCAAAGCCAGGCTGCAAGAACAGCTCAGATGAAGCAACAATGCTGAACTCGGTCGAGGAGATCAGTGTACATCAAGTGCAGGGAAAGCAAATGAGGAGCCAACGTAAATATCTGTTTCCTTCCTGTTGTAGAAATTGTTCTACTTGACAAAGATCTCTTCTGTGTGTGTGCTTTCCCAGCAGAACAGCCTCAAAGACTCCAGCCCAAGGCCCCCGTACTGCCACCATCTACGTGTGCGTGAGTACTGCCATTGAAGTCGACGGAGCTACTGAGATGCTTCAAGTTAAGCATGTGATAAGTGTTTGCAGGATCAGGGTCTAACAGGGCTTTGATGATAATGGCAACAGAGCTGTGCTTTACACCAGCTAGGGGTCTGGACCACAAATATCAACGATGGACAAGGATGGAAGCATTGATTTATCTGAAGCAAACCCCACCTTCCAATCCAATTTCTGTGCTGCTACCCGTTCTACCTCTGCTGTTCGGGCAATCATCCTATTCCACATCATACTCAGTAAAGCAGCGTCATTGCCAAGGGAAAGGTCATTTAACTCATCTCCCCTGGCGCATTTTACACCATCCACAATGCCTTTTGTTACACGCTGCTAGTGCAAAAAGGTATGGTGATAACAGACACCCTTGTCTAACTCCATTCACAATATCAAACACTCACCCAGGCCTGTATCCAATCTTATTGGACATCTACTTCCATCGTAGAAACTTCTTATTATGTTGATCAGCTTGTCTGGCATCCCATATCAGCTACCAATATTCCAGCAGTAGCATTTTTAGTGATCTGTCGAAGAGTGAATACCTGTTCACACCATGACCTACCTGGACAGATTCCAGCCCTGTTCTTTTCATAATATTTCATCCACATCCCTCTTCATTCTATTCAGCATAACGGTAGTCAATACTTTGCCCAGGATTTATAGCAGTACAATACCCCTCCAGGTTTTTTGGCAATGCCACAATGGTACCATCTTTCCAGGCTCATGACACTTGTTCTTTCCATTTGTTCAACTGGGCTGAAAGCAAATGCAAAGGAAACCAGGATTATGAAAGTAGGAAAATGAATAACAGATGTAAAGTGTACATGGATGGAAAAGAAATCAAACAGGTGGAAGAGTTCAGCTGTCTGGGAAGTGTGATGACATTTGAAGGTGGTTGTGATAAGGGTATGCAGCTGAGATTAGGAGGAAAAGCAAACACCGCTTTTGGAAGGATGAACAACATCTGGTCAAACAGAGGTCTCCGCACCAAATTAAAGGTCAGATTCTGCCCTGTGATTGTACTGAACACTCTACTATATGGAGCGGAGACTTGGCCAATGACAGTGGCTAACAGTAAGAGACTGGTTTTAGAGTAGCAGCCGTGTTAGTCTGTATCCGCAAAAAGAAAAGGAGGACTTGTGGCACCTTAGAGACTCACAAATTTATTTGAGCATAAGATTTTGTGAGCTGAAGTGAGCTGTAGCTCACGAAAGCTTATGCTCAAATAAATGTGTTAGTCTCTAAGGTGCCACAAGTCCTCCTTTTCTTTTCAGTAAGAGACTGGAGGCTTCCCATCACAGGTGGCTGAGGAAGATACTACACAGTTCATGGAAAGACAAAATAACAAATAGAAGGGTAAAGGAGTGGAAGAGCAGAACATTAGAAAATATCATCAAAGAAAGAAGCCTCAGATGGTTGGGACATACACACCATCTGGAAGATGGGAGACAAGCCAAGCAAGCATTGAAATGGGAACCTGAAGGAGGAAAGAGGAAGCAAGGAAGGCCAAGGAAGAATTGTCAGATGATAGTGACAGAGGATATCGAGTGCACTGGCATTATCTGGGAAGAAGTACCACAACTAGCAGGCGTCGGTAATCAATAGGGGATGTGCACAATGCCTGATGTGTCACAGCTAAGCTCTAAGATAAGGGTAACACCAACTGTCCCAGTGCTCCCCTAAGGGTGTGTCTACACTTAAAGCTGGGGGTGGGATTCTCAGCTTGAGCAGACATACTCACACTAGCTCTGATGGAGCTAGGCCATTAAAAATAAAGAGTAGCTGTGGCCGTGCAAGCGGCCGGAAGGGCTGGTTGCCTTGAGTATGTACCTAGCATCTCTGATGGGCGTGCACTTGGGGCAGCTACATTAGCACAGGTATGTCTCCTCAAGCTGGAACTTACACGTCCAGCTCCAAATGTAGACATACCCTTAGTTTAGGATTGTATAGAATTGGGACTCAAATAGGACAATTTTCATTTCCTTTTCTAGTAAACTGAAAACTGACTGATGAGCTTTTGGAAAAACCAATAAAAAAATGAAAGGGGGGAGTTAAGATCCAGATGGGTCCCATTTTCTTGCACCCCAAATATTTGGGAAGTCAGGAGGATGGTTACAGATGGCCCCATTTATGCCCTATCTCTAGGAAACATGTACCTGTCAGGTTTGCTGTCTCTTGCATTTGCTGAGTGAACAAACTTCAAGATGCTGTTTGCAGATATAAAAATAACTATGGGAGGGCTGGAAGGGGAAAGAAAGTCTCTTGGTTTGCTTTATAAATTGGACTGGCTCTTGCTTTCGTAATGCATGGGCCAAACCAACTTTAATAAAATCTGGATGGGATTAAAAGACTAATCTGTGTCTTTGCAACCAGGCTGCAAATATTAGCAGGCCAAGAGTTTTCCGCAGACATTGGAGGCTACAAAAACAGCACTGAGGGTGATTTCTGCTTTTCCAAAGTACCGGCCTAGCCCTAGGACCCAGACAAACACCTCCCTATCTCCCCCCATGGAGGAGTTGGAGATAAGGAGGTGGCTGTGATGTGGTGGGGATAATCCCATCCCAACAGCAAGAGAGCATTGCTGACAGCAGACTATCGTCATATGAGAATACTTCAGTATGGTTAAGCAAAACCTTGGAACACTTTGATCTGCACTGTGGCTCCTTGAATTAAAACAGATCCAGGCTAGGCAGGGCTGCCTGTTACAGGGTTAGCTGTCGTCTTGCCTGATATCCCATCTGAGCATGTTAAACAGGACCCCCCAGCACAAGCAGAACTATGGGGCTCATTACGATTTTCACTTCATTACCTACTTCCAGACGGGCGCAAGAGAGAACTTTAAAATAATGTAACTAAAAGCATGCCCTTCAGTCAGAATAAACAGTTATGGAAATGAGCCTGAGATGAAAGGCGGAGGAGGGGGGGTTGGATTTCAAACTCCCCAAAGTTGGGAGGGGGCAAATGGATCCAGAGCTTTGACTCAGGCCCATCTTTACATAAAGCTTTGTATTGATCTTTCCATCCGAGGATACCAAAGCGCTTTAGAAACATTAAATCTCACACAGCAGGAGAGTGGCCAAGACTAGAATCTTGAACTCAACTCCGCTCTGAACTGTGGTGTCTATGGACGGGGGGCAGAAGGGTTCAGTTTGAATCGCCAGCTCTGAATCACCCCTATGGTTTTGGATCCCAATCAGTTCAGATGGAGTCAGATCATTTGGGGAAAAGTCCTATTGGATGTACCAGAAAATGGAGACCTTCGTATAAGTGTTTTGAATCACTCTGTAGCATTCTATTCATGGTAGAGAACTCTGCCCGGTGGATTAGAGAACCCCAGGGAAAGGATCTCCTTCTCCATAATTTCAGTCATTTCTATAGAGTCCTATTAGAGTTCTATAGAGCCCTGCTCGTGTCGTCCCTGTTGAATGACAGAGGATTTTCCTGTAAATCCAGTGGGCAGATCTAGCTGGGGGACTCACTGAGCCTCCTTGGAACTCCCTCTCTCCAGGCTGGTGGAGAGCAGATGTGTCATTCAAGGATTATTGCAACTGGGCCTCCTAGTCTTCCTCAGCCAAGCACTTATCACAGCCACCCCTTCTGGCATAGATGCTAGAACGAGGAGTGCTACCGCACCCCCTGACTTGAAGTGGTTTCCATTACGTAGAGGGTTTACAGTTTGGTTCAATGTCTCACAGCACCCCCACTATACACATTGGGCCAGCACTCCTGCATGCTGATAGTCCTCATGAACTGCACCTAAGTCAGAAAGGAGTTGCCACCTCAGAATTTAACAACGAAGGAAGAGAGAGAGTTAAAACAGTGGGAATCAAATGTGTCTGGTTATTTCTAAGAAATTGAAGAATGGGATCAAATTCAGAACATAAATGACCACCTCAGAGGTTACATTTGGCAAGTAAGCAGATCATTACTGATTATTTATTTACTTATTTATTTTGATTTCTCTGGTGCCTGTCCGGAGGTCTAGGCCCCTCACCATAATTAACACACACAGACAGTTAAAGCATCTACAGTGTTTCCAGTGCATTACTTTGAACGACTTGCAAATGAGTCAAAGCACCAGGGCCAGAGATCTCTGTCTCTCTATTTCTGGGTATGCTCAGAGGACATAAACCATGACCGTAGCACAGGGTGAGTTCACCTTTTACACGCTACAGCCACACTGCTGCAGAGCTGCAGCTGTGCCAACGCAGCACTTCATTGTAGCCACTTACTACAGCTGTGAGAGGGGTTCTCCTGTCGACGTAGTCAGTCCACGTCCCCAAGAGGCGGCAGCTAGATCAGTGGAAGAATTCTTCCATTGACCTAGCTGGGGCAACGTAACTTGAATGTAGACCTGGCTTTAGGGATGGTGTACGGGACTAGTCGCCAGTCTAATTTTTTTTTCCTTTAATACTTAACAAGCTTTAGCCTCAAAGATATCCTACAGCACTGAGTTTCACAGGTTAAAAATGTACTATATTTTCTTTTCTCCACTGGAAGTCAGCTACCTTTTCAACACTGGTGAATGTGCTCACTTAAAGTGCATACACGTGTATGCATATAAATACATTGGGCCTACTGTACTGAAGCCTTTAAGTAAAGAGGAGTGAGCTTTCAACATGTTTTCAAGTGAGAAAGTAACCCTCATTGCAGGGAGACTCTGCTCTGGATAGCTTGGAGCCAAAACCATTTAAACTCCAGGGTGTTTTTTATGAACACAGCCTCAGATTTGAACACTTTGAATGAGAGCATCTTTGTGCGGTGAGCTTGACTTGAACGTTGAATCTGGTCCCTATTTATTTGTCTTCTTTGCTGCTGGATCTTTTTCAGAATAGTTTTCTGCAATTACTTTAACTTTCCCCAGCACAGATTTGGCCTGAAACTTGTTTTCCAAGAGATAAACTGCACAGATACCATTTGGCCTGAAGAGAAGTTAATTGGCCAGCTGAACAGATAGAGGGAAGACCAACATGAAGAGAGAGACATACTTCTCATCATGAAAAGAAAACAGGGGATGTGGAAGTAGACAGATGCAAATGGAGATTTTGCCAAAAAGGCTGTGAATTTAGGAATAGGCTGACAGCCCTGGTCAAGCTTCCCCAACAATGTCCTCTGCCAGCGTGCCTCAGCCCTGACCTGGGGGCGAGCAGGGAGTTCAGTCTCAATGGCACATTCAGTATTTGGCCTCTCTGTTGAGACCATCAGCTGGTGCCAATTGCGAGTGGGTTTTGTGATGTGGACACGTGTCCGTGGGGCACTGCACCGAGACCCGCCCAAATAATTATACATTGGCCAACAGCAGACCACAGGCAATGATAACTTTTGGTCACTACTGAGCTGTTTTTGAAGTAGTGGCCTAGCGGCAAAGCCTATCCCTTGAGCTGTTCAGCCCTATAGCAATTAAAGGCCCAGGTAGCAGTAGGACCCAGATGAGTGTTTTCAGTTGTGTTGTGTGGTGGAGGTGGGGTGACGGGCAGACCCCCATCCTGAGAAGAAGGCTGTTGCTATAGTCTGTCCACTCCCACCAAAGAGAGCAAGAAGGGATCACAGGCCACCTGGCCAGCTCCTGCAGAGACAGTCTTGGCATTATCCCCTGGATCTGGGAAACAATTTCTTGCCTGCCTGCCCCAAACTTATCCAATTCCTGTCCCCCATTGCACAGAGTTGCCAATAGGAGTATAATCCCCATTGTACACAGGAGAAAGCAAAGCAGAGAGGTGAAGTGACTTAGCTAAGGACAAAGAGGGAGTCAAAAAACGTCAGAGCTGGGATCAGACTGCTGGAGTCCTTTGTTTCCATTCCTGTGCGTAGCCCACTAGACCACACTGCCTCTCATGCTATTGAGCTGCCCTGCTTGTGGCCGAAAGGCTCCTGTGGTTACTCCACAGAAGAGCCAGCACAACCACTGGCACCGAGCTGAGAGGTGGCTTGTGGTGGTTTGAAGGAAAGGTGGACAGCTGTGCCCCCACAAACACAGGTTAGGTTGGGTCCCCCTACTAGACAGGGGAGCTGAACCAGGAGTTTGAAAGGCCATCCCTGTGTGGACGACCCATGATCTCTGTGACAATGCAGAGGGGTCTGGAGGCAGGGCTGGCTGGGGTCCTGGCCAGTGGATCCTCAGCTTCTCAGATCCACCGGCAAACACCTTTGCAGGATGGGGAGCATCCTGGGGCTGATGTAGCAGCTGTGAAGCAGCTCTGAGGGAGCAGGGGCCCAGAGGTGCATAATCCTGAGCTGCGAAATTCAGACCTCGATGGAAAGTCAGTGAAATAATTCAGATATGGATCTGGGGTCTGCTCCGACCTCGCCCCCTCTTTTTGGGGGGTTGTGTTTGAGGGCTTGGGTGGGGCATCATTGACATTAATTTCACAGAGGGCCCACCAGTCTGCTGCCAGTGCTGATGCTCAGGATCATATTCACTCTCCAAGTTACATTTTCGCAGATTGTGAACATCCGGGTAAAGGGAAGGAAGGTCGGTGTCACTGCAATAGTTATCTCGGCGCTGCATACTAACAGAAACTCCAGCAGAAAAGGCCAAGATTCTCTTAGCCAGATGCTGCCAAAGCCAAACGCCTGGTACTTGGCTCAGTGCACTTGACCTGAAATGTACGTTTCCAGCCGCATCATTCCAGTGGAACTGATTCACTGGCCCAGTGTCAGACACATTCTTGGGGTTATATTGGACTCTGCTCTGACTCATGAGGCCAGACTCGGAGCATTTTAAAGCAAGCCCTTTTGCATCTGGGAAACGTTGTCTGCTCTGCTGTCTGTTCTCTCCCCCCTCCCCATGGGAACTTCCAAAGCCCGGTCTGTGCACTAATCTTTCCCAACCTCATTGCTGAAATTCCCTGCTAAAATAACCTTTCCCTTCCACTGTGTTAAAATTATACAGTACGAAATCTGCCCTTCAGGCTCCTGACTGGCATCCAGTACTGAGAACACATCCAGCCCCAGCTTTGGGCAGTGCAGGAGTTCTTCTATAGGATACAGCCCATGCTGGCCAAAGGTCTTGTTTTTGTTGGCATATGGAAATGATCTCTGGGATTCTTTTTACAATCACAGCTACAGGCTGTAGCCTTGTCTTCCTCCTCCTCCATCTCAGTTAACAAACAACTGGATTTGCCTGTCCTGTTACTTCCTCTACTTCTGATGTGCCTCAGCTTTTGTCTCCATCAAGCTACAGCCCTGAGGTTGTAAGCTGACTAAACCACAGGGTCCAGCTCAAAGCACTTTTTCTATCAGGTGTTCTTTCAGCACTGAACTCCCATCTTGCATGTGACTGGCTACCAGGGGCTCAGGCTGCCATGTCCTGTGAGAGTTGGGAAGAGTTGCCATTGGAGCAGCTAAGTGGAGCCAGGAATGAGCTGATCAATCACCCCAACTGAATGGGAAGCAAGTGTTTATTCTAGCCCCAAGGCCTATTTATATCATCCTCTGTAGCTTTCCTTTAGGATCCAAGAGTGGGGAAAACAAAACAACATTCAGCAACCTGGGGCCTCCCCAGCATGTGAGGAAACTAAACCTGAACTCCCTTCCCTGGCCTACAAACACCCCACGCCCTGACATGCTGTACCCACATTCCCACCCCCACTTCCTGACGTATTGTACCCACGTTCCCACCCCCACTTCCTGACATATTGTACCCACGTTCCCACCCCCACCCCCTGACAAGCTGTACCCACGTTCTCAGACCCACGACATGCTGCACCCACATTTCCATCCCCGCCCCCTTAACATGCTGTGCACATATTCCCACCCCCACACATGCTGTACCCACATTGCCACCCACACCCCTTTAACATTCTCTACACACATTCCCACCCCCACCCCCTGACATGCTGCACACGCATTCCCACCCCCACCACATATTGAGTTTCTCACACAAGATAAGCACCGGCCCATTCGCTCCTTATACCCGCTCAGACTCAGACCCATGATATCACACTCACACCCGCTGCCACTGCACTTGCCAGCCTACGCTCTGTGTCTTACAAAGACGCTTGCCATAGCATATTTTCTCACACACATACAGTTTGCATTCTCCTTCACATATATACACACCCTCTCTCTCTCCCTCCCTCCACAACATCCTCTCCTACGCATACACACATACAGTCATATGCACCTCCACCTTCTCCCTCAGACATGTACACTCACATGGAAATAAGTCTATTATATTTTAGCGCTGACCGGTTCACCCCTGAGTTAGGACACAGTTCTAGCTATGTTGTGGTACCTGCAAATTGATGCCTTACTCAGAATCCTCTGGGCTGGTTTAACAACAGAAGTATTTATATGTAATATCAGAATGGGCTGTCAATCAAAATGCTGAAACAAGGTGACTGACAGCAGACAAATTATTGGAAGGAATGGGTTGAGCTGCATAACACAGACATGAATAATTATAGCTAAGTTATAGTATATGGCATAAGGCATGTGATCCTCTCCTTAACTTGCACTGTGTGTGTATGAATGTGTGCATGAGGGTTTGTGAATATGTCTATGTCTGTGTGTGAGCTTGTGTATATGTGTGTGTGCATCTCAGCTCCTATCAGCCCCTCTCCAAATCTCTGTTGGGCCTGGTCTACACTAGAAAATTCAGTTGGCTTATCTACATCGCTCAAGATGTGAAAATCCACCCCCATGAGTGGTGTAAGTAAGCTGACCTAACCACCAGTGTAGACAGCGCTAGGTCAACAGAAGAATTCTTCCGTCGACCTAGCTCCACCGCTTGGCGAGGTTGAATATGCCAATGGGAGAACCCCTCCCATCAGCGTAGGTAGCGTCTACGTGAAGCGCCACAGTGGCACAGCTGCAGCAGTGCAGTTGTGCTGCTGTAGCATGTCAAGTGTGGACAAGCCCTTACTCTTTGGCCTGCGTGCTGTTGCTTTTGGAGCACGCAAGGAAAAGCTTTCTCCCTTTGCTTCCCTGCTTTTATACCCTCCCACATGCTCTCCACCTTCCATTGTTTATGGGACAGCTATTTCCTTTTGCGGAAAGGTAGCCAGTATTGTGCAACTACACCATTTACGTGAATAAAAACAGGGTGTTGTGGGTCTTCGTTTTTTTTTTGAAAGCACATAAGAGAACAGATTCCTCCTGCTTTCACATGGGTTTTCATAGCGGTTAAATGATGGACTGGAAATCTCAGAGCGCAAATGCATTGAATCCCTCAGGTGCCTGCAGAATTGGAACTTGAAGGTGATTCCAGTAAGTTACAGCATCTTAACGGGACACCTACAGGCAGATTAGGCTCCAAAGCTAAACTTTGTTAACAATACCATGAATGAACAAACAAACAATTTTACAAATAGTTTCATAAATTACTTGTTTGGATTTAAGCCTCTGGCCTCGCTGTACAGCATTTACAACCCAAGCGCTGTGGCATAGAGCTTGTGCATTAGAGCCAGAAAAAGGAAACAAAAACTGGAAACAAACAGGAAACTGACTAAGTTAGATTCACTCTCCCAGTTATGAATGAAAGACCAAAGGTTAACAAACATTACGTGTAACAAAATCTACATTTGCTTTTCTTTCTAAAACAATCACTTCATTGTGAGTAACCAAAGGTGTTACATGGAGAGAAATTTGGAGAAAATACCTGATTCTTAACCTGACACCTGACATTGTCCTTTTAACCAGGTGTAGATACAGCTATCTAACACCTAACGCACATATACCCCCTTCATCTTTGCTATTCATTCATTTTCTTGACAACTTAGAAAATGCCAATGATCACAGGGTTAAATTTGACTCACATGCAGACATTTCATCGGTTACATTGATGCAGCTTTCTGCCCCCCTCCCAAGCCCACCAGATTCCCAAGCAGCCACAGAGGCCAGTTGAGGGGAACAAACACCAAAGCTTTGCCCTCTTTCATCAGGAAACAGAAGTTAATGGACAGGACTCATTGGCTGGCTCCTCTTTGATTTATCCACATCCAGGGACGTGAATGGATACTGGGCTCTACAGCTACAGGGCGGTCCGATCCTGCAAATTCACTGGGGCCACTCACATGTAAAGTCACTTGTGTGCTGGCAGGATCAAGGCCTAGGTCTGTTGCTGATTCAAATCTCTCGGGGCCAGAATTTCAAAGGCATTTAGGTGCCTAAAGATGCAGAGAGGTGCCATGTGAGATTTTCAAAATCACTAAGGCTATGTCTACACTGCCATAAAACACCTGTGGCTGGCCTGTGTCAGCTGACTGCGGCTCGCAGGGCTTTGGCTGCAGGGCTATAACATTTCAGTGTGGATGCTTGGGCTGGAGCCTTGGCTCTGAGACCCTCCTCCTCACAGGAGTCGGCTGACGTGGGTCAGCCACATGTGTTTTCTTGCAGTTTAGACATATCCTCTGCGTCCAGATCCTCAAAGGGATTTAGGCGCCTATTGCCCTTCTGAGGAGCTGAGAGATAGGTGCTTTTGAAAATCACACCAGGCAGGTGCCTATCAGCATCTCTAAGCTCCTTAATACCTTTACGAATTTGGCCCTCAGTGCCTGCTCATTTGATCTTAACCAGAGCCACCCATATTAATATTGTTAATTTTTCAAGCAAATACTGGCCTAGAATTACAACCAAGCCCTGGCTTCTAGGAAGCAGAAGCAGAAGTTTATTCCTGTAAAGCCACTTTTTTATTGAGCATTTGGGTGACATTGATCCTTCGTTCTTTTCAGACCCTCCAAACTTTCTGAAACCTTCACCTTTAGTCTGAAGCTTTTTGTTCTTTATCTGTGTTAAGTTTGAGCTGTGACTCTTTTACTATTCTTGGCATGAGGGTGCAAAAGCAGTAGTTTTCCTCTTTTTAAAAAAATTGTGACCGCATTGTTTTTAAGGTGATATTTTAGCTGACCAGTATTGTCAATCAGCTGAAATGCTCATCTGTGTGAAATTTCCCACCATCCTTCCCAGCCTGTGACTCATGGGTTTCTGGATTCTGGAAAGGGAGTGTTTTTTTCTTCAGGTTTCTAAGAAACTCCATTGTATTTTAGCATTTGTTCTTCTAAGGGTGGGGGGAGGGGAAGGAAATGAATTATTCCCTCCCTCCAGCTTCACTGGACCAGAGTAACCTCCCATGCACAGTGAAGTTGCGTGTTGGAATAGAGAATGCTGGATGCTTTCAAATATCTGGAGAACTTCCCAGGAAAATGTATCCTCTCAAACCATAATCTTATCAGCACTCACACACCAAGTAGGGTCAAACTGAATCAGTATGTGGCAAAAAGGCCTCTCAGGTAAACCCGGGTGCTGCAAGGAGTAGTGTAGTCATTTCAGCTCTTGTCTGAGGCACTGCTGAACCAGTGCCCCAGCGTGACGCTAGGCAGCAATGGTTTGCTAGAGGCAAGTCAGTCGGAATCAGGCTTTTCACGAGCCGGTACTGAAGCAGTGCCCATAGGGGACTCTGTGCTAATGGTGAAATTCAGGGGAAATATAAAACCAAACTCCTCACCACTTAGGTTATTAAATATTCTGTGGCATACTTTGTAAAAATAAGGATGTTGACCATGGTATCCTGGACAATTCCAGTATGGCCTTGTCTACACTAGACTTTTTGGAAATCTCCCATCATCACATTACCTCTGTGCAGCTCCACTGGGGGTAGCCAACGGTGGAAGTGGTAGTATGGATACATTCCAATTTACCAGCATTTTATATTCACTTTGCACAGATGTAAATGATGACACAAGGGCAAAAACACCAGGAGCAAGGGAGTGGAGAATCAGGTCCATGTCCTGTTGAAAGAGGAGGTGGGGAAAGTGGCACATAGTAATATTGATTATTTGCAGATGGAAAAAATAGAAAAGCAGGGTACAACTCCTAATGTGGAATGACTTCCTTTTACTTTCTAGCTCAGAGAATCACCACACTTGGCGCAGGATTAGGACCCGAAGATTTCCATTCTACATCTATCATGAGGGCTCAGACTGGAATGCTCCAACTTTAAGAAAGATAAAGAAGCTTTGCCTGGCCAAAGGCCACAGTGCCAACTATCCACAAGATATGATATGGAGCAGATTCCAATCAGTCAGCTCTTTAATATGAAGGCATGGCCTGTATGGATATTACAGGGGCTGGTATGCAATGCTCCATCTTGATCTGAGCAGCAGGTTACATTGCATACAACCTTCAGTCTTCACTGGACACAGCGGTATTGAAGATCTCCGTGGGCTGGGCTGCATGTGTCTCATGGGTTGCACTGTAACTATCTCTGAATCAAAGCAACTAGCTTTTATTTGTAGATACATAATCATCTCAATTCATTTCCTGTCTATCTGATCTAATCTACTAGTCAACAAGTTCCCCTTGTTAAATATTCACCATTTGAGCCCTACCGCCTAGAACTATGACATTACTTCTTGACAAACACTGGTTTCCTGCACACACGGCTAATGCTGCTTCCTATCTATGTTTTAATTTCCACATACATTTACTTTCACAGAAAGATGTGTGCTTAACTTTACGACCTCTGCATCACCTTTGAACACTGAAAGGTCCATGGCATTGTTTGGAAGCTTACAAATCGTGCTGTGTGAACGTACACTTAATCCAAGTAGTGTTCTGTATTCAGTCCTGTTTCTTGAGAGAAGTTTCGTGTGTGAAACTCAAACTTCCTGCCATAGAGTAGCGCTCAGAGTATGAGTGTGCTGGGCAGGAAATTTTGCATAGCACAGAGATATCTCTGGGGTCAAATGCATGTTTTAGCTCAATGGAATAATAATGGGCTCATCTGTCTTGCCCCTTATAGGCACAGATAGAAAGAAAAAGAAGCGGAAGAGAACTTATAGCCCATTCTTGTTGAAAATTTGACTAGCAATAGAAATTACCCTCATCACCTCATTGCAGCGATGTGCATTCCTAGAAAGTTCATGCCTTGGATCATGTACTTTTACCATTGCTTCCCCCCACCCCAGTCCCCGTCCTTAGCCAAGTGTATTAGGTGGTGTGGCCAAAACTGTGGTTGCCTAAAGTTAGACCCCTAAATCCAAGGTCTATTCTGGAATTGTCCAAGATATCATGGTCAACACTCTTCTTCTTACAAAGTGTGCCACAGAATATGGCTAAATAAGTGGCCTGACATTTTAGGCCACTGGGAGCTGCAGGTGTTCAATTCCTCTGAAAATGAGGCCAGTTAGTTGCCTGACTTTATGAACCTGAGTTTGAATATGGCTGCCCATGTTTATAGTATTAGCGTGATGAGGCATATTTTCATTGAAATCTAGGGCCTTCTCAAGGTTTGACCTGGGATGGACTCTGGAACCAGCTTATTATCTGGTTAGAGAGACAAGGTGGGTGAGGTAATATCTTTTACTAGACCAACTTCTGTTGCTGAAAGAAACACGCTATCGAGCCACACGGAGCTGTTCTTCGGGGCTGGAAGACCTTGTCTCTCTAATACCTTGGGACTGACATGGCTACAAATACATTACGTATTTTCTAATTAGGCAGTTTCAATAGATAAATAAATAAATTCTTCCTCTCCAATAAAGCAGGGAAAGGTGATCAATGGCTATAGCCCCTCTTTAGAAAGTGGATTATTGCCACTGAATAGAAACTATCTCTTTAATGAAGTGCTATTACCAACAGGCTAATTGAGTAATGACATAATGCAGGCCCTTGAAGCTCTTTATAACAGGCTACCACTATCCTGCTACACACCACTGCTTCCTTGCCATGCCCCATTGTGCCTCCAGCATATTGTCAACAAGTGAGACTAATGTTCAACACCCTGGTCTTTATTGAAGCAACAGACAAAGTGTCGCCAGCATAACCCTGCGTGGAAAATCCAGAGGTGGAAGGGAACCCATATTAATTAGCTTGGGAGACGCCAATCTCCTCACATGTGAAATGTGAGCCTTTTTATTGAGAAAAGTAAAACAGGGCTCACATTGCTTTCAGTGAGCCCAGTAAAACAGAAGGTGATCCATAAGTATGTATGTTATGCTGGATTTAAAATACTTTCTGATGATTTTCTAGGCAGATCTCCAATAAGTTAGAGCACAACATTGCTATTGTAAAGCTATAGTCTGACCCCAGTGAAACTTGTGCTTATTATTGTATGGCGGATATAAAATTTTTAAGGCCATATCATTATTTCTCAGAAGAAGCAGCTGAGTATCATATCCCAATGGTTTTGTTTTAAATGGACTGTCATTAACAGGGCACAGAATAAAGTTTCCAGGACTCTTATAGGGCTATTTCTGCAGCTGACTTTGAATGGCCATTCCTTTAAATTTCAGTGGATTTACACATCTGTTTGTTGTCCAGTGCATCATCCCCAAAGGTTCACAGGCCAGCAAAACACAAAGACTTCCTAACATATTATGTGAAAACTAAACTCAGCCAGAAAAACAGCTTGAACAATGGACAGATGCAGCAGTGACTGCCCTGAGAATCACTCAGACCAATTGAGAATGAAACATAAGAAATGGCCAGTTAATACCAAACGATATTGTGCTTGTTCTTTTCTCTGCAGTGGTTTAAAATCTGCAAGTGCCGCAAACTCAAGGACTCGCCCCACTCCTCATGCTAGTAACTGTTGTTTAAAACAACACTTGTAAAGAGATTAAATAAATAGTTTGAAGATTAGACAGTCCTAGAGGGATGTTGCTCCAACTAGACTCATCTACTTAAAGAGGTTCTGATCCCTTCCAGCAGAAGATCAAGCACCGCCCAGGGACAATGAGCTAGGGATGACTTTTCTTTGTTACGTCCTCCAGTAATGAAGATTTAATGCCTGATTTTAATACAACAAGGGGTGTAATTGTGCACCTAATTTGCACATGCAGATGTCATGGCTCCCCACTCATATGGATTCATCATGGTCATTTGTGCATGGAGTTACCCGATTTGCACATGCAATCATGATAACTGTGCGTGCAGATCAGGCATGCTCTTCCCATGCCCAATCACACACTGCCCATCCTTGGTGGCGTGCAAGGAGCAGCAGAGATGAGGAACTGCCGAGGCTGACTTTAAATGAGACCAAGAGTATAATCATATAGGTGTGGGATTTGTTTAGTGAGATGGAAGGCAAGTGAGTGGAGCAGGATGAAATTTTCTACTGAAGAGGGGCAAAGCCTGCTCCAAAACCAAAGAATAATTTCCAACATTGTAATAAAAAATGAATGCATCTGTTTAATGAATCCATCCCATTCTCTTTTATTTAATCTTTCATCCCCTTTTCTCTCGCATTCTCTTGTTTCACCTGTGCTCTCTCTCTATATATTTGTGAAGTTCTTTGTTTCAGTGTAAAGAATTGTACCCCACAACCCGAGAGCAATCCAATATTACCTCTTTATCATCTGATTAAAGATTAATTTAGGATTATTGTTCGTTTCAATAGCACAGAGCCAGATAAACAACAGCTACACCTGCAGCTTGTTTGTGAATTTAACTCCTTATGGCCAACTGTTAATGGATGAAGTCTCTTGCCATAGACGTATGTTGACATGTAAGCTACGTTTAAAGCTAAACTAGTCCCTGCACCTGCTGCCCTTCTCAAAGAGCACGGAATAGATGCACAAATCTTTCAAACCCTCCAGTAATCACCAGGTGTATGAGAGGGGAAATCTTCAGGCTGATTTCTCTGCTGCACACTGTTTAAGACCATTTGGCTTGTTTTGCAAAACCCATGTTGTTCCATGCTCCAAATCATAAACATTGGCCTAGAGGTCCATTTGATTGACAGGTCTTTGATGGGCTCTTGCCCTGATTCTGTTTGGGTTTTTTTCAGCTTTTTCTCTGTAAGGTAAGAGCCAATGGGAGAATTAGGCAAATACACTTTGGATTTTGAGTTAAGTTAAAGTTTATGCTGCCTTCTTTTCACAGCAGGTTTGGAAGCCCTGGGCCAGATCCTCAGCTGGTGTAAATCATCATGACTCCACTGAAGTCAATGGACTTACACTGAGTTATACCAGCTGAGGATCTGGCCCATTGTGGTTGCCTGTTTTTCTTCTTTGTTTTAATATTCCTTGGGAATGTATTGCTGGGGAAAGGAGCGGGGTGAAAAAAAGCCAGGGGCCTGAAATCCTCTCTCTATACACAGAGCAAGCACAACACAGCCAGCAGCAGAGCAAACTGCTCCATACTGCCCTGCCAGTGCATTTCAAGCTTGATAATAGAAGCATCACCTTAAGGGTGAGAGACCTATATGACAATCCTGCCAAGGACCCATAGCTCCATGAGGCCCTGTAGGGATCTCCCACTGGTGCAGGGGGAACAATCAGACTCCAGGGCCATTCCTCGTCTGATTGCCTGGTGTGAGTGGGACAGAAGCAGCAAGGAAGTGCAGAGAAGATGGGGTAGGAGCAGAAGATTAGCACTGGGTGGGGGAAATTGCCAAAATTGCCAGGCACCCACCGTCACTGCAGGAAATTCCCGCTGCTGTTGGAGACAAGCTTCTTCAAAATTGCCCTCCCATCTCTCGGCTTGCTGCTGCACTGCATCCTGCATTCCCCCTGGGATCTGGCACAGGAGATCCTGCAGGGTCCTCGGGAGTAAACAAACATACATTGGGAGGCAACCTCAGGTCCCAGGGAGGCGCAGACAGCAGCAACGGCTACTTTTCCCAACCAGTTGTGGTAAGTAGCCAGAGACACTGGATATATGCAATAAGGGTCAGAGACACCGGCATTGGTGGGGAGGTGGACAGAGCCACCGATTTTGTGAAGGTGGCAATCATTGTTGCTGATGAAGCTGGTGTGGTGAACACTTATGGGTGCTGTGCTGTGCTGTGCTAAACTGGGCCTGGGTACTTTTCAAGCTCTCTTTTGCTTCTTACCTCTGAGACCTTGACAGGTGAAAGTGTTACAGCTAATCTGGGCCCCTCTGCCCACTAAGCCCCATTAATGTCTGTGCAGGAGGAGAGAAAATCCACAGGGCTTCAAAACCGCAGCATAAATGACATTCATAACCTTTTCTAATGGGCTGTAATTCAAATGCAGTCCTGGCTGCTAGTCCATGGGGAGAACTCCACAAGGAACCCTGAAGCTCAGCTGAGCATGAAAGGGGCTTGCTACGTTTCCTGTCTCCTTGGGTTCAAATACAGTCCAGTTCTTCTCCTGGTTTTTTTGGGGTTTTTTTTGTCTCTAAACCTCCCATTAAGAAGAAGAAATTCTCCTCATTGTGCGTTAGACACACAACATGTACCAAGTCCTTAGCTTTTGCATAGCACAACAATGTACCAAAATGCCCTCACTGTACTACTCGGCAATCTGCTTTTTGAGCCTCCTCTAAATCAGAAAACAGGGATTTAATTAAATAAATGGAAGGAGGGAGGGGAAGAATTGCATTCGCAAAATGGTCATAGAGCAATTTCCATTATGATCCTCGGATTCTGAACTGTGCAAATAAAGTTGAACTTGGTGAAACATTTCCACCACATAAACCCATTCATCAAGCTCCATTTAAAAACTAGCTATGTTGTTTGCCCCTACTCCTCCAGAGCATCACTGCTGTGATGCTTAGAAACCTTCTAATTTCCAGCCTAAATTTATTCACAGCCAATTGATGCCCATTTGTTCTTGTGCCAACATTGTCCTATAGTTTAAACAGTCAGTCCTTGTTGTAACTCTCATCCTTCCTTTCACACCTCTTATCCCATTCTTTGGTGTCAGCCCTGGGCGAAGCTGAATTTAGGGCCCAGTTCTACCCACTTTCTCATGTACCTTACGGGAAGTAGTTTGATTATATGGAGAATATTCAGAGTACTCTGTGGGTGCAGAATCATGGGAGTTTTGGAGTTTGACACCAATTTCCAGAATTCCACTGGCTTCTGCCTGGCTTCCATTATATATCCCACAATATACAAAAAAATCCAGCATGCACACAGCCCAGCTGTAGAGCAAAGGATCATGGGATACCCACCCAGAATGCCATGTACTTACTTTGCAAAATATCGCTGTCCTGTGGACGCAATGACAAGGATTGAAACTATTTAAATAGCTGTCCATATGTACACTTTTGCTGCGGCTTATGCCCGCCAATGCACTACAACTCAGTGTGTAGTAACCACCTTCCCACATGCAGACAAGGCCATATCCAGTTCAGCTGGTCTATGCACAAAAAGTGCCCCTGATTGAATGAAATTGATTTAGAAACAGGGAACAGAATAGAGCCTTTTGATTGTAAGATCTTCGAGGCAGGGATCTTTTCCTCCCATGCCTTTGTAAAGTGCTTAGACCCTATTGGGTTGGTGACATACAAATAATATTAGTGATAATAACATGGTGGGTTTTTTAAACTATTTATTTATTTAGAAAGTTTTAACAAGTTGACAAATCCTCACCATGTAAATATCAGAAACAATCATTCCAACAGTTAGCTTTTGTGTGAAGAGACATTATACATTACTAGAGTGATCAGATCGTTCTATTTAACAGGTTGCTAAAAACTGGGTCAGGGCCTCAGGATCTGGCCCGTTATCCTGCGGAGAGCCCAAATTCTGCTGCCAGGTCTGCCAAGGAAACCTGAACACTGCACCCACATGCCCTGAATGACCAGAGCAGCCAGGGGAAGGAGTGGGAAGAGGGTGTATTCACTGGGAGTTTTGCTTGAATAAGGTTGAATAAAAACGGAGTGAGGACCTCGAGGACTCTGCAAGAAGCGGGGGGGCGAGGGGGAGGGTACTTCTATAGGCAACATTCTTTTGAAGTAAAGTGAAATCCTAGAGCTTTTGTTTTGCTTAAAACTCTCCCATCTCTGACCCTGTATGGGGCAGTGTCATTTAGAGTAGCTTGGGGCACCAGAAGCTCCAAAGCTGTTCCTGGTTGTGGCAGTTTAGCGCATCCTTCTCTTGGGCTGGTTGGAAAGATACAGCTACATTAGCTGGCCCTGCTTTCAAATCAACCTTAATTCACCCTGCGGGGGGTGAATACCTTTGGAAAGAAAACGCACTTCTTGGTTTTCCTAAGAACAGGGATGCCGTATGTCCTTGTTTGAAAGGTCCTTCAGAGTGAGTGGAGATTAAAACTGGGAGTTCAAACACATACTCTGTCAGTGTAACACAAAACAAAACACTTTCAGTGCAAAGGGAATGTCAATTCAGAACCAACAAACCCTGCTCACTGGGGTTCATGATCTTCAACAAGTGCAGCCCCTGGTGTGCAGGGGCCCCTTGTGATACCTGGAGTTAAGTTGATTGAATCACAGCTTTTATTAGCACTGACAATATAATCTTTTGCAGATGGTCACACAAGGTGGTCACCAAATGGCTCCTCCTGTTAATCACAGGTCCCCCGCCCTCCTCAAAAACTACAGCCCTTCCTACCTAGGTAAAACACATGGGCTCAAGAGACCAGCTTTACAGTGTGTTTAGTTCTGGAATTTTTTTTTTAAAAAGCCCATACTTCAGCATGAACCTCTGCTTTAGTCATCAAGTCTACATTTTACAGAGCCAGTTAGTGAGTCAGGGATGACTCCCTGGCTTGTGATGTGCTCTGCGACTGCAGAATCTTTTCAGAATGGGCATCACTTTCTGAAGGTGTGTTATACATTAGAGCTAACATGGAGGCATTGTTTTGTAAAAGACAAACAAGAAAACCTGAGTAATTAAAATAATGCCTACCAGTTTTCATCAGTAGATCTCAAAGACTTTGCAAAAGAGGTAAGAGCTTGTCTACACCAGAACACTCAGGAAAGTGAATCCAAATTAATTAAAGGTGTGAATTTAAAGTGGATTAGTTAAACTGCATTAAGACACTGTGGGAGCTTTATTCAGAATTAAGGTGGCCTTAATTCAGTTTAGTTTAATTCACTTCCTTAATTAACTTCAGAATTAAATAAGAGAGTCCACACAGAAATTTAATGCAGTTTAACTAATCCACTTTAAAAATTCATTTGGATTAATTTTCCTGAGTGTATGTGTAGGCAAGTCCTAAGTATCATTATCCCCATTTTACAAATGTGGAAACTGAGGCAGAAGGAAGTGAAATGACTTGCCTGAGGTCACCTCATGGGCCAGTGATAGAAATGGGAATAGAACCCATGTTTCCTGAGAGTCAATCCAATGCTCTACCCAATATGTAACCCTGCCTCCCACTTAAGAGTGATTTCTTAACATCACTGGCTCAATCTAGGTTCTCACCAGTTTGTGACACAATAGAAATAATGTATATAGAAGCTGAAAGGACTTTATAACATCTCCAAAGTCTTACTTGCTATTCAAAACATGTTTTTTAAAATAGTGAGGCAGATCCAGGGCTCTGGCTGAGCTGTGATCAGCACAGATTCCAAGGGAATGAGGGGGGAGTGGCTCTAAACCACTTCCCTGATCCTGAGATAGACCAAGGGCCATTTCAGACCCAGGCGTAATTTAAAATAGCCTTAGGCTATGTCTACACTAGCACTTTGGTCAGCAAAACTTTTGTGAAAAAACACACCCCTGACCGACATAAGTTTCACAGACAAAAGCACCAGTGTGGACAGCGCTATGTTGGCGGGAGTGCGTCTCCCACTGACACAGCTACCACCGCTCGTTAGGGGTGGTTTAATTATGCCGGTGGGAGAGCTCTCTCCTCCTGGCATAGAGCAGCTACACAGAAGACCGTACAGTGGTGCAGCTCCAGCAGTACAGCTATGCCGCTATAAGGTCCGTAGTGTAGACATAGCCATAGAGGGTGCTCTAAGTTACACCAACAAGTAACTGGCCATGAAGTGCAAGGTGCTTTGGCCACACCCTGCCCCACCCTCTACACCAGGATATAGTTATAACAGGGGCAGGGCCAATGATCTGGCCTGTTGTGTTTCAAAATAGTTTGTGTTTCTTGTTTCTGCTGTTTTCAAGCTGTATTTATCCTCCCCCTTAATCCTAAAAGCCCTGCATCCCGAGCATCATCCATCCAAAGACTGGAATGTAGCTGAGTAGGCCACAATTTAGCCCAAGAACTGCAGAAGATAAAGTTTCTCACACCATGTGGAACAAACCCTTTTTGGTCTGTATTACACATATTAATATAATCCCATTGAAGCCAATGGCACAGGCAGGGTTTAGCCTCAATGGATGTAAAAGCAAGGAAAAACCACCAGTCCCAAAAGAACTAGATAAGTTCATGGAGGATAGGTCCATCAACGGCTATTAGCCAGGATGGACAGGGATGGTGTCCCTAGCCTCTGTTTGCCAGAAGCTGAGAATGGGCAACAGGGGATGAATCACTTGATGATTACCTGCTCTGTTCATTCCCTCTGGGGCACCTGGCATTGGCCACTGTCGGAAGACAGGATACTGGGCTAGAGGGACCTTTGGTCTGACCCAGTATGGCCGTTCTTATCAAAATGGAATAGGATTGCTAGGTGCTCAGCCAGCATATTTAACTCTGATTGACAGTACATGCAATGTGAACCAATGGGGGAATTCTTTGTTCACATAACTACACAAAAATGTTTGGTTTGGGCCCTATGCCATCCTTGCCCTACACCCTGAGCTATGGCAAGCATGGACCAAAGACAGGAATGGCTCTTAATATTTAGTTAAACACTCACACAGAGTCAGAACACTAAACAAAATTATAACTGAATAGTCTTGTACCAAAGAACTGAAAAATAAAACACTCAGCCGTTACCTTGTACCTTCCAATCAAGGTCTCAAAGCACATATAACACACACTCCTTCTACATATAAAAAGTGTGTCTATAGACATTTGTTCCCTGAATGCCCAGACCTAACCTCTGTCTCCTTTCCTAGTCCTGAAGGTGTTCCCTTCTAGAAACTTTTCCCCTTTTAACAATTTAGTTACTACTGCAAATCCAGGATTGTATAGATGAAAAGTGGAGGGTAATTAGAGGAATGCTCTCTCTGTCTCTTTTTAATTTAAAGTTTTTGGTTTTTTTTAATTTCATTTGTTTCCTGTTGGGAAAAGGGGGGAAAATAATTCAACAAAACCCCAACTTCCTCCCTTGCTCAATAATAAAGATTGTAATGAGCCAGGCTCAGATGGGAAAGTTGGTTTATGCTGGGTGAGCACTTAATTAAAGAATGACTGCACAGCAGATCTGTTCCATTTTACAACCACACATCTTCCTGTTTTATAAAAATGCCTTTTGAAACCCAAAGGAAACTATGTAGTAAGTGTTTGACTGGAAGCTGCTGTTTTGATTTTATCCACTTCCAATGATTTAAAAAGGTGAAATGGAGACATGTAATGCTGGGAGTGGAACATCTTTCTTTTGCTTCTAATTTAAAAACCATATCTCAGAGATCATTAAAAGTGGGTGGGTGGGGGAAATGGGATGGTAACAAAAAATGTAGCCTGTAGGAAAGCCAATCTGTAAAATATAGATTTACATCCTTCAGCCAATTAACTAGCCACTCTGGTACTCCTTAAGCCTCCAAAATCCCCATAGTCTGCAATGAGTGGTTTGGGTGTGCAAGGATTGGGCCCTTAAAATGGCTCCATTAATGGAAATAGCACCAAGGCAAATACAGAATAATTTATAGTTTCAGAGTCACCCATTAACTCCACTGTGCCATGCGACAGTATTTCGAGCTCAAAGGAAAAAGGAAAGGAATGATTTACTAGTAATTTACAATTCTGTAGCACCTTCCAACCAAGGGTCTCAAAAAAAAGCATTTTGCAAACATTACATGAGCCAAGTTCCACCTCAGGGGTAAGGGGCATTATTCTCCATTTTATAGAGAGAGGAAGTCAGACATGCTTTTTCTCCACTAGCAATGCTTGGGATCTCTCACTGTGATGCAGCCACACCAGTGAACATGGTGGTGGGAGCACTAGTGTTGAGAGGACTTAGACACCTAGTGCTGGAAATGCCTAAGACTACTCCAAAATATGGCTTGTCTACACGTGGAGCTAATCAGGAATAGCTGTAATGCTTTAAATTCACAATCTCAATCCAAATCAACTTTCAAGTGTAGAGAAGCCATAAATCGTGATGTTTAAAACTGCAGTGGCAGACAGATCACCTGCACCCCAGTGCTGTGCTTGTCACAGGGTCATCCACCCCTTTTCAGTGCTACAAAGGGTAGAGATTTAGGCTGATGTCAGGAGAAACTTTCTAATTGTGACATCAGCTAAGATCCTTGAATAGTGTCCCAAGGGAAGTGACTGGGATATTTCTGGGAAAAGAGCACTAGAAAATAACCTGTAAGAACATTCTTGCATTGTTTGGTGGATGGGAGATGACCTAATAGGTCTTTCCCATGTCCGCTGTCTCTGACTCAATTGAAAAGTTAACAGGGTGAGCTGCGTCTGTGATTAAGACATATCCTGTACTTCCCAAAATGCACCACTTTCTAATTTTACTGCAACAAAGACTCTTTGCATCTGCACCACAAATTTTATCTAAAAACATCTCCATGGTTACAGCCACCTCCTACCCCTTTTCGTGGGCATTCAGGACATATTACTGCTACTGGTGCTATGGTCAGATTACCGTTGCCATTTACCTTCAGCTACATAGGCCCATAAGAGCCTTTCAGGAATGTAAAGTGTTGTCATCCGCTTTTGAGCCAGACTGAGTAGCCCTTGTTCACATTAGTGAGCCGTTACTAACACATAATCTGACAAGGAGTCTATGCACACGAGTGAGAGTCACAGTCTGGTCCCTTGTATATATTTTTTTGCAGTTTCAAGTGTGCATTCACTGGTAAAAAAAAAAAAAAAAAAAAAGAAAAGAAAAAGTAGCCACAAGACCGTATTATAAATTAACCATTTTATTGAATATCAATAAACTGTATATAATTATATAAAAGTTTCATCAGTACAAAATTGTGGCACAAAAATATAAATACCAGTGTACCTTTGAAATGTAAACATACTCTGTTATGATTGTGTGAAAACAATGTACAAAGAAAGATGCATTCACTAGGCACCTGTCAATAACCATAAATAGCTCTTTTGGCACACACCTGTCAATGGCCAGTGCTTTGCACAAGCCACCATTGTATCATCTGACAAGTGCCTGCTATTAGTCACAGTTCTCTTGAAAAGCAGTTGTTAAGAGTCATATTAACAGGTGCTTGAGTGCATAGCTGCTCTGTAAACAGGATTCTTGTTTGAAATGGCTACCAATGCCTTTTATGGACATTGTTAATCTTGTAGGCATTGCAAATTGTCATTGTGCTGGGGGAGAAGCAGCTGCTTGAGCACTAATGTGATACTGTATTATTGCATAGTTACACCTTCTGCAGGCCGCATATACACAATCAAGGAGAAGAAGGGGTTTATGTTTAACACTTCGCTTTTGTCCTTCATTAAAAAAATAAAACAAAACAACACACACAACTGTGATATATATTTCAGACCAGCTGTATGTCATGGTTTAGGGCGCAATCCTGCAAGGTGCTGAGTGCCTTCAGCAACCAACAGGCACCTATTAAGTCTATAGCAACACTCAGATTGATATCAATAAGCCTGATCCTGCATCCACTGAATTTAGCTGGAGTTGAGGGAAACTCTTCATGCCTTCATTTTATAAGGCACAGTCAATCACAGTAGGGGGTCTGATCCTGTGGTAACAGAAGTCAATTAGAGTTTCACCATTGACTTCAATGGAAAAAGGATCAGGCCTTTAAATTGCGCCAGAGGTATAAAGATGAAGAGCATGGTAAAAATATCATTTAAGGCCCAAAGCAACTGGATACACAGGGCTTCATAGACATTGTAATGGCAATATGAAGGAAACTACCTCCTATAGAAACTAGTAACAATACATGTATTTGCATGTAAGAGTCCTTGGGGTTTAGAACCTTTAGCGAGTTCCAGAGCAGCCCGTTTCTTCATGTTTGTGAAGTAGTGACATTCGGGAGAAAGTCCGGGAGCAGGTTTTGCATTGATACTTCTTTACATCTGAATGAGTCTGCAGGTGGGCTCGGAGATTAGAGCGGTCAGCAAAGGCCCTATTGCAGTGTGTACAGGAAAAAGGCTTTTCACCTATAAAACAAAGAGAAGCATTCACAATTAAACAGTGCATCAACACATGGAGAATATCAAAGAGTGAGCCATTCAATGGGCAAAGTTTGTTAAAAGCTCTTTGAAAAGAAGTGCTGAGTATTATTGAGATTTTAAAGGACATTTATAAATCTCTCTGTATAAATGCATGTACATTGGTATGTGCGTGATTCACTTAGACAAAATGCTACACTTAGGAATTCGGTAGTAAAAAGAGCATTCCCAAACAGTTAAATGAAATTGTATGAAAAGTAAAGCCAGAGAAAGGTAAAAACCCCACGATTTCACAAAGTAATTAAGGACACAAATATTTCATGGGAAGGTTTGGTGCTCTTGAACCTGACTGTTTGCACATAACTGTGATATGATGAAACAATAAGTATTATTAATTGTGTCACAGCAGGCAGTGTTTGAAAGCAGAGGACTCTAAAACTGGAGTATAGCTATTTCCTTTTCTGTTCATCCACCTCCCAGTGTTGAAAAGCCTAAGCAGGGTGAATTCCTGGCAGAAAGGCTGGAGAAAGAAATGTGCCTGCTCAATTTAGAAAGCACAATTAAGTCTTTCTAGCTTCCTTCAAACAACATCTTTAGTACTTTAAGAGGGTGTGAAATCAGCGCCAAGTAACAATTAAACTATCCCTGTGGCAAGCACAAAGGATGCTGAAGGAGATGCATTGTAAATGTGATACTTCTTGGATTAAAAGCTAAAAGCCTCAACAGGCTGGCAGCTGCAAGTCTGTTGCTTTGCCTGGGGCATTACAGTAACAGGTGCACCAGGCTAACAGCATTGCTACATTAAAGCACCTGCCTACACAGACCATGAGCCTTCAGTGTCCCCAACTCCCTGCTCAATAGTACCATTAGCCAAACAATGAAAATCAGTGAGGTTTGAAATGATGCTTTTGTGTTGGAACTAAGCTTATCCTCCTTGATTCATGAGGGATTCATATGCCTGGAGAATTAAAGAGATGCTGGATAACAGGCCAGTGTTCATATCAAGGTGGTCAAGTTCCCCCCCGTGTCCACAACCCTGACACTAGACAGAAGGAAAGACTGCAGATTATAATGTGAACTTTACTCCAGGAGCTAAAAAAGCATGCGGGAAGGAAGAGGGGCAGAGAAGAGCAGGAGTGGTCTTTCATAGGTAAGACATTTAACAGAAGGGTGAGAACACACCCAAACCACAGAACTGTCACTGAAAGTGCATCTTTGCTCAAGCTTTCAACATGAACTCTGTGCGCTCTTCAGAACACCTGGGCTCAGATCCTCAAGAGGTGCAATTTGAACGGAATGGAGTTACCCTGATTTTACACCCACTACGAATCTGCCCCCTGATTTTACCAGAAAGGTATTTAAAGGCCATTTTACAGAGAGCCCTTATCTCCCCCAGATAAGATATAAAACTGTTGCTTCGCTTCAGGCTGCAGGCCTGGGGGTTGAGGCAGGAGCAGGAAGAGATAAGGGAGAAACTCCAGAGTCAGCTGTTACCTGTGTGGGTTCGGATGTGGCCCTGCAGCAGCCAGGGCCTGGAGAAAGCCTTGCCGCAGATTTTACACACGCAGGGCAGGGTATGGCTTCGGATGTGCATCTTGAGAGCGCCCAGGCTCACATACTCTTTCTCACAGTACTTGCAGCTAAAAGATTTCCTGGTCTGGGAATCACAGTGCAATTGTTTGTGCTTGGAAAGGCCAGCAAAGGTGGAGTAGGACTTGTTGCATTGACTACACTGGAATTTCTCGGCCTCGGTGGCAGAAGAGGCCGGGCTGGGCGGGTCAGAGGTCTTGCCTTCATCCTCCTCGCTGGACAGGGAGGTCAGGTCTAGGGGCTTGGACTCTGGGCTGGGGGAAGCGGCGCATGTCTTGTATTCCGTCTCCGAGGTGAAGAAGTTGGAGAGCAGCCCCGTGTCCCACACAAGCGGGGGGTAGTAGGCCCCCGGGCTCAGGACCTCCGGCTGGGGGATGAGGGACAGGGGGCACTTCTCGTACAGAAAGGGCGACACGATCACTGGAAAGAAGCAGAGCGGGCGGTGGTTAGCCAGTCCCAGGGTGCGCAGCCACACTGGGAGCGCGAGGCTGGGGAGGGGCCTGATCCCGGGACCGCTAACTGAACTCGATGGGGTTGGGGGCAGAATCGGGCCCCAGCAGCGCGAACCGCGCAGAGAAAGCGCACGGCGGGGCCCCTCCGCTCCCCGGGGCTGCCGTGGGGGCCCAGAGCTCCTGGCAAGGCCACGCTCCGATCGCAGGTGCCGTACGCAGAGCGGGGCGTTACTCTGCAGCGCGACCCCACCAGCGGGTCATGGGGGCGGCGTCTCTAACCCGGGGCGCAGGCTGGGCGATGGGCACCGGTGACTCAGGCTGCGATGCAGGTGCGCTGCCCCCGCAGCGCGCCCAGCCAGAACCTCCCGGGGCCAGCAGCCACATGCCGGGCTCCCTCCGGGAGACCCCGGGGCGGACAACGCAGCCCCAGGCCGGCGGCTCCCCTGCCTCTGCTCAAGCCCGCGGTGTTCGCACGTGGGTGGCGCCCTGGACACAACACGCGCGGCTTCCCGTGCCCGGGGCGCACCAGCCTGGCGAAGTCACAGTGCGGACAGTGCCCTTTTCCGGCCCCACATCCCGTCCCCAGCGACTCCCTGCAGCTCCTGTCCCCGTGCCCAGTTCCCCTTCCAATCCCTGCCCCCGTGCCCAGCTCCTATCCCCGTGCCCAGCCCCCAGCACGCCGCCCTCCACCTCCAGCCTCCGTGCCCAGCTCCCCTTCCAACCCCTGCCCCCGTGCCCAGCTCCTATCCCCGTGCCCAGCTCCCCTTCCACCTCTGCCCCTTGCCCAGCTCCCCTTCCAATCCCTGCCCCCATGCCCAGCTCCTATCCCCGTGCCCAGCCCCCAGCACGCCGCCCTCCACCTCCAGCCTCCGTGCCCAGCTCCCCTTCCAACCCCTGCCCCCGTGCCCAGCCCCCAGCACGCCGCCCTCCACCTCCAGCCTCCGTGCCCAGCTCCCCTTCCAACCCCTGCCCCCGTGCCCAGCTCCTATCCCCGTGCCCAGCCCCCAGCACGCCGCCCTCCACCTCCAGCCTCCGTGCCCAGCTCCCCTTCCACTCCTGCCCCTTGACCAGCTCCCCTGCCAATCCCTGCCCCCGTGCCTAGCTCCCCCCATCCCCGTGCCCAGCCCGCCCTCCATCCTCGTGCCCAGCCCCCAGCATCTCCCTGCAGCTCCAGTCCCCGTGTCCAGCCCCCAGCGCCCCCCTCCATCCCCGTGCCCAAGCCGCAGCGCCCCCCCTGCAGCCCCCGCGGCAGGGACACTTACCGGTCTGACTCTCCAACTCGCTGTAGTTGGGTTTCTTGCTGGCCGAGAAATGCTTCTTCACCAGAAAGGAGCGCGGCATCTTGCGGCCAGGCGCGTCTCCGCTCGCTCGCTCGCTCGCTCTCCCCAGCTACCCGGGCCTTCAAGGGACGCTAGCCCGAAACTCCTCCGCCCCCGCCGGCCAGTCCCCCGGCTGCCGCAACCAACCTCAGCAGCCCACCAGCGCGCGGCGGCTAATATGGGCCCGGGAGGGGGCGAGACGGACACGCCCCCTTGTCACTTGGCAGCCAATGGCCGGCGGCGGGGAGGTCTCCGCCGTTCTGGGGTCCGGTAGGTGCAGCGTCTCCTCCCCCAGCACCGCAGTCCCAGCACGGCCAGAGCTCCCGGCGCCCCAGGGCGCTGGGCCAGGACCAGGTGAGGCTTCCGCACAGAGACCCGGCCAGCCCCTCTCTGCGCGCACTGCAGCCTGCACGGGCAAACCCATCCAGCTGACCGGCTGCGCCGAGTCCCATTGTGCGGGGCTGGCAAGAGCCCCCCCGAGACGTGTGGGGCACAGAGAAGAGCAAGTAGGGGCCCCGAGATACCGGTCAGAGGCGCCTTTGCAAAGGCACCAGAATTCAGTGGGGAAGCACTAGGTGGGAAATGCATAGAGTCCGGCTGCGGTGCCCAAGGAGGCTCCTTTTATTGCTGTCCATTTCACCCTTTAGCACGTATATTCTCAGGTTTCAAGCAATACACAGACATGTTCTCCGCCTCTGATCCCTGTGCTGGCTCGGGACACAGTCCAAGCGCTGCCATGGACAGACTTTGGGGAAGTTTCAATCCAGACCGCACTTGAACATCACTGCTGGCTCTTCCCTCCACCAGAAGCAGAACCAATTCCCTAGGCCCAGCCCCTATAGCTGGGACCTCTCTCACAGAACACACCGAGTGAGGTCCAGTTTGGGTCCAGCTTTTGAGGATTTCTCCGAAAGAAGGGGTTTCTCTGGGGAGACTTGCGCAAGCTAATATGCTCGTGCTGAGGTCCAGCTGGGTGTTTAGGTCCCCAAAGCAGCACATGCCTTTAAAGAGCTGCCACAAAGGGAGGCATTAGCACAGATTTCAAGACAACTCCTGTCTCTTTGGTGAACTTTGCTTCCTCTCCCAGGCTGCAAGCCCACACGTGTCAACCAGATGCCACCTGCGCCCTCCGCATTCCAGGGACAGCAGGTGCGGGCCAGGGAAGCCCTGGGCAAGGGGGGGATTGAAGAGGGCTCAGCCCAGCCTAGATCCCAGCCCCAGGAGGATAATTTGGCCTGTTGGTACAGATGTCTGTGAGGAGGCCTGGAAGCAAGCTGGGGAGCTGCTAGATTAGTATCTGCCCATCATCAAGCACGGGGGAAAGTGGGACAGGCAAGACACTAAAAACGAGCTAGACTAAAAGGCACTAAAATGGGAGTTTACAGGGTGGAAGAAATTAAAGTGAAAAGCCATCATCAAAGAACCTGCTCTCACACATCTTCTGTCTATTTCATTGCTCCAGACAAGGTTCTGTGCGCCAGGCCCAGTTTAGGACAAGAGCAAACGCCTTGAATTGATTCGATTTTAGTTGTTGACCTAATTCATTTTTTCAAACAAATGCACTACTACCACGTGGAACAGAGGCTCCCCCAGCTCTTTCCAAATTGGGTCAGCATCGCCCTCTGCAGGTATTTAAGGAAAACTGTATTCAGATCCGAATAAGTCAGGATTTATTCTCCTTGCTACTGCGGGAGACAAGTTTCATGATGAGCTGCTATTTTGAAAGGGTTCAAATTCAAAGGGTTTAAAAATCGGGGTGTGGGGAGGGGAGAGGAATAATCAGTAACAGGGAAGAGTTGTTACAGTTTACACTGGGATAATTTTTTTAATGCCCCAAACCCATATGTCACCGGGACAGCCCTGAATTTAAGACACCCGCTCCTCTCTGATTAAACAGTTTCCTATTAAACTAACCCGATTTAAGCAAGAGTTAAACCCATTTAAGTGTGTCTACATTGGCTTTAAATTAATCTACATTTGGCGTTTGCTCTGGTTTAACTAGACTGATTTTAAATGTATATGGATAAATCGATGCAGTTTTTCTAGTATACACATGGCTTGACTAATAACGTTACCCAAATGGTGGAGAGACAGAAAAACCTAGACACAACTCTGGGCCTGCTCTGTTGGGATAACACCCCTAGCCACTCTCTACTCTTCATGTATTGGACTACTGCATTTAATAATTTCTTGCCTGGTTTTGAATAGAGGGAGATAGAATGAAAACCTGCAACGCAGATTATTTTAAAAATCTGGAATAAAATTAGAGGACGCAAAAATCACGTTGTTATTAGTACAGTAATGATTCACTACTCTTATGGCTGTAGCTGGGAACTCCTTAAAATATGGACAGGAGCAGCAGGGTCCCCCCTCAACGAAACTGATCACTGTGTGTTCCATTGCTTTTAAAAATACGTGTGTACCTGCAGGCACAACAAAAGCGCGCTAAACTGCAATTCTAACTCAGAACAAACTCCCATAAAAGTTAATACCTATTGAGCCTTCCTCTTCTTTAAAAGCAGGGACAAGACTCCCACTGCCGTTTCCCATTGATTTCAATGGGATTTGGATCGGGCCCAGATCACTGCCCTTTCAAGTTGGTAACTCCCATTGTGCTGGAGTGAGTCAAAATTGACACAATTAGGAGAAGTTAGAGGAGGTGGAGACATTTCCATAGGTCATAAAGTGAGGCGCTATTGACTGAAGGGGTGGTTTGAAGAGCTCAAATTAGTTATAAAACTGTTTAAATGATCCAAGGAGGAATTTATAATAGGTGCGTGATTTAGAAAAGTGGCTGGAGGTTGTTTCTCGGCGGGAAATGAAGTCTGTGTAAAACGTATCAAGGTTTTTGTCCGAGGAAATCTAAAAATCAAAATACAGTTGGCTGGTACCAAGGTGATGTGGCTGCATTAAAACTAAACACACAAACGTGATGATATGCGAGGAGGTATCAGACACACAGACCAACATTGCCTCAAGGCAGAGATACAGGTGATCTACTTAACGTCTAAGGCAAACTCCATTGTAAAGAAAATCATTTCAGAAATCAAGTTAGGCATAGTGTAATTGTGTACCTTTAATTATATCAGCCATGTGTAATCTTGTCAACCCCATGCTCCTCTAGCCAGCAGAGGAATTGGAAAATGGAATTGCAGCTCAAATGTGCCACTTAGACGCGGGAGGGGGAGGAGAGGACGACCCCCAAAGGCTCTACCATGTAGTTTTACTAAAATTCACGCTTTCTTGGAAATAAAGAGGCTCTTTAATGGATCTAGGCATGTGACGGACAACACACCCACCAGCCCGCACTATTCTCTTTCCCCTCCGTTTAAATACCGACCCACTCCCCCTGAGTTCAGATCCTATCCTCCTGGCTCTCCCCCACACTGAAATCCCAGATGCAAATACCCATGAAAGTAGGAAAAGTCTGACCTCTGCTCAGGTGCACGGCGAATGAATTTCAAAGGCATCTCCATTTCATGAGACACGAATCCTGCTTGAGGCAGGCAGCACTGACTATAAGGAAGGGGCAGTTATTAGCAGGGATAAGTTTAGCAGGCACAGAGATGTCCTCAGAGTGCTGAGGTATTTTAGTTGAAGAAAAACTTGAAAAGTGAGTTTAAACCAGAAAACAGCTGGTAAATCCTGCTGATTGCTCCTGATGAATACATTTCTTCCTAGCTGTCTGTCTAGCCAGGGCATTAGGGGCCTGATAGAAACCAACCAAAACAAAAACCTGTTGAAGTCAACTGGCGTCTGTCCATGGACTGTAACGGTTGATTCAATCAGTGTATCTAGCCGCCAGATTCAGCTCCCATTGAAGTCAGTAGGGAGGTTCCCATTGACAACAGTGGTGAATGGAACACGTGCTGGGCCAGCACTCCCTGTGTTTCAGTGTTTCTCCCTAACGAGGAATCCTCTAACGAGCCAAAGGAAAACCTGCCTAGTAGCAAGCACAGCGCCATGCAACGGCTGGCAGACTCCGTTGCTCGGGATTGTAGGAGCAGGGGGTCCGATTAGGAAGTGAAACGAGGGGATCCAACCCAAACCCGGCCCAGGCTGTCCTAATGAGCCCAGAGCAGACTGACGGTGCAGCTAAAACCATCAGCAAGGCAACAGTTGGCAGTGTTGACAGGTTACCCTCAGGCACCAGCCAACCTCAGCCGATTGAAAGCCAGCTAAAGGTAGATTTGGGTGGTAGCCCTGCCTCTGAGTTCCTCCTGCCGTTTGCTGTCAGTTTTAATTTTACGATTGAAGTGTCCCCCGTGTTGTTGTTTTAAGTTTCTCCCCTTTTTCGTGTACCCCTGAAAAGACTCCCGCAAGCAACGGGAGAAACTACACCCACGGGGAAACCTGTGAAACTGCCCTACGGAAAACGCTGCCAAATGCGCTACCAGAGGAAGCGATTTCTCCCGCTCCCTGAGGTTGTTCCTCTACAGGAAGGGTGAGTGTTACTTGTCACAGCAGTAGGCAAAAACTTCCCAGACAGGAAGGTGTTAAATTTGATGGTGTCCCTCCAACGCCCCGTGGAGACGAACTGGGGCAGTTCACACCTCCGGCGGGACGATTGTCTCACTCCGGCTGCGGACTCCAACCCGGCATCGCTTCGGGCGCGCTTGGAAAGGGAGCTTTGCAACCCGCCGAGAGTTAGGAATATTCTGTTTTCTTACAGGAAACGTGCAGACCCCTGTTATTCCCCATCTGTCGTGAACAAAGCCCCGAGAGGGTTCCTGGCTTCCAAAAGTGCGTACCTTGGCTGCTGTCGGCAAGTTGAAACAGGGAGCTGGGTGAGCTGTAGCAGGGGACAGGCCTTACCCAGGCACCCCGAGGTGGGGATGAGGAGCACCTGCTCTGATCTAATGTGATCGGTTTGGTTTGGGTTTCTTTCTTTCCTGGAGGGTAAGAATCGGCGACGAAACACTGGGGCCGTTCAGAATGCACAGATCTTTAATGTGAGCTCAAAATTAATTGGGGTCCCTCTTTCCCCGCCCCCATATACAAGAGTGGTCAGTTCCCCACCCCCATGAGATGATTATTTGAATCATCGCCACTTGGAGCTTTAATGCAAGTGGGTACTGACTTCCAGCTTGAGGGGTTTATGGCCACACCATAGATGTTTCAGCTCGCCACTAGGCAGGGGTTATTGGGAGGGTGGCAAACATAGCCAGTTTGCCAAAGGAGAGTGAGAATTGCCATTTTCCTGGCACAATAGAGAAGAATTATTTTTCTCTTTAAAGGGCTCAGCCAAAGTTTTTGCTCCTGCCTTTCACTGACCCTCGGCCCTTTCAAATTAGTTAAATTTTCCCTTTACTGTAAAACTTGACAGCACCGGTCCAGCCATCTGCTATAAAAGCCTTAAGTTCCTGTTGGTTCCAACAGAACTTGTTGGCTTCAGTCTTGTAATGGCTGAGGGAGGAAGGAAGGGGAAAGAACATGATGAGAATCCCTTAATGGCACAGTAGATCATCTGTCTTCTGCATCCAGCACTAGCCTTTTGCTGTTCTACAGAGCTTGCTTTCTGCTAGGATGCGGGCCAAAGCGAATGAGCAGAGCAGCAGTCACTCCTTTCATTTGGGTGTGTTGACTTCAGCTGGAGGAGTGGTTTGCCCTTGGGCACATGGGTAATGGTTTGGGCCCTCCACAAACAAAAGGAGAAGGCGGCAAAAAACATTGGGCTAAATTCATCCCTGGACTGACTGTCCTGAAGTCAAATAGCTTTTGGAGAGAATTATAATTGAAGGTCTGTGCGGAGTCTGCAGAATGCAAGTCACCCAGGCAAGATCCGCGCTGTTGCCTGATGGTGTGCAGAAATCTAAGAGGTGCAAAAACATCCTTGGGTGGATCACCTGTGTTTATTTTCTGTTGCTCCCTTGTTGTCCTAATAGCCTCCAAGGCTCAGGGTTGCCCATCACTTGCTCGTTGCACCTATTGGGTGGGTAGTGCTGATAGCCTGCCCTTTTTGGGGGACTTTGTTACCAGTACCCACTTAGATTCATAGATACTAAGGTCAGAAGGGACCATTATGATCATCTAGTCTGACCTCCTGCACAACGCAGGCCACAGAATTTCACCCACCCACTCCTGCGAAAAACCTCTCACCTATGTCTGAGCTATTGAAGTCCTCAAATCGTGGTTTAAAGACTTCAAGGAGCAGAGAATCCTCCAGCAAGTGACCCGTGCCCCATGCTACAGAGGAAGGCAAAAAACCTCCAGGGCCTCTTCCAATCTGCCCTGGAGGAAAATTCCTTCCCGACCCCAAATAAGGCGATCAGCTAAACCCTGAGCATATGGGCAAGATTCACCAGCCAGATACTACAGAAAATTCTTTCCTGGGTAACTCAGATCCCACCCCGTCTTAAGTGGTTTCCTTTTAAGAAGTGAGCAGCCTCTTCTCCCTCAGCTCTGAAATGCTAGTCATGTTAATAAAGCACAGGGAGAAATCCAGCGCCAGCCAGGGGATGAGCTAGATTATCTACTTAGGATTTTCTCATTTTTAAATTCTCTGCCCAATAGGAGGCCATTTAAAATATCCTGTTGTAAAGCAAAAATCTTAGTTACTCCCATGTGCTGAGAGGCCGGAGCTGTAAGTGGAACTTTCCCCTAACAAAAAGCAAGTTCTAATACTTCACTGAGGCAACTTTCACGTTAGACTGATAGACTTTTTATTTAGATGCATGATTTGACCCAGCTTTGCAACTCTGTAGGACATGGTACCATTATAACAAACACTGGAGGACGAGTCTAAGGAATACTCTAAAGAAGGGGGTTTGATGACAGCTGACAGAGAAGAGGCCCACAAGACTGGCTGCCTGCAATGTATATATGGCTTCAGTTCACATTGGTCAAAACAGATGCTGCACCTAGTTTCCCAAAAATGCAAGGACTCCCTCTGCTGTTTAGAGGCCATTATAGCTTCTTTGTGATGTGATTTTCCATGTAATAGAAAAGATCATTATGAAAAAGGAATTTAGGGACAATCACTGCAAAACATGGGGATTTAACCATGAAATTACAATTAATGTTAATTGGAGTCATGGGGCTAAATCTCCAGACATGACCACCTCAACACAGCAAAGAGTTGCTCTTTTTTTCCTCACAAAGAAGATCCCGGTAACTGTCTTAAAATTAGTATGAAAAAGAGGTGGGTGTAGGGTATAATCAGCTGCAAAGTATTGAACATCTGAGTACATTGTGGGATCTGTGATTGATCATGATCCACAAAGCCAGCATGCTAGCCAGCGAGCCAACAAGAGGTGCTGAGGAGAGGGTTGTGTGCTTAACCCACTTTGAGTTCAGCACCTAAATCCCAGCTATTGGGAGGCACCCCTATCTCTGCTAGTGATTCATGAACTGCAGAAAGACTGGCCTATGGCCTTAACATGTAGGCACCCAACCACCTAGCAGAGACCTCCCTTATAACCTTTAACCCACTGGTTAGGGTACACATCCAGGATGTGGGGGACTTCCCCCTCTCCTGTTCAAGTCCCTGCCCTGCCTGATGAGAAGGGGCTTGAACAGGGCTCTGCCACCTCTCAAGTGAATGCCCTACCCTTGAACTTTCTCTGGCTCAAATAATATTCAATTACTTAATTAAAGTGACAGGTTTCAGAGTAGCAGCTGTGTTATTCTGTATCCGCCAAAAGAAGAGGAGGATTGTGGCACCTTAGAGACTAATAAATAAATGCTCAAATAAATTTGTTAGTCTCTAAGGTGCCACAGGTCTTCCTTTTCTTTTTAATTAAAGTGGAACAACTTCTGTGGGAGAGATTGAAGAAGCCCCACCTCAGAATATTCCCTAGCCTCACCGGAGATGGAACAGATTCCTGTTCAAACCTCTTCTCATCAGAGCGGGGGATTTGAATCAGGGTCTCCCGCATCCTGGGTGAGTACCCTACCCACTAAGCTAACAGTTAAAGGGATATCCTCCTCTGCCTTCCCTCCTGCCCCCAGGCTGTTTGAGTTCTGCATGTGAATTTGCATCCATTGTGTAGGCAGTCTCTGAACATGCCCTGTCGATTCGCACTGCCCAGAGCTTAGGCACCTGAATGCCTATCTTCCCCAGTTTATGACTCACCATAGGACTTAGGGACCCAAGCCCAGGCCCCTACTGCAAGGCAGCAGTGCACGAGCTCTGAGGCAGAAACAAGCACCAAGGGAACTTTTACTGCAAAAACTTAGGCGTTGATTGAATGTAGACCCCTACAGACTTTAGGCAGCTGAGCAGATTTGTGGATCACAGCAGTGGCTGAAAATGGGACGTAAGCACCTTAGTGGATCTCATCCATTGTCACTTTTTTTATCCCTTCTTGCTCCTCTTCCATGCTGTCCTGAGCATTGATTGGGACAGCAGGTAACCTACAGCTCTTTCCGATGAAAGGTGTTTTTGTTTTAAAAAGTAGCAATTTGGCTCCATCCACCACTGCAGATGGACAAATGGCTCCTTTAAGTGCTGCTACCCAACTTCCCTTGCTTGCAGTCACTTCCTTTGTAGTTGCCAGCACTGCAGTAGGGCACGCAGAAGATACTTTCTCCATATGCAGCCTTAGGCCTTGTCTAGACAAGGAGGAAAAAGGGCGATTCTTTCCTATTCAAATTAACTCAACACGGCTTAACGAGGTCCACATCTACACAAGGAAAGAATTTTTTACAATGAGATTACTAACAGGTTGTAAAACCCTACTGTAGACAAGGCCAAGTGTAGTTTTATTTCACTGTAGCTGGCTGAGGTGAACTCTAGCTATCTAGTCATAAAGCAAAGGTCCCCCAACAGACCCATGGCTGAGGAAGCTATAATTGACCTGCCAAAATCAAGGCAATTTAAAACTGTCCACATTGGTGTAAGTGGGGTTTTCAGCTGAGGTAAGGTAGAGCCATCCTGAGTGACCTCCTCCTCCTCCCCCCACAAAGCACATTTTCTCCTATGTCAGACAAGGCCTGGGAAGTGGAAGGCTAGTTCCAGACTTGAGTTTGGCTATGGGATAGGGCAGGACTACATTTCTGGCTTTTGACAACTGGCCTTGCAGTGAAGTTGACTTCAGGGGATATAAATGTTTAAGGGAGAGTTAGCAGCCATGGATGCAGCTGAATCTGGGCAGAAGGTGGCATAACTGACTGTAGATAGTCAAACTATTGCTAAAGACAATGGATGGTAGTAGTGAGCAGCTTTCCAAAGGCCTTTTCTACCCCAGTGAAATAATTTAAGAAATTCCCCCATTGGTAACAGGAGTGCAGTTGTTGTAGTGGAAGGATAAATACCTTTCTCAGCAGGTACTACCAGCCAGAACGGAGGCTGCATGTCTCCCGCTCTTCACATCCCCCAACTTTCTTCCCTTTTCTAACCCTCAAGGAGGGAAGAGAAAACAAGTTATTTATCTCAGTTCAGCTGTGAAGTAGGGGGTGGAGGGTAAGGAATGAGAGAGATGCTGTGAGAGACATTATCCAAAAAGAGTTGGATGGCAACACAAGCTCAAACAGAAGCTATGTGGTTTTCAGAGAGGACCTTCTGCTTTTTTACTCACTGTCCAGACAGGGTGAATGGCAGAGAATAGCCCAGCAGCACAACCAAGCTCACCCTTTGTAGAGGAAGGATGGTCCAGTGGCTGGACATTAGCCTAGAACTTGAGACCTGGCTTCAATTCCCTACTCCACCACAGATTTCTTATGTGACCGTGGGCAAGTCACTTAGCCTGTCTACATTGTGATAAGACAATTGGCACAGCTGTAGCTGGACCATTCGGCTGACACAGACTTGCAGCATTATAAAATTGCAATGTAGACATTTGGGATGCAGCCTGGGCTCTGGGACCCTCCCCCTCATGAGGGGGTCTCAGGCCAGGCTCCATCCCACACCCGAATGTCTACACTGCAATTTTATAGCCCCACAGTCTGCGCCCCATGAGCCCAAGTCTGCTGACCTGGACCAGCCACCAGTCTTTTAGTGCAGTGGAGATACACCCGCTGAGCCTCAGATTCCCGATTCTACAGAATGGGAAGATAGTACTTCCCTACCTCACAGGGAATTGTAAGGATAAATACACTGAAGATTGTGAGGCACTCAAATACTGCAGTGATAGGGGCCAGATGAGTACCTTAGATAGTCAGAGGCCTAGTGCCTTTGTAACTCAGGAGAAATTTGAATCCAGGATACATTTCATTAGTACTGTATATCACAGGCATCCGTCACATGGAAAGTTGTTTGAGATTTTTAACATGTCATCACTGGGATTCATTGTAATGAAGCGAGGCTGAATGTGTTTAAGACATGGATTGTTGGTGTCACCCTTCATCGCTAATTGACAAGGTGGAGGTTGAGCAAATCTATTAGATCTCCTCATCTGATTTGAGGATAAACTTTACTTCAAAACAAAAACACCCTCCCCCCTGCTTAACTGCATGACATCCTTTCTTGCTAAGTCTCCTCTTTAATGCTATCTCAGTCCTAGAAACCGGGACTTAATCTAATCTGTCCTATTTTGGAACTATAAACACCAACAAGGAGCACATTGGATATGCTATGGCCTCAAGCACAGCTGCTGACAATGAGTTGAAAGATGCTCTGGCAGAGTACTTCACACTCGTTCAGAAAACACTGCACCTGGTTAAGAAATCCAACTAGCATTTGTTGGCTAAGCCCATCTTTAATACAGAGTTTCTGAATGCTGGATGAACAAAAATGAGGAGTCCCTGTGGCATCTTAGAGACTAACAAATTTATCTGCCCAAATAAATTTGTTAGTCTCTAAGGTGCCACAAAGACTCGTCATTGTTTGCTGATACAGACTAACATGGCTACCACTCTGGATAAACAAAGTTTATACAAAGCACCAACCCAACCTCACTGTAAAGTGAGCATCTAGGGATTGGTTACTTTGAGTAATTAAGTACTGATAAAACACAATCTGTATTTTATCTCTGTTTATCTGCTAAAGGAGCAGGCATGGGTATTTTAAAGATATTTTGCCATAGTTCTTAATACTTGTAAAGAACTGAAGTTTGAGTTGTGCACACCATATTTCACATTACTGCTCAACTTGTGACATTAAGTATTGATTAGAGTTTGAGTTATTACGTATCTCATATGCCTGTAAGTCCTGCTATTCTAAGGTTAACAGGTGCCCGGGCATTGTTCAATTTCCTATTTATCTGCTGAAATGCAAAACTAGAAGAGTGTTGGTCATCTATTTTTCCATAAGCACCCAAACTATTTCTTGCTCTCAGCTTTTCACCTCTCCTGAATTTGAAACCCACACCCAACCCCTCTGACAATAAACTGACAGTCTGATTTGATGTAGAATATCCTTTCAACTAAAAGAAGAGTGAGGATATGACCAGGCCATGTTGCTACACTGTTAATGTGAGCAATTAAACTGAATTAGACTTCAGAGTCCATCTCACTGAAAGAGGGAAGGGGACACAAAGCTCACACTTTAGCCTGTCTAGCTCTAGACTCAAGACAACACAAAAGCATTCACGTTATTCTTTACAGCCAGAAGAACTACAAACTAGGAATGCTCAAATGCTACAGAATAAGATAAAGATCCATGGGAAGGTCCTCCTACACCAACTTGGCCTGGTCTACCCTAGAAAACTTAGTACACACCTTTAGTATCAAGTGCAGCTGCACCAGTGTTAAGAGCTAATATACACCAAACAAAACCCAGATAAGAGTTACTTCCAGCTCGGTCTGAACCACGCTTACCTGAATTGGTTTTAAAAAGTTGTCCAGTCTACACTTGCATTTAAAACATTTAGAATCAGCATAGCTGCTGCCAATGTTAAAAACCTACACAAAATATCTCTGCATAGACTGAGCTGTAGTCTCTTGTATTTGCATCCATGCATTTCTATTGGACCCAGTGATGTGTTATGGAGCCAGCCACAGCTTTCCCTCAGGGAGGAGCTGAGAGAACAATATGGAACCATGGGGAAGTTGCAGAAGTTTACATAAAGATAACATTTTATAAATTATATGAAATTTATTTATACCTGGTCTTCAAAAGCCAGAACAAGACAATTTCATTGCTTAGATGCTTTCTGAAACATTTTATCGGAATTACATGGAAGTGCACTTAAATACTAGCAGAAATCTGGAATCAGTCAGTGTATTACAAGACTTTGGGTTCTAGCCAGAACCTAGAAATTCTATAATTCAATATTAGAAACCTCCACCGAAAAGTGTTAAAGATGTTAACATCTCTGCTGAGCAGAGTATCAAAATACATAGTAGTTTATATTTTCATAGCACTGTATGAAACTCTTCAAAATTCAACACACAAGTCAAGCAGATTACTGGTCTGTTCCAAATTAGCAAAGTCATATTAAAACCAAGTTCAATTTAAAATGGTTTAAACTTAGCTTGCCCAGCCTGTGTGGATGAGGCCAAACATCAAACAAACCATTTTACCTGGAACTCTTTAAGCCACTACTTAGAACAGGTCAAAAAAGGGAGTGAAAGACCCAGTAGAGATGGGAGGCTTAGCTAAGGATGGGACCCCAGTAATTTGAAGCTTCTAGGTGCTAATTTACCAATTAAAAAAAAAGTTAAAACAAAAAGCATTTTCTAGTAAGGTAATATCAACTGCTGGCCACTAATGGAATTAATAGTGAGCCACTTGAACATAAACCACCACACTAGTAGAGGTCATTAGATGACATGTCTGAATTCTGTTGTCACCAATACATGGTCTTAAAGTTACAGCCAGCTGACGAAGACTCTAAAGATGATTAAACTACATATAATTATAGAAAAATAATTCCCTGGGGTATGCATCAATAAAACACACTCTGGGCCCTAGTTTTCAGAATTGCATGTTCTGAATTGCACAAGCATTTAGGTGCCTAATTTGTGCAAGTAATTATAACTGTGTGCTGAAGTTAGGTATGCAAATCCAGTCAATTCTGAAAGCATAGACCCTGGTGCAGTTTTACTTCAGTTTCAGACAATGAAGTTGTTAGTGCAATAGTTACCATTAGACATAACAATCAGCTTTAGTCTTCTTTCATATCAGATTGAAGCTCACCCCCAACAGACATAAGTAATGAAGCTTTTGGCTCCATGGGTATGGGGAAGTGGTGGAGTGTTACACTTGACCTATTAACAGAAGGGACATCATAAATCAAGTGTGTCACTGCATATGAAATACTAATTACAGAAACTATGATTTGCATGTTACAGTCACACATTTTAAATGGAATGCACCGTACCTTTGTGTACCACATATCTGAGTTGTGTGTCCTGGCTTTCCACCTGTCAGCCATAAAACTATATCTGTATATACAAATTACATGAAGACCATATTCTAAGTACAGCTTCACCTGTTTAAAAAAATCACATCTTTCAGAAGACACCAGAAAATCTAATTTAAATGAAGCTCAGGTGTTCAAACCATTGTTAGAATTGTAAAGTATACAGAGAGTGGGTATAAACACTACATATTATTAATCCAATTTGTTACTCTCAGGTTGTCCTGAGGTACAGGACAACCGAAAATGTATAGGAACATTTTATAGTTTAAAAAACAAAGCAGAGGTAAAAGTTAAGTGTTTTGCTTTTGAATTCCTCTGTCAGTGAAAGGCTGCATTTAATGCTTAATGGTTCAAACTGTAGAAAATCAATGCCAAAGACATAAAAAAATAAAATGTCGAGACAGCACATAAGATTGATTAATACTAGACGTATCACAAAGAAAAATACATCGTGGTTTTTTAAAAAATAGTAAGAACTATCTTTTTAATACAGAGTTGTACTTTCTAGGCTAGAAATTTGTCACCAGAATACAGTTGTTTATAAATTTATGCTAGTATGTAACATGCAGCTGCTGAACTAAATAAATATGGTGAACCAGTTTCTTATGCAGGTGCACAGAATTGTTAGTGTATAATTTAAAGACTCATTATTTAGGCAATGTATTAGTAATATTTTATTACTTATTACAATGTATTAAGTATAGCCTTTAGGCTGACTACCAGCATTATAAACCCTGTTAAAGAAAGTGTAATCCATAGTTGTATTAGGTAATCTTAAAATGCAAACCAAATTTCTGACAGTTGCATCCAAAACCAGAGTTTCCATTCACCAAAAATGGCTTCCAATGCTCAATCAACATTAGGAAGTATATATTTTCAAGTGGTTTTTTTTTGTTGTTTGTTTTTTTTTTTTTGATAGTCTTCAACAGTCAATTTAGGCCATTCCTTCTTGAAGCTTTAGAGTGTTTACGGGACCTGAGGAAATCAGAAAGGAACATAGAGAACAGAAGGATACAGGAACAGGGGAAGGAAAATGAGAGCAGGCAGCAGTAATGTGGAGACAACTGGCTAAACTTAAGCTGTGTGTCTACACTACAGAGCCTTTACCAGCATAGACCGCTAGTGGAGATGCAGTGTACATCAACAAAGTTTTTCTGCCAGTTTAGGAACACCACCACCACCTCTATGCCAAGAGAAGCACTCTTATGTCAGCATAAGAGTTTTGCTGACATAGCTGGGAGTTTTGTAGACATAGCTATGTCCATCAGGGGTGTGGGTTTCTTCGCACCTCTAACTGACATAGCCACACCAGTACAAGTTTTAAGCACAGACCAGGTGTAAGGCCTGGTCTACGCTAAAAAGTTAGCTCAATCCAACTCCGTCGCTCAGGGATGTGAAAAATGCACACCTCCCAGTGATTTTGTTAAGCTGACCTAACCCTCAGTATAGACAACACTAGGTTGATGGAGGAACTCTTCTGTTGATCTAGCTACGGCCTCTCGGAGAGGTGGATTACCTACATGGACCGGAGAACCCCTCCTGCTGGTGTTGGCAGCATCTTCACTGAAGCGCTACAGCAGCGCAGCATGCCGCTGTAGTGTTTCAAGTGTAGTCAAGCCTTTAGGAGTGAAGGAAGCAAGAGAACTACCCGGAAGTCGATGAGCAGCAGCAAAGAGACCACTAACATAGACAAGATCCATAGTAATGTATGGATAGATCAGGTACTGGAGCCAAGAAACTGCAGTTCTTCAAAAATCTTCCATATTTATTTTCAGATGTCGGAGATCATCTTGGGGTGAGAAGGGACAGGTGTCAGGGATGCTGTGCATTTTCCTCTAATGGAAGGTTGGTATCATACAGTTTATCTCCCACTTAGTTCACTGATCCCTTAAGGAACGTAGTAAAACCTGTGCCATCATGTCATCTTCATCAGCATCATAATCCTAAAGACAAAAGAGGCAGCGTGCATTAGAAACTTGACTTCTTAACAATTGAACAAGGATACTAATGAGAACATTCAGAAAGTGTAGGTACTTAAAAAAAACAAATGCCCATGCACAAGCTACCTAACACGATTTGTCTACCTCATAAAACAACTAGGTGAGTTGCCCCCATCAGGATTGCATCAAGATGGAACAGATTTCACAGAAGCAGTTGAAAAAAAACTAACAGTCGTCATTTTGCTATATCCCAAGATTAAGGAATATCCTAAAACAGCTATTAGTGGCATTTCTACCTTCAAAAACCTAATCCAAGTCACAACAGATATTACAAGAGAAACAGATTTTAACAGTGCGCACTCATTACATACCACAAAAGTATCATAGGAAAACTGATGTCGCCGCTGAAGATGTTCCATGAAGTTAGCACTCCTGTAATTTGGATCTCCCCATGGCATGGAGGCACAAATTGGGCAAACCTTAGAGAAAAAGCCATGAAAACAAATTTTACCTGAATACTGAATTGCATTTATATTTGAGTTCATGGGGAATGTCCTCAGAACCAAAGACTTCTTTGGAGACCATTCTTATTACAACAGTCCTTGGAATCTAGGTTTGCCTCTTGAAATCCAGTCATGTGCCCCCACCCCCAAATAGCTGATTTAAAAAACAAAGAATGGTAAAAAATGAAAGGAAAAAATGATTTGATAGGCTTGTGGCGATTATAAACACAACCTCATAAGACACTCGTGTCACAGGAAACAAATTTAGAACATTTTGCCAACACTAGAATATTTGGTTCCTCATTGAACTCTTGATTCAGATTTTAGGTTTCTGAATTTAACTCCTAATTTTGAGCTGCCTCTGTGTACTAACAGTTAGAATATTGAATAAAGTTCCTTGTTTTGTAGAAGTATTTCATCCTCCGTTTTTCAAGAATAAAAAAGTATTTCCTCCCCTATTATCCCCTTACAGATGTCTGCATGGAAAAAGAAATATTCCTTTCTAAATTAAGAAACTTGAGGCATTTCCTGAAGATACCAGAGCCACCCTTGGCACAAAGGAAAGCGCTATTAATTCTTAGAGCTGAACTTCTGTAAGTTTTGCAGTTTCTGCTCTACTTCCTGCCATACCTGCAGATAGAGTTTATCAATTACAAGACATTTTTAACATAACAGATTAGTGATCTACTCTTTCACTAAGTATGTAGGGAATGGTTTAGACCAGGTAGGAGCAGCAGGCCAGAGCTCTGGTGGTGTGGCGAGACTGTGGGGGGTGTAGACAGCAGGGGAGAGGCCGGAGACTCAGGGGCCGGGCAGGATGGTCCCATGGGCCGTAGTTTGCCCACCTCTGGTATAGAGAGGATCTAATGATAAAACTTCATTCTACATGAGCCATTTTGAATAATCTGCAGGTGCAGGCAGTTTAAGATTACTTTTCTTTTTTAAACTGAGTTTTTACAAGCTGCAGTATAGGCATATGTTAATACTTGTTAATTCCAAGACACCTTAACGTCTTTAAGACAGTTTGTCTGACTCAGGCTCCCCCCCGCCCACCTCAAAAAAAGTGTGTTTTTGACATTATCTAAATTGGTATTTTATTCCAGATGTTTGGTTTTTTAAATTACTACTGCTTGGGGTTATTTTGAGGCTGTAATACTTTGAAAAAAATTAAAATATGAAAGAATGGCTCAAAGTGGGTGCACCCATGACCGTGTCACACCCAACTTCAGATTTTTAACAGCTAGGCCCCAATCCTGCAAACAAATATGCAGGTATTTAATTTTATTTGCATAAGTAGTCCCACTGGAGTCAACAGAAGTACCCAAATGCTTAAAGTCAAGTAAATGCTCGTGTGTGCGTGTAAGGTCCCTGATTCTGTAGTTTCCAAGAGATTTACCATTAAGACCAAATAACCAGATTTCCTCCTCAAAACTGTTGTACTGAGTTTGATACTGTAAATATTACCACTTGTTTTGCATCCATGCTGTGGTATTTTTTGCAATGTTCAACTAGTCCTTCCTGATCAAAGTTTTTCTCACTGCAGTAAGGACAAGGAAAGGTAAAACGATTTGGAACATTCCTGTAAAATAAATAATAAATAAAAATTATATAATAGAAAGGTGAATTAAAATCCAGCGTGTGTCTGGCTATTCAAGGTCACTTGACAGAGGATACTTCAAATACAGACTACTCGGAAATTAAACCCTTAGTGTACATTATGCAAGCAAACTGAATTTAAGAACCTGCTTTCTTTATTAGTTACCAGATGACATCTTAAACAACACAATTCTTAATACAATTAGCTTTTATACAACACTTATTCTTCAGCATCTACAAATATTAGATATATCTAAGTATACAGACACTATTCCTCAAGTTGCTTTCTTCATTATATTTTGCAACACTTTAATAAAGCACACAATTAAGTGCTAGATATGCTACACTGCAGATTAATAGAGCAGTGCAGTCATTTCCTTACTTCCCTTACCTAGGACCTGATCCTGCAATAGTCTGCTTGGGCAATTTAAGTCAATGGAGCAGCATGCCTGTGCACTCAATTGCAGGATTAGGGCCTCGTTAACATCAGTATCAGAGGATTAAAGTAAATATTGTGCAAAATAATTGTATTGCTTTCAATCTCACTTGCTGGCACACAGGTGCAATGCACTGGAATGTTTAAAACCAAACAAAGAAAAGAAAAAACTTTTCCAAGTTAATTAAAACCACTACCGTTCAAAACCTTAGTTTTGGACATCAGTTACCCAACAGCATCCCTCTAACCAATCTGAAAAAGGAATGTTTCAAGAGGCATAGTCACCTGGTGTTACGAGGTGGTTCTTTAGTTACAGCTTTAACGCCTTCCATTATATAATTCTGGTATTTTGAACAAGAAGCTGCATGACTACGCATCTTTGAGAGGTACATCTAGGTAAGTGACAGAGAGGCAGGCAGTTAACAGGCAAGGTTATTTTCAATTAAAAATTCAAAAAAGGATTGCAAATAAACAGTGGAATCTAGAAACAATCTGCTATAGGAAGAAGCTTCATGTTCAGACGAGACTGAAGTAGCGAAAGCCAAATGTTTTGGCACATGGGGCAGAACAGATTAGAGAGCTATAAATAGAAGCTATAGGTTAGTGAAGCTATAACACTTCTGTTAATGACACAATGCATTTTATTGCCCAGGACAGCAGACTACTTGTTTACCTGACCATTGTAATTCTTATTTTATATTTTCTTTAGATGCAGAAAACTACTACATCTGTTTTGTACTGAGTCAGTTTTCTAGATCTTCCTTTCACTATTCCCTGCAACAGCAGGATCAAGTGGAAGTAGGCTACTGGTCAGATGATATACTCTGATATCTACCCCACAGAGTATTATGCTAGGGATATGTTAACAGTGCCAAAGAAATGCAGAGGACAAAGGTTCTTTCCTAAACAGAACTTTAGTAATCGAAGTCCAGCTAGCTATGTTGTTCTGGTTAACATATTTACCCAGGTTAAACCACTAGCGTCTCTATTAATGCTAATAAGAAAATGGTTTTAAGTGTGGTCTTGACACCAGTGAGACATACCAATAGCTGCATCATCAAGTGAAGAGCAAAGATATTTAAACATTAGTTATGAAGGGTGGGATCCACAAAGGTGTTTAGGCACCTAAGTCCCAGTTTTGGCTCTACTGCAATACATAAAACTACAAATCTCTGTAAGCACCTAAATTTTTCAGAAGGAAAGTTCCCTCAGCACCTATGTTTCTGCTTGAGGACATGTACACTGCTGCCTCCCTCTAGGTGTCTGGACACCCATCTCCCACCAAAGCCCAATAGGGGCCCATAAATGAGGGGAAGACAGGCATTCGGCAGTCTTAGTACTGCTGCTGCCCACCTGCCTGATAGCTTTTAGCCCAGTGGCTAAATCACTTGCCTGGCATGTGGGAAACCCAGGTTTAATTCCCCCTCTCTGCCAGAGAAGAAGAAAGGATTGAACAGCAGTCCCCCCACCTCTTAGGAGGACACTCTAACCACTGAGCTATGGGGTATTCTGAGGTAGGGCTCCCTCAATCTCTCCTGTCAAAGTTGCTCCGCTATTGATAAATAATGAGTGATTGGAGCAGCAGGACTGTACCTGGGATCTCCCAACTCACAGGTGGATGCCTGCACCACCAGACTAGAGAGTAGTTCCCATTCTCTCTTTGTGTCCAACAACTGTTTAAATATTTAGACAGTAGAACAGTCACTGGGCCAAGAGAGAGAGATTGGGAATTACTTTAGTTCAGTAGGATGCTAATCTAACATCAGGGCACAAAAACGAAACCAACCAGAAACAGAAGTGAAAGTCACTGGGCTGTTACACATTCTTAAGCTAAATTAAATACAAAAAGCAAACAGCATAAAAATGAGAAACTAAAAAAAAAAAAATAATCAAATTGTATTTAATAGGGAGGGAACTTTTAGTAACCACAGATAGAAAAAGTATACTTAACATGACAGTGTCCCTTAAATAGTTTTAAATGCTTAATCTTTGATTCACCTTGAGGAAATTAACTTAGTATTTAGATGTAGGACTACATTAACTGTAGAAGTTTCACTCTTTGTGCCACATAACAAAGTAACAAAAGTTCATTGGTGTTTATTATTATTTACAGGACCCACCACCCAGTGTTAGGGTTGCCAATCCTCCACGATTGTCCTGGAATCTCCAGGAATTAAAGATTAATCTTTAAGACTATATCATGTGATGAAACTTCCAGGCATATGTCCAAACAAAACTGGCAACCCTACCTGGTGTCCAATAATTCCTAAACTGCATTGTTCACATGAAGTACTAGTTACTTCCCTATCATTAGAAATAAAATGTATTAAAGTATTTTTCATACACAGAATTTCACATCTATAGAAAATACTAACCGTAGACCGTTTTGTCTTAAGTGACTACCCCAAACACAGTAAATAAAATTCTGTTACACCTTTCTTTATTAGAAAATTTTCATTAAGAACCCAATTTGTCTGCTTCAAAAAACACAGTTTTCACTTTGTACTGTATTTAGAGAACAGAATTTACCCCCGCAGAAGTGCATGTAGTTCAGTAGCCTGTTGCATCTTCAGCTTCATGTTAACTGTATATTTCTACTTGAAACCCACCTCCTCATGAAAAAACAGCAGGCAGGGGCAAGGGAAAAGGAAATCTTTTAATGTAACCCTACATGCAGTCCACGTGGATTATTTATCACAATTAAAGTTTGTTTCCTAGAAAGCTGATGTGCAACTATGGTATTTCCATGTTTGCTGTTTGCCTATTTCAGCCATATATGTACTTCCTTTTTTCATGCTTTCATACTTTTTTATTGCAGCCATCACAAGTGGTTTCTGTCATTTCAATTTGCTTTTCCAGGTCCAGAGCTCTACTGCCAGGAGACAGGGTACTGCGGCAGACTCCACAAACTGGTTGAATAGGCTTCAGACATTCCTGCAGGCATGGAGTGCAAAAGCTAATATGGGAGAAATATGATTTGTAAAAATGCATGTTCCACAACATGTTTGCACTGTTCCAATTAAAAATACTCACAGACCTACCCTACAGGAAAGACAAATCACAAGTGACAACATCCACTGACAAACAGCAACCTGTTGATATGCTAAGGGACAGTCAAATCACTGTAAATCTAGTCAATTTAAAAGCAATTTCAAGTCATGTCCCTGAATGCTCTTGCCAATTTGTGGTTTATGCCACATTTTCCTCTTTTCAGCATTTCTCTTCACTGTTTCCAACACAAAACCCCACACAAACCAATGATTATAGAGTGAAGCTGACTAAACAAAGTGCTGTCAAACACAAAGTAAACAAACTGAAAAATTATTCTTTTGATCTTTCAGTGATAGTAATCTGAAATGTGACTTGTAAAAAATGGCCCAACTACTCCCCTTAGTTGCATGCAGAGAAAGAAGGGGGTTCAGCTACCTCTGCAAAGCCCTTTTCTTCAGACCCCAGAACTCCAAGGGGATGTACATTGTTCCTTCCCCTCTTTGACCCCATAAAGCAGTGGTTCTCAGACTTCTGTACTGGTGCCCCCTTTCACATAGCAAGCCTCTGAGTGCGACCCCCCTTATAAATTAAAAACACTTTTTAAATGTACTTAACACCATTATAAATGCAGGAGGCAAAGCGGGGTTTGGGGTGGAGACTGACAGCTTGCGACCCCCCCCCCAAGTAATAACCTCATGACCCCATGAGGGGTCCTGACCCCCAGTTTGAGAACCCCTGCCATAAAGCCTACAGTACATTTCAGCTAAGAAAATCTCATGTTAGAAAACATTAACTAGAACATTTTAACTGACAGTTCTGACCACAACTTTCCCCCTAGTGTAGAAAAGGAAAACCGTGTTTAAAGGTATGTAAACAGATTGTGGTTAACCTTAGGCAGGTCTAACCTGAGGGCATATTTCTTCTTAGGGGCCGTCTCCTGTGAATTTTACTGGAAGGGAGAGCATTTTGTCCCAGCACAGACAGAACTGTAATTAAGTTTCACTTTAGTCACAGCCAGAGATCTTATTTCTGCGTACCCCACCCATCCCGTCAGTAACCCACTCATAGCCCTTCTATCCTTCGCTCATATCACCCACATTTTATTTAGTGTTTCCATACAAGACTCACACCACTTCACAGCAGATTAGTTCATATACCCGAAAAGAAAAAGGCCGAACCTCTTTCTTAATCAATTCAACACTTCCCCTTCGCCAGCGCACACTACCTACAACGAAACTGCTTCGGTTTCTATTCCCTCCCAGGTATCGTTTCCAGGAATCTGCCCGCTGGTTCTCCAGCCTTTTCTAGCCTTCGGAACTCCCCGCACTCGCGGCTGTCCATTTGGGCCGCCGGATTTTCTGCCAGCTACTCGAAAGCGATCCCACTAAGGGCCCAGTCTCTCAATCCTTACTCAGGCAAAGCTCCCCCTCAACTAAATGACCGGTGGCTTTGGGCCCCGCTGCCCCGTACGGGTTAACAGGCTCCAGGGGGAGGGTTAAAGCCCAAGGAAAGCTTTTCACGGGGATCTTACACCGTTAACAGGCCCTTTTCCCCGGCAGGGCTCAGACCCTCTCCCCAGGGCGGGGGCGATTAGGGGGCACGGGCGGCCCTGCACTGAGAACAGCTCCCTCCTAACCCCCTCCAGAAGCCTCCAAGTGCCCGCGCCTAGGCCCCCCCTTACTCTGGGCCCCCGTTCCCCATGGATCCCCGCCACTGCCCCAACTCCTGCCATCACGGAGCCCCCCGCTGGGTGCCAGACCCTCCCCCCGTCCCGCGCCAGGCCATCCCCGGGGGTCCGCTCACACGTGTCCGCAGGGGGCCCGCACCGGGCTCTCAAACACCTCCAAGCAAACGGGGCAGGTGAAGCGGGACAGCGGGTCCTGAAGCGCCGATCCCTCCGGGTACCGGGAGCTGCTCTCCACCCCCGCCATCTTCCACCGGCCAGCCGCCCGCCAGTGCACTTCCGCAAAGCAGCCCCAGCGCCGCGACGGCGGCCTAAAGGGGCCGGCCCTCCGCCACGCCCACCCAAGTAGGCAACGGGCGGCGGCCTAACGCGCACGCGCGACACAGCAGCCTTTTCGAGCCACGCCCCCTCGCCACCAAGCCACGCCCCAGAGCGGGCCCAGTTTCTTCAGCTCCACCCACACCCAGTCACGTGCTTTTCTCCCCAGGGCTGAGCTGGGCAAGGCGAGACCTGGGCAGGCAAGGGTGCAGGGAAGGGTGTGGGTAGTCTGGTGAAGGACTAGCAGGGCAGGGGGCAGCCCGTCGGGATGCAGCTGGCAAGGGGCATGCCCAGGGGTCAGAGCTGGGCAGGAGGTGACCCCAGGAAAGGAACCTGCGGTTGTGGACAGTGGGCAGGGAAGTACCCAGGCATGGGCACAGGCACACAAGGGCATGACCAGGGCAGCGGAGCACAGCCAGGGAATGGAGAAAAGGGATGCAACATGGAATAGATGCAACCGGCCATCGGTAGATTAGCTAAAATTTCCTGTCTCCTTCCCTCAGTGGGTATGTGGTGTGACATGGGCCTTTGGCTGCCACCTTCCACCGCAGATGTGGCAGCATTTCAGTGATTCTATGTGTGTACAGCTCATGCAGCACTTACTATGGAGGCACTAGCACCCAAGTGGTGCTTTTTCTCTCACACCTCCTCCCATGTGGCCTTAGGGGGAAAGGTAACTCCAGAAAGATGGAGCCATAGACTCCAGCTGGCAGCCAAATCAGAGACCTCTAGACATTCAGAGAACTTCCTTGTTTTGAGTGGCCATTCTCTGCCCTGTGCAGATTGGCTCTTTGCTGTAACCTTCCCCCCTCACAGTCCTTTCACCTCTGCTTTACTCCACACTTGCCTCTCGTACGTCTTCTCCCCTGCCTGTTCCCTCTGCTCTTCCCTTTCCACATTTAGCTTAGCCTTTCCTAAGTAGCTCCACTCCCCCCAAAAAGTGGCACTAACATGTTTGTTGCCGTCACATTGTTCACTCAGCTTGTGTGGTGTACCCCTTTCCCCACCCTGTGTCTGTCTGGTCTATTTCAATTGTAAACTCCTCAGGGCAGGGACCATCCATTACTCTGTTTGTACAGTGCCTTGCACAATGGGGTCCCCATTCTTGGTTGACCTTTAAATACTCTTGTAATAAACATGATTAATAATACTAATTAATAATTAGGATTCAGGTACTATATAAATGTAAGATTATTATAATTAACATGAGAACACATCTTTCACCTCTACTGAAACAGCCTGGACTAGAAATGTGTAAGAAATACATAGGAGATGGACCCTCAAGATAGTTAGAGACTGGGGCTGCACATATCTGAGAGAGTGGGGGGAAACGGTGCAGAAGAATAAGGGGCTTTGGTTGAGATACTTCAGATTATGACTGGTTTAGTGAAAGGAGCTCAGCACCATCTCTTCATGCCATCCCATATTATGGGGAGGTCAACAGGTGACAATGCACTGGGGAGGTAAATTTAAAACATTACTTTCTCCCCCATATTGACTAGTTAGCCTGGAGAGTCCACTGCATCAGGAGATCAAAGACTGAAACCAAATCTTGCCTTTAAACAGGCTAGAAAATATGGCCAGAAATATTTGTAGTAATGCTAAAATAAGAATGCCAAATCTCATGCCTCATGGCTTAAATTCTTTAAACTCTGTCATGCCATATACAATATTGAACAACTGACTAAGTGTGTTATTGGCAGGTTTCATATTCCCCTGAAATGGCAGGTATTAGCCACTATTTGGTGGCAGGTCACCTTATGATTTACGATTTGATCTTGTAAATCCTTGTTCACTGTGCAACAGGGAGCATAAGGCTGCAGCACTGTCATTAAGTGTGAGCAGAAGCTATGTGTGGGTGCAAGTACTAAGCACTGGGGGCTATTGAAAGCCCAGTGAAGTCAATGAAAGGATTCCCATTGACTTGAATGGGCTTTGGATCAGGCTCAAAGTGGAATGAGCAAATAAGTGTCAACCTCCTTGCGTGTCTACTCCACTGCAACAGTGCAGGGTAAAAAAGAAGCTAATGCCAGGAGAAGGATGGCCATGTCTGAAGAGAGGTGGCCTTAAATAGCATCTTTATCACTCCAATGAAATATTTAGTTATATGATTGCTGAGCCTTAATTTTGCTTTTAGTCAGGAGTTACTTGTCAGCCATGCAGAAGCACTGCCATTGTAATGCTGACAGACCCCGGTGGGCAGGATCAAACTGGGGACTCTAGAGCTTAGTGCATGAACCTCTATCGCATGAGCTGAAAGCCAACTGGCTGTTAGCTAAGGCTGTAGAGCAAACTCATGAAGTGAGCTGTAGCTCACGAAAGCTTATGCTCTAATAAATTTGTTAGTCTCTAAGGTGCCACAAGTACTCCTTTTCTTTTTTCATTAATCTCTCTCTCTCTAAGTGGTCTCGGTGCCACTAGATGGGAAAGAACACCATACCCAGGAGGTGAGTGGGTTACACCATTAATGCAGAACTGGGTTCCCCTATGCTCCTGCTGATCGGTCTTACATATGCAACACTTCAGCTGTCAGATATAGGATCAAGACTTTAACAGACCGATGGTCTGACACAGTACAGTGAATCTTTTGTGCTTAAGGGGAGCAGTGGGGGCAAACAACCTAACCAGCTTCAAGACTGAGCTTGATAAGTTTATGTAGAGGATGATATGATGAGACTGCCTACGACAGCATGTAGTTGATCTGTGACTGCAGCAAATATCTCCAACGGCCAGTGATGGGACACTAGATGGGGAGGATTCGGAGTTACTACAGATAATTCTTTCCCAGGTTTCTGGCTGGTGGATCTTGCCCACATGTGAATGGTCTAACTGATCGCCATATTTGGGGTCAGAAAGGAATTTTCCCCCACATCAGATTGGCAAACACCCTGGGGTATTTTTGTCTTCCTCTGTAGCACGGGGCACAGGTCACTTGCAGATTTAAACTAATGTAAATGGTGGATTCTCTGTAACGTGAAGTCTTTAAATCAGTGGTCACCATCGATTGCGATTGACTGGTCGATCCTGGAGCCTCTGCCAGTCGATCGTGATCTCCGGGACACTAAAAGTCACCTCCAATCCTGAACGAATGGCCCCGAGTCCCTCTGAGCTTGCCTGAGTGCTGCTCTAGGCGAATCAGTCAAGGAGCCGAGTTTGATCTGGCGCAGCGGGGCTCAGGCAGGCTGCCTGCCTGACCTGGCCCCACGCCACTCCTGGAAGCGGCAGGCTGCTAGCATGTCTCTGCAACCCCTGCGGGAGAGGGGAGCAGCGGGTCTCCATGAACTGCCTGCACCCACAAGCACCACCTCCACAGCTCCAATTAGCTGGGAGCTGCATGGATGGTGCTAAGGGCAGGGGCAGCGCAATTTATTCCTGGGGCATTTTGCAGATATTGTCCTAACACACTGTCCCACTATGCAAGATTTAAGTAAAACTTTGAATGTTTCAGAATTAACATTTGGTTGGGAGGAAGTTATAGAGAGAGGAGTGGTGTGAAATGCAAATCAGGAAGACAGAGGGAAAAATATGGGAGGAAAACATACTGTATATGTGAAGCCAAATGTTTCCATTCATGTGCCAAGTGACACTTGTCACTTAACTAGCAGAATTAGAAAATCAAAGCCAGGGATACATTGCCAATAACAGAAGGTCTCTCTTCTCTTCTCAGAACTGTGCTCACAACACCCATACTAACAGCACATGCATATCCACGGGTAGATTTCATCCTGAGTTTCAATTTCTGAATCAGCTGAAAAATAAGGATTCACTTGTAAAAGTTTTACTGTGTCAGATTCAAGCCCTTATCTTACGGTGCCTGACTCTCTGTCTCATAGTTTAGACTCTGCTAACACCTTGCTGCTGCTGCTGAAAGTGATATAGTCCTCCTGAAAATTGAATTCACTGAGTGCTCTATCAGATGGAGTCTCCTGCCATATGTGGAACACAAGGCACCGAAGATGCAGAGAAAGAACAACTATAGTGTAGCCATACCCTGAGAAACATTCAGAGTTGGTCTTGCAAAACACTCAGCTTCTACTCAGCTGTAAAACACACACATTAGCACTCACCAGCAGCAGCCTTAGAATCTAAACATTGTTAGTAGAACAACAAGCCTATTATGGTTCACATAGCGGAAAAAGTGAACAGGCTTGGACATTAAAAATCAGCTCCCTTCAAGCAGAATGTAAAGGAAATGGAGTTTGTTAGTTTCAGACTGATCTTAAGTGAAACAAGAGGTAAATGTTCCTGTTACCACTGTTCCCTCTAAGCTGTGCGCGTATGCGCGCGCACACAGATCCTAAACCCCGCACACATGGTGAAACACCACACGCACAAAAATTTGCACAGAAGCACAACAATTTGCACAGAAGGAATTTTTTTTGCACACGGCCTGTCAAAAAATTAGAGGGAACATTGCCTGTTAATAAAAACAAACAAATACTTTTAAAAATATCTAAAGCAACAGAGGGTAAGTAATTGTAGTTGTCAGGCAGAATCTGCCTGGCTTTTGACATTAGCCTCAAGGCTGTAGGTTGTCCACATTTTATTCATTATGTTATTACTTGCGTATGGTTTTGAGTGTCTTGTAGTAACAAAATGTAATACTATTTTCCCCTTCATTTACCTTCAAGGCTGCTCTGGCCATGGAAGAAATATTGACCTTTTCTAAAAAGGATAATGCTGCTTTTATTTTATGGCTTTCAAACCAAGCAGATATTAGAGCAATTTATAAAATAATTATATCATGACTTATCAATTGATTTCATTGTTGTGACTGAGTAGCCACATCCTGCATTATTTAAAAGGACAATTAATTTTTTGCTATGATTATGATGGAACAAATTTCTTCTTCCTTAGAAAGGGAGAAAATTGTGCTGCTGGAAGTGGCCTTAATATCTTTCAGATGAGATGTAAGACCAAGGTTCTGACTCTTTGGGGTCATTCAAAATCCCCTCCTATCCTGATTATAAGCAGGAATAGTAACCCAGTGACCCTGTCTAAGCTTCCCTTCCTTCCTCTGTAGTGCAGCTTGCTGTTGCCACCCCACAAGTGGTTGTTTTTTAGTAGTTCTGCTGGAGTGCTATGGATGTCCCAAGAAATATATCATGCTATGTTGCCAACTCTTGAGCTTGATCACAAGTCTTACAATATTTAATGTTTTTTTCCTAAAACCTCAGCTGCTGGATTCTTGTAATTACATGAAAATCTCAATTTTCATTTAAAAGTATGTTTCTAGCTCATGGTTTTAAAAAAAGGTGGAAAACGTGAACCTTAAAAGCTCAAAAACCAAAAGCAAACTAACCCCCCCATACTTAGTTTCAAGTCTCATGGTTTGGGGTGCTGAACCATGCTCTTTGAATACATAGCATTGGTAATGTATTGGCAATTTTGGAACCTATAGCTGTAGACTGACTGAAGCTCATCCTCTTCTCTGGATCTCTGTGTAGCATAGGTCATGAAACAACCACTAAACCAGCTCAAAACTTTAAAAGTATTCACAATATTTTTTCCACCCCAGACCATTTTCTGACAGTTAAATCATCCACAGGTAGCCAGGCCCAGGCTCAGAGACAGCATTTACTTTTCAAGGTGGATTCTCTGGGGTGGCAGCTTTATCCTATTGTGAGGCATTGGTTGCAAAGCCTCTGAGGAGCTTATCAGTCACTGGGGCCTGGTCTACACTACAGAGTTAGGTCAATGTAAGGCAGCTTACATCGACCTAACTCTGTAAGTTTCTACACCACAATGTTGCTCCCACTGATGTAAATTGCCCACTACACCGATTTAATAACTCCACCTTTGTGAGAGGCTCTGGTTAGGTCAATGTAGTTAGGGCAATACAATGTCCTTGTAGACACTGCGTTGTTTACATTGCCTATTGGCTATCAGTCCCATACAGGGCTGACAGCTGGAGCCCCTGGGAGCAGGAGCCAAAATATGAAATAAGAGCCTCCATGAAACTGACAAGAATGTCAATTTCAAAGCTGGTAGGCTCCTTGCTCTGGAGCTGGGAGCCTAGCAGCACCAAGAATCCTGCCTGCAGATGAGGTTCCCAGGGCTGCTGCTGTGGTGTGGTGTCAGTTCCCAGAATCCTGGCTCCAGTTGGGCACTCACAGGCTGGCTGGTGTGTTGCAGGGAACCCGCCAACCCCATACTCCAGCTGTGAGCCCGCACCAGGCCAGCAGCTCCGGCCGTTAGACCTGGGGCGGAGTTGGGGGAGGGCTCAAGCAGTCAGTGCCCCACAATGCCCCACTTCAGTCAGTGGAAGCACTGCTGGTGAGAATGCGCACCATCGACAGAAGGAGCATAGCGTGGACGTGAAACACCACTTTAACTACTGCCGTGGCTGTACATCGACTCACATTAACTAAATTTTATAGTGTAGCCAAGGCCTTAGGCAGTGCCTCAAAGGCTGATCCATTGGCACCGTCACCAAACACGGCTCCAGCTGAAGTACCTGGGACTCTGGTTCCAGCTGGGCTGGCAGTGGCCAGGCAGGTCCCAGGACAATCAGCACCCTGCCCTCAGACTTGCGCTGTCGTGAAAAGCCCAGTTTTGTTCAGCCGGCCACTTCCAGCCTAGGCCCTGCTGGACAGGGGTAGCCAGGCCCCAGGCACCCTGCAGGCCTATAGGGAGAGCCCTCAGGGCAGGAGACCATGACAGGAAAAGACCTGCCCGAGGCTACTCTAGCCCTTTAAATCCCCCTCTATGACATCACAAGGCCCACGAGCGGCGCATGCGCAAGGAGAACCTGCAACCGTATTACGTCACTTCTTGTCCCTAAACTGATTTGCTGCCGGGTTGCTGTGGCTGCGGCTGTTTCCCTTCGGCTGGAGAGCGGGGCATGCAGTGGCCTCGCTGGCGGGGAAAGGTAAGGGAGAGGGGCGGAGAGCTCCCTTACGAGCTAAGGCGGCTGTCGAGTCCTTCCCGAGAGCACTGGGCATGCGCCAAAGCTCTTCCGGGTCCGTATGCTTCCCCACTCGCCCGCACGGGGGTCACTTCCGGCTGCTTGGGCGAGGACGGGGGTCTGTCGCCGGGGCACCGGGGGCTTCCTGCAGGCGCGCGGCAGCTGGTCGCGGGACCCGGGCCCGGTTTCCCCTCGTTGCGAGCTGTGAGTGAGGCGGCCCCAGCTGGGGAGAGCCCCGAGGGCGAGCAGGGCCCTGTCCCAGCTGCCCGTCCCCGGGCGGTCCCTCTCGGGTGCCCGCGGGTGGCTCCTGGTCGTCAGCGCTGCGGGTCCTTGTCGACCCCCCCCCCCCCCGCTTCGCCCGGCTCTCGTGCGCCTGCCGGTGCGAGGTGCCCAGCCGGCCCCGCTGCGGGCCCCCGGGGCGCGGGCTCTGGGTTTCGCTTTCACTAGCCGGGGGAGGTTTGTCTGGCTAGGTGCAGCCCTGTCGCCCAGCGCCCCGCCAGGTGCAGAAGGGCCCGAGAGATCTCAAACTCCCCTTGGTTTCCCCCAGCAGCGTAATCGGAGCCTTTCTCCTCCCGGGGGGCTGGGCGAAGATGCCGCGAAGGGTGTACAGATCTGCCCATGGAATCGTTTTGGAGACGTTGTATGGCCTGTGTTGGGCAGGAGGTCAGACGAGGTGATCCCAATGTTCCCTTCTGGCCTCGGGATCTATGGGAAGAACCGCATGCCACGACGTAGTGTAGACAGACAAGGGTCTTCCACTGACTATCTCATGCACAGCAGGTTTTGGAAAGGGTCCTAAGGGTCCATCTACATTGCAAAAATAAATAAATAAATTCCCCTAACCCCCAAATGACAGCAAGTCTCAAAGCCCAGTCAACAGACTAGGGCTCATTGTCGGGCTAATGATAGCCGCATAGATGTTTTGCAGCTCTGAAATCCGGGGGGGGGGGAGAGGTCTCAGTGCTTGAGTTCCAGACCGATCAGGAATATCTGCATTGCCACTTTTAGCCCTGTAGCCTGAGTCAATTGAGGCTTGATGCTGTGGTGTTTGGTTGGTTTTTGAGTGTAAACATACTGTGAAGGAGTGGAGAGGATGGGAGCCCATGCAGGTAACTGAAGGCCAGCAATGATTTCTAATAAAGTTTTTCCTGACTTTGTACCTGTCCCAGGAAGGCTCAGAGGCAGAATTAGCTGATGATTAGCAGTGGAAGAATATTCCAGGAGAATGCTCTCTTTGAAAATGTAGAATTGGCAACATGTTAAGTGAGGAGAGAGCTCAGTTTTCCCAAACAGCATACCATGGAAACAGGATTGAGAAGGATGCTAGGTTAGATCAGGGTTTCACTGAATTAGCTATAGGTTCAGAAACTGATTGAGCTGGGTACACCGGGTCAGTTTATTTTTTAGGTTCAGTTGAATTCGGTTTAAAATAAAAATAGCTGCCTGCTCGATGAGACCCTGTTGCATGAGCCTCTCAACCTCAAATTGCTATTCAGGGGATATGCCTGTGGGTTTGTGGTAAAATTATTTTGATGGTTCAGCCACATTTCATGCTGTGTAGCTCAGTGTAATATGAAAGCTATGTTCTCGCTTTCTGGGTCAAGGAATCCCTCGTATAAAGTCCTGATTCAAAGAGCTAATGAGTATTTTGAATGGAACCAATTTGAGTAGTTAAGATTTATGGCAGAAATAGCAGGGGGATTTTCTTCTGTGGGTCAGGGGATTTTTCTTGTCAGATGCTTTAGAAACCATTTTAAAGACCAATCTAAGACTGGGTGGGTTTTGTTTATTCTTAGTGGGACAGAATTATTTGATTTCCCTATAGATTGCTCTGAAACTGCCAATGGTAATTCAGCTTTTTCTAATGTAATCACAGTTCTGAAGGTGGCACATTTATTGTCTTATTGTGCTTAATATGTCAGCTAGTTTTCTTTAGTTTTGTCATTTGAAGAGTTTTAGTACTTCTGGGACACCACTTCTTAACTGAAATACTACAGTTTATAAGCAAACTGATGGCTTTGGTTGAGAGTGATACATGAATGTACCTTGTAGTCTTCTGTCTTTTAATAAACTTAATCATGATCTAGGATGTCTTAACATTCAAAAACATTTTTGTGTTAAGCATTTTCTTGTGCTCAATACAATACTCTTCTTTTTTTTAAGTGTTGGTGAAAGCCTTAGAGACTGAAATTGGGGGAGGGATAGCTCAGTGGTTTGAGTATTGGCCTGCTAAACCCAGGGTTGTGAGTTCAATCCTTGAGGAGGCCATTTAGGGATCTGGGGCAAAAATTGGGGATTGGTCCTGCTTTGAGCAGGGGGTTGGACTAGATGACCCCTGAGGTCCCTTCCGACCCTGATATTCTATGATTCTGTGAAATCCTATTGCCACAAATGGCAAGTCATGGGATCTGGAGATGATTATGAATGTCACAGTTCATAAAATCTTTACGAAGGACTTACTTGTCTTTAGGGGACTTCCTAATCTTAATGCCCCATTCATGTAACTGCTGTATCCTACAATTTTTGAAACCAGAGCTGGAGGTTAGGATATCTAATCCAGCTCCATTCTAGTGCAGGATTGTTCACAGTTTTTTAAGTCTCTTATCAAGACTGGTTTGAAAGTCCCAGTTGATTGGAAACAATCAGAGCTCTTTTGCATAACCTAATTATTTAATTTGGGAGGGAGATGGTGGTTGAGTAGTGGCATTCTGCTGCTTTTGTCCAGTTCTGTTTTATACAAATAAAGAAATAACTTTAGGGAAGGGGCACTAAACTCATCCTGTGGAGAAGACTCAATTGCATTTTTATTTGTAAAAAGAAAAGGAGTACTTGTGGCACCTTAGAGACTAACCAGTTTATTTGAGCATGAGCTTTCGTGAGCTACAGCTCACTTCATCGGATGCATAGCATATCGTGTCTTCTGCAGTTTCCACGATATGCTATGCATCCGATGAAGTGAGCTGTAGCTCACGAAAGCTCATGCTCAAATAAACTGGTTAGTCTCTAAGGTGCCACAAGTACTCCTTTTCTTTTTTCTTTTTACGAATACAGACTAACACGGCTGTTACTCTGAAACCTATTTTTATTTGTGGATCTTGGGCTGAGGTATGAATTTAGGACTCCATATTCCCTGTAATTCACAGCAGAACTCTCACTGATATCAAGAGGGAAGCTTGCACAAAGATCGCTTGTACACAACTTCTAACTTGTTGTTTATTCACTTCCTCATTGTTGTATTCAGCATTACTTGGTGAAAGAATATTCTTGAATTTGGGACCATTGAAATTTGGGACCTTTGTTTCTCTTTCTTCTTCGTCCTCTTTTTTTCCCCCCTGTTCTTCTTCTTCTTCCTTAACTTCTTCCTGATGCATCTTCTGTCCAGCAGAAATTCTCATTCTCCTCTCTCTTCTCCCCCTCCACCCCCCCGGGCTTCATTCCCATCTGCTAAAATAATCGGTAACTGAATAATTACAGGTGGCATTTACATGGGCTTAATGTGGGTTGGGGAGTTTACACTTTTGAGTCATTGTTTCAGGTTGACTGCAGACTCAGAACGACAACACTCCATTGACTTACATTTGGCTCACAGTTGGGAGGTTTTCACAACCATAAGGACTAGAAGTATATTTTCTTCAAAAATGAGAGGTTGTATTCTGTAGAATCTGGATGACATCAGGGCCACACAAATACATCTCTGCTTCGGTAGCATTTGGAAGCCAGTGTAAAGGGCTTGCCTATGCAGGAGCCATCAAGTCGCTAAAGTAGAAACACAAATATTAATACACTTGTAAAAAGCATAAGTAATGAAGGTTTTGTACTACACCAGCATAACGGGTCCAAGCAGGGCCCCTACTAGCTGTTAGAAGTAGGGATCCCAGCTTTTAATGTAACTGCCAGTTTCAGGCTAAAATCTTGGCTGTGCCACTTGCTGCCCACTGCCTCTTGTTCAGTTGCATGTGACCTCTTCCACAGTTATGAGATGCGTGTTGAGCCACCCCACCTGTTTGGCAGGGTAGGATATGCACAGCTGGATAAGATATCAGGAGCACACAGAGGCTTACAGATAAGGTACAAATAGAAAGACTAGAGTGCTGGGCGGTCCAGTCCACGCAGTTAGAGAGAATCACAGCAGAAGTCCTGAGTTAAGTAGAAAGAACCCTTTTGGAGCAGTTCATGTTTGTTTATATATTATTTTTTCTGGAAGAAGAAAAATAATAGATTAAAAAAGTCCCTGATTATAGTTCTCTTCATGCAATTTAACTCATTAGCCCCCAGAACAATATAAACAGGTCACTTTGTTTTCGTCGCACCACACCCTTGCTTTTACTCATCAAACCATTCTATTCTTATGGACCAAAAAGCATCTCCGCTCTCTTTAGGCTCACGTGCACCTGATTTCTTTGGGGCTAGGGCTGCCTTGCCAGATGGGACTTGGGGAAATTGTTGTGGACCCATTGCTGGGATTTAACTCCCAAATGTCTATATCAGTCTCTGGCTTGGCTTTGTTCTAGGATGCAGTTGGAGAAGAGTGTATAACGACTGTGAAGGGCTCTCCAGGGGGCACCAAAAGACCAGTACACCTATTACATGGTTACAGAAGCCTGAAGAGTTTGTGGTTGGGATCCACTGTTCTATGCACACTTTCACAGGCTCCTGTGGGTACGTGGAATTACAGGCATGCTGGAGTAATACAGCTGTAATGACTTGTCTTTGTTTTTTCTTTTTATTCCAGAAGAATCACAATTACTGAAAACTTGTAAAAGGCTCAGTAATCCGCCTATTGCAGAATAACCATGGAAGAGACGAGGTAGCCACCCAAGAGTGAGCCAAAGTCCTGTTTCAATGGATACGAAATATAAAGACGATTTATTTAAGAAGTATGTACAGTTCCATGAATCCAAATTGAATGCTTCTGACAGCAAACAGCGCCCTGTTAATGATGAATATCTGCGAGTGGCAGCATCAGCCTTACTCTGCCTTCCCAAGATTGATCCCTTTTATAGATTCCGGTTGATTAAATTTTATGATATGGCTGAAAATTCCCTAAGATCCCTGAAATCCTCAAATTTACGTTCTCTCCATAGTGCATTCGCTATGCTGGAGATAGTAGGAATTAATCTCTTTCTTTACCCTTGGAAGAAGGAATTCAAAACTATAAAGGTAAGAAGTCTCACATATGGTGGTAATACATTAGAACAATGATTTGTAGTTTCATCTAACTTTATTCCTAAGTATTTTTTACATTGCTGAAAGGTGACAGATAGGCAGTCCTGGAGTCTGAAATCCTCTCTGTATCCATAAAACAGGCACAACAAAAGCAGAATCAGTGCAAGCTTCTCCCCCTCCCTTCAGCCTACTGGTGTATCCTGACTTTGACGGCAGGGGAATACTGCTAGGGTGAATGGATAGTTGACTTTTAAGTTCACTCAATATTTGCCCTTTTTGCCAGCACTGCTATTAATTTAGCATTAATTGCAGTGTGCACTGTTTTGTGAAGTAGACACTTGTTCACCAGGCACTGGATTGGGAACCTCAACTCCTTTCACACTGGCAAACAAACTTCTTTAGTTTGTTTTAAGAACATCTTTCTTCATTCCTGATCACATGGAGCCTTGATTTTTTTAATGTCCTTTCAGATTCCTTACCTGTGTCGGGTCTTTGTTTGAGATTGATAGTATTTAAAAGCCTAATATACTTCTCATCATCTGTGCTATTTGTTTAATACTTTTATATAGCTCAGCTTAGAGTAGACCATGGAAGCAGACTAGTTAGCGTCTCTTCCACTGCCAATTTGGAGTCTGGTCTTGTCTTTGGGTTCTCATTTATACTGGTTCAAAGCTGCAGTGTTTGAGTTGTGAACACTGTAGGTGAAATTTTAAATCCAGACAGAAAATTGTTTTTGGAAAGTTTGCCTATAAATACTTCTAATATAGCCTTACAAAGCATTTTTCTATACACTAAACTATTTGACAGTGTCCTTTAAAAGAAAAAATTCATGGTGCATTGAGTAGTTTCTATTACATCTTGGAGAGGTGGGGAGGGGGAACTATTCCAGACTTGTAGAACTCTACATATGTCTAATTCCTCATTGCACTGAAGTCCTGAGTGGTAAGATCTTGACTATTCCAATCTAGGACACCTCTTGGGATGCTAACATTGTAGACATTGGTCATACATTGTGGTTCTTTTTACCACTATGTACAAGGTTGACAGATCCAAATAATTTCCACTTGTGACCCAGTATAGGATTTGAACTCCAGTCAGAGCAAACATCTCGGCTATGTTGCATCACAAGGGATATTTCTTATGGATCCATATGTTTCCTTGTCCGCCACAAGCCTTGTTTTTTACTGTAGACTCTTGATATATAAAACATGACTAAGGCTTAAGAAAATGTAGAATTTACCTTCCATTTCAAACACTGTAAACCATCATCCTCTTTGGAGTCAATTTTGTCAACAATATTGAAGGCTGTTAGCTCTGGTCAGACTGAAATATTTAACTCACTGCTACACCTCAGCTCAATGTTTGAGATTTTGTTTAAAAAAAACAATACTAAGAAATTTTGAAGTGAGACGTCTTCATTAGCTTTTTGACGCATAGCCATCTGAAAGAAAAAACTGTAAGTATGTTGTACAAATTGACTTAAGTGAACTCCCTGCTTTAAAATATTATGATTATCCCTGGCCAGATATTTGCATTAAGCTAAGCAGCTCAGAAGAAAGGTCAGTTGGTTCCCAAAAATAAAAGATGAGTTTGTGAAACACTGTCCCAAAGTTGCAAATAATTCATTTGGCTGCTGTGTTTTTCTGTCTGAATCAGTGAGCAAGTGCTCCTTGAGTTTCTCAGGGTGGGGAATCCCATAGCTTTGGATGTTTAGAAAAGAGTGTACCTAATTAGACCTTTGTAAAAATTGGCCTAGAACACACTTGTATTTACATGCGTGTTGCATCTTAGGCTTGTATTTTTAACTTCTTTCCCAGGAGACTTGCTCCTCCTCTTGAGGAATTTTCTGTCCTTAATAATAATTAGCATGCGAAACACCTTTCATCTGAGGCACTTTGCAAATGCACGTAATAAATGTTACGTCCATTACAGATAGGGCAGCTGAAGCACAGATTATTGTCAATGCTTCATGGCTGCAGAATTTGCTATAAAATCCATCCCTTCCTGCAGAGGTGTGCTCCAAATATGAACTGTCATTTAAAAATGTTTCAAACACTTATAGTATGAAGAAAACCTTTGAAATGTGAACAACATAAACCAATGCAGCACTCTCCTCTCCGGTCTGCAGACATCCTGAAGTATTTGCTGAGATTTGAACTAACATCGTTCATTTCAGTTTTTAATGTCAACATTAACTATTTCACTGCCTGCTTTAGCAGAAATATCCAGTTAATTTTGTGATCCCATATTCCCAATACAGCCACAACTTTCCAGATTCTTAAATATTTAGCTGTCCACTACCCGCTTCTGAAACCTCCATCTTCCCCCCCCAAAGCTTGTACAGTGCAGTTGTGTTGTAAATTCAATTTTTGGTACATTAAAACTGGAATACTTAGGGGAAGCATAAAATAAACAATTTAATAACAGGAGGATTACATGCTGATCATACGGTCTTCAAATTTAAGCAAAACCTTTCTTTTTTGGATTTATCTGAAGCTGATGCAGAATGTTTAGTCTGTCAAACAGGAGTGCTGCAGAATTTGCGTTCAACTTTTGTGGAGTACACGTAGTCTTTGATTGTCATAGATTGATTAGATAGGACTAACAAGGTACCTATATTGTACCCAGCATTGTAGTGTCTGAGCATCTAGTCCACAACTGAGCTTATAACCTAACTTTTTCCTTTATTTTCCCCCTTCCAGACCTACACGGGACCTTTTGTTTATTATATAAAGTCCACACTACCTGAGGAGGATGTAAGACAGATTCTGAACTACATGGGGTATGTCCAAGAGCTGGGAACCATGTATAAGCTCAAAGAGCTGGTTGATGACTTCCAAGTGAAAATGGTTTCATTTGAACTCTTTTTGGCAAAAATAGAGTGTGAACAACTGCTTGAAATTCACTTGCAAGTGAAAGATAAAGGTTATTCGGAGCTTGATGTTGTAAATGAGCGAAAAAATAGCAATGAAGATGTTAGAGGCTGCTCAGAAGCTATGAAACGGCGCACAGAATGCAAAGAAAACTTGAACACTTCTATGGCACGCATGGTTCTTCAGAAATCTGCTAGTGAAAGAGCCTCTAAAGATTACTTCAAGCCAAAAGTAAGCAAGCCTTCTAAATCTGTGGATACATATGACAGCTATTGGGAAAACAAGAAACCACCATTGATGACTTCATTGAGTCTCAGAAAAGAACCAATTTTGGTTGATACAGAAGATGACATTAAAGATGAAATAATACGTCCATCACCATCTCTTCTTACTATGTCAAGCTCTCCACATGGGTGTTCAGATGAATTTTTGCCAATTTCATCCCATCCCAATGGCATGTTAAGAACAAATGTCCCCTACAACTCCTATTTTTCTGCTCAAGAAGACTTAGACTTATATACTGATCCTGATTCTAGAAGTATGTTAAACTTTAAAAGACAAGAAGCTAGTAAACCTGATGTATGGCTAATAAGAAATGATGTCAATCCCATTTACCACAAACGTACGCATCTAGCCAAAGAGACAACTTCCCTCAAGTGCCAGAATTGTGGCATAACTTGTGGCACTTCTGTTTGCCAAAAGTGTGAAAATCTGCTCATCTATAGGCAGGAATATCCAGCAGTGAAACAGAGCAGTTATTCAAGCAAAACAATTCCAAATGATGGCTTGTCTCCTGGCTCTGCTTTAAGAGAGAAATCTCAGTACGCATTACAGACTCAGAGTCAAGAAAGAGCTGCTCAACTCAGTTCAAAATCCAAGCCTTCAGGCACCCTGCGCTGTGGCTTCTGTAACCGATCTGGAGCTGCAAACACATGCACGTTCTGTTCAAAAGTCTCATGTGATGCTTGCCTCAATGCTTACTTTTATGATCCCTGCTGTAGAAAGAGTGAGCTACACAGATTCATGCCTAACAATCAATTAAACTATAAATCAACCCAGCTGCCCCACCTTGTTTATAGATAAACTTGAAATTCTGTGTTTGAGGGGAGAAACAAGGGCTAAAAACACATGGAATTTTCTGATTTCACTGGTAACAAATATGATACTGACCTCTTTATATATAAATATAAAACAACCAGATGTGTCCAGTTTTTGGAAATACATTTCAATGATTAGTGCCAGTTTCAGTTTTAGTGGCTTCACAAATGCTGCATATACATTAGAGTTCATGCTGCTACCATTTAGGTGATTCTTATCCGATAACTGCTTTTCAATTAGATGGGAGAGAAGAGCACATTTTCCTTTAAAACTTGGCAGCTGTTGCACTTTAAATGACACCACACTTTTGTTATTACATTGCAGTTATTGCCTCACCCAAATAAAACTACATAAGAGTATAAAATCAAGAAATTAAGAGCAGCATTTTCAGTGTATTGTGAAATCACTGTCTGTTTTGATAGAGTAACTTTAAAATACTTGCAGGAAGTATTTGCAAATTGCTTGGTTGCCAAAAAGGACTAATTTTTGAAGAGTTTGGCTGCATTTCCTGAGCTCTAAAATGTAAACACCAAGACAACTCCTCTTCACGTCTTCATGTTTCTTCCTTCTCCCTTCCATCCCCCAAGACGTTTATCTCAAACTTATACAATCTGAATTTGAAAAGAGTTCTTGCTTTATTTTCTAGTGTTGCCAATACCATCCTACTGGTTTTTACTGTGTGGTATCTTTAAAAGGTGAATCTGTATACATGTCACTTAAATTATGCCTGGAGTGTTGTCTTTCCAGTTGAGTACTGATTTTATTCATCTTCTGTTGCACATGTATTAAATCCCATTCTTTGTACTGTAAATAGGTGATTTGGAAACAGTTTATTTTTTAATAAATAGATTCAATGTGTTGAATTCTAAAAGTGGTAAAATCATTGTAACTATGAAGCCTCTCTGGGTTATTTGTTCGGATGGCTTCCCTTTGTTTTTATTTGTTTGTTTTTTTTTACATGTACTGTATTTCATGGTTTACTACAGTCACTGTGGCAGACTGATATTATTGGCTTAGAAAGAGTTTGTTTTCTTTGCTTCCTCCTTTAAAGAACCCAAAACTCTCACTCAGGAGAGACCTCTCCTAAATTAATTGGAGTCTTACCTGAGTAAGGACTGCGGGATTTTGGGCCTAAGTGCGCATTTTCTTCCCTTATGCTTATGGGAACTATGTATGCATAGATGATACACTCTGCATCTAAATCCACTGCAAAGTCTATAGCATAGCTCAGCAGGTAAGGCAGTGGTCTGATTAAAATTCACAGAGCTTCTATGACTTCCATTGGAGTAAATCCATCAGTTGTAGACGTGAATCGGGCAGTAGAACTTATTATTTATTTGTATGACTGTTGTGCCTAGGAGCCCTAGTCCTAGACCAGGATTCCATTGTGCAGGGTGCTGTACAGTTTGGCCCACAGAACATGTAATAAATTAAACTACATCTTCTATGGACAGACTTTAGTCTTATAGGAAAAGAAAATCTGCAAGAGCCCCCTTTTATTTTTTTTCTTTTACAGTCAGACGAGCTAGTTAAGACAAAATATTAGGGAACTTAATCTGAGTATTGGAATCAAACATTTAAAATATCTAACATTATCTAAAGTGTAAATTAATCCACTTTGCACTAAATAATACGTTTTTGAACAGTTTGATTCTAGGTTTTTTGTTTTTTTCAAATATCCATTGACTCTGTGTGGAAAAACATGCATGAATGATTGGTCACCAAATTTGTCTTTTTGTTTTGGGTTGAGGGGAATTAAATAGGTTAATATTGTAAACTTACGAAAATATTTTAGCCATAAGTGTGTCAGATATACAAAGGAAAAAGTGAAACTTGATTTTGTAGAAGGCTAAGAGAGGCTATTGTGACCTGCATTAAGATATAAAGTGTATGGCATGTGGTTAGCTATCAGAAGACAAATCCAGTGACTGCAACTGGAAATGTTATAAACATGTATTATCTTGCTGACTCTGAAGGCTACAGCAGGGGTTCCCAAACTTTTTGTTGGCATGACCCCATTTTAATGAATTCTTTCCTGCCAGGACTCCAGATAACATGGAAGATGCCGTTTTGTAGAACAACATGGCATCCTCCATGCATTGCGACCTTGTCTGCACTGTATGTGCAAGGTCATGCTGCATGGAGCAAAATGGTGTCTGTCCTCTGTGACCCCATGTACTGATGGTGCATTGTGACCCACAGTTTGGAAACTGTTGAGCTAGGCTCAGTATTGCTTAAATGAATGATAAGGTTTTCAAAATCTTAATGGCTTTTTTATAAATACACACGTGTGTGTGTGTGTGTGTGTGTGTGTATATATGTATAAAATAGAACACATGTAGATACAGTATGTATATAATGCAGAATTTAAAACAATTTTACTACTAAAATACAGTCTGTAAGGGTGGCTCTCATTTTGGTAGTTATTTTTTCTGTTCATCTTTCTGAAGTGTCATGCCTGTTTTGGCTGCTATACAATGTACCTTCTAGTTCACTAGTTCAACTTCCATATTGCTACTTTCACTACAGTAATTAACTAAAACTGTGATGCCACGTAACTTATACAGTGAACATAGCAGGGACTACTATATTTGCTTTAAAAAGGAAAAGTCCTGTGTTTATATCTGTCATTGAATACTGTAGTACAAAACTGTGTTGAATTGCAAGTGATACCATGCTCTATTTTTTGTGTATCTTACTGTATGAGGTTGCTGTGATTGAGACAGTAAAATATATGCTAACTTAAAATGCAGGTGTTTTGCATCTGATTTCTGTTAAAACATCTGAACATGTTTTGGAGCCTTCTCTTAAAGGCCTGTGTCTTTATGGAGTGTGGGAGGGGGAAGTTGAGTGCATTTAGATGTCTCGTATACACGCTTTGCACAAAGGTTTCTCGTTTGGGAACTGACTCGTGTGTAAGTGTATGTCAACCAGGAGCCTCAAGTTCATGAAATTTCAGAACATGTCTCTTTAAATATAGACTCTTTAAAAAGTGGGGTTTTTTTTTTGGTTTGGTTTTTTTAAAGAAACCTAGCAGCGTGATTTTGCTTGGTCCATAATGTGAAGATTGGCATGTTGCTTTCTATATAGGATATACAGAGCAGATATGTATGGTGTAAGATCCTCCTTTAGTTTACTTCTCAGACTTGATTGACTTCACCATTATGAGGACATAATATGTGCTGCTTTTAAAGTCAGCTTCCTGATGTACATACATATGCTATAGCTTTAGTGTAAAATAAGTGGAACTATTCACATGCTTTTTTTGGCAGTTGAGTTGAGGGTGCTGTACAGTTTGGCCCACAGAACATGTAATAAATTAAACTACATCTTCTATGGACAGAATTTAGTCTTATAGGAAAAGAAAATCTGCAAGAGCCCCCTTTTATTTTTTTTCTTGTTGGCTGCATCCTATTGGTTTTGGAGTAAAACCATCTTCCAAATTCCAAACTAGACTGACTTTGGGTTTGAATACATTTTAAAACTTATGTGAATGTCTGTCTTAAACCAGTAGAGGCCCAGTCCTGAAAGCCATTTATTTCCAGATCATTTGAGAAATCAGAGTTCCAGATGCATGTCTGGGAGGATCAGGCCCAAGAAGCATAACTAAAACATTCTTGCAGTGGCTCACATCCTAGACTTCTGTGCATGCAGAGCTAATGTATTTCTCGTGCGTGTACAAAAAATTTGTTGGTTTCTTACTGCCTGACGCTTCTGGTTATGGTTCAATTTGTTTTGCTTCCTCCATTGCCTTGATAAAAGTTAAGACACATTGTCAAGTAGTTGAGATTGACAGCTTGTATAATTTGCACTCTAAAGGTATTCTATGGAGGATATTCCTCTGGGTTCTAACCACCTTGTGTGTGTTATTGAAAAATATCCAACAGTACCTGCTAAAGGCTATAATATATTTGCCTCTTTTTAAAGAATATTGAAGAGATTTTAAAATCTCAGTGATCCGATCTCTGTGGTGATTATGATGTTGCCAGCATGCTGAGCCTCTGAGTGAGACACAAAGTTGGGAGTTAAACAAAGTAATGTAACATATCAAATGTATCTATTTAGGCTATGATCCAGCTTCCTTTTAAAGTAATTGAGCATTGGATCAAACTTCTAATGTGTCAATTATTGTAGTAAGTAGATAGCAAGAGAGCAAGGCTAGGAAAGCTCTTAGTTTTTGTTTGTTTTTTTTGCGGGGGGGGGGGGGGAGGATGTTCTACACCTAATTCTGAAAATTATATAATTTTGTTATATTTCTTCAAGGTCAGCTTTATTAAGACATCTGTGCTTATTCTTATGAGAGCTTTTAACTTGAATGCACTGTTTATCTATTCTTTATAATTACACTAGTTTTTTACAGTTGTACCCATCTTGAAAACATTCTTTGGCAATGGCCTCTTCCATTTGCTATTATCCTTCCCTGTCCATTTTCAATTAAAATAACTTTCTGCTTGTATGCACCAGCATCATGACAGTTGCCTCATTGTGCTCCAGAGTACAAAGGCATAAATTACTGGATCAGGTAATCTGTCTGACCCTTTGCTCTGTCTAGGTGTGATGCTGAGGATCCTTCAGTGGTGGTTTTGTTCTGAAGCCATGAAAACTTGTAGGTACACTATATGGTTAAGGTTTCACAGGTTTGTGGTGAGACGGGTGGTCGAGCCCGGGAGCAGCTCCTTTCTCTGATAGGCTTACTTAATAGATTTCCAAGCATGTGGTAATGTGTGGAAGATAATATTGCTCCTTACAGCATCATAAGATCTTTGGGATAGGAATAAAGTCTGTTTATACTGTGCCCAGACCCAGTTCAGATTGCTGGGACCTTTGGGCAATAACACAGCAAACCCTCTAGTATGGCTTTACAGGTACCTGTGCTGTGGAGCAGCTAACAGCTGCTAGTAGGCTTGTGTGGCAAAAGGTGTGTTTCACCGGGGGAGGGAGGAAGCATGTACTTAACTCAGGTTATTAACTCCAGTGAGCTAACTGGTTAAAATAGCAGTGAGGACAAGTTAGCGGCTCGAGTTAAAGCCTGTAGGGTTGAATCGAGCTGCTAACCTGAGTTAAGAACACACACGACTTTCTGCAGTAAAGACAAAGTCAGGGAAGCAACGTGGAAGGTTGGGCTGTCCATGTGAGGCCACGAGAGTGAAATAAACTCTTGTGGAATTGTGGGCACAGGCCCTGTGTATCTGATGGCACTGTGTGTGGGGAAGATGGGGGGCCCAATTTAGAAAAAAATAAAAACCTACTTCAGCGCTCACTTTAATGTTTGTTTGTTTAATTGCTTGGAATCAAAAAGGATTCTTTTCTTCACACATAGGAATCTGGAAGCCACTGAAGCCTAGATTCTAGTTAGCTCAAGGTAGGTCAAATGTTAATTATTTTAACAGTGTCTATTAGTTACTAATAGGCTCCTTTCTTGGCTGCTGGGGGCCCGAGGTCAGACTACTACTATTCCTGTAATTTTCAGTCTAAGGTGTACATTTTCTGTGGCTAGTTTCTATCAAAGCAATTCCTGATTTACGGTGAGAATTCAGAATGTTTTCCAAACTGTTTCCAGAAATGTAGCAGTTTTCCTTGCAGTGAGTTTTCAGTGGATCCCGTTCTCATCAAAGACAATATCAAAACTCCCCTTAGCCTCAGTGGTGCAGGAGCAGGCCTGAGATGTTTAGTATAATGAGTGTTCCAGCTACTTGTTGCCAGTTGGGGCCTGCCCTGTTCCCTGCTTTGGAAGTGGCTTACAAGTTCAGACTCTTACTGGAGAAGACTTTCATCTTCAGCTAGGGTTGCCAACTTTGTAATATTTAAAAACCGGACACTCCCTTCACTTTACCTTTGTGGGGCGGGGGGGAGGGGGTGGCGGCTTTCTCCTTCTCCCACTGTGCTGGCTCCCTGCACTCCTGGGCATGTTCTGCCACTCTACCTGGCAGCCGCTCCGGGCAGGGAGCGGGACGGAGCCGACTTCTGGGGACAGGAGCCAAGCATGCTGGGGGGAGGGAAAGGAAAGGCTTGGGCTCAACTTAAAAAAATACTCCTTTTGGTAGAAAGGAAACTTTTGCCTTCCCTAAATAGGGCCCATTTTATTTGCACTGCTTTGTGTGCAACAGGCTCTGTTTTAACTATCCTGTCTAAGAGTTTCGCACTACACTATGGTAAACCAAATTGCTGGTAACAGCTCAACAACACTGATGTCTTTCTGAACTAGAGGCAATGTTGCACATCTCATCATTGTACGTGCACAAATTCCACCCTCTTATTTACTTTCAAATTAGGCTAGACTATGAGCTCCAGGAGTGACCTAGCTGAGGTTTGTTGCCAGAGGCATAGGTAAGCCAAAAACTTGGATAATCAAAACAGCTGCTGCCAAGCAGTACATCTAAAAGTAACAGCCTGTTTAGAGGACTCTAGTTAGTCAAACTGAACCTCCTTGGAGGAGAGGAGGGAGAGAGAGAATTCCCACAAACTGCCTGGCCTATTCCCACATGGTCTGTGATTGACATATCTCAACCCATCCCTTGTGCACTGTAGAAAGAAAGCACTCCGTACTTGTAACTTGCGTGGTCCAGTAACTGCTAATCTACTAAAAATCACAAGGAGGATCTGGATAACACATCAGTCCTTAGCATATACACTAGGAACACTATTAGACACCAGCATTGACACGCTTTCTGACAGCCTTGTGGGAAACAGTCAACACCCAGCCTTAGAGAGGCAAATATTGAAGGCTCTCCAGTTGCTAGAACACAGTGTTCAACTCTCAAATGTCGATAAGTACAACATATAGCTGCTGAAGAAGGGAATGGTCCCAAAGGAAATGCAGACTCTGTCTATCATAAACCTCTATGTGTATGTGATTCGAAGTGAGGAGTTGATGATCTTACTAAAACCACTCCTTCACTCAGGTGTTATGTAATACTTCTGTTTAAAACAGGTACTTTTAAAATGTAATGAATTAGATCAAAGAGGAATGATAGGTGAAGTGTAGAAAGCGACTCTTTAGATTAATAAGATTGCATGCTTTCTTGAAGGGATGAGAATATTCTAATACTAATACCTTACACGTCAATATATGTGTAATATTTTCATAGTGGGCTGTGTCTGATTTAAAATGCCAGCTGTTACAGAAGAGCCATTGGCTTAGTGGTTGCATGCCCCCGTCCTTTATCAAAGAAGCACCTTCACATAAGACCTCTTTGCAGTAGCTTGCCCTAAACCTTCAGTATCCACATTCAGTACAGGAGCCCTCGCGGCCTGAAAACAAGTCCCAAAACATTGACTAATTCCATGTTTAAACAATCTCAGTTTCTTTACTCTTTAGCATGTAAATTGTTCTGTTGGAAGACAGGGTGCCTCTAAGATTCTCCAAGAAGAGGAGATGGGAAATGGTGAATGAGCAAGAAATATATAGAACCTTGCACCTGTAGGTCATTGGTCCAAATTTGCATGAAGGCAATAGTGATGAAAAGTTACCCTCTGATGCCTTTGTGAAGAGAAACTAGGCTGAGACTCACCAAATTCACATCACAATGAATTTTCTTTTGAGTCTTAGCAAAGATGCAAAAAGTGAGCGGGCATGGATACTAAATAACCCTGTGACTCTGATTAGACTACCAGTGCATATTCCAGTAGAACTTCTCAGTGGCAGTCTGTGATTGAGAGGAGAGAAAGACATCTCCGCCCCCCAGTAAACCTTGCTTGCCCACACCAGGTGTGTCTGTGTCCCCTGAGAGTCTGGGCAGTGAATTTTTTAAAAGATATTGATTTATTATCAGGTAGAGCCAGGCACATAGTGTAGTGTTACAGTTTATGGCCTAAATGCTTAGGGCTATAGAAAGCCTGGAGTAGAAGAGAAATAGTGGATTTTTTCTGGTGGTGGCAGTGGTGGGGTGTCAGCCCCAAAGAGACTGTGCTAGGGGTATGTAGAGCTTGATGCTTCTGTTCATGGCAGCCTGGGGGAAGGGCGTGACCGGTAGATCTGTGGCTGTGTGGATTCACTGGCCACAACTAATGTTATTTTACTCTGTGACAGAATCATTGTCCTTCTCAGCTCCTATCTACCCTATAGGTCCTGTCCAAAGCCTGTTTAGTCAGGCTGTATTCATGAGAGCAGGATTAACCCTTTATGGTCCTAACAGATCTGCATTACACTGTGTAAACACAGTAAAATTTCACCAAATACTCAGTTCCACCACATCCCCTTGGAAAACTGTCATGTTAGCAGCCAGGGCATGTGCCCATGGTGTGTGTGTGTGTGAGGCTCAGTTACCTTCTCTGCATTGAGATTTTATGTGAAACAGAGACTGCCACTTCCATTTCTCCTTATGCTGTGGGCACCTGTGTTTGATTCTAGCATGTAAAATGAAGGACACTGTGGGGGCATCTTTCTCATGTCCTCTTCCAGGACAAGATGGAATCCTCTGGCCTTAGTGGGCATCTGTAATCAGCTAGCTTTTGACATGTCTTTGCAGAAAAGCCAGGGACTGAATGAGCCATGGAGACTGACCTACCCTCTCCCTTCTAGAGATGGCAGCAGCAGATCGGGGTTGGGGCAGCTTTGCTGTGTACCTACACTGTGCTCAACTGAGAACCCTTTTCCAGGGGTGCCAGTGTGGCACCAGTCACCAGTACTAAATTCTCCTATTTTTTTTAATCAAACCCCATGGAGGCAACTCTAGTATGCATGTCCTTTGCTTTGCTGTAACGTAGCTATAGATGGCACTCCAGTATCAGTTACTAGTTGCGCACAGCAGTTTCCATGTTGAAGGCATACAGCACTGTGACTGTGGGGGAGTAATATCAGTTCTGGCCAGTTTCTAAAAGGTACATTTATTTGGTTTCTGCAGTGAATTAGTTGCACAGTGTGGACAATAATTAATGGTGGGAAGGAGAGAAATTTACTTTAAGGAATGAGAGCAGGATAACAGTTAAAGACAACACAGTGTAAGCTTTACAATGTAGGAAATTCTGTTTCCAGTGTGAAAAATATTGACTTTAGGGGGAAAGCTATTGGAAAAATACTTTGAAATCAGAGATCTGATTTTCCAGAAAGCTCTCTCTGCTCATATTAGGTACTTGTGTATGTTATAATTAGCAGGTGCTAACTCTCCAGGCTCTCTTCTCTGGTGCCTGAGACACCTGCATGAATGATTTAGGGCCACAAGATGTTGCCACAAGTCCTCTCTTGCTGTAGCCCAAAGAGTACAGAGCAGGAATTTGTATGAAGCTCTTGAGCAAGGTTGGTGTATGGTATTGACCAACTACAGGTACCAGGCAGGGGCTGTCACTGTCTCTGTTCCCTTCCTCCACGGAGGATTTTGAGCTTGTGTGTGCAGAATAGAGTAGTGTATTTCAGATACTAAGCAGAAGAAACATTAGAATTAGTGAGAAGTTAACACACAAGCAGGTGCAGCTATTCTGCCCATATCTCTTCTCACAAATAGTAGAGGGTCTTAAGTAGTGTGGACAACCTTGTGCAGACTTGGATAAATGTCACCCTGATCTCTGTTTTGCCTCTGTGCACAGATAGTCTCCAGGATCCCTATCATCTTTCTTCTTCCTTAGCTCTGGTAGTTTAAACTCCACAGTTCCCAGCATCAAGACTTTGTTGAAATCCATCTCTGTCTCCTTCCACAAGGTTAGCAGAGATCATTGCCATGCAGTGCAAAAATGTAGACACTTTTCAGGTTTTAAAATGTTCCCCATTCACTCTTATTCCTCTGTTTGACCCCCAATATCTGAAATACACTGAAATCTCTGACCTTACTCTCTTTTGCTTGACATAAAAATCATGGGCATGCTTTAGAGATGTGCATACACACACACACAAATCATCTGCAGACGGCAAGGCTGTAGTGTTTTAGTCTTTGTTTGATGTGAAGATTTTACCAGTTTGGAGCCTAGTTAATTTTAATGGTGCAAAATAGAGCATGACAAATGCATTGCTGTATGTACTACAGTGAGTACTGAGAGTTGCTAATAAATGCGGTGGTGTCCTATTTTTAAAAAACAAACCCTGCTTCATAAGGGGAGGGAGGATGTAGGTACCCAGATCCTGGTAGTTGAGCCCAAAAGCTTTTGGACCAAATGCAGCCCTGGTAAAACTCCACTAGTTGCAACCAGGAATTAAATTTTCCCTTCTTGTTCAATGCCTGCTGTAAAGTATAACTATGTTAAGTGTCACAGTATCCCACCTACTCTTACAGACTAAGGTCTGACCATTACTATCCCCTTGTGCTGAATCCACCAAGTGAAAGTCTGAGCAGGACGTGGTGATGGACACATTCAGCACCTTTGTTTCATTCAGAGATAGTCACACCATGTTCTGTGCAGGGGATAGAAAACAATATCCATACCCATAAACTCCCTATGATGAAGTGGGAATTTTCCGTAATTTTATGAATCCTAGGCATGCCTCAGTTTCCCTCTGCATGTGGCATTGCTAACCAGTGGGTGCAAAAGCATGAACATTGCTCCTGGAGTGGCACAGCAGACAGGAGGTGTGTGTATCACCTTGCTGTTGGGGGGGGGGGGGAATGAATAGGATCATTAACGAGCTGGCTGAAACCAGCCCAAATCTACATAGGGTCCAGCAAGAGAAAGAGATGCCCCAACAACTCCACAATCAATACCTAACAGCAGGAAACCCCAACAAGTGGGACTTGTGAATGAAGCTGAAAAACAAGGTGGACAGGTAAGTGGAAGAAGGGTGTGTGTGTTTGGTTTGGTTTTGGTTTTTTTAGGATCTCAGATGCCTGGACAGGGCAGACAAAGGGTGGAACAGAGGGAAATGGAGGTGGAGCCCATCACAACTTGGCTGGCCCATCAGGGCACTGGATTGACCAGGGTGGACAATGGCTTAACTTCTGCCTCTCTGTGTTAACCTCTGGACTTTAAGTTTCTGAATGCCAGGTGACTCATAATTGGTTATCTTGTTTTGGAAAAGGCTTCCTGTGTCACTGTGACTACTCACTGAGAGCACTGCACTCTGAAGGGGCAAAGTACAAGCCTCCCAGAGGAATTTGGCTTGGCTGGATTCACAGTAGGGAGCCACAGAGAGAGAGAGACAGGGAATACTTGTGCCAATGGCCCAATCTGTAAACTCTCTAGTGTAGCCGCTCTAAGCCTACAGGAGAGAGCTCTCCCATTGACTTAATCCACCCCCAATGAGTGGCGGTAACTACGTAATTGGGAAAAACTCTCCTGCCAACATAGTGTTGTACACCACCAGCGCTTAGGTTGGTGTAATTTATGTTGCTCAAGGTGGTGGTTTATTCACACCCCAGAGTGACCTAAGAGATACTGTCATAAGTGGTAGTGTAGACCTAGCCTCAGAGTCTTGGAGGGTACGGGCCTACTCCTGTGGAACTGTGTGGGTCCTTGGGGCCTGACACACTAAAGGGGTCATTCCCAGAGGATGGGCTGGGGCATAGATCAGACCCTGTGACACTCTCCCCTTCCCCACCCCCAGTTCTTTTTTTAGGCCATGTGGCTCTGCAGTTAGGGCACTAGGCTGTCAGTCAGTAGGCCTGGGTTCTAGGCTCAACTCTGCCATTGACTGTCAGCACAGTCTTGAGTATGTCACTTTATTTCTGTGCTTCAGTTTCCTGATCTGTAAAATGAGAGAGAATGAATTACCCCAGAGCAGGTCTGAGCTTTATTTCATGTCTGTAAAGCAATCAGAAGTCCATGAATGAAAGGTGCTATATAAATGACATAGTCTGAGGAGGTAAATATAATTTGCACACCTCTCTGTGACAGACGTGGCAATTTCCTGCAGTAGCTTTGGGACATCTTACTGTATTAAGTTTATACAGGGTTCATATATAATTCCATGGGGGAGGGGGATCACAGCCCTCCAGGAACTAAGAACAGTGCGGGAGAGGGAGGGGGAGGTGATTAGGCAAATTCACTCAGCTTGTAGACTCCAGAGAGGTCCCACCACCTGAAGAGGCTCATGTAAACTGGTTCAAACTGGAGTCTCCAGAGCCCAACAGGCAGAGAAAGGACTTCTGGATAAATAGCCTGAGATTAACCTGACTCAGAGGCTTCTTTCTGATCCCGCAAACACCCAAGCCTTTCTGCCCAAGGAGGGCCTCAATCCTTCCTGGGGAGGGTTGGAAGGATTTGGCCTATTGATGCACTATAAGACTGAGGGGTGACCCTGATAAGCTTATTAGCCTGAATGTACATTTCTTCATTGTTTTTAATATGTTTTCACTGTAATGCCTTCACCTTAAGAATAAATGTACTTGCCTAGAAAGGGCTGTGTGCAGGGCCGGCCCTCAACATTTTGGCACCTGAGGCAGGGAGGTCAAATGACCCCTCCATGCCCCCTCACTTGGGCCAAAACTTTTAAAGGTCTCAATTTTGCTGCCTTCTTGTTCTACTCCTCTCATGGTACTGCTCTGCTACCTACCCCAATACTGGAGAACGTACAACTTAACATTTTTGAACAAGGTATTTTAAGTAAGACTTAACTTTCAAACGCCTGAACAGCAAATGTAACTTTTCTTGTCTGCATAGTAAACACTGGCATTTTTCTCTGTTTGAATAATCAAACTGGTGCTTTCCATGCCCTCTTGGTTGCAAAGATTTGAACTGCTTCCTGAAGGTCCACAGTCTGGGCCAGCTCACGCTCTACTGAGATGGTTGCAAGGCCGACCAGCCTCTCCTGTGTCATTGTGGAGCATAATGGTGACTGTCAGAGCATTTTCTAGAATGTATTGACATTGATGATACTACAGGACTGCTATGACAAATGTGCTTCTTAAAAACCTGGAAGATACGGGAATTGCGATAGCTGACATGAGAGGTCAGGGCTACGATAATGGTGCCAACATGAGAGGAAAGAACAGAGGAGTGCAGACACTGATCCGAGAGTTAAACCCTTGAGCTTTTTTTGCTCCATGCAGTTCTCGTTCATTGAACTTGGTGGTCAGTGATGCAGCATCAGCTTCTAGTGAGGCTGCTGAATTTTTTAATGTAATTCAAAGCATCTATGTGTTTTTTTTTTTCTCTGCCTCAACTCATCGATGGCAAATTTTTGAAGCAACATCTGGGAACATCCTCTCTGACACTGAACCCACTGAGTGCCACACAATGGCAAAGTCGAGTAGAGGCGATAAAGCCTATCAAACACCAAATCGGGAAGATAGATGATGCCATAGTTGCCATTATGGAGGATAATGCTATGACAGGAACTGTTTGTGGGAGAACAGTGGCAGAGGGAAATGGAATCACCAGAAACATACATAACTTCACATTTCTGTGTGGCTTAGTGTTGTGGCATGACATGCTGTTTGAAATAAATGTTGTAAGCAAGAGACTCCAAGGTGTTGACCTTGATTTATGTGGAGCAATGGAACAACTGGACAAAGCAAAGTCATACCTACAGTCTTACCAGTCAGATGAGGGATTTCAAAACGTTCTGAAGAGTGCACAGAAGTTGGCAGAGCAACTTCATACTGAAGCTATTTTCCCACCTATTCAAGAATACAGGAGTCACCGAAGAAGATGACATTTTGATTACAAGGCACGGGATAATCCCATAAGTGTGGTAACTTATAACTCTAGGCAATTTCAGCTGCTCATAGCCTCTGAGGAGAAAGCAAAAACTCAGACACAGGCCTGTTTAGGTCGTATAGCTTGGTGGGAAACCTGCAGTTTAGGCAGGGAACTGTTCAGCATGGAAAAACTCAAGTCAGGAGGGAGAGCGGCACAGGTCTCCTCCCAAGAGAGGTGACGGCTGAAGAACTGGAAGCCCAGAGTGGGTGCCCTCGAGTGACCATGGAGGGGGAATTGAGGTGCATTTGCCCTGAACTGTGATACTATCTTCAGACTTTCATTTGCACACATGCCCAGGCAGGCTCTCCCTGCTGGAGGAGCAGAGGTTGATAGGTGATTCTGTGGTGAGGTCTGCTAGTATTTAGACCAAGGCCCTGTTTGCTTGGTAAGAAGTTGGACCTAAATTCTGAAGCTAGGCTCCCTGGATTGTGTGGCATTCTGGTGCAGCAACTAGAAATTCCATGGCTACTGTGTTTAAATATGAAAATGGAGGTTCTCATTCCATTGGATGTGACACTGAATAATGCATACAGTAATCCCAGGGTTACTTGCTGATATTCAATACAGTTTATTTGATGCTGTTCCCATGTTTTCAATGTGCTGCTGATTTTGTATTAAAAATGTGTAATGGCCTTAAGTTGTCAAGGGGAAAAGGGGAGGTATGTCACATTTGGGGCTTTTGGTACTTAAGGAAACATAGAAGGCAGTTTAGGATTGTGGGTAGCCACGTTACCTGGATGTTTCTGACAAAATGATCATAAGCGAAATACTTAACAGTGCTGACATTTAAACAGTCATCTTTAGGCTTCAGAGTTAGCACTGACAGGACAGTTCACATATTTTAGAGCTGTTTCAGGCTGTCTGCAAGCTCAGAAAGACTGATTTAAAATTTACATTAGTTTAAGGCTCCTGCACAACTGAGGGCTAGAACCATAATTAATAAAGAGAGATGCAGGAGGACAGTTTTGCAGCCATAGAATTGCAGGCTAAGGCCCTAAGATACAGTAGAACCTCAGAGTTATGAACACCAGAGTTACGAACTAACCAGTCAACCACACACCTAATTTGGAACCGGAAGTACACAATCAGGCAGCAACAGAGACTGCCCCCCCCCCCCCGTCCAAACAAATACAGTACAGTGTTAAACTACTAAAAAAAAGCAAAAAATTAAAAAAAAAAAATAAGGTAAGGCAACTGTTTCTGCACTTGTTTTAATTAAGATGGTTACAAGGTGGTTTTTTTCTGCATATTAAAGTTTGAGCTGTATGAAGTCAATGTTGAGTTGTAAACTTTTGAAAGAATCATAAAGGTTAGGGTTGGAAGGGACCTCAGGAGGTCATCTAGTTCAACACCCTTGCTTGAAGCAGGACCAATCCCCAATTTTTGCCCCAGATGGCCCCCTCAAGGATTGAACTCACAACCCCTCAGTTTAGCAGGCCAATGCTCAAACCACTGAACTATCCCTCCCCCCAAACAACCATAACATTTTGTTCAGAGTTATGAACACCTCCATGCCCGAGGTGATTGTAATTCTGAGGTTCTACTGTACTCTGAACTATCCTTAACAATCAAAACTAAATGACATTCATCACAGTAAGTGAACAAAGTACATTTCTTGCTGCAGTGTATTTTTTATTTTGTTGTTCAATGCATGGGCAAATTTGAGTACTCTGCCTGAAGCGCTGGTCTGGCACTGTGGGTTTCTGCAGAGGAAAAGGCTTCTCCAGCCTCAGGCCTGGAATAACTTTCACGTTCTCTGTAGGTATTAGGATGGGTGTATGCATTAGCACATGTGATGGTTCGCTGCAGGAAGCTGCTATAGAGATCCTGCCCCCTGTATGTGGTTCCACTGCAGGCAGGCCTTTCCAGCTCTTTGGAAAAGGGAACAGGATTTGGCATCTGTTTGTTGGTGGAAGTATCACACTAATCATTAGTGTGAACTACCCATCATATTTCTAATGCCCCCATAACTGTAGTGTCCAGACTCCAAATACAGAAATTACAACCTTGCATTCAGCTTGATCATAAAGTGACCTTGCTCTTCACTACTCTAAACTCAGCCTCTATGACTCAGAATACTCACACAGTACTTAATGTCTTCTCTTGTCTGTTTTCATGATCAAAGGATGCCAAGAGGGGTATTTTGCACTGTGCTATAAAAGTAGTCAAGCTTTAGCCAGGCTCACTCTAATCTCCAGGAGAGAGTTCCATTCCTGTTCTCTCGTCATTGAGAATGCCCTGCTCCAATCTCTACAGAGCTGAAACCTGCCCTCTGTCAGCTTTGGCGTCCCTGCAGCTGCCTGGCAAGTGTACTGTGTTATAAAGTCTGGCTATTGCCAAAATGTGTGTGACCGCTACATCTGTCTCTTGATTTCAGACTGAAAGGTAGGACTGACCAGTCTGGGACCTCAGAAGAAGTAAAGTGTCATGATCTGGGTGTTCATTGGCACTCTCCAGTGCCCACATTTAAATCCCCTTTTGGCCTATGACTGCAAGCCCAAAGCCTTGTGACCAGCCTTTCATTCTTCTCCCAATGGGGATGGAGTGGGACAGGCGACGTGTATTATGAATGAATGTTGGCTTGATAGCAATTTGATTTTGCTTTTCTGCCTGAGGCATATCACTCTCATAAGCTTTCCAGTGAAGAACTTTATTATTTCATCAGTCAGAATAATTTTCATATGACCAGAAAATGGCTGAAGCCAGAGATCTTCCTGTCAGTGTTGGCACTGTATATTTTTTTCAGTCAAACAATCATGTGGCCACATAAAAACCAGTCTTAAAACACAAGTGCAATATCTGCTTAAAGTGACAGGATGAGTGAAGCAGAAGTCTAATTTTTCTTTCATAACCCTTGCTCTTCTTTATTTTTCCAAGGTGGCTAAAAGTCCAGGTAAAGTTCATCTTCATCAAAAGTCTCTTTTGAAGAAATACTGTTAAATTCCTGTCATCTTTAAGGCCACACTCTGGTTTCTTCTATTATATTTTTTGGTGAATTTAGTGCCTGTGAAAGAGGTCAGATTGCAGCTATACAGCTTAAAGTCTTATCTTCCCCTGACTGGGCAGTGGCAGTGCAAGCTTCCCCCAACAGCCAGCCTTAGCAATGTGTGGCAACGATCCCTGAATCAGAGCGGAATTCAGTCCTCAGCTTCTCCTCAGGCTTCTAACAAGTTGCCAGTTGGTGATGTGTTCTGTGAGGGTGAATATTTATCCAAAGGAACTGGACTGAGAACCACCACAATAATTACACACCCGTCACCAAGCAACCATCTAACTATATTGTCTCTTAGTCATTACTGAAATGACCTTACTTCAAAAAGAATACCACAGACCTGATCCGTTAAGCACCCTCAACTCCCAAAGAAGTCATTTGGGTTTCACACAGACATAACTACTGCTTCCAGAGCAGTTGCCCCCTGATTTACAGTAGTATGAGAGAGAAGAATCAGTCCCAAAATATTAATATGAGACAAAAGAATGCAACTGTTTGTTTTAAACCTAAAGTATAGAGTTAAGGAAATATGGGATAGAAATATAATTCAATTTGCACCTTCAGGGCAGAATGCTCATTAAGTAACTCCTAGACCAAATAGTAGTATGAATAGGGAGATAAGGTGAGGAAGTCATTGGCCTGGAAATTCTTCAAAGGGAAGGAGGAGAAATTGATTTTAAAAACTGAGCAAGATAACAAAGTGGTATCTAATGCCTCCACATGCCTAAGCGAGTCTTTCCTGAAATACTCTCGTTCTGTGTTCTAAGTCAGAGAAGCACAGTGGGTGTGAAGGGAGTTGACGGATTTCAAAGGGAATATTAATTAGAAATGAATTGACTATACATGCAAAGATGTATTTAAACCAGGATATTTCCAAAGGAAATTAGCTGCAGTCACACATTTGCTAAGAACTAAGATAAGGTACCCAAACTGGTTGCTTTCAAGGTAAAAAGATTTTTTTTTTCCCCCCAAAGGCACTCACTCCACTTGTGTCTGAAATGGCCAACCCTACTCTAGGTAACTGCAGAGATGCTGGGAGGGCTTGTTTGCATGCCAGTAACCAGAATGCTTTGTGCTTACAGCTACTGTGCAGCAGGGCTGCTGTCTGAGTTACAGGAACAGACTGCTAGGTTTGGCAGGAAGGGGTCAATTGTTTCCTGGGTGCTTCCAGCATCCAGACCCTGACTTTTTATTACCATTAGTTAACATGAAGTAGCAAGAGCTGTGTGCCGGGGGTGGGGGAAACCCTCTTGTTCTTGGTGAAGGAGGAGCTAATATCAGCTCGGGTTCCCCCTCGTCTCACACCAGTGCCGTGGGGGAGGAGGAGTCCAATTAGTTGCTTTAAAAAAAATGGAGAATGCGTGAGAGATCGGATGACCATACGTCCCATTTTGGCCAGGACAGTCCCATTTTTAAGCTCTGTCCCAGTCATCCCAATTTTTTTGGCAAAACTGGGCTGGCCCAGTGCAGGTGGGCAGCAGCGGAGGATGCATGAGGAGGAGGAGGAGAGGGAGGATTCAGGCTGGCCCTGGGTGGATGGCACGGGGGCTTGAGCGGCTCTGTGCACGGGGAGTAGTGGGAGGCCTCAGGATGGCACCATGCTGGCAGGGGGGCTAGGGCTGGCCCCCTACATTGCTGGGGGAGAGGACCTCAGGCTGGCCCTGTGCAGATGGGAGGTAGGAAGGGCTCAGGCCAGCCCCATGTCGGGGGCGGGGAGCGGGCCTTAAGCTAGCCCCTGGGGTGTCTCATTTTCCCTTTGGGAAAATATGGTCACCCTAAGCATAGGAACATTGGGAAAGCCACAGGAGTTGAGAAAGCCATTGTGCAGGAAGGTTGGATAGCTCTGGGGTTTGGTAAAGGACTATGGAGCCTTGTAGAATTACTTTATACAGTATCAGAGTTGAAACATTATGAAATCCTAAATTCTTCCCTTCGTGTGGCCAAAACAAAATGTACCTGCAACTGGCACATTAATGCCTATGGAATTTTCCATTTGAGGTGAAAATAAGTTTTTGTGCATATAGTTTAGGAAAGCAGACATGCCCCTATGTACACAGTCCGGGGCACAGACTTCCACAGTTCTATCTGGAAAAGCAGGCAGGTATGGTTACCCCAAGGAGACACCACAATGCACAAAGGACATAAGAAATTGCAGAGCTAGGGAATGCCGTTTGATCACAGCACATCTGTTCCCTTTAAGATAACACCATGTAGCAAGCTATGAAAACAACACCCAGACCTTTCATTCTATCCCCACAGCTCAGACACCACCCTGTTATGAAATAGCTGTGAACTAGAAGAGTATTGTAGGTAATAACATGTACATGATCACCAATGGTTTTTGTAAAGGGAAAATCATGCCTCACCACTCTCCTAGAATTATTTGAGCGGGGGTCAACAAGCATGTGAATAAGGGGGATCCACGGGATATAGTGTACTTAGATTTTTAGAAGCCTTTGCCAAGGTCCTTCACCAAAGGCTTTTAAGCAGAGTAATCTGTCATGGGATAAGAGGGAAGGTCCTCTCATGGACTGGTAACTGGTTAAAAGATAGGAAACAAAGAGTAGGAATAAACGGTTAGTTTTCAGAATGGAGAGAGGTAAATAGTGGTGTCCCCCAGGGGTGTGTACTGGGACCAGTCCTATTCAATATATTCATAAATGATCTGGAAAAAAGGGGTAAACTGAGGTGTCAAAGTTTACAGATGATGCAAAATTACTCAAGATAGTTAAGTCCAAAGCAGACTGTGAAGAGTTACAAAGTCTCACAAAGCTGGGTGACTGAGCAACAAAATGGCAGAAGAATTTCAATGTTGATAAATGCAAAGTAATGCACATTGCAAAACGTAATCCCAACTATAAATATAAAATGATGGGGTCTAAATTAACTTTTACCACTCAAGAGAGATTTTGGAGTCATTGTGGATAGTTCTCTGAAAACATCCACTCAATGTGCAGCAGCAGTCAAAAAAGTGAACAGAATGTTGGGAATCTTTAAGAAAAGGGATAGATAAATATCATATTGCCTCTATATAAATCCATGGTATGCCCCCATCTTGAATACTGCGTGCAAATGTGGTTGCCCCATCTCCAAAAAGATATATTGGAATTGAAAAGGGTTCAGAAAGGACAACAAAAATGATTGAGGATATAGAGTAACTTCCGGATGAGGAGAGATTAAAAAGATGGGGACTTTACAGCTTGGAATAGAGACAACTAAGGGGGGATATGATAGAGGTCTATAAAAGGATGACTGGTCTGGAGAAAGTAGATAAGGAAGTGTTATTTACTCCTTCTCATAACTCAAGAGCTAGGGGTCACCAACTGAAATTAATAGGCAGCTGGTTTAAAACAAACACAAGGAAGTATTTTTTTACACAACGCACAGTCAACCTGTGAAACTCTTTGTCAGAGGCTGTTGTGAAGGCCAAGACTATAACAGGGTTCAAAAGGGAACTAGATACATTCATGGAGGATAGGTCCATCAATAGCTATTAGCCAGGATGGAGTCCCTAGCCTCTGTTTGCCAGAAGCTGAGAATGAGCGACAGGGGATGGATCACTTGATGATTACCTGTCCTGTTCATTCCCTCTGGGGCACCTGGCACTGGCCACTGTCAGAAGACAGGATACTGGGCTAGATGAACCTTTCGTCTGACCCAGTATGGCCATTCTTATGTTCTTAAACATTCCCCTTTGTAACTCTCAGCCCACCAGCCAACATGAATACCTATAGCCTGTGTTGTCACCACCCTTTGGTTTGAATGGCAGTCTTCTAATACATACTCAGTGTCAAGTTGTAATATACTGGCCGTGCAAGGAACTGTTACGGATATTACCCTCTAGCTCACAGCCTGGCTAAGGGGTCTGCTAATGCTTCTAGCTCTAGGAGTTCTACTTTTAGTTGAAGGTCTGGGATTTTAGTCCCAGATCCTTCCACCCATGTATTTGTGTATTTTATAAGTACAGCTGGCCAAAAAACCAAGTGTTTCAATAATGTTGAAACATTCCATTTTGACCTTACTACAATGGAAGGTTTTTATTTTTCATATGGAAATGACTGTTTTATGTTAAATTATATTACAATTTAAAAAAAAAATCAAAGTTTGAATGTTTTTAATTTACCCAAAATGTTTTTTTTAAATGTCATGTTCTGGGATATTTCTTGGGTTTGCTCTGATTTGGAACAAAAAAATTTGGAGATGGCAAAATTTCCCATGGAATGGAGATTTTGAGTTTTCACCAGCTCTCTTTACACAGTAATGGTGTATTGGGTTGCAACACAACATCCTCCTCCATGTCTGAAAGAAAGTTCCATGTACCTGTTTTCCCTCCATTAATGTTAATGGGAGTTATGTGTTCCTATTGAGGGGAGAATAGCCCTTAATAAGCAATTACATGAATTGCTTTTTTTTAAAACTGAAGGTTTAGCTGACAGATACAAATAGGGAGCTTCCAGTATTTCCAGGACTCTCAATTTTATTCCAAATCTTAGCATATTTGGTGATTTTCTTAAAGCCCCAGCTCCTGGCTTCATGGGGTTGTGGAAAATCTCAGTTTTCATTAAAAAAATTTTTTTTAGCTCTCATAGTTGTGGAGAAAAGCTTGAAAAAGGGACCCAAGTGAATACTAAAGGCTCAGAAGTCAATTGGAAAAAAAAATGTATGAGCCTTAAGCCAAACTCATGATTTTTGAATGCTTGGGACTGGTAATGTTGGCCAAAGGTTTTAACTGCATCTGAACTGGAACTTGGAAATAGGCCCCTCTCCAGTTTTGGCTCTAACCCATAACCATAACGAAATTCAAAAGGATGGGGTTTGGATTCAAAGAAATGAATCAGAACTCCCTCCCTGTGAAAATTGGAAGGAGGTTCTGATTTTGGTTGTCTCTCATCAGAGTGGAGTTGCTTTAACTCCACAAAGATGTTGCTTCAATTCGTGTATACTCAGGAAATTATAGACCAGCGAGTTTGACCTCAATTGTAGGTAGGATCCTAGCGACATTAATAAGGGATGAGATCACAAAACATCAAGAGAAATATGAGTTGATTAAAAACCAGCCAGCTGGGCTTCATCACAGATAAATCTTGTCAAACAAATGTGATGGGGAATTTTTTTTTTAAGGCGATAATGCACTGAGCAGAGAGGCAAGCGGGAAGCGATGGACACAGATTTCAGTAAGACATTTGACACAGGGAGGCACAGTAGACTAATAGATAAGATTAGTAGGTATGGAATGTGCCTGGGAGATGGAGAGAAAAATATTACTTTGCTGTGCTATAGAACCGATCATGAGAAGATTTCAGAACACTGCCCCAGCAATTAATGTAATCTCATCACTCTCTGTGGTAATTGAATATTATTTCTGTTTACAGATGGGGAAACGGAGGCATGGAGAGCTTATGCAACTTGCCCAAGGCAACACAACAGTGCTATGAATAAAACTGCCTAGATCCTTCCATCCAAAGATCTCACAACACATAGTAAAAATTATCTAGTTTGTTATGGTAGGTGTCACTTTTATTCCTAGTCTTCCAAGGTGTCTTTCGTAGCATGTGTTCAGACTTGGGAAGACATCCTGTGTACTACTTTTTGGTCATGCAAGAATCTGGGTAAAGGAAGATGTGTGAGTAGGAGAGTTTGCTCTCTGCCTTGGTAACTGATGGGAGTTTGCTTTTTGGGAACCGGGCATTGTTGTCAGTCAGGCTGATATTCCTGAAAAAAGGGATTGCCTGCATGCTGTTTTTGACCACCTCTGTTCCAAGACTGGAAAATATGTGTAAATAAAAAAAGTTACCCACATTCCTCATCACTGATTTCTCCTCCATTGGAAAATCAACCTGCAAGGCCCTGAATATTTTCTACTGCTTGACAGTGAGGCTACAATATCATAATTTTATAGATGGGGAAACTGGGATGTAAAGCGATCAATAGAGCCAAGAATAAAATGCAGGATAGAGCTATGGCTCACACACCCCTGATTTAAAAACTAGACCACGCTGTTCCAGAGCTCTGAATAGAGCACTGGGGGCAGATCCAATGCAATCTTTACTTTGAGTTTGTTAACCCAAATTAAGAAATTAATCTCTCTCTTTTTTCAGTGTAGACATACCCTAAAAGTTGGGTACATTAAGTGCTTGATTGCTGCTGACTTGCTTTCATCAGTATTGTTAAGAAACTGTAACTGCTCTGCAATTCCCTTCTTTAGAAAGGGGTTCAAGCTTCAAAGTGGGAATCCAAATCCAAATGTAAATTTCAAACACCCAGACTCGGAGGTGGTTGAGATTCAAGATTTTGGTTTGGGCCCATCTGTGGAAGTTTAGAAGTTTTCCTAGTTCCTAAGAATCTGACCTCTCAGAGGACTTGGGGCTCAGTCCTTCTCCCGTTGGAGTCAATGTGACAGGTGCAAGGCCTTAGGAAAATATCGTTTACCCCCTTCATAATGTTATGGGTCTGTCTTCTTCTAGGCCTAATATTTTTTCTGCTTTATTTTCTAAATGTAATGGTCTAGTGGGTGCCAGATGTGTCCATGTACCAATCCTGGATTGGCCATTGACCTGCTTAGTGACTTCTGAACCAATCTGTGCCTATCTACCATACAGTGTTCATAGCGCATGTTGATGATGGAAAGTGCTTTAGAAAGGATCTACCGCCTGCCTCAGCCAGCTTGGTAGCCTATCTCCCATCTGTAAAAGAATAAAACAGTCCAAAACCTGACTCTCCCCTACCCGTTGCGGTCAATTCCACATTATTTTTATTTAATGGATCAATTCTCTATTTTCCATTGTATTTACTGATAATGTATTTGTAGATTTTTTTTTTTTTTTAGTGAAGTATTCCCCAGGTTGGCATCCAGGGGTTCTTTCTCCTTCACTACTTATCCTTTTAACACGTCACTGCTTATTTTTTTATAGATCTTTGCCCATAAAATACTTGATATTTTAAAAAGCTATCAGCCTATTGCTTACTCTGATCTATAAATCCCTGTGGAACTGTGGTTTCAGAGTAACAGCCGTGTTAGTCTGTATTCGCAAAAAGAAAAGGAGGACTTGTGGCACCTTAGAGACTAACCAATTTATTTGAGCATGAGCTTTCGTGAGCTACAGCTCACTTCATCGGATGCATGATGTGCTTGTTACTGGAGCTCTTTTCATTGATTAACTTGAATGAATCTCAGCTGGATGCCTGCCAAGTATTTCTTTAATATTTCCCACTTGCCTGTGGCAGATCCTATTGAAAAGTCACAGGGCTGGTAAAGAGGGAGCTGCAGGGAAAGGACAGGAATCCTTATCTGAGCTGATCCAAACATGTAACCTAATGGAGGTTTGGTCTGAGGGATGGATTAGGGTTCTAACAGCTAGTTCTACAATGACTTCTCCAGTCCTGATATGCAGGAGTGACATACTATTCTGGAGATTATCCTGGGTAACAGAAAGACTCATACTAACAAACTAGGGAATCCGGTAACTGCTAGTCTGTTCCCAGCTCTGTCCCCAACCTTGAGCAAGTCATTTCACTGTCCTTTAGCTCATAGTTTCCTGATCTGTAAGTGGGAATAAGGACCGATCTCCTCCTTTGTAAAGTGGTAAAGTTCTCTGGTTGAAGAGTGCTATATATCAGCATTATGTGTGTTCTAGCACTAATAGGGAGAGTGAGATTTTTCACTGAAATAAGTCTTCCTCTGAGGGGCCTGAAGGCTTCACAAACATTAATTAAGCCTCAGTCTGAGGTAAAGAAATTGCATGAGCAGTGTTTAATGGTCGGAGAAATTGAGACAGAGAAAGGTTGTCACTTGCCAGAAGTCACACAGAAGTTTAGAGGCAGAGCTTGCACTAGAAGTAAGGTGTCCCAGTTCACAACCCCCTTGTTCTAACCACCATGCGTGCAAAGACATCCTGAGCATGCTGCACAATAGGCAGAAAAACACAGGTCTCTTTCAAAGGGCAGGGAGAAATGTCTGTGTCAAATGAAAATGAATTAACAGCACAGGTGGAGGTTCACAAGGAAAAAGGATTTATCAAATAGTTCTACAGAGGTGATAAACATTAGGGGGAGTCTAATGGAGCAGAACTTTTAAGGGAAAAACTATGAAAGAGAGAAACCAATTTCAAGGTAATGCTTTTTATATTTATATAGCTTCTGAAATGAAACCTCGATTTTGGCTTTGGTTGATGGGTAGTTTTGCCCACCTGGCCAATCCTCTGCAGACTTCTGTGCTTGGAAAACTAAGAAGCTGTTTGGTGTTCTTGGAGGCAGCTTGTTTTAATGAAGTAGTGTTGTCTAGAAATTAGAGAAGGTTACTGAGAGCCAGGAATTGTTATGAACTAAACTCACCTCTGCCACTGTTTCACAGTATGACTTAGGGTAAATCATTAACCCATCTGCCAGCCAGATTTTCAGTGTATGTGCATACAACTGCATGTTTAATGTGTACAGGCATTTTTTGCACACACTATCCCATTAAACAGCCAGTTGGATATGTAAGTGACTATTTGCATGTGCAGTTGCAATAGTTATGCATGAAAATGTATGGACATTTTTGCATATGTAAAACATTGGCAAAGTGTGTGTGCATCTCTTTCTAATGACTAGTCCACTATAAGTTAACAGGTTACTACTACCACCCCCCAAAGGCTTTACTGCATTAGCTCATATAATAGAGATTTATGCTGCAATGCTGAAGCCTAAATTCAAGCTGTGCTGATGACCCACATAGGCAATACTGAAAGTCCTTATAATGGTGAAAATAGCCCTTAGCTACCTACGTTACAGTGGGGTTCTGAGATTCCATTCATTAATGCCTTTATGGTGTGGTGACATGCTATATATGTGCTAAGTGTCGTTACTACTGGCCCTGCAAGTAGGTGCGATTATCTTTTATCACTACTGGGCCTGAACCCCCCCACAACATTATATTATCCCAACAGGTAGTCTAAACATAGGCTTTCTCCAGTACCCCAGCATCTGCCTGCAGGGAGGAGATAGTCGGCTGCATGTGGTACCCAGCCTTTTGCTGCCTAGAGATATTGTCAGTATCAGAGACAGCTGTTTGGCCCACACTCCACATCATTAATCCTGGTTACCCTGGAAATAGTTCCCTCCTGATTGTCTCCGTGCTTCCTTGTATGCTGAATACACCACTGGCTAATTTTTCATTTGCCTGCAGGACAACCCTCCTTTCAGCTCAGACAATACAGACTCAGTCATGTAGCTCTGGGCACGCAGCGCTGCCGCCTTGTATTGCTCATGACTCCCCCCTCCCCGCACAGCTGTCTGTCTCAGCCTGTCAGGATGCAGTGCTATTTCTAGTCACTTGCACATTCATGACACAACCTTCCCGTTTGTGTAACAGGTCTTGAGTTTCCATCTCCTGTCAAAGGCCCCCCTGGATCTTGTGTTCCCACAAGCATTTGCACCACCTCACCCCACTTCCCAGAGCCTCTAGCATCACAGGTGAGTGACTGTGGGGACTGAGGCCTTGTCTACACTACTGGGAGCTCTAATTCCTCCTCTCCCGCCTCCTCCACACCTGTCGGGAAGCTGCAGGGGGGAAATCACATCTCACACATTGTGAAGGGCAAGACCTACCCCCCCCCGCCCAGAGTCTCCATCTTCTCCCACTGACACAGACAGATGATTCAGACCCATCTTTAGAGCGAATAGCTTTGCTCTCATGTTCTCTTCAATAAAAAATCCCCAGAGTTCTTTCACTAGGGGAGTCCCGGGTCCCTGTACTTTGTCACACTGTTTTGCCGCTCTCGTCTTGATTATTGATGAGAACAGTTTGTAGTACATGATGCTTTATTCAGCAGGAATAAGCTAGGTTTACATGACAGCGTGAGCGGGGAGTAAGCGTCCCTGTCCCCTTTGCATGGGATTGGCAGTATGCTCCCCCTGCTTCGTCCACACAGCCTGGCACCGATTCATGGTTCTGCAGACAATTCTCTCATTTGCATATAAACAAATTTTGTTCTTTCAGGCTTCACTACCTCATCGGCTTGCAATTTGCTTTTACGCTCATGCCATGGAACATGTTCCCACTCCGTGGCTGTCAATTACTCTCTGTGTAAGCTAAACCTTGTTTCTCCTGCAGGGTCCCCTAATGACCCGTTTTAAACCTCTATCGCTGAGTGAGTTGTGTGCTCTGTTAAATAAACTGATGATGATAATAGCTTTCTATCCGGGGTCTTAAAACACATTACAAGCAATGCATTAACCCTCCAACACCCACTGTGATGCAGGTTGTCATCAACCCATTTTACTGATGAGGAAATCAAGGATCCGAGAGAATCATAACTAGAGATGGCAAATCCTAGCCCATCTCCTGCCACTGCAGAGTTATTTTCTGCAGGACATTTAGCTGTGCTTTGGGCAGTTGAGTTTTGAGTGGCTACGCCATCTCTTTACATTCCTTGTTATTTCCTTTTTGTCCCATGCCGGGGGCTGCTCTAAATTACTGCAACCTGTCTGGGCTGCTTATGGACCATGCTGCGGCACAGAATCTGTTGCATCAAGCGTTATGAATATTCCCTTTCCCATCCCTGGCTCTGCATCAGCCTCAGGAATGCTCCTTACAGTGGGGCTTGCAAGAGGGAGCAATGTAAAGAGACATTATTGGCCCTATGCTGCTCCTCCGCCAGGGAAGTTCTTCACCCACCTCTTGTGGCTCATTTGTTATCCCCCATAAGCCACTAGAGCAGGAGCCAGCATCAGCCCATTAGTCCCTTTAATTTTTCTTCATAACTTCGCTCCTCCAGACCCACAAGCATGTTCAGCTTAACTTGCTCAATGTCACTTGTTCAATGGAATCAGAAGCAAAGACAGGACTAGAACCCAGGAGTTCAGGCTCCCAGACTAACCATTAAATATCACTTCCTCTAAACATAAAATTATAGCATGCTTGCTTAAAAAAAATCACCCCTCACATTAGTCCTTGTTATATTTTATAGCCAGTTTTATGTATGTACATAAAAAGACAATGAGTGATTTACTGATCCTTCAGTATTTGAACAGGGTATTGTTGTAAATTACTACAAGTTTATCCCAATTATACATTTTATATGAGAGAGCATTCTCACAATCTTTGCAGCAAAGCTAAGTTCTTGTAGCCACAGGAGAGATTTTTATTTGTGGTTAAGTTCATAATGAGACCAAAAATGTGCCCTGTCTTTGCAAGACATCAAACTGGGATTTTTTTCTATTGTTTTCACTGGAGCTAAGATTCTTGATCAGCATTCCTGGTCTAGAAGTGTTCTGTGCTGTATGGGGCTGGTACTTGAAGGGAATTATTGTGTAGCCTTTTTCCTCTACTCAGGCTTTATAGTATACTGTACCTTCCCTTCCTCACTATTTTCACAGGCAAATGGTTCCCCTTTTCCACTTCTCATTCTCTGGTGTCTGAGAAGTGAGATGGGAAAGAACCCTCAGCACATTTGATTGAAGCTCAATGATTTTAAGGGGTAGCCATATTTCCAAATGTGGGAAATTTAAGTTGCAGCTACAAAAGGTGCACACCCCCTTCAGCAAAAGCACATGTGACTCTGGAGATGCATATTTGTTTTAAAGACTCTGCTGAAAAATTATCCATAAGAGATGTTAAAGTACTAATTTGTGCAATCACAGTCATTGTGGGTACAAATGATGCACATGTGCAGTTACAAAATCTGGACCTCAGTATTCAGGGTATTTAAAAGATGAAGCCTTTGTTTAGAGGTTAAGGGTAGAATGAAGAATTTTCAGCCCTGAGTTTTATTCTGTGGTTAACTATTTTACCAATGGCCATGAGTCAGTGGTATAGACAGGATTAGAACTCAGCAGTACCTAGTTCCCAGCTCTCTATTTAAGCTGCTGCTTTCCTTGGAGAACTAAGGTGTTCCTTAATGTTTCCTTCTGAGCATTTTACTGATTAGACCTTTGAAGACTGTGTCCTAATCTTTCACTTGTCCATTAGTCTAGAAGGCACCAGGAATGGCAAGAGTTAATTTCAAGACCTCCCACTCAAAAAATGTGCTGGTCTTTTGACAGTTTTCTAATGGAAATAAATGAGTTTCCTTTTTTAAAGTCAAACATCTGATCAGCTGAGTCTCTAGTCATGTGAAGTTCTGAGCTGTGTAGACTCAAATTTGTTCTTCATGTGGAGGGTTGTACAAGTATCCCTGGATCTCTGAAAAATCCAGCTGTACTTGCAGAATGTAAGAGTGAGGGCTGGGTGGTTTTTTTAATCTTTTTTTACAAGGAAATCATGTCAGAGACACATGGTTTTACTTAAGTTGCAAGTTTGGGGCCTGGAACATGCCTTTCATTCATCCGCAGAGTACTGAGCAAATCTATTGTGCTGTATAATATTAATTGTCTGAAAGGACCATTGTCTTGGAACAAGGCAGGGTTTGATATTCTCGAGCTAAGTTTCGCTTTGGGTATTGAGAATTTCAATTGACATTCCAAGATCACAAAGTATGTACACACCTGTGCAAAGTATGTCCATGATTCTATACCCAGGCCAAGGAAAGCTATTGTCTAATGTTTAGGGCAGGAAATTGCGATTCAAGGCCCTGTTCTGTTCTCTATTCTTCACTGACCTTTTGTTCATTAATTTCTCCATCTTTAGAATGGTAATACTAACTTACTGAGAAAGCTGAAAATTAGTTAACGCTTGTACAGCTCTGTGTAAGCGCTAGGTAATACTCATCTTTAAATATATTAGTGGTATAAGTAGGTCAAGCACCCCTATAACATACTTCAGCCACTCTCATATGTAGTATCCTCAGGATGTAGACAGGGAAATGGAGCTTGAGCAAGATTAACTTGCTCAAGGTCACAGATTCAGAATTCAGGAGTTTCTGGCTCTGAGTTTTGTGATAAGGCCACTATTCCACATGACCCTTTGTCTGGGGAGAATGTCACAGACAGCTATACATTAAGGCAACAAAAGACCTTATGTCCTGCACACATTTGTCCAGATACTGCATGAAAAAGCCCATTCAGATAAATAAATGCACAGGCCTATTTACAGAATAAAGTAATAGGAGGCTGCAATTTTTCCACATTGTTTCCCTAAAGTTAACAAAAAAGAAGCTACCATAAAACTGGTAAAATTTAGGAGAAAAATTGTTCTTGAAGGAGACTGAAGACTCAAGACTTTTCATGAACAAAGATGCACTCTGCATTTTCACACTGCAACCAAATACATTCCCACCAGCCACAAGTACATAAAACTACAGAGACGTGATTACAATGTGTATCCATCCTAGTAGGCCGGGTGCAGGCTACAATAATTCTGCAGGCTATTTGTGTTATGCTGGGAAAGACCAGTTACACTCAAAATTAAAGCCAGGTAGGGGTAAACAAGCCTGTAGCAACCAAAGAGATCATTAGTGATTAATCAAATACTGTTACTCATCACTAATAAACCATTACGTAAATTCCCCACAGACATGGGAAATCTATAGATATCAAGCTAATCTCAGCCAACCTGATCAGCCACAATGTACAACCTTTTCTGACTTGTAGTGAATCAATGCTTTTAACAGTGACTAAAGTGCTTGCAAAGGAGTACCAGATAGCCTCATCTAATTTAAAAATAAAACATGTGTACAACCAAACCCCTGAAATCCAATAAATTCACAAATTACCTCCCAGCCATAACACTATAAAACCCCTTAATGCAATTCTGGGCTCCTCACCTCCTCCTGTCTTACACTAAAAATAAAATAAAATAAAAAGAACAAATCCAATAATAAACTGGGAAGAGGGGTCAGTAACACATGGAAGTCGAATAGCATTTTTATACAGCTAAAATGGCTTGCAGATGTGTGCAATCCATGCACAGATCTCTCAGTTCAGGAGCTAGAAGCAGGGAACGCTGCCTTGCTCATTTAAGCAGCCCAGGCGGATTGAAGTGACTGATTAATTCACTCTCTGAATGACAAAACCCATAAAGGTATGAGTTAGGGCTACAGTTTATTATAAAACCCTCTGCCAGAAGGCTGCTAACGTGATTTTATAATGAAACTTAGTTTGAGAGAAAGGATCAGCTCCAGAAATGGACTCTGCCCATAAGGATTTTTTTCATCTAGGGGACTGGATGGGTCCAAGGAATTGGTAATGGCCAGTGGACTATCTGATCTTAAGACCACCAAGACACCTGTAGCCCAGGTCAGTATGGCACCAAAGTGCTACCATCTGGCAACTGTTTGGTGACCTTTATCCACACATCACCAAAAATACCCTCATAAGTGATAGTAGGTGGCAGTTTCCAGTTGCAGCAGACAGGCTGAAAATTAAAGTTATAGACAGTTAGCTACCTTCTCCCTAGGAAACCCAGACAGGGAACCTTGCACATCTGCTGTACCTGTTCTGGGAAATGACTAGAGGCCTTTGATCTCTAGGGCTGCATAGTACACTCTATTCACTGCCAACCCACATCCCCACCACTTGCAGCAAAGCAGAGCATAATATAGCCTGAGCTCCCCCTACAGCTGTTCTGGCCCTGCAGTCATCCACACCTTCTCATCACTCAACTCTCCAGCCAGCTTACTTTTAATCCTAGCCTTCCAGAGTAACAAAGTCCATCAAACAGTACTCCCATCACCTCAAGCCAAGTCTTTTGCCCAGGTCTGGACTCAGTAGTCCTTTTACCTCTGCTCTCTGGGGTCCTCACTGGAAAAGGTGGTGTGACCGGTGGGGGAACCCCTTCTCCCTCTCTTCTACGTTGCATCCCAGGAAGCCTCTATTAAGCTGGTAAGGTCTGTCTATTCAGCCCCCCTGTATCCTTCTGGAGCTTTTTCCTACCTCAGCCATCTGTAGGTCTCCCTAACAGCTCCTTTCTGGGCTCACCACATAGCAACATTCCTCACCCCCCCACCCCAAGGAGTCAAGCTTCACCCTTCCTTCAGGGCTGTAGTTTGCAGGATTCCCCCTGAAGTGCTCCAAAGAATCCAGAACTAAAGATATAGACTTAAATCACTTCTGCCCTCACTGGATTTGAGCTTTAATACTTCCTGAGACCCTGCTTCTGAACTGAACACCAGCTCCCCAGGGCTGCCTCCCTGGAGTCATGCTCCTCTTTCAACACCCCCGCCCCAGAACTAACTAACTAACTCCCTCCCTTTCCATCCCATCCCATCTCATCGCTCTTCTTAATTATCCTCTTTCCTGATTTCTACTATTCAGAGTAGCTAGGGGAGAAAGGCCAATAGCAGCTTCTCCTCTATCTCCTTTCTCTTGTATCTTTTCACTAACTGAACTTTCTCATGCCTTTAAGGAAAACCTGACACCTTGCCAGGTGGATCTACTTACCACCACTCCTGATGCCCTCAGGTGGGGATTATCAGGCTCCTGTTAACCCTTTCAGTACCAGTGGGGGGTTTGCAGCCCAGCATGGGCTGTCAAAACAGCTTTTTTCAAAGGTGGCTGATTTTGATCTCCAGCACCTTTCTCCAGTATTAAATTCCCTGGGCCAAAGTCAGACCAGGCTTAAGGTGCAACTTCACTGTAATCAAAGAAGATACACCCTCTTATCCCAGGTCTGAATTTGGCCCTAGGAATTTATTGGAAGACTGTAGAGAATTATTTATGGAAATGAATTAATCAAGTAACCAACCTCAACCAGAACACAGGGTGACCAGATCCTCAGCAGGTGTAAATCAGTGTAGCTCCATTGTATTCAGTGGAGTGGTGCCAATTTACACCAGCTAAGGATCTGACCCAGGGTGTCCATGTTCTGACAAGAGAGGAGTGTGACTGGTAAGAATCATTCTCCCACTTTACCATTGTTATTGCTGGATGCTGAGGGTAAAGCATTTGAACCTTTGTTTGATGCTGGACACAAGCTCCCCACACAGGAACTTTCACTCACTGCTTCACTAAAGTATCCAGCAGGGCATCTCTCCTCAACACATATAGTGGGCGCTGCAGTGCACTACACTGCAAATTTCTTGTTTCGCATTCTGTTCAGTGGAAATGTTCCATAGCTCTAGTTACAGCTGATCTAGATGCAGATCAGATGTTCACACCTGTGGCAATTTGACTGCAAAATTGTGAGGAACCAGTTCTACAGCTGTGTCCTAAAGAAAACCACATGGGGTCATATTCTGATTTCCTTATTCATGCTGGGTCACATACTACTCCAGTGATTCCACTGACTTCAAGGGGAGAATTTGTGAAATAAGATTAGAATCTGACCTATAGGAGCAAGGAAGACAACTGTTCATATCCTCCTCTTAGAGATCATTGCACAGATAGGAGTGTATGGGGATCACTGAGGGCAGAGTTTATCCTTCATGTTATTTCTTACTAAGGAATTCTAACTATTTATATGTTTTTTTTTAACAAAACAAGTTTAGATTCATTCATAGATTCCCAGGCCAGAAGGGACCATTGTAGTCATCTAGTTTGATTTCTTGTATAACACAAGCCAGAGAACTTCCCCAAAATAATTCCTAGAGTAGATCTTTTAGAAATATGTTCAATCTGGATTTTAAAATGGTCAGTGGTGGAGACTCACCATGACCCTTGGTCAATTGTTCCAATGGTTAAGCACTGTTAAAAATGTATGCCTTATTTCCAGTCTGAACTCATCTAGCTTCAACTTCCAGCCATTGGATTATGGTATACCTTTCTCCGCTAGATTGAAGAGCCCATTATTTAATATTTGTCCCCCATGTAGGTACTTGTACACTGTAATCAAGTCACCCCTTGACCTTCTCTTTTTTAAGTTAAATAGATTGAGCTCCTGGAATCTATCACTATAAGGCATGTTTTCCAATCCTTTAATCAGTCTCATGGCTTTTCAGTGAACTCTCTCCAATTTATCAACTTTCTTCTTGAAATGTGGGCACCATAACTGGACACAGTATTCCAGCAGTGGTCACACCAGTGCCAAATACAGAGGTAAAATAACCTCTCTAAACCTACTGGAGCTTCCCTTGTTTATTTATGCCAGGATTGCATTAGCTGCTTTGGCAACAGCATCACATTGGGAACTCATATTTAGCTGATTACCCACCCTGATTCCAAAATCTTTTCCCAGGATAGAGTCCCCTAACTTGTAAGCATGGCTGACATTCTTTGTTCCCAGATATATATATTTACATTTTGCCATATTAAACCAGATATTGTTTGCTTGTGCCCAGTTTACCAAGCACTCTACATCACTCTGAATCTGTCTTCATTATTTGCCACTCCTGCAATTTGTGTGTCATCTGCAAACTTTATCAGTGATGATTTTATGTTTTCTACCAGTTCATTGATAAAAATGTTAAAACGTGTAGTGCCAAGATCTGATCCCTGTGGGACCCCACTGAAGCAGACCTGCTAGATGATGATTCCCTGTTACAGTTACATTTTGAGACCTATCAGTTAGCCAGTTTGTAATCCATTTAATGTGTGACATGTTAATTTTATATTGTTCTAGTTTTTTAATCAAAACATCATGCAGTACAAGTGAAATGCCCTTCAGAAGTCTAAGTATGCTGCATTAACACCATTACCTTTATTGACCAAACTTGCAATTGCATCAAAAAAAGAACCTCTGTTCCTGTTTCAGTATTTCTGTTACTGTGAATGATCTCTTGCTGTCTCAGTGGACCTGCCTCTGGAAACTTCCCAGAAGATGATCCAGTGTGATAATGCAGAATAGGACTCCAAGTCTGTAGCTGACATTTAAATACCCGGGGCAGGCAAGGAATTTTCAACATTATTGGAAAGTTAATTCTATTTTTAAAACAAACAAGTCCATATGCATTTTTGCTTAAAGGGACACTGTTAATTTAAAAACCACGGTCCAGATCTTCAGCTAGTGTAAATCAGCGTATCTCCAATTAACTTAGTGGAGTGATGCCAATTTATACCAGGGTTTGGTCTCATATGTTGTACACAAACATATTTCTTGATATATTACTAATAACACTTTACATTGTTAAACATTCAAGAAGTTTAAAAGTCCAGGGTACCTGTTGCTAATCTATGCTCTTTGTTTTGTTTTTACATCTCCCTCAGCTTGGACAATGAAAAGCAAAAAAGTCACTTTCACTTTTTTTGTAATCAATTTAACCTTCAGGTCTCAGTGCTGCAGTGTTTGGGTCTCAATTCTCTACGGGCAAGCTTATTCTTAAAAAACCCTGATTTCACTGGAAATTTTTAAAAATGTGAAAATGTTCCTTTTGGTGTCAGTTTAATAAAATATCATTTTAATTCAAATTTTAATTTTGGATTGAAATTAAGTTGGCACTGTCCCTTTAAATTAATGTTTACCAAATTAATAGGACTTTACAACAACTTTGAAAGCCCCTCTTTATACACACACACACACACACACACAAACACACACAAATAGTCTCTCCTTTGTTGTACGCAGCATCACTAATCTATGAAGGTGGATGGTAGCTCTCAGTATGATTGTCAATCATGTGTTTACATTATATTTGACACAATTATTTTCATCGTGATTTACTCATCTTCATAATTAGACGTAAGGATTAGAAGATCTTGTATATTGCATTGGAGTCTTCTTTTAATGAGTCTTTGCAGTTGAATTGTCTCTCAGACACCTGCTTCGCAGTAGGACTAAAAACTGAATTAACTCTCTGTCACACCAATCAGGTATTTGCTTCTGTCATTTCCACCTGAATCCTCTTAGGCTCCTGCCATTGGGGAGCTTTCTGTGTTTGACAGAGGGCATCCTTCAACTAATCAACATTCAACAGTTTCTTAACTGTCAGCTCTATGTAGTTACTTCTTTAAGAATCCATGAGACTCAGCAGCAGCCTGCTTCCCACCTCTCAGTGAGTGGGCAGCTGTAGATAGACACCTCCGAGCATCTCAGTGACCATTCCATGTCCCTATAATAACCTGAGCTGTGGTGATCTAATGAATAACACTTCACACTGGCAGGATTTTCTAATGGTTAGAAAAGGGGACTAGGAATACAGAGAACTGGGTTTATTTATGACTCTGCTGCTAACTCACTGAGCCACCTTTGGCAAGTCACATCACTATGCCGTGCCTCAGTTTGCCTATTTCTAGAACAGGGATAATGATACTGGGACTGGGTGTATAAACCCCATACTGACAGAGAAGGGGCTTGGGAGGCTCTGTGTGCTAAAGTATCCCTGCCCCTCTGGCCCTGCCTATCATGCCTGGTAGGGAGGAGGCTCTAAAAGGAGTAAGCTGCAGAACACATTGGAGGAAGCCCTGAGAAGAGAGTGGCTAGAGTAGAACTCCCGGAACACCAACCCTCATGCCAGAAACCTTCCAACTCTGCAAGGTGTCCAGCAAACCCAAGGGTAAGCCTGGCTCAGCTACCCACCCACCTGAAGTAAGGTGGTGCCTCAGACATTTTTGTTATTGGCCCCAGGAGGGGCTTTGTTTGTGTTGACCTGAATTTTTGCTTCCCCCCACCCCACACATCTAGAAGTAAAGTAAGCTAGCCCATGAGAGTGGGGCCAGTACCAGGACTAAGAGACCTGGAGGATTCTGGGATGTCTGTAGAACTCAGCCCTGGAAGCCTCCCCCGTGGCTCTCTGCTAGCATAGCTCCATCAGAACTGTGCTGCCAGGGTCACCTGATGGCCATAGCTTCCCCTAGAATCCTGGGGGTAGGAAAGGATAGTTGGAATAATACATTCTTGGGCTGTATTAATTTTTTTCAAATATCTTCCATTGTGATGGAGTCGGGGAGACTATGTGCATTCTCCCAATCCTGCCTTCAGCCAGCTCCCTTCTGCCCCTTCCCACCCTAGCTCCTCTGCCTTTCCCCATGTGGACAATGGACCACATGGAGATCCCTCTGCAGGGTCTGAGGAGAGGGCAGTGAATGGTGCCTAAGGGGCACCTGAACCACCCTGTCATGTGGAAAGGTTGACATCTCCATGTGGAGGAGCCTTCCACACATGAATATCAGGGGATGATGTGGTCCTAGATCACACTGCCTTCCCCATATTAAAGCACGTGCTACTAAGCCCATAGTTCTAAAACTTTTTTTGCCTGCCACATCAAAATGCAATTAATGGGACCCAGGAAGCAAACCTAATTCTCCCATGTAGACCCCTTGCTACAAGTTTACTGGGCCAGCCCTTGATTGGTGTCCTTTAAGGGTCTTCTATAAGTCCAAGGTATTGTCCTCTTATATGGGATGTTCAGAGCCCATTTGTTCAGGAACTGACTTCCCCACTGTCCTGCCATTCTATTAAAAGGTTAAGCAAAAAGCTGTTATTTCAGCTGGGAGATTTACAAGGTGAGAATAAACAATACACAGTTGTTCTGGGGCTGTGAAAGGTGACAGCATTCAGAATTCTCCTTTTTCCAACTGAACACTTGAAAGAAACATCTGGTAGATGTAAAGATAAGGACAAGGTGAGACAATCTCTCTCCATGCCACTTCTCTTTGTCAGTGTTCTATAGGCCTACAGCCAAGTGTCCCCTTGCCATAATGCCAAGATGGGGCACTGAGATATTATTATCCCATGTGGCATTGGCTCTCAGAAGTGAGAGGAGGGTGACAGGAAGAAGTCATCTTCATCAATGACATCTTTGTGCTGGGGGAAACTGGTTTCTTTGCTATCATGGACAAGATGGTTTCTGGGACCAACTATTTTTTCTGGATCAAATACACAGACATCTGAGCCCAGAGCAATAGGAATTCTGACTCTGCAGTCATGATGGGTGAGTCTGCAAAGATTTCGTGTATAGGCTCAATTTGAGTAAACAACCTAAAGTTGCTCTGCACCACTGGGGCTCCCCAACGAGCCCTGTAAATCTCTCTTCCAGTATAAATCTTTTCTGTATCTAGGGATGCTGACCTGGCCCTCTTTACCATGTAATGACCTCAGTGATGAATGGATTTTATCTTCACAACACCCATGAGGTAGGGATGTATTAGCCCCATGAGGAAGTGAGGCACAGGTGTGTGGCAAACCAAGCTGGCACGGGGAAGCAATGAGAGCCAGGAATTGATATCTGATCTCCCAAGTACCAGGCCACTTTCCTACATGTCCATGCATGAGCGCTGGCTCCACAGGACTTGCTTTTTCTGGTTAAACCTGTTTCCAAATGAGTAGCGTTGGCATTAGCTCCTGGGGTTGGTAGTTGTATTGAAAGAAATGGAGAGTCCTGCCCAGAAATGTCTCCCAACATCTACATAAGTGCCAAGAGGCTGATTAATTCCTATCAGCCTCATCTTTTTCATTCAGTAACGTCCACCACCCTAGCCTGGATTTTGCTGGTCAGAGGCAATCAGCTGTAGCGAAAACTTGTGTTATTTCACAGAAAGTGCCTTTTTTACAATCAGCTTTTGTACTCAATTCAAGCTAAATCAGTTTAGTACACTTCAACCACAGGAAACTTGGAAAACATATAGGTAGGCCCAATATTGTCTGTTGTTGCCACTTGCTGCCTCTGTGAGTGTGACTTACTTGATAATAGCTTCATTATCAAATTTGCCACCCACAGTATCAACCCTGTACAGGCATGAACAGCTATTAATGTTGACAAGGCTGATACCTGTGCAGCTCCTTTCTCTGTGGCTTGCCCAAGTTCCTGCTCTCCAGATTCCAGCACACGCATCTGCCTACTTCTTATACATGTGACCACAGCATCCCCCTCATGAAACAGTTCTGTTGGCTCACCATTCATTTCAGGATCCAGTTCAAAATTGCCCCCCATATTTTTGTTTTCAAACTGAGACACAGACTAGTTCATGTCTCAGAGAAATTCAGCAGAAGAATCAAGAATGGATTCCAGGAATCCTCACTTCCAGGCTCTGCTCGAACCTTTTAACTACTTTTTAAAAACATGTAACTAGTCAACAGCAAAAATACCCTCCCATAAGTAGCTGCTGGACAACTAATTTAGAGCCTGATTTTAAAGCAAGATGGAGGCACAAAATGTATGTGCAAAGCCACTTAGCCCATAGTAAAGTTGAGCATCTGGCCAAAGCGGGGTATAAAACCATTGGCTTTGCCTGCAAGTGTCTGTAGCATATCAGGAGATATAAAACTTCAGCTACACAAAGACAGTGAGGAAACAAGCCTAACCTTTTCTCAAAGATCTGAAATCTGATCCCACCTCATATACGTGTTGATGTTGACTTGAAAGGGAGCAACTTACAACTTTGCCGCTAAGTGGCTTAACAATAAGGTTAATGTCTGGATTTGATATGGGAGTGGAGTTCTCCAAATTGTATGTTCCCAGTCTCAAACTGTAACCTGCTTGGCAAGTGCTTTCTTGTTTACACTGTCCCAGTTGGCACCCAAAGATGCTCATACTGGGACAGTTTGCACTGTGGATGTGTGACATGCTGCTGCATCTTAGAATAAATATGGCCTCATCTAGTGTTAGCTTTGTAACATTTCCAACATCCCAGGATACTTTTCCATCAATGGAGGATTGTTCCTCCTGGGACTTGTAGTTAATTGCTCAGCTCATCTTTTGTTTACTTAGAAGCTTAAAAAAGCCTTTGGCACACAAGCCAACAAAGGCTATAGCTGTGTCTCTGATGTACACAGTACTGTAGTAACGAGGATGGCTCAAGTCTATTTGGGAGGGTTTGCCTACTTAGGAACTACACAGTTAGTACAATTGCATTTGCTCCAATCCCTCAGACAGAGACAAACACCTACAAGATCTCTATCAAGCATTCTTTAAACTACAATACCCACCTGCTGAAGTGAAAAAAACAGATTGACAGAGCCAGAAGAGTACCCAGAAGTCACCTACTACAGGACAGGCCCAACAAAGAAAATAACAAAACGCCACTAGCTGTCACCTTCAGCCCCCAACTAAAACCTCTCCAGCACATCATTAAAGATCTACAATGTATCCTGAAAAATGATTCCTCACTCTCACAGATCTTGGGAAACAGACCAGTCCTCGCTTACAGACAGCCCCCCAACCTGAAGCAAATACTCTCCAGCAACCACATACCACACAACAAAAACACTAACCCAGGAACCTATCCTTGCAACAAAGCCTGATGCCAACTCTGTCCTCATATTTATTCAAGTGACACATCAGAGGACCTAATCACATTACCCACGCCGTCAGGGGCTCATTCACCTGCACATCTACCGATGTGATATATGCCATCATGTGCCAGCAATGCCCCTCTGCCATGTACATTGGCCAAACCAGACAGTCTCTATGCAAAAGAATAAATGGACACAAATCTGACATCAGGAATCATAACATTCAAAAACCAGTAGGAGAACACTTCAACCTCTCTGGCCACTCAGTAAAAGACTTAAGGGTGGCAATTTTGCAACAGAAAAGCATTAAAAACAGACTCCAAAAAGAAACTGCTGAGCTTGAATTAATATGCAAACTAGATACCATTAACCTGGGTTTGAATAGAGACTCGGAATGGCTGGGTCATTACACATATTGAATCTATTTCTCCATGTTAAGTATCCTCACACCTTCTTGTCAACTGTCTAAATGGACCATCTTGATTATCACTGCAAAAGTGTTTTTTCTCCTGCTGATAATAGCTCATCTTAATTAATTAGCCTCTTACAGTTTTTATAGAAACTTCCACCTTCTCTGTATATATCTATATCTATATCTTCTTACTATATGTTCCATTCTATGCATCTGATGAAGTGGGCTGTAGCCCATGAAAGCTTATGCTCAAATAAATTTGTTAGTCTCTAAGATGTCACAAGTACTCCTGTTTTTTTTTCCAGTTAGCTGAATTACTTAAAAAAAAAGGTCCTAATTAAAAGTTCAATTATTTGCTTTTATGTGGTGGGAAACAGAATGTAAAAAGAATGTAATAGTCTACAATTTAAACACAAAAAGCTAGGAAATACTCAGATAAAGTTGCCTATAACTATTGGCCTAAATCTTCAGGAAAAAATATACATGCAATTACCCACGGGCACACACACAGAGACACACACACAAAGACACCTTAGCAGGTTGTTAACAGATAATTTCTGTAATTCAGACTCCACATTTTAGGATAGTCTTGTGGGTCAGGCATTGGACTGGGACTCAGATGATCTGTATTCAGTTTCCAGCTCTGCCACAGATTTCCTGAGTGACCTTGGGCAAGTCACTTTATCACTCTGTGCCTCAGTTCCCCATCTGTAAAATAGGGATAACATTTCCTTTCTCACACCTTTTGTCACATTAAATCATAGGCTCTTGGGGTATACAATGGGTATGAAGAAATGCCTAGCACAATGGGGTCCCGAACTTGGTGAAGGCCTGTAAGGGTATCACCACGCTGCAATAAAATACCTGCGGTTGGCCTGGGTCAGCTGACTTAGGCTGGGCTACAGGGCTATAAAATTGCATCATAGACATTCGGACTCCAGGGCCCTCCCACATGGTGGGGTCTCAGAGCCTGGGCTGCAGCCTGGCTGAACGTATACACTGCTATTTTATAGCTTTAATCCCACAAGCCAAAGTCTGGTGACCCTGGCCAGCTGCAGATGTTTTACCTAGGGAGGTGGTGGAATCTCCTTCCTTAGATATTTTTATGGCCTGGCTTGACAAAGCCCTGGCTCGGATGATTTAGTCGGGGATTGGTCCTGCTTTGAGCAGGGGGTTGGACTAGATGACCTCCTGAGGTCCCTTCCAACCCTGATATTCTATGATTCTATGATACTGCATTGTGTTTCTGGAGTACAACTAATAAAATCTATCAGATTATAATAGCCTGTGTTTCTATTTATCATGTTGTTTAGGGCATAAAAATATCTTCTTATAAGAGGACTGTTTCTGAGCTATGTCTAGCATGCTGTGCAGTTAACTGGATTTTGAGGACCTTGGAAGTGCGTTTAAGAACCCAAATCTCACTTAGCTGGCAACACTGACATTGTCTGGAGCTTTGAAAATGAACAGCAGGATTTTTGAAATGGCTCCCATATCTAATTGGCAAGCAAAGAAAAGATCTTCATGTGGAGAGGAGGCCCAGTAGCGTGCGGGTAAGTGATGGTCGTGCCTAGGGATGTGCCAACTGCTTTGAACGAAAACCAGAAACTGGCCCTAATCTCAGCCCACAGCAGCGAGGGACACTTCATTCACCCTGTTGAAGAGTTTCCCCATTAGGATTCTTTGAAAGTCCCGTGGGAGGCAGAATGGTGGGTTGGAGCGCCCGAGGGAGGGGGGATCTAATCCCCAATTTGCAACCTTGACTAACGCAGAATCCCAAATAACCTGGAGGGCAGGGGGCTGGAATGGTTAGAGCGGGGGGGGGGGCTGGGCGTCAAGACTCCAGGGGTCTATTGCCAGCTCTGCCAAGGCTCACGTCAGGGCTCCGTGCCTCAGTTTCCCCCTCTCCAATAGCACGTTCGCGGTGGGGGGCGGGGGGTGGTAAAGTGCTGCGGAAGCCTGGGCGGGAAGGTGCTACCCGAGGCACCACCCCTTCTTCCTGGCTCCGTGCCTGGGGTGCTCAGGCAGAGAGCTGCCCTTCCCGGCGAGAGGAGGGGCCACCCACAAAGCCCCGCTGCCTGCAGAGGGACAGAGTCCAGCCCCTCAGCCCCACGCTGCCCAGCTCCGGGGCCGGCCCGCGCTGCGCCCCCTTCCCCAGCCCCTGCCTGCGGCTCCCAGGGCGGGCGGCGGAGGGACAGCGGCTGGGCTCGCACACCGCGCGGGAGCCGGCGGCGGCTGCGGGCGCTGTCCGCGGGCTGCGGGTGCTGATGGCCCTGGCCGCGGGGAAGGGGCTCAGCGGGGCCCCGTGAGCCCGCGCGGACCCCGCGCCCCAATTCAGCCGCTGCCATGGGCGCCGCCGGAGCGGGCAAAAGTTTGGCGCTGGGGAGGACGGGGCTGCCCGGCGGAGGGGCAGGGCGAGGCGCGGAGTAGCCCACGCGGGAAAGGTAAGGGGGGCCCCAGGCTGGCGCGGCGGCTGTGGGATACACCTTCCCCCCAGCGGGGCTGCGGGGGTGGGGGACGCGTCTGAGACACCCCCAAGTCTGGACTGTGCGCATGAGATTCCCCTCCCCCAGCTGGGGCTGTGTGTGTGTGAGGGAGAGACCCCCCCCAACTGGGGCTGTGTGGTGTGAGTGTGTCAGAGGAAACCCCCGCCAAGTAGAGACTGTGTGTATGTCATAGACCCCCCCCTCGATTGGGGCTGTGCCTGAGACCCCTTTCCCCCAGCTGGGGCTGTGTGTGTGTGAGGGAGAGACCCCCCCAACTGGGGCTGGGTGGTGTGAGTGTGTCAGAGGAAACCCCCGCCAAGTAGAGACTGTGTGTATGTCATAGACCCCCCCCCCCGATTGGGGCTGTGCCTGAGACCCCTTTCCCCCAGCTGGGGCTGTGTGTGTGAGAGAGAGGGACCCCGCCCCCAACTGGGGCTGGGTGGTGTGAGTGTGTCAGAGGACCCCCCGCCAAGTAGAGACTGTGTGTGTGTCATAGACCCCCCCGCTCCCCCGACTGGGGCTGTGCGTGAGACCCTTTTCCCCTAGATGGGGCTGTGTGAGAGAGAGAGAGAGACCCCCAAACTGGGGCTGTGTGTGGTGTGTCAGAGACCCCCCCCCCCGTAGAGGTTCTGTGCGTGTGTCATAGATCCCCCGTCTGGGACTGTGCGTAAGACCCCTTTCCCCAGCTGCGGCTGGGTGTGTTTGGGTGTGTCAGGGACACCTCCCCACCCCAAGCTGGGGCTGCGTGTGTGAGAGAAAGAAAGCGAGCACCCGACCACCCCCCCCGCCAACCTGGGGCTTCCCCTGTGGCCTCATGTTCCCCAGAGCATCTTTTGTTGTGTGAGTGAGCGCGAGCGAGTGCCCGAGCAGGGACGTGTGGGTGCGTCCCTCCGAGGGCAGGAGCTGCAGGGGTCTTAGAGCTCTGACTGCGCCAGATGGAGACAAGACTTGACTTATCCCTAGGGGGTGGGGAAGAGGGGTAACCCCACTTTAGGAGATGTTAAGCTATGTAACAATTGATTTGTTGTTGGTGGTGGGGGAGGGGGGGGTGAAATCCCTTCTCTCCACCACTTCGGTTCTCTGCTCTAAATGTCCAATAACCTTCCAACCAGCGGACTATTTTTCCCCATCTGGGTGCAGTTCTGTGGTTTGTTAACCATGTCGGCGGACTTCCTAGCTGTACAGCCCGGTGCTGTGGCTTGGCTTCCCCCGTTTACTAGGAACCTCGCAAATCAATCCTTCCTATTCACTACTGAAAGATAAACTGGAGCTCAGTAGGGTCTCACCTGCAGCAGGTCCCCTTGCCCCTGCAGGAAAGACTCTGGACTTGTGGCAGATTGGAAGGGCGGGGGAAAGCAGCTGTGAAAGGCTAAGACTAGTGAGGAAGAGATCAGACCCTACAGTATACAACGAAACGCAGGGTCTTTCGAAACAGACCAAGGGGTGCAGCAGATCAGCTGTGAATTCCAACTCACGGTCTGTTTCCTACGGGACACCCTGACGCTGGATCTGGGCACGGGGTGCTGCCCTCTCTCTTTATCCTATGTGCCAGCGTTTTGTTCCCTCTGTGAGCGCAAGAAAAGGGTCTGGAGCGCGGAACCTCTGGACTTCCTACGAATGCACCTGCAGCAACAGCTGCTTGGAAAACTCTATCTCTGAAATCTGATTAACTCGAGGGAAAGGAGCTTTCACAGACCTTCTCTTCCCAGAACTGGGGTGAGCAATGGAGCGTAAATCGAATTCAACAGCTGCTTTGCAAGTCCAAAGAGTAGGTGGCTAAGCAATTTTATTCTAAAAGGAGCAGTTCTGTGGTCAGGTAGGAAGGGGTAAGGGACTCTACTCCCCACTCCCCAAAGGAAGCAAAGAATATTTAGGGTTACTCAACTATAGTTCTGTTCTGTTCAATATCTTCATTAATGATTTGGATAATGGCATAGACTTTGCAGATGATACCAAACTGGGAGGGGGTTGCAAGTGCTTTGGAGGATAGGATTAAATTTAAAATGATCTGGACGAACTGGAGAAATGGTCTGAAGTAAACAGGATGAAATTCAATAAGGACAAATGCAGAGTACTCCACTTAGGAAGGAACAATCAGTTGCACACATACAAAACAGGAAATGGCTGCCTAGGAAGGAGTACTGCGGAAAGGAATCTGGGGGGGTCCTAGTGGATCACAAGCTAAATATGAGTCAACAGTGTGAAACTATTGCAAAAAAATCAAACATCATTCTGGGATGTATTAGCAGGAGTGTTGTAAGCAAGACACAAGAAGTAATTTTTTTGCTCTACTCTGCACTGATTAGGCCTCAGCTGGAGTATTGTGTCCAGTTCTGGGCACCACATTTCAGGAAAGATGTGGAGAAATTAGAGAAAGTCCAGAGAAGAGCAACAAAAATTATTAAAAGTCTAGAAAACATTACCTATGAGGAAAGATTGGAACAAATTGGGTTTGTTTAGTCTGGAGAAAAGAAGACTGCGGGGGGACATGATCACAGTTTTCAAGTACATAAAAGGTTGTTACAAGGAGGAGGGAGAAAAATTGTTCTCTTTAACATCTCAGGATAGGACAAGAAGCAATGGGCTTAAATTGCAGCAAGGGTGGTTTAGGTGGACATTAGGGAAAAATTCCTGTCAGAATAATTAAGCACTGGAATAAATTGCCTAGAGAGGTTGTGGGATCTCTATCCTTGGAGATTTTTAAGAGCAGGTTAGACAAATACCTGTCAGGGATGGTCTAAATAGTCCTGCAGCCTGGCTCGAGTGTATGGGACTGGACTAGAAGACCTCTCTAGATCCCTTCCAATCCTGTGATTCTATGAAATGATTTGCCTAGCACTAAATAAAAAGGTGTTTCCAATTATGTTAACAAAGCTACAGAAGGGCTGCATTCTGTGAGCCAGATTCACTGGAGCTGGCTCAGGGAAGTATAAATGCACCTCCCTATTCCAGTGAAGGTTCTTGCTCTTACTCTAAGGGAGGCAGGTGATGTTTCCTACTGTGGGAAGGAGCTTTACATTCCCCTGAGAGCTGCATAGGAGTGCTGCCTGTTGACCCCTTGAATCAGTGCACTCCCTGAATATCGTACCCACTCCCCTTTCCACACCGATGCATACCTTCATCCCCATCATAGAAGAAGGGAGAGTGCAGGCATCTGGCACGTCTGCAACCTCCTCCCCTACTGGATTCTCTTTCACCTACATCAGATTTCACTGAGGGTGAATTTGGCCCATGTTCCCACAGCATGACCCATGGCTGCACCATTCTGCAGTCTCCTAAGGCAGTGCCTTGGAAATACGTTAACAGCACCCCAGTTCTTCTCATGGAACTTCACCGTTAGTCCCCTTATAGCACAATACCAATCCAATTTGCTTTCCTATAGCAATACACAGCCCAGATCTTATTATTTCCATGGGATTCACCACCAGAAGTTCTTCAAACAGTTTGGCCTCTCTGCTAGCTGCTGTAAGGTCCATAAAGTTGCTAGGTCCTCAAAGGCTGCTTTTGGCAGGAAGTAACTAGATTGAGCTGTGCCAGTTGAAGCCCACAGACAGGCCCAAATGTTCAGAACTGTGCATGCTTAATTGCACAAACAAAACTGAATGTATATTTGCATACACAAGGGCTGTAACTTAACAAGCAGCCAATTAGACATCTGACTTTCCCAATGTGTGTGCATTTACTTCAGTGCATACACAGGCAAGTCACATATGCAAATACATACATCTAAATATATGACTTTGGGAGGTTCCTTGCATTTTCTATCTGTTCTGCTTTTGAGAAAATAGAAGAGTCACTTTCTCATGAAATTCCAAAGAGGAATTTAAAGTTGATTAATAATACATAGTAGGGGGGGAAATAAACCATTACCTTACCTTTCCAGCATTAGCACAGTCAGACTGTGGATCTTATAACTTGGGGGGGGTCTAATAAGTTTAGCCTTAGCATCAATTAAAATGCTTAGATGCAAAAGGAAGTGAGGGGTGAGCTCCTAAGGACATTCATCATACAAAGTACAGTGAGATTGGGTTGTCATTAGCTGTGAAATTAAATACTGTGAAGTAGCTTTTTCATTCTGACAATTCTGAAAACACCTTAAAAAGCAGTGTTTTCATTCCAGTTCTCATGCTCCTTTCTGTGCATTCAAGTCAGAAGGAGAGCCCAGCTGGGTGCCATTGTGCTGTAAGAGAGCTCCTGCAATTCGGAAATTCATTAAAGGTGATGTGAAGAGGTGGGAAAACAGCCTTACGCCCTTCCCTGCTTCTTTGTGATAGAAAAGGTTAATCCCGGAGGTTTTTCCATTTTTTTATTCTGCTTGCTTTTTGCATTAAAAAGCACCTGTCTAGGCTGACAGACTATAATGGCTCAAGCACTAGTGAACTGGTGACATCACAAGATCCAAGAGAGTAATAGCTGTACTATTAAGTGTCTTTTGAAGAGGCTGCTTAAAGCGGTTTTTTTTAATAGCATTTTTAATACTACTTATCATTAATTGATAATTAACATTTTTGGCTAAAGGAAGCCTTTGTTAAAGATCCAGAATCCTCACCCCTTCAATTAAGGTACTAGAGCAATAAACCACTGAGACCTCCCAGTGGTTCTCCAGCAAAACGAAGGAACACCAGACCTGCTAATTTTTTTAAGGCAAGAAAATAAATAGTATTTTAAAAGCCTCTCTTTCTCCGTCATAAAGAAATACAAACCCAATTTGTTTCAGTTCTTTGCAGTCATGGCACAGGAGGGAAGGGATTTGAGGGCAGCATATGAGGGCTGCATGGGGCAGATGGAAGAGGCTTGGGAAACATTTCCCTTCCTCATTGGAGATGATTTTGTGTGTTCATTGCCACAATTCCATTGCAACAAGACTGGCTTCTTCAGTGGAAACTCAGATAAATGAGCCAACTGCACACACTCAATAAAAGGATAAAATTCAGGTGGAGTTGAATCTTTGAGTGAAGAAAACTTGGTGCAAAAACAATTGCTGCATTCGCAGGTAGCTCACATCTCAAAGTCAATACATTGTCTATGTCAAAAATGAAATTTCATTTTTAAAAGAGACCCAGAAACCCTGGTTAAATACAATGAGCCAGATTCTCTCCTGTTATGCTGGTGCAGCCCCAATCACCTCATTGGGGGTTTCATTGGCGTAACTCAGATTATTTGTCTCTGTCATCCAACAAGCTTCATTTACTAACACATTTACACGCTCCAGCAAAAGGGGTGGGGGGAAAGCTATGAAGGTTTTTTTGTTTACTCTCCTTAAACAAAACAAAAAACAGACACAGCAAGCCAGGTCCTTGAATGCACTAGGATGTAACTGGCCAAAAGAGCAGCAACTACACAGGAGGGTTGTGGCCAGGAAAGGGGTGTGGCTGAGGTTTATGTGGGACCCTTGGGGCAATTGGCAGCCAGAAAAAAAACCCCTACAGCAGTTTTCAGGCTGCTTTTAGTTATGCGGGAAGCCTGGCACAGCACAGAACAACCCAGGATTGTGGGTGCATAAATGTGATTTAAAGCCACCTTTGCACTCAATTTCTTGATCTATACTGGGTGCTCCTTGGCTGGAACTCATGCTGTGGACGTGGATTAAATAGCCCCATCTATTCAAATCTCACTATCACTCACAATTTACAGGAGGAAAAAAGTCTCTCAAGCTGTAAATCTGCAGATCACACCCATCTGACCTGGAAATTAGCAAGAGGAAGCTTGCTGGATTTCTAGTTTCCATCAGTCTTACAGAGGACACAGCGAGGGGACTGTCATTCTCACTATAAATCAATGCAGAAAAACCTGTGAGAAAGGTAAGGGGCACTTAGCATGATATACATGTGGAAGGAGTGAGGAGTGGATTGATTCTCTTGGTTATTTAGCACATGCTAAGAACAAGTAGGCAGTTTCATGGAGTTAACATTGGTTTCGTTAATTTCCTGTGCAGATCTCATTCTTCTTTTACTCTGAAAACACAGCACATGGTGACTTTTTGCATCCTGTTCCTTACGATGTACTCAGTGTATATAGGTAATTATGCTACGTGAACAATTACCTAAGGAGGGTCAGGGAGTTTCCACTCTGCCCAGAACAACTCTGAAACCTTGGTGGAGGCCTCATAGACTTATAATAACCCTCTCCTGGATGTATTCTGCTGTTGAGGAAACACCTGTGACAGATACATTTTCCACTGCATTACAAGTAATTAGGAAAGCTTCAGAAGAACAGGGAGGGGGAACAGAATAAATCTAACACTTGCGAATTACAAATGCTTTAAAAACCAACAGTCATGCAAATGAGTATATTCAAACAAAGATGCACTGGATTATCAGTAGGAACTATTATATTCCCAAAATAATAATTGCAGAACAAACAGCAACACTCATTAAACAAGACAATACAAGAGAAGCAGGATGATATTAGCTATTAGTCCATGTAAGGGTAAAGCACATACTAATAAGGCAGTATTTTTCTTTAAGCGGAACTTATGGTATTTGGTGTTGCCTCTTTGACACTAGCTCTATGTTCTTCACAGCAGAAGACCTCCAGGATGCAAATTTTAATTGATTTTCTTCTTTCATATTTTTACTGCCAGTTTATTAACACAGAATGAAATTTTAAGCCTCAGTGTCAAAAGTGCACTCCTGTAAGTGCACATCAGAAACCATTTGTGGTTGCATACCTAATTTGTACATGCAATTGTCCTCACAAATTGGGGTATTTTTTTATGTGCAGAGAGGCAATTATGTGCATGACTGAGCAAATTAACATGACTGTACATGTACGTGTCTTTTTCCATGCATAACTGTAGTATACATGCACATGTAAAAGAGAGACTCACCAGCCAGCACACCACCTTGTTGCTGGGCATGGTGTAACATGTTCTCCTTTGGCACACCCCTCTGATAGCCACTCCAGCCCTGCAGTAGTTGGACTTTTCCCCTGACTCAGCCCTCCAAGCAGGTCACTTATAATCCCCCCATTCTGGGATAACACTGTCCAAACTAAAAGGAACAAATAAATTCTTCCACGCTTTCTTTGCCCCATCCTTGGCAAACTCTCCACCATCATCAGGCTCTACAGTTCCCCCTCCTCCTTCAGGACGTTGCCTCCCTAGGCTGTCTCCCTGGAGGCCTGGCACTTCCTGAGCTGCTGGCCATAAGGACTTCTTCCCTGGAGACTCTTCCCCTAATCGGGATCAACTCCAGTCTGCAGCCCAAAGCATCTGCTTGTAAGTTAGCCTTCTCTCTGTCTTACTTCAGGCATCTCCTACAACTCTCTCCCAAACCCCAGGAGGATTAGCTTTGTCAATCTTTTGTGCAAATCCTCTCACCTTCTCAGCAGGGTCCAACATTACCCAAGGCTACCTTATCAGGATCAGCTGGGAGAATAGTTGATCTTCACAGGTAAGGCTGAACCTGACTCCCCTTAAAGGATCAGTCTGCCTGTGACAGTACGGTTTTGAAAATCAACAGCTATAGTGTAGAAGCTGCATTGGAGGATTTTAGCAGGGGCTTAAATTTTCCCTGTGAAATGCAGAAGATCTTACTATAATTCAGATGATCTGGCCTGGCCTCTTAATTTTTCACACTTTCTTCTGTAAATACAGTTGATTTCACCTACAAAAGTGAGCACGAACCTCTTCTGTGCACACAGGAAGCCATGTGTGCCTTCAAACTGTCCAACCAGCTAAGAGTTTTGCTTGATTCACAAACTAATTATTATTTTTATTAGTAGTAGTACAGTAGTGTCTAGGAGCTCCAGTCATGGACCAGAACCTCATTGTGCTAGGTGCCGGATAAACACAGAACAAAAAGATGTAGGGTTTGGGTGCATGAAATCAGAACCCAGCTTGACACCGGACAAAAATTTGTTCCAATGCATGACCAGAATGTGTGCACTAGCCACAACATCTCTTTGACTCTCAAGTTAGCCATCATCATTGTACTTAATAGATTTGCTATTCTGTAGGGAGGTGGCTCAGTCCAGCAGATACAGCACAGAGCTGGGAAGCAGAAGACTAGTGTCTATATTGGGGTCTAGCCTTTTCCTTCCATTACTGCATAAAAACAGCCCTAATCACCTGTAAATATTTCTTTTTCTTTCACAATGAAAGCCTTGTTTCACAGAAGTTTGACATCATTGTCTGAGATGATCAGCTGTAGCTGGAATTTGGCTGGAATAGAACAATTTGACTGGATAGCTTTTTTGTAGTGCAAAACCTGAACAAATATGCTCAGGTCATCATCCTGCTGTTCACACATGTCCTCACTGTGTCTCATAATTGGACACATTATACTGTACAACCTCATTCACGAGGCTGGGACATTTCTAAATAGGATGTTCAGTTTTTATTTCTCATTATCAAACAAAGAGCAGGGAAGAAGACTAAAGGAGAATGAATGTGACAGGTTTTAAGAGGCTCTTCAGACTCAATAGGATGACTAGCAGGGGGTTGTGCTTAATTTAAGATCATATTCACACTTGTGCTGCCTAACCACTAATCAGGACTAAAGGGCTCCTGAGGATCTGAGAGTTTGCCAGCAGCACAACAGTTTGGCTATGGCTGTTGTCAAAGGACCTAATAACTGGCTTGTTGTTCCCTGTGATGAAGATGCCATGTTATGTATAACACCTTGTTCTGCAGGACAAACACAAGTGCAGTGGCCAAGTTTGCATATCTCAACTGCTGTATTGGTCTCTCTCCCGCTTTGTTCATTAACAGTTGTTAGAACCTAAAACAGTATTCTGTGCAGATGCAGCAGCTCAGTAGGGGATTTCAGTGGGAAATGCTTTTACTGAAATATGTGTTAACATTTTTTTGCTTCTTTTATTGAGCTTTACAGTAGAGACCCAAATCTCTGTATTCAGCAGAGCTGTGCTCAGCACCTGACCTGGTGTGGGGTACAAAGGCAGCTCCCCTATTCCAGCCTGGTGGGGATAGGGCGGGGGGGAAGGGGACCGGTTGCAGCCTAACTTACAGCAATCTAAAATCGTGCCCTTGTTGTGCCTCTGGGTCACACAGATCCTCTGAACTTGGGGCAGGGAAACAACTGGAAGGATCTGGTTTTATTAATGCCACCCAGGGGTTCTTGTTGCATCCCTCATCTTTCCATTTAGGGGAGCTCTTTGTCCCCTTGGCACTGTTGAAGGTGTTTCCAAGGGACAAATCCTGCCCCTTGCTCTCCCTGGATGCAGAGGTTCTCCCAGACACAGTGGAGCTGGTGTGGGTCTGCTGAATGAAAGGGAGGAGGATGGAACCTGGAGTGCCCACATAGGGGCAAGATGGGCTGGAGGAAGGCTAGAGGATTTGTCAGCTCCGTGTGCTGCAGTCTTCCACAAGGGCCCAGGAGCTGCTACCCTGAAGCGTGTGGTCAATGATTGCTTCCTTGGCACCGGAAAAGGGTTTGACCTGAAGCAAGGAGTAGATAAACACCCACTGCAATGGAGCAGTTTTCAGGTGGAAAGAAAGGTACCTTTCCCTGTCCTGGCCATGAGAGCCCTGCTTTCAGTGGGCACTGGGCAGACCTCCCTGTGTTATGGGATATTAGGCAAGCAACCATCCTTTCCCCAAATATATCCCAATGGGCACACTCCTCTTTCCACTTCTCCTTTTGCCAAATCCTAGCCATCCTTTGGGAGTCAAAGATCCTTCCTGAGAACTCCACTGCACCTGCTTGCCTTTAATGTTTTTTTCTCGATTTATGTCTGCTAAAGCTTTAATCCAGGGATTAAACATCTGCATCATCCCCAGGGTGCTGAGAGCTCCCATGCAGACACAGACTATGCAGGTTTATTTGCATTTCCCAATAACGGACAAAGGCACTTTTCTCCATTGCTGACTGAACTGGGGCCCCTATTCCTTAGGTGTCTGTGTGTGTCTTGCCAGACAGCGAGATTCCAGTCTCCTGTGGCAATCTTAGCAGCATTCAAACCAATCTGATGAATATTTGGTGAAAAAAAAACAAAGAAAAGGAGATGAAGCCTCCCTTCACCCAGATTTGCTGGTGACCTACACTCATGTGAAATTTAATCCATGTTCAAATCCAAATTACCATCTGGATTGGCTACATTTAATCCTGCCTGAGAGTGGGGGAAGGAGGAGAGGACCTCTTGAAGTCCTTTCCTGTTCTATATTTGTATGGTTCTTTCTCAGTGCAAAATCAGCAAACCGCGGCCACTAGGAGCTGCGAGCAGCCGTACCTGTGGACGCTCAGGTAAACAAAGTGTCTTGTGGCCTGCCAGGGCTTTACCCTGAACAAGCCACTAACCAAGTTTGAGAACCCCATGTATACAGAGACCTCAGCCTGCTTAGCACCATGGCAGATACACCATTAAAACTCCTTTTAACCTTTTATTAAAGATACAGAAAAGAAGGAAAAATAGTCAAAAGCATTTGAAATGTAAAATATTAAATAAAGTTTTCATTCTAACAACATTCTTTGTTCCCTTTCCTTCAGTGGGAGAGAGTCCTTAGAAGGGAAACCCCACTGTGTTTAATAGTCTCTTAGACAGTATCCACGATGGTAATAACTATCCATCTGGGGAAAAGAGAAGAAGTTAGTTGAGGTGGACTGGAGATGTTGCTGCTGTTGTCATTAAAGCCCAATCTTAGAAGGAAAAGCCCCCTTGTGTGACAGTCTCTTAGATGGTATCAGAGATAGCAATAACTGTCATCCCACTTGGTGTTTGGGATTCAGCGGTAGCTGGGAGGGATGGTGATGTCATTTGGGTCTCGCTGTCTCTGGCCCATTCTGGTCAGAACACCTCTCAGGATTAGGATGAAGACAACCCGGGGTGCTAGGAAATGGTGCAGGTGGCAGCCATGGTTGGTGAAGCCTGCTCCAGTTGCCTCCAGCTCTTCTTCTTTTTGTCCTTTCCCTACAAAACCTCTTTCTTTTATGGAACCAAAAAGGGAGCGATGGGTGGAATAGCCCATCCCTTCATTATTTTGTTCATCAATTAGGCCTAATATCTAAGACACCAATTTTGGTTGATTAACTTCTGGCTCCACAGCTCCTGTTTTTAACAAGCATAATGTCAATATAGTCCTTGAATCAAGTCAGCTTGGCCTTTTTGTTTAGACTAATTCAATTATTCTGTCTTCTTTTCATACCTTTTCCCATCACCATTTGTTTTTCTCAGATTGAGACTCATGAGCCACAAGTGTCTCTTTAATATGTCTCCTGCAGCTCTTTCCAGCACATGATATTAAAACACTCTGTGTGATTTAATTATTAACCAATCTAAGTTATTAGCCAATCTGGATGCTTTTACTATGTTAACCAATTGTAGTTGATAAAATAATACTTGATCAGTCATTTTGCTGTGAGAATATATACACATACACCCACACACTAAATATTTCCTGTCATACTGATTAAATATGACTATATCATACTATAGTAAATGAAACAATGACTTCACACGACTGTGGCTCTTTTGAATAATGTTGATCACTAATTTGGCCCCTGAACCACTGAGGTCTAGTTATCGCTATTCTAGGTTATTGTAATGTTATGAACTTTTACATAATTTTGACAGTTGAGCTTACAATTTGGGTAAATTCGTAGGCCCAGTTGTCATAGCCTAACTCACCCTAACTAACGTGGCCAGCATTCAATCTAATTTCTCCAGGCAGCTCCCCCATTTTCATAGTACTTGAACATTAATCCAATGGGAGTAATTTGATCATGAAAGCATTTTTATTGGCTGGCTAAAGCACAACCTCCACCCTAATCTCCAGTCCAACCTAAAAAGCCTTTGAAATGTTCCCAGTTGACTCCCCTTTGTGATGACTGGTGGAGAAAGCTACCCAAATTATAAAAACCCTGTGACTTGTGTGCAAAACCAACCCAATGTCTTGAGAAAGTCATGAACCAGGCCAAACTGATTACAGTCCACAGTGAAGTGGTGTGCAGGGACGAGTAAATCAGGGAATGACGATCTATTGGCAGGATCTATTGGCAGTTTAACACCAAATTAGTGCCTTAAAATAGATTTACACTCAAAGCCAATTTAGTTGCTACTTGAAGTAATTAGGTTCATCTGTCTGAGTGCAGTTTTGGATGGGAGTCTGGCTTTTTTACCCATGTATAAATAACAATTTGTGGTTGCTCCATTTGTGCGATCTAATGTCATCAGTAATCCATGAAAAGAAATACTGTACCCCACAGAGCTATTAGCCCAACAGTTATCCTCTAGGTAGTCTTGTGTCTTAAATGAAATGCTGCAGATAAAAGCCTGTTAGCAATTTCATGGCATCCCACAGTTAGCAGTGTAGTCTAGTGGACTAAGCAGAGGACTGGCAGTCAGGAATTTGTAACCATGAATTCCAGTCTGATATTGACTCCTTTTGTAGTCTTGGGCAAGTCACGCCACTGCTCTGTGCCTCAGTTTCCCCATCTGTAAAATGGAGGTAATATTACTTATCTTGCTTGTAGAATCACAGAAGTTGAAGGTGGAAGAGATCCAACCCATATCCCTGAGAGCAATGCATGATTGTTCCCTACAGTACATTTATATTTCTTTGTCTAGTCCAGCTTTAAAATTCTAAGCACTGGGGTTTCCACTCCTTCCCCTTGGAGACAATCCCATGCTTGACACAACTCACTGTCAAGAAGTTTTTCCTGATATTCAGTTCACATTTCTCCTTTCTCAGTTCCAGCCCATTAGTCCAGGTTATACCCCCATGGGGCCTCCTAAATAATTCAAGATCCAAAAAGAGACAGGGAGCCAAATTTTTATCATTTTCACACCTGCTGTCACCTTACTGAGACATTTAAATCCTGCACGTGGAAGCTCAGTTCAGCATTTAAATGTCTTTTCGACCAGAGCATTCAAACCCAGTGTCTGGATATTCTATTGCATCCCACATCTCTGAAAATAGGGCCCAGCTAATCAATGCAATGAAGAGACACAGAAAAGCTGTTGCCAGGTTGAATGAGCTGCAAGGATGAAGCTCTCCAGCACACTCTCACTTTCTCTCTCTTTGGAGATAGCTATTATTGTGTATTCAATATTCTCTCACATCACTGGGGGATGGACTGGTCATGCATCTAGGATAGCACTATCTGTCAAATGGATCTCATAAGTGCTTCCTCAGTACACTGCTTAGGACCCGCTCTTCTGAGCTGCTCTACCTGGGGCGGGGGGGGGGACGGGACGACAATGACGACAACAACAACAGAGGGGTGTGTGTGTGTGTGTGTGTGTGTGCGCGTGTGTGTGTGTACGTACACTGCTGGCTGTCCAGTTACCTCCAGTATGCACTAGTTCTGGGACGGCCTTTATAGGAGAACTCACCTAACACACCTTCAGCACATATCACCTCTGGCTTCACACTTCATCGGAGGGTGGGAGCTCCTCATTCCACCGACAGTTTGTGCTGGTGTCAGTTGGCCTGCCCAGCACATGGGGACCCCTCTCTTCACATTGTCTTCAGCTGAATTCCTTTTAGAACACCTGTGGTTCTATTATTCATTGGCATGGCTCCTATTTATTAGGGGCTCATATGGTACACATGTGGAGGGCAGAGAGAAAGGAACAGAAATAATGCAGGTATTAAACACCCCAGAAGCAGGCTAGCAGCCATTAAAACATAATTATCTCATTATTTCCTCCCCTGTTTTTTTTAAATGAGTAAAATATTTTTCCATTTATTTGTTATCAGCAGAGGGAGTGAATATTCTAAAAAGCGTCAAACATTCCACTTTACTACCCCCTATTAACTTTCTAAGCACCTTGGAACCTTTGGCTCAGCTGCATGAAATAACAGGAAAACTAATTAGACCAATAAAACATGATGACTTAGGCATCCTAAGAAAGTGAACATAACTTTTTAACTTTTTTTTAAAAATACACCGATATCAGCAAGCTTACTGTCTATCCTGCCAGGATTTTAAATGAGGAAGTACTTGGAATAAACAAACAAACAAACAAATTACCAACCAGAAACAGCCATGAAATGTGGGAACAGAAGGTGATTCAACAGTTCCTCAAAAACAGATGTGTCTGCCTCATCTTCTTTCTAGTGCCATTTCAGATATCACATGGCAATGGAAAATTAGAAAAGGTCCCGCTGGTACGTGAATGGTTTTGGAAGTTTCACACCACATCATCAAATGAAGAACTGCGGCCAGATCCTCAGCGGGTATAAAATTGGTGTCACTCTATTGACTTCAGTAGCACAATGCTGATTTACACCTGCTGAGGATCAGGCCCCTGGTGTATAGCGCAAGAAACAACAAGACTTTTTTTTAAAAAAGTGTGGGCTCCAAGGATATAAAATAGACAATTCCTTTAATTTAACTCTTTTTGACTGTAAAATCAAAGTCCTGTTATGGAGCAGGAATCTCCATGAAGCAGTTTGTGCAATCATTTGGGTACAGAAATGGTTTAAAATAAACCCCACAACTAGTATTTGGGTTGTCAGGAGCAAATCCTGTAGCCTTCCATGGCCTGGGAATTTGCTGTTACCCACAGGATAGCAGTTAGTTGAATTGCATGAGAAAGGATAATCATTTAAAAATACCTTAAGGCTGATGTACCAATACTGGCACTTGGTGCACCTTCAAGATGCAGCCATACATCCTTGGCTGCAGAAGGTTTTTTAAATGTATGAAGCACCATCTCTTTCCAAAAAGCATTTATTGGAATCCAGCCTCTTTGCACTTGAGGTGCTGCAACTCATGGAAGGGGTAGCAAATGGCAGAGTGTCCACATACGGTGACCCAACCCTCTGTGGACTGTAAGATAGAAGGCCATATGGAAAATGCCTTTAGCAGCTAGAATCAAACAGCATGGCTGTGTGTGCGATTATCCTGATGAGGACATATTTTACTGAATGCTCACTGGCTACTTCTTTACAAATCATTACAGGATCTCGGGATTTGAAGGCATATCCCTGTAGTGGGGGTGAGGTGGAGTCGCACCAGCAGAGGGTGGGCACTAGAAAGCACAACACCCCATAAAACTTCTTCATGAGCATTAGGAATGCACCTACAAGCTACATCTCTTTGTGGTATGCTCAATTATGCCCTCTCCCCCATGCCAGTCATACTTTATGGTCTGGTAAGATGGAGGAAGATGGGACCATGGCCCCTTTGAGGCACCACAGGATGCTCTCCATGGGAGCAGGGAGGGAGCAGTCCCTGAGCTCCTCAAAGCAACAGAACTCCAATTGTGCCTAGTTCTGAGATGCACTCTGTAAGGTGGGACAGACTCCTTGTATCCTTCTCCTGCACCACTGTGCATCTGTGTGAAGGGACAAGCACAATTTAGCCCTGTATATATTAGAGATATAGTCTCAGATTTTCTACACTGATGCATGCATGTGTGCTGACGTTTGCAGGTGTAAATCGGGGTGCGCAAGTATATGCTCCACATATTGTGTGCCTGAAAATCTGGCCCACAGTGATGAGAGCTTCTTGGTGTCTGGGTTTCAGAGGTGATGAGCAATCTCTGCTCCTATTGAAATCCACAGGAACTGCTGGTGCAAAACACTTGTGAAAATCAGGCCCTGATGCTGTTTTCCCAGCTCTGTCATTTCCTCTCTGGGTGGCCTCAGCCAAGTAGGTCTCTTTTTTTCAAAGGTAAAGACAGGAGTGAATCGTTTCAGAATAAAATGGCATCGTTTGTTTGTTACTGCAGCATGTAATCTGGTGATAGAGGTGGGTGAAAGCAAGACAGGTCAGTGCTGGAGGGTACCTTCACCAAGTGAACCTTTAAGAGGGATTTGAAGGAGGCAGCGAGGTTGCAGGCTACATGGGGTCACGGCAGATGCTGCAGGCACAGGCCGGAAGAGAATAAAGATGTGGAGGTATTGTGTTCTTTATTGGCATCCCATTGTCCTAAATGAAAAATAAAAATTAAGGCCCATTTGTTGCAAGAGAAGAATTATCATAATTTGTTTCCTGTGGAAAAGTCTTGCTTTTCTAAAACTTGGGGCCACACCCTCAACTGGGTAAATTGGCCTAGCTGTGGATAGCTGTAGAGCTAGACTGATTCTCGTCACATGGAGATCTGGCCTTGGATTTCTAGGTAAACTGAGTTAATGAACAAACAGCAGCTTTGATGGGGCAGAACATTCTGTTCTACTTTGCACAGGTTCTTGTACTACACCCATCACAAAAGTGCTTGAAGAGAGTTGTCAAGGTTCCTTCCCCACTCTGAACTCTAGGGTGGAGATGTGGGGAACTGCATGAAAACCCCCTAAGCTTATTTTTACCAGCTTAGGTTAAAAATTCCCCAAGGTACAAACTATTTTCCTTTTTCCCTTGGACTTTATTGCTGCCACCACCAAGTGTCTAACAGATATATAACCCGGAAAGAGCCTGCTTGGAAAAGTCTTTCCCCCCAAAATCCTCCCCAAACCCTACACCCCCTTTCCTGGGGAAGGCTTGATAAAAATCCTCACCAATTTGCATAGGTGAACACAGACCCAAACCCTTGGATCTTAAGAACAATGAAAAAGCAATCAGGTTCTTAAAAGAAGAATTTTAATTGAAGAAAAAAAGTAAAAGAATCACCTCTGTAAAATCAGGATGGTAAATACCTTACAGGGTAATCAGATTCAAAACAGAGAATCCCTCTAGGCAAAACCTTAAGTTACAAAAAGACACAAAAACAGGAATATCCATTCCATTCAGCACAGCTATTTTATCAGCCATTTAAACAAAACAGAATTTAACGCATATCTAGCTAGATTACTTACTAAGTTCTAAGACTCCATTCCTGTTCTGTTCCCAGCAAAAGCATCACACACACAGAGAGAGAGCCTTTGTTTCTCCCCCCTCCAGCTTTGAAAATATCTTGTCTCCTCATTGGTCATTTTGGTCAGGTGCCAGCGAGGTTATCCTAGCTTCTTAACCCTTTACAGGTGAAAGGGTTTTTCCTCTGGCCAGGAGGGATTTTAAAGGTGTTTACCCTTCCCTTTATATTTATGACAAGAGTAATCAAGCAACATCAACAAAATAAGTTTTATACAATGCTTATGGAGACTTAACCAGAGACCACATTATTAAATTGCCTTCAGCGCTTTAGCTGTTTGCCTTTCAATCCAGGATACACTCTTTAACTGAATACAAAGTTGATTGTTTGGCTGGAGGGAGGACGTGGGTGAAACCGGAGGACAAAAATTGTGTAATCCTTGTTGTTCAGGGGAAGTATCTACAGACCCACATAGTCCATGAGGCTAACAACCTTTAACATGCCATCAGCTTAATAGAAACAAACCCCAAACCCCACAGTAAGACAACTGCTCACAGGTAAGGGCCTGATCCAAAGCCCAGTGCAATCAATGGAATGACTCCTACTGGTTTCAGTGGGGTTTGGATCAAACCTTAAACCTACCTCTTCCTCTGGGTCTTCCTGAGAATCATGGGTGAAATCTTGACTCCTTTGACTTAAATGGAACAGGAGTTAACCCCTTCTTTTATGCTTAGAGTGTAAACTGCTGAAGGCAGGGTCTGTCTTTGGTTTTGTCCTGCACAGGGCTGAGTACATTATCAGTCCTTAGCAAATAACGTTTACCCAGGGGAGCTCAGACCAGATCAGCAGCTGGCCTTCAACAAGGACCTTCCTCATGCTAACTCCAAGGGTGGTCCACCATCTTTGACAGAACTGGCTAGTATGTACTAGCTGCAAGTGAATCTGAAAAAGGTTTGGTGGTTCAGCTCAGAGGAGCATCCAATAGTCCTGAATGTCTTTGCAGTGGGAATCTCCCAGGAACAGGCTTTCTTGCATGTTTCACAGTGCACCTGGGTTTGTCTGGGCTGTATATGATGAATTTTCTGCTCGGTTCTTGGATGAAACCAGGAAGCTCAGGAACAGGAAAGTTTAAAAGAAGGGAATTGGATGATTCTGGGCCTAGGCAACGGGTTGGGGAGCCTTTCGAAACAGAGGAGTCAGTTTGAATCCAGCTCAAGTCAATAGTGACAGAAAGTGGTTACTGCCTGATTAGAACGTAAGAATGGCCATACTGGGTCAGACCAATGATCCACCTAGCCCAGCATCCCGTCTTCCAACAGTAGCCAATGCCAGGTGATTCAGAAAGCATGAACAAAACCGGGCAATTATCACGTTATCCATCCCTTGTCGTCCACTCCCAGCTTCTGGCAATTAGAGGCTCAGGGACACCCAGAGCAAGGAGTTGTGTCCCTCACTATCTTGGCTAATAGCCATTGATGGATCTATCCTCCATGAACTTACCTAATTCTTTTTTTGAACCCTGTTAAAGTCTTGGCCTTCACAACGTCTCCTGGCAACAAGTTCCACAGGTTGACTGTGTGTTGTGTGAAGTAGTACTTCCTTTTGTTTGTTTTAAACCAGCAGCCTATTAATTTCATTGGATGAATCCTGGTTCTTGTGTTATGTGAAGGGGGTAAATAACACTTCCTTATTCACTTCTCTACACCATTCATAGTTTTATAGACCTTTATCATATCCCCCCTTAGTGGTCTCTTTTCTGAGCTGAAAAGTCCCAGTCTTATTAAGCACTCCTCATATGGAAGCAGTTCCATACCCCTAATTATTTTGTTTCCCTTCTGTGTACTTTTTCCAATTCTAATATATCTTTTTTGAGATGGGGCAACCAGATCTGCACACAGTATTCAAGGTGTGGCTGTACCATGGATTTATATAGTGGCATTATATTTTCTGTCTTATTATCTATCCCTTTCCTAATGGTTCCTAACATTTTGTTAGCTGTTTTGACTGCCACTGCAAAGTGAGCCTATGTTTTCAGACAACTAACAATGTTGCTCAGTGGCATGTGTGGTTGCAGTCCAGTCTCCAGCGTTGTCCACACCACAAATACCACAACACTGCAGTGGGCACTGATTACCCTGGTATCCCCTAAGTCCCCTGGGAGGCAGCAATCTGGTATGAAGTGGAGTAGGAGGCAGGATAGGGTGATGTGACCAGGGGATCATACATTCCTACATTTCCATAGGGGCCTTCATACCAAAATACCCCACATTTTATAGAAACAGCTCCAGTGAAATGCCATCACTTATAGGCCAAGTTATCACAGTGCACAACAGTGAGGGCAGGAAAATTTTGGACAAGGATACGAGAGCAAACCTTTGTTGGTAAGTGCAGTAGAATCTGGGGAGTACAGTTCCAGCTGGCTGGCCTCACTTTTGCAGATACGATTTGTGCCAGCAAAAAGTATGGGCTCAAAATTTGCACCCACAATGTTTGAGTCTGCTATTTTGCACCAGCAATTCATAAGTATTGGTGTGTGGGTAACTAATTACCTGCTCCATGCCCACAAGAGCTAATATTTGCACTTGCACCTAACTGTAGATGCACAATTACATTTGTGTGGGCGCAAATATGCCTCCTGGAATTACACTCCCACCCTTTTTGCAGGTGGTTGTTGTATTCACAGATAAGGCAGGTAGCTCTTAGCCGTTTAGTGGCCATGCACAATAGACAGAACCTTGGGCTTGACATTCTTCCTGAAAGAGTTGTGTATAATAAATTTATTGGCTTCTCAGTTCATAGAGATAAGATGGGTGAGGTAATATCTTTTATTGGACCAACTTCTGCTGGTGCAAGAGACAAGCTTTAGAGCTTACACAGAGCTCCTTTTCAGGTCTGGCTTCTCAGTTTATCTCAGATGGACGAACCGCTGAAAAGTGGTACTGAAAACTACACAATAGGACCCCAATATTATAACTCCTCTGCTTATAGAATTTCAGGAAATAAACAGGGAAGGGAGAGTGAAAAGCAGAAGGTGCCAAAGGAAACACAGCAGTTTTCTCTTTCCCAGGGTTTAGGTGCTATATTTCTCCAACTGTGGCAGATAAATCTATCCATCAGAAAGACATTGATTTGTATTTTATGTATACCATAACCAACCTCTTGCCTGTGTGGGCAGAAAGTCATAACCAGCCACTCAGGGCCATGTTTTCAGCACAACCACCTTTGTATGAGCAACTGATTGGCCTAACAAAAGTGATTCTGGGGGTATTTTGCATGTGCAAATGGCTATCAGTGTGCAGAGACCAGGCAGATAGGTGGAAATTAGGGTTTTGCACATGCAAAGAAGTGGCCATGCATATTTGGAGGCTGCCTTGGGCTTGGCTGAAAACCTAGCCCTTCAATTTTAGTTTCTACTCGTCACCTTGCATGTATAGTCTATTGCGATCTTCATGAGTTTAACACATGCAAAAAATGGACGTCAGGACCTAATGTATCCCACTGGCAGATGAGAAAGATGCTTGATATAAAACCACTTTGCTAAAATAGGGCAAAACTCCCATTGACTTAAATGGGGCCAGGTTTCACCCAGGGAGAGGAACATGGCAACTGAATCAGCGAGTGGCCTTTTTGTCATGTGAAATATCCAAGTCAGATGCTTTTAAAAAGTATTAACTTGCAGCTAGTCAGTGTAATTTGTAATTAACTATACCATGCTCTGAGTGAGATGACCAGCAGCTACGCAGTCCAGCCTGATCCTATCATCAGCCCACTGCACGGCCAGTTAGCTGAGCACCACACTCTGTATTAACTGCACCACTCCCTTTATTCACAGCGTCCATGCAATGTGCATGCAGTTTCCAGCCACTGACTTTTGTCTATCCACAGCCTGAGGAAGGCCTCATGCCAAAAATGTGTCTTTCCAACAGCCATGCTCCCCTAGGAAGAGGGAAAACTGAACATTCCTTAATTAACCAAAATTCACCTCCCCTTACATTTGCATTCTGTTTTGCAGATGGGAAATGCCTCCGATTCCTCAGCGTTCACGTCCACCTTATCAGAGAGAGAAGACCTGATTTTCGGCACACTCTATTTGCTCTTTGGTAAGGAAAGACTTCTTCTTATGCAGGTGATCTCACACCCATCTCCATCAAGGATGGCATGGCACAAGCTACTGACATGTCTGTCACAGGGAGATTCAGGCACCTTGCATTCACGTCCACTAATAGTTTATTACTTCCAGAAAAGTGTTCCATATCCCTTGGGTCCATCTGCGCTCACCCCACTCACACTCTCCTCCATCACAGATGAGTGGCATGAGCACAGGACTTTCTGGGTTCTACTCCTGAAACCAATTTCCTCTGGGTCCTTGGGCAAGCCACATCAGTGCTCCGGGCTTCAGTTTCTCCACGTGCAAAATGTGGCTAATAATACATATCTCCCTCACAAAGGCTTGTGAGGATATATTCATGTTTTAAAATGCTTTGAAGTTGAAGAGTGATATATAAGGCCCTGATACAACTCTTACTGCAGCCAGCCATTGGGAACAGGATCAGGCCTCAGATACTTAGCATTATTATTAGCTTCAAGCATGCAAAATGCATTAAGCTCAAGAAGTGTGCACACCTCTGAGCTGCTCTTCACTATCAGCAGGAGGCACTGGTGACATCTGAAAGCCAATAAGCGAAACTGAGGTGTAAATATATGCTTTGACAAGGCCTAATCTTGGCTAAAGTGAGCAATGCCATAGATTCCCATGGGGCTGCTGCTGCTCACATGAGTAAGACAAGCAGTGTTTTGTCTGTAAAAATAACAGTGAGGAAAGTAAGGAGAAAAGCTGGCCAGCAAAATTCCAATAAAACGTTTTGGCAGAATTTGTCAATTCCGCAAAATCAAAATGTTCTGTGGAGATGGTTCGATTTGGCCAAAGTGCCAATGGGATTCAGCTGGGGTTTCTGTAAGAAGCCTGCCTGGTTCCCTGCCAGCTTGTCCTCCTGGTTGTTGGGCAGCTACGTGGTGCACCATTGGAGAGCCTGAATTTCCAGGGCGTGTGGCTCTGGGGCAGGCCGCCCCTTCAGACTGCCTTGGGGATGGGAACTCCAGGGATTGCAGGGTCTGTGACTGCAGAGCAGCTCACCAGGTAGACCACCCTGAGGCTGGGACTCCACTCGCTTTTGAAGAGAATGTTGGAATTTTTTATTTAGTTCCTCACTGAAACAAAACCAAATGTCAAAATACTGAAATCCTCTGGGAAAGAAATTAGCTCTCTTCACCCAGCTCTAGGAATGAGTGTGAGCTGTGGGTGAAGCCCTGTGGTACACACTGTGGTGTGTGGAGAGGTGAATAAATCCTGAAAGAAAATGAAGGATAATCTGCAAACGAATGCTGGGCTTCCCCAGCACTCATAGAGCCAGATCCTGTTCTCAGGGACGGATAGTTCAGTGGTTTGAGCATTGGTCTGCTAAACCCAGGGTTGTGAGTTCAATCCTTGAGGGGACCATTTGGGATCTGGGGCAAAAATTGGGGATTGGTCCTACTTTGAGCAGGGGGTTGGACTAGATGACCTCCTGAGGTCCCTGCCAATCCTGGTATTCTATGAAAAAGTGGAATAACTCCATTGTAGCCAGTAGAGTTACCAGTTTAACTGAAAGCAGGATTTGACACACTGTCCCACACAGCTGCCTTCTCAATGACTTGACCATTTCAGGTTTCAATAGCTAGCAAGGTAAATTAATCAGCGTGTCTTCTGTCTGTGTCTAGGAGATGCTTAATGATGCACCGAACAAAGGATCTCTGCTGTCAGGGAGAGAAGGATTAATGGCTTGGATGCCTCTGGAAAAAAGAGTTTGTGACATAAAGTGATCACCCAGGGCGTCCGATCAGGCATGGGCTCCCGACCTAGACATGGATCACCCAGGCCCTACATCTCAAAGGCCACTTGCTGGGTCAGAATTTTGTCCCCTGACCAACAAGCCTGCCTTGTGCTGTTCCTCTGTACCCTTCCCACAGCTTAAACCCAGGCTGATCAAGTCCTTGTATTTTCATTCTTGTGTGTTTAGATGGCAGTTTATTCTAAAGCCAAAAGATTCCCAACAGCAGCGTTGCCAGTGCTCAAGATTTAATCACGAGTCTTGTGACATCTGGTGTTTCTCACAGAGCCCAGCCACGTGCAGTCATGTGATTACATGTAAATCGCCCCTTTCAACAAAGTCTCTGGCTCTTGTGGTGGACGAAAAGTTTGAAAATGTGACCCAAGCGTCCCCGGAAGGCTCAACAGCCATAAGGCAAAAGAAAAACAACCTAGCTTGTTCGGGTTGTTTAAACCTCCTGATTTTTAGGGGCCCGACTCATGACCGTTGAATGGTTGAGGTTAGCAACACTGCAGTAGCTGATTCCCAGTCAAAGCGAGGGAGGGAAGGACCAGTCTGCCCACACCCCTGCCTGGGATGCTGCATTTCACATCCTAATTTTCCTCCATCCCACTCCACCCAAATGTGGTGATCGTCCACATTTACTATCAGAGAAAACTCACTTCAGAAATCAGGAACCAATTGCAAAGCAAAGTCATAGGAAATCTTACCTGAACGTATGCTGAAGAAATGGATCCCATGTCATTTTAAACAGCCTGAGCTCATACATTCATGGGGGCCTTTGGCCCACTCTGTGTCCCATGTGTCGACCTCTGTAAGGTGAGAGGTGTGCAAGCAATGCACAGAAATGCACACAAAAGAGTGCACATACAACACACAGGTACACATGCAACCGCACCAGGAGTACACAGAAACACAAACACACGACTACAAAAATGACCATACACACACACACAAGGAGACGTGTGCACCCCAGAGCACTCAAACACACACACACACACACACGCATATGGAAACAGACACACAAACAAACACACCCGCTTACATAATGAAGTGGCAGAAATGGAAAAAAACAGCCTGCTTCATGCCATTCTGAGCTAGCTGGAGGAGGTAAGACTGAGAAAGTTAGCAGCTCTTGCATGCAGCTAAGAAAGATCCTAGAAGATAATAAAGCTAGTAGAATACAGCTAATGAAGAGGCGAGGGAAGGAGTCAAAATAGCTTTGTGGAGGAGTCCTTTAGCAGTGCTGGAAACAAGGATATGCATTTGCAAACTATTTCCCCTAAAGTGACCCATAAAAAGCATTCAAAAACTATGTATCTGAGAGCAAGTCTCCCCTGCAGGAGTCCTACTTATTGAGGAGAACATGTTTATATTAGCCATTATACAGCTTTGGCATGTAATTGTAAGCATAATATTTCATTTACAAGCTAATCCACTGGGAATTAATTCCAGTCCCACATAACCTGCCCCTTGAGTAGCTAGGTTCCCCTTTGCACATACACAGGAAAATTATTTTAGTGTTACTTAACAGACGAAGAAAACCCTGGGTTTGAACATTTATTTACCACTGTTGTTCTAAATACATCCCAAGACAACAAATGGCTTTTTCCTGTTGGTTAGGCTGGATTTACCATAATCTTCATAATGTCCTTCTTGTTTATGTTGCAAACACAATATTGTACAGCACAGACTCACTAGAGATATTACCAGGAAGAAATTAAAAGCAGAACATACTCAGCTTCTTGGCATCACCATCATAACAACACTGTCACAAAGCTCACACTCTTTATCCAACTAGAAGGGGTTGGAGGCACCCTGTCTTCAGCCACAGGAATTCAGCTCTGCCTGGACTCTGTTCCCAGAGTCTGTTTCACTGACATTCTGCCTGCTGCCCCATCCCCAAAAGCATCTAACAATTACAGTCCCATTTAAAGTTGCTCTAAAAGTGCTCAGGCAGCCTCCTGCCATTGGGTGTCTAATGGTTGTTATTCACTGTGCCAGCTGAAGACACTCTTTTTGCCAAGTACAGCAAGTCCTGGAAGCAGATCATATACCAGGAGGTGACCAGCCTTGAAAAGCCTGAAGACACTTCCGCCTTTTGTATAGAGGGACAATGATATTTCCAGGAGAGCTTGGAGAGTTGCCTGGCTCTTGCCCTATATCTGGTTAACTAGAGCTCCTTAAAGCAAACTGAAAGGGCAGTTACCAAGTTATTAGAATGGCCATGACTATGCAGAAGAGACAAGGTAATGTTAGTGTGGAAGGAGCATGCCCAGTGTGAACTATATCATTCCAAGAGCCAGAACAAACAGATTGGACCGAGTGCTTGAGCAGTCCATATAAAACCCTGCTTCTTGTCTCCAGCCAGCCTACCTGCCAAACGCTTACTACCATTGCACAAGGTGCTGATGTAGCAGAGGTACAAAGCCAGGTACTTTATTGATCATGTCTGTCCTGGCTGAGTATTCCCCACATACTCACTACACTCCATATTCCTGCACCAGCACGCAGTGGACTCTGGGTAAAAGCTGAGAAGCAGTTTTCTCCTTGGATGTTTCAAAGTCCTGGTTGGCAATTAAGAAGGGATGTGACCCACAGCATTAATAGGGACCCACAGATTCTAAAGTGGGAAATGTGTGTGTGAGATCCTTGTCTGTTCTTCCCTTTACACATTCATACATGCAGTGAGCGGCATCTCAGCACATACACGGCTGCCAAATAAACACAACCCATCAGTGTTTGAGGATAGTAGGTGACTAGCAAGTGAGACCTGCACACGTGCCCTCCTTGTCCCTACGTCATGCACTGCACTGCTGCTAGTGAGCGTGGGTATCCTATACTGGGTCTGTCTCTCTCTGCCTTTTCTCAGGCATAGTCTCTCTCTGTGGAAATTCCCTGCTCTTGCTGGTGGCCTATCGGAAGAGATCCATGTTGAAGCCTGCTGAATTCTTCATTGTGAACCTGGCTATCAGTGACCTGGGCATGACGGTGACCCTCTTCCCTTTGGCCACGCCATCCTTCTTTGCACACAGGTAGCTCATTTGCATAGCATTGCATTTAACGGGCATTTCTGCGGGTGTCAGTTTGCAAATCCTGCCTTGACCTGGAGAAGGAATGAAGACTAGGGGCCAAAGTCTGAGCTCAATCACACCGATGTAAATTTGAAATAACCCCATTGAAGGCAAGGGACTTACACCAGTGTAATTGGGAGCAGAGTTGGGCCCCAGATCTCTCCTAATAGGAATTCATACCCTGCACTGGGAACAGGGATCATTCCCAAGGGAGTGAGCCAAATATAATCAGATATGAGCCACCTCAGCAGGAAGAGCCATCCCTCGCCTCCCCTCAGCAACTCCCCCCCACCCAAGACATAGGCTAGTGCTGCTGGCCCTTCTATGGCTACCACATATGCTCCTCTCAGAGATAGTGGCTCCAATTAGTCCCCTGCACTGGCTCATGCTGCTCCCTTGTTCAGCCTCCTCTGGTTTGCCGTACAGTGCACCTCCCTTCCCCACAGCTCAGCAAGAGGTACGAGCCCAGCCATGAATCTGACCAATGCCTGGTGTTGCAGGTTGGAGTCTATCTGAATCCATGTGGCATTGTGGGAATGTATCCCCATGGGGCAGTAGGGAGAGTCACAAACGTGGTCCAAAGAAATCACATGTGGCTCATCAGCTGTAGGTCCCCTGCTCTAGAGCCTTGCAACCCTGCAGGACCTGACCATAAGTGTCAGGTTCGGTTTAGGTATGAAAACAACCTGACCCTCTCAGCCTCGGGTTGGGTCATCTCTGCTCGGGTCATCTCTGCTCACCATTCTGCTGGCCGGGGGGTAGGCGAGGTGGCTGCGTGCCCCACTCCTGCTGGCTGTCATCACCTCGCTGCTCTCTGTGTGTGCTGCAGAGCGAGCATGCTGACAAGTCACAGCACATCTCTCTGTGGTACACACAGTGTGGCACCAGCAGCACACACAGCCGCCAGCCCGACCCCACAGCCAGGAGGCAGCCAGAGACAGATCGTGGCCATGGGGCGTAGAGCGCCGGAAGCCCCCACCAGGCCCAGGTCATCCCTCAAGGACTAGGTGGCAGTGCCAACACAGGTTCAGGGCAAAGTGTTGGATTAAGGTGGAATCATTTTCAGAACTGACCTGACATCCTCCAGTTGGGTTGGGGTCGGCTGTGCTCGGGTCAGATTTGGGTCCAGGTCGGGCTTTAAAATTAGGCCCAAGCAGACCTCTACTCTGGCTCCACCGCATGGCCGGGGGCTGGTGGGACTTGTACAGTATGTACCAGCAGGTGCTGCAGCATATTAAAAATGAGCTTTGCTAAGATAAAACCTTTTAGCCATGTGCAGCGTCCTTTCAAAACTGACTTATCACCTTTCTGTTTTGAGGGAGGTAGCATGGACCAGTGGTTAGGACACAGGACTGGGAGTCAAGAGACCTGAGACTATTCCCAGCTCTGCCACTGACCTGCTGTGTGACCTGGGGCAAGTCACTTTGCCTCTCTGGGCATCAATTTCCCCATCTGTAAAATGGGGCTATTGATATTAACCATCCTCTGTAAAGATCTTTGAGGTCTGTGGCTGAAAAGTGCTATGTCAGTGCTAAACATTATTACTACTTCCTTAAAACTGACACTCAGGCAGTAATGTGCAAAGAGTGAAACTGTTTCAGTTAAATATACAGAAGGCTCTGGAGCCAGATTTTTAAAAAGCAGTACATGCAGCTTGTGTGTTCAACTGCATGCGGGTCTAGCTAATCATGGTTATTTGCATTCCCAATGACTCAGTTTGTGCTCACAGCCACGGTAATTACGTGTACCGTAGGGGCACACCCACATGCACAACTCCTTCGACAATCAGGTCCTAGGTATTTATTTCCCCATTCCGTTGCATCCACCAGCACAGCCTCCTAGAGCCCAGCTCTACCGCTTAGGTAGTTTTGCTTTCTGTGTCAAACCATGAGCTGGAGTGGTACCAAACTTCTGTAATAGGGCGTCTGGTTTGACTGGTGTCTGGTCATACCCATGTGACTTCATGAACTGCAAAAAGCAACTCAGACAAGTTCCCTCTCAACAGAATCACAAGCCTTGCGAGCTCAGCACTTGGTGTAAACGTGAAGGTTTCGATTTTACCTGATGACTTTTCCCTTCCAGATGGCTGTTTAACCATGCGATGTGCACATTCTATGCATTCTCTGGCATGTTCTTTGGCCTGTGCAGTCTTACCAGCCTGACAGTGCTAAGCACGGTTTGCTGCCTGAAGGTCTGTTATCCAGCATGTGGTAGGTGCTAGGATGTGTAACCCATGTTACTCTCTCCACTTCTGCCCTCCTGGCTATTACTTCCAGTAACCCCACTCCATCTTCCCCATTCTTTCACAACTTAGGTTAGTCATAAATCTCTTGGCAACAGCCCCCTGATAAGCTCTCCATTACGGAACATATTCATTTTAAATTACTCTCATTAACCCAAACAATAATACCATAGCTACTTGTTTTTCCTCTTCTAATTTGCATATGTAAATTAATCACCATCCCATTTACTGTTTGGCGCCATACAATCAATGCAGCAGGTCCTTGGAAGTGTGGGTGGGCGCAAGTTAAATGTATTATTTCACAGCCCCTAATCAAATAGGGCGATGTGTTAAAGCTCCAGTGTCCTTGCCATGTACCAACTGTACACACGACGGGGTGTCAGTTGAGTGATCACTGCTTCCAGAGATCTATGGACCAGCAGTTACTTTCCAAAAGCCATTTCCTAGGGGTGCCAGTGTGGTTGTTGCCCCTTTGCCCATACTTTTCTATGTGGCTTTTGGTTTTAAGGATTTCATGGATTGTCTCAGGGGCTGGCAATTTCACACCAGTCTGAGTGCTGGGCTGCAGATAAAGACAGTTATGCTGCATGTGTGAGCTCCTACCTTAGTGTTAAATACATTTGGCATGACGGACTCTGTTCTTGCACAGTGGAAATGCTGCACATCTGATTTAGGAAGTTCCCTGTTTTATGGCTCTCGGTCTAAGGGTTATTCAGATATAATCACCATCTTTTAGTTGAATGTTACCATATGGCTGGTGTTGTGCAAGACAGAAATAAAAAGAAAATCATAGCCTGGCCCCCATAATTGTTCACAGTCAAGGCAGGGTTTATCCAAACTGATCCTAATGACTAGGGCCCTACCAAATTCACGGCCATGAAAAATGCGTCATGGACCATGAAATCTGGTCTTTTATGTGCTTTTACCCTGTACTATACAGATGTCACAGGGGAGACCAGCATTTCTGAAACTGGGGGTCCTGACCCAAAAGGGAGTTGCAAGGGGGTTGCAAGGTTATTTTAGGGGGGGAGTCGCAGTATTGCCACCTACTTCTGCTCTGCCTTCAGAGCTGGGTGACCGGAGAGCAGAGGCTGTTGGCCGGGCACTTAGCTTTGAAGGCAGCGCCCTGCCAGCAGCAGTGCAGAAGTAAGGGTGGCGATACCATACCATGGCACCCTTACTTCTGCGCTGCTGCTTCGGAGCTGGATGGTCAGAGAGTGACGGCCCAGCAGCCGCCGCTCTCCAGCCACCCAGCTCTGAAGGCAGCACCGCTGCCAGCAGCAGCACAGAAGGAAAGGTGGCAATACTGCACTCCTCCCCCGCCGCCCACAACACTCCTTTTTGGGTCAGGACTCCTACAATTACAACACCATGACATTTCAGATTTAAATAGCTGAAATCATGAAATTTAAGATTTTAAAAGCCCTATGGCCGTGAAATTGACCAAAATGGACCATGAATTTGGTAGGGCCCTACTTCTCACAGATTACACTGCAGAGATAGCAAAACAAAAATGTATTCTAGGCCCAGATTTTTAGGACTGTACCTGCACAAGTTTGCATGCATTTGCACACCTAGTCTGTGCACACAATTATTGTGATTGGACATGTAAATGCTTATTGCCATTTTGGAGGATGATTATTAACTGTGGACCCAAATTAGGTGCCCAGATGAGCACTCATAATTCTGAACGTCTGGGCCTTCCTCCCCCCCCCTAATAGAGTGAACTCATAGACCTTTTGTTTCATGTATTCCGATGTGAAACATGGAGGTTAGCTTTCTTGGGGCTTTCCTACTTTGGAGAGTGCCTCCACTTAAAAGAGAGGGAGTTAGCAACAGAACATTTTCCATGAAGGGCCCTCAGTCTGAAACAGCTCGGGTCAATTGACCTTCAGGGCACAATACAGGGCATATGCATTTATCGAGAGCCCAGTTCCAATGCGTTATTTACATGGAGTAGTACCTGACTCCAAGTGGTCTCTCAGAAATCAGTGGAAGCACTTGCAGTGTCAGAGACTAGCCCATGTGAGTAAGGCTGGCAGAATCATATGTTAGAAGATAGGGACTTGTTAGGGGCTAAGATGGGTGAGGGGGTGGGAAGTTTGGGGGGCTGCTGGGATCATTAGCTGTTCATTTGCAGTTGATTGTTAGAAAGGCTATTTTCCACAGAGGGAAAGGCTCATGCTACAGCATCTGCCCAGGAACCAGCACTGCTCCTACATACAGCCAGGGCAACGAGCCCTGGGGCACCGATAAAAAGACAGCCGAATGCTGCAAAAACTACTTGAATCTTTTCTGGCAAAGTGGTGTGCTTTAGCTAATGCCAAGGAAACAGCTTCCATGTCAGGGCCAGGAAACACTAGGGAGTCAGAGCTGTTTTCATAATCACATGAGTGGGAAGCCTGGGAGACTTCCCACCCACAAATTAAGGTTGGATGGCAGATGGAGTCATTGTGGGTAACATTCACCCTCCGTACTACTTAAACCCCACAGTGGGGTCACTTATGGGGGCCTCAGGAAGACCAGCTGCCTATGGGAGCCTTTGAATCCTCTGTGTGCTACGGAGAGAGGCTCCCTGCCTGCTCCAGAAGGCCAGTGCAGTGGGCAGTTGAGGAAGGCTGAAGGATGAGCCACTGGATCCACAACTGGACAAATGCAGGGGCCAGGAACATCCCACCCCCAACAGGAGGGTTTGAGACGGGCTCTAGAACAGCCAACGAGAGTTAGCGGCTGCACAGAGGCTGCAGATTGGGCTGACTTCCATTCAGCCTTTGGGCAGGGAGGGGTGAGTTTCACAATGTAGGACAATAACCTGCCCAGGCTTCATCCCAGTGGGAACATTACTCCCCGAGGGTTGTATTTTAAGTACATTGCATCATGAAGCATAATCTGAGTAAACTAGAGCCTATATCTTTATACATAGGCACACAGTAGTGAGCGTATGCCAGACTCATGCAGGTGTGGCATGAAACTGTGTCTCTAAACAGTTCTGGAGACAATTAAGACAGGCTGATTAGAACACCTGCAGCCAATCAAGAAGCTGCTAGAATCAATTAAGGCAGGCTAATCTGGGCACCTGGGTTTAAAAAGGAGCTCACTTCAGTTTGTGATGCATGTGAGGAGCTAGGAGCAGGAGGCACTAGGAGCTGAGAGTGAGAACGTGTAGTGTTGGAGGACTGAGGAGTATAAGCATTATCAGACACCAGGAGGAAGGTCCTGTGGTGAGGATAAAGAAGGTGTTGGGAGGAGGCCATGGGGAAGTAGCCCAGGGAGTTGTAGCTGTCGCACAGCTGTTCCAGGAGGCACTCTAGACAGCTGCATTCCACAGGGCCCTGGGCTGGAACCCGGAGCCGAGGGCGGGCCCGGGTTCCCCCCAAACCTCCCAACTCCTGGTCAGACACAGGAGGAGTTTACCTGGACTGTGGGTTCACAAAAATGTCCAAACTGAGGGCTGCTGTGAAGCTCCGAGGCAAGCAAATCCACCAATAAGCGCAAGACCCACCAAGGTAGAGGAGGAACTTTATCACAATGTATAACACTAGGAAATAATTAACACTGTGGGGCCAAATTTGCCATGGGGCCACTCCCTTTTGCAGCACAATTTTCACCTGCATTATTTTTGCCTGGACATTAGTTGTAGATGCTAATCTGAGTGCTTGCAACACACCAAATTTGGGTGTGAATCAGGCAGTTAAAGAGACATGTACTTAGATTTGCACCTGCTGTTCATTGTCTGGGTACAAATTGCACCCACAAAAGAAGAGCTGAGGGCCAGACACCTCTCTGTAAATGTACCCCATGTTTTTATATTGTCCTGGAGGGATTACTTGCATTTTCTCATTTAGACTGCTGAACTTGCCAACCAATGTATCTTCACAGAATTTGGATTACAAACAAATATAAAAATAGAAACCAACAATATTAACTTGATTTGCAGACAAATTCTCCAAGACAAGTTCTCCAATAAATTCCCCCTGCAGCAGCCCAGGATGGATACTGAGTGGGAAGGACACAAGTAGCTGGATTTCAGTCACTCGTTGCAGTGGCATCCATCTTCTGGCTGAGTTTGGTAGATTGGTGATTTATACACACACTAACGTCTTTCTGAAGTGGTGTGCCTGGGGAAGGGAAGTCCAGGTCAGCCTACAACGCAGCATCTCAAAGGAGGCCATGATGCTGGGTAATTAGGGCCTGATCTTGCGCCATTGTAGTCAAGGGGAGTTCTGACATTGACTCCAGTAAGCAGGCTAGAGCCCTTTGGGGAGCTGTATGCTTAGCAGAACATGCCATGTACCTTGTAGGAATCCAGATACAGCTAAGTGACTAAACTGATGTCCTGCTTGGTAACAACTAAGTACCTGAAGAACAGACGGGGATAGTGAGCTTCTGCAGCCCCTGAGCCTTAAACCACCAGCGGCAGCTGCCTTTGCCCCGCTCGGGAGCACATACCTCCAGACAGGTTGGAAATGTGCCTTCTGTTCTAGCAGACATGTTTGGCATTTCCCCTCTCAATCTTTTTCTTTTCTACACTCGCTCATCCCAGCCACACAGTGGGAGGAAGCAGCACCAAAAGAAGAGAAGCAAATTTTAAATTCTGCAGGAAAAAAACAAAACAAACAAAAAACCCACAAAACCTCCTATAGAACTTTGCTTGGCAAATGCCACCAGTGGCCACATTCTCTGACTTGAGTGGCACAAGGCACCTGCCAAATTCACACTTTTGCAGACCCCAGTGGTGTGATGGCACATACACAAATACTGACAGGAGGAGTTATCCAATTTCCATGTGCAAAATGCCCATTCACATGCAAGGAAGGTACATCTCATGTTTCTGAAGTCTCACCTTCTGCGATCTCTTTGGAGAACCTAGCCCTTAGTGGTAAGGAAAGTGGTAGCTAGAGCAGGGACGCCTGGGTTCTAGTCCCATTTCTGCCAATGACTCCCTGTGTTACATTGGCAGAAGTTGTTTGATTGTTTGTGCTTCTGCCAGCTGTATAATGGAGATAATAAATAGTGACCTACCATTTAGGGATTTGCAATAATTAATTGCTTGTATGTAAAGTACTTTGAAAGAAATGAAGGACACAAGAGAAATGCCACTGTTACTTAGCATATTACTAGATGAAAGTCAGAGCCAAGCTTTCAGCTGATTTCTCATTAATACTTCTGTCAAATTTGTGGTGCCTCCATTCTTCACAATGCAAACCCCTGCTTTGCCGCAGCTGTGCGGGGACACATTGACTTGCTTGCATGCTTTTGCAGATGCATGACTGGCAGCCACAAAGCAGATTGTCCCTACAGGCTAACAGTCCAATTCATAGAGATAGCATTGGAAGGAAGTCACATCAGTTAAAGCAGCCAACTCAAAGCTTATGGGATCACTTTGTATAACTGCAGAAATTATCACAAAAAGTGGGGGAAAAAGATAAAGATTAAATTTGGGCATTAAAAAGCAGCCAGGTACCAGCATCTTTTCCCTCTGTAATTTCTGTTTCTGCTCTCTAGATTATTACTGCACTTGGTTGTGTGGCTTCTTAAGCTTATCTTCCTGTAATGCACTTGTGCATTTTCCACTAGGAAATGTCTAATCTCAGCATATTTTTAATTGCTTAGTTTCAAAGAAAAGTTATTCTAACATATGTCTGAAGATTTAGCTTTTTAAATTAAGCCCTTAGAAGATCAGAGAGTTTAGGATTTAAGGGAGGGGGAGGAAACTCAGAGAAAAACCCAACTCATGTTTCATCAACTGGCTTTTCTGAAGTAAACTCTGATAACACTGATTTAAACTTAAAACAAAAGCTCTGATCTTTCTTCATTTCCAGATGCAAATCCCCCCAGGCGCCTCCCCCAAGCTCTTATTTTCATCAAGGTTTAGGACATCTGTAGCTTACTTAGCATTTCACCTCCAGAATTTTAGGGAATCATAGAAACTGGAGCTGAAAAATTTCCATCAAAGCCATCTTCCCTGGAACCAGTACAGGACAGAACTTGCAGGACTGCCCCTCAGCTTATTCTTCAGCACTCTGGCCCCTATTACTAGCCTTTATATTGTAGGGCACTTGTCATACAGAGATATAGATATATCTAGCGGGCACTATACAGATGGTTAGGTAGTCACAGTTCCTGCGCTAAAGAGCGTACACACTCAATATGCAGTGAACTTACTACACTTTCAAAGCGTACCATAGAGTATGCTTTAACTGCAGAGCTACTACGCTTGAAGGGTTTGTGTGGTGTGTATGCAGGTCATTTCAATTAACTCAACCCCAAATTAGTGCATAGTAAACCCCACCTCCTTCCCCTGTGTAGACAATCTTTAGAAGGCAAGGAGTGAGGGAAAGGGAATATTACAAAGTAGAATTGCCTGGTCCAGTTTTAGCTATCCAAATGCTGATGCTCCCTGTATCTTGCATGTGAGACTATTGCCAGTGAAGTAGATCTCACTCTTGCGTATTTCTCCTGTTATTCAGGCGAAACAGGCTTTACCTCAATTTCCCCTGGTTACGTGGATCATCTCACCATGAATTCCATGAGCACCTGCATGGAAGAGGAAGGCCAGGATTTCTAGCTATTACAGTCAGTCAGGGTTTTACCACTCACTGGGGCAAGTCATTCCACCTCCTTCTGGGCCTCGTTTTCCCTGCCTGTCTGATGGGGATAAGAGTACATGTACACTGCTGTGCTTAATTTGTGCCAGGGCTGAGCCACGGCACCTCTGGGCTTGGCTCATCACTTATGAAAGTAAAAAAAAAAATTTGTTTGAGACCCAGCACCTTTTTCATTACAAAGTAAGCCCTGGTGTACTGCCCTGCCCAGCGGCTTGGTGAGGCTTCATTAGTTACTGTTTGTTAAGTTCTCCAAGGTCCTCAGCTCCATGCAGATTGTTGTTCTCCATTCCAGTGTTTCTCTGCTAAGCCAAGGCTGATTTCTTCAGCTCAGGGGTGCCATGCTGTGCAGTGTTCACGGTGACATCCTCCTGGTTGGACACAGGTCAGACTGGTGAATGGCAGGCTGCATGCCCAGAGTTTTCTACACTGGCAGAGTTCCCTGTAACAATCATCTCCTCTCACTGAAAGGAACTACAGTGAAGTGGAAAAGGTTCGTTTCCCAGCAACCAACTAATTGACAGCTTATTGTTCTATCTGATATGGAGTTACACCAGGGGTGACTTTAACCCACTGGATATAGAATAATGTGCCTTCATACCGAGAGGACTTCAAGCCTACATTTCCAAAAGGCCACCTGATTTGTACCAGAAGTTGATAGGACTGCTCTGGGATAGCTCTTGTCCTACCTTATAGGATATTCAGAGAGAATGGTGATAGGCAAATCCTCCTCCCCTTCAGACCAAGGACCTGTGGAGTCCCATAAAGCTCAGTCCTCCTTCTCCAACTCTTTCGAGACTTATGGGGAACTATGAAATGCCATGGCCTCAAATGCCAACAGCACAGAGGACAGCATCTATATATCATCACAAATAGCCTCATCTCCCTCTGCCTGGCTGAAGAAGAAACCAAGCACAACGCAGTTGATGCTGGGAGAAGACGGAAACACTTTGGAGACCTACCAATTATCACCTTGCCCTGCATCAAAGGTCTCTGCTGAAGATGGTGACATCAGCCCTCCTGGACTCCTTGCTGCTGATGAGCACATGCCACACTGTGATCACAGACATTGTTCTCTTTCATTTGTGACGAGCCAGAAAATGAGCCACTTCAGCTTGGCAAAGAGACCTGCCTGCAGAGATCAAGGCCCTCTGACCCTCCAGGCTGGGCTCCCTGCCTCTCACTGGATCTAGATATGAAGACTCCAACATCAGGAAAGCATCAGTAACTCCAGAATGCAGCAGCCTTCTCCTCAGCAACTCCAATCACCAGGAGCACTTCATTCTCCCCAACTCCTGATGCGCTGCTCACTACCCTGGCTCCCTGTGGAACACGGCATCAAATTCGAGGTCTCAGAGCTAAGCTTCAAGGCCTTTGAGGGGATCGTCCTGAGACGTCACAGGGAGAGGCACCCTCTGAATAACACCTCCCTCACAGCTGCTTTTCCTCAGGAAGAAAGGAGCTGCCAGCCTCCAGTGGAGCTTGCGGAAGCAGGGCTTTCCCGGCAACAGGGCCAAGGCTCTGGCACGCCTTACTGGGGAAGACCATAGGTCTCATGCTTCGAGCCCAGAGAGACAGAATGATGCAATTGTGCATGCAGTGACCATAACTGGGCGCACGTTCATGGTAACTTTATGCCTGTTGAGGCATGTAATTACGGAAAATGCAGGCCTAAGCAACATGAGCCCAAAAGCTCCATATTTTTGGTGTCTACCTTTAACAACTAACTCCGATAGCTAGGACACCCGTCACCTGAGACTCAGACCCAAATTAAAGTCAAGTCAAATGTTAAATACTGTCTTGCGTGCAGTAATGTATGAAAATGCCCAATCCAGCCTGTTCTAGGTGTATAGACACATGCAAAATCAGCCTTCAGTGCACATATGTATTGGATTCCCATTCTGATCATTGCCCATGGCAGATACAAGGAAAACACTGCCTTTTGGATTACAGCCAACATTGCTAGAATATTACTTTGGAAGGTGGGGGACATCATCTGCTGCTGATGCATCCATACAGTGACTACTATCAAAACAAATGGAAGTGACTGGTATATACCAAAAAAAGGATATACTCCTTGAGACTGGAGCTGTCCATCAGCACTGACATTAAGGGACACATTCAATTGGCTTCTGAAAGTATTTGCAGGTGCAGCCATGCATGTGTGTAAATACAAAGTTTCATGTGCAGAGATGCAGACTATTTACTGTCCATCAAATAGTGCATTTCCAGAAGCCCTTTGAAAATGCAGTCCTGAGCCCATGTAATGTAAATTGTAAAGCTTTGTCAAAAACCTTGGAGAGGCTGCCAACACTTTCTTACACAATTCCTCTGAAAGTAAAAACTGAGGACAATAGTTATTCAAGTAACACTACTAACTGAAGCTGAGAAGAGTGGGGGAGGGGGAAGATCTCTGCTAAGGGCAGTTGGGTTTGTAAAAAAATCTCATCAGTCCAAAAGAGCATTTGCTACCTGCAGGGAAAGCAGCATGCATCAGGGGACAAGCCCAGGGCTGGGGAGCAGGAGACATGTTCTCTTCTTAGCTCTGCTTCTTGTCTGTGACCTTGGGCAGGTCACTTAGCCTGTCTGTGGTGCCTCAGTTTCACTATCTTTAAATTGGGGGATGAGAACACTGATCTGCCTTTCCAAGTTTGCTCTGCAAAACCAGAACTAAGGAGCGGGGTTTATATGTGGGTCCTATTTCATCTCAATGCCCTACATTTGGGGTTGGCTCAGATAAATAGCTCCAGATTATGGCCCTTTTCTGAAAGCCAACCCCTTAGAACTGAGGAAACTCAGCCCTTTTCTTTGGAAACCTACCAACAGCTGTCATTTCTCTCTTTTGCAGGCAATAAGTTCTCTCCCACACACGCTGGTGTCCTGTTACTGTGTGTCTGGGCATATGCCCTGGTCTTTGCCGTAGCTCCTCTAGCCAACTGGGGCAGTTACGGACCAGAGCCCTACGGGACAGCCTGCTGCCTAAAGTGGAAAGCTTCAACCAGGGAGGCAATGATCTATATTGTGGCCCTCTTCATCTTCTGTTACCTCTTCCCCTGCCTTCTGATCCTCATCTCCTACTCGCTCATCCTTTGGACAGTGAAAGTGTCCCGAAGAGCCGTGAAGCAGCACATGTCACTACAGAGCAAAGCCAACAGCGTGCACAGCTTGATTGTAAAGGTAGGGCAATGGGGCGTGTGTGCAGCAATGAAAGCAAAGGGGCTTTGCTGGGAAATCTCCCACCACACACGGGGAAAGTCTTACTAAGAGGATACAGCATGGACTGGAATGCAGGACCCCTGGGCTCTGCTCCCAGCTCAGCCAGAGATTTCCTCCGTGACCTCAGGAAGGCCAACTCCCCTCTCTGTGCCTCAATTTCCCTGTCTGTAAAATGGGGATAATGATACTCATCCACCTTTGTGGCGCTCCTTAAGATCCTTGCATGCAAAGTGCTAAGTATGATCAATTATTGAAAACAAAAAATAACTGGAAAAAATAATCTGATTTGAGCCCGCTAAACTATTAGGAAAGTTCAGGCTCTGAGCCAGTTTGCTGCAGAATTCAGCAGCTTGAGCCTAGCTTCTAAGACAAGCTAAAACATCATACACTTTGTCTCTATCTCTTCTCCATTTGCCACTTACCAGGGTAGTGCCTGACACATGTCTTGTGGGAGCTGGATGATCTTGCAGGGGAAAGGACTCAATGATCTCTCACTCTTATAGTCTTCTAGTGCAGCTGGAACTCCTGCCCAGCTCATTGGCTGAAGACAGTGTGGCATTACACAGGATTTTCTTTACTGCATCAGGTCACTAGTACTTCAAGTCCAGCATTCTGCCTCTGCCAGTGGCCAATACCTCATGCTTTAGAGCCGTGGTTCTCAACCTGGCTTATGGCACACGGCTGCAACCCATGTGACATTCACAGGGCCACACAGGTAGTATGCATATTGTGTGGAAGTGGCTCACAATGGTAAATAGGTTGAGCTGCACTGCCCTCCTCTCCTCCATGCTGCTGGCCAATTGATCACATGTGCCTTTCTTTCCTAACACCAGCAGGGATCAGCTGATGCCAGAAGTATGAGGGTTCATTACCCTTTCCTGAGGAATTAATTGCTCTGTCAGCTGAGATGCCCTGAACACTGCCCAGGATTTGAAGGCCAGATTCTCAAACAAGCTAGGCATGCAAATATATGCCTAATATGCATGCACATGGCTAACTAGTTACATTAGGTCCACAGTTATCCAGTTTGATTGCACAGCTACAGTAAATGCACACACATCTGAGGCTTGCAGTTGCTGAGTCACTGGAAGATCTGGCCCAAGCATATCTAGGCAAACTCAGTAGAAGACTAAGAATTCTGAAGCCACTTGCACCTCCCTAGAAATAGGCCCAAACCAAAAGCCAGATGCTATGTCCTCAAATTTTGGGTGAAATTTGGATCTGAACCTGGCTCCAAATTTTGAAGCTGTGTCCTATTTCTGTTCCTCTCCAAAAGGAAAAAAATATGTACACTATTATCCAAATACCCCTTAACACTCTGGCAGTCAAGATACACAATGGAGGGGTGGGAAAGCGTGGCTGATAAATAACTAACTGAGAACATGAAAATAGGAAGGGAAAAGACGGTTGTTGCCATTTCCCTGCATAGTGACACATGAAAGAAACACACAGGATCATGACTGAAGAAAAAATTCTTATCAGATCAGCAACAAATGATCTTGTCTGAAACTATTCCATCCCTCCCCCACATTCCCCAGGCACAAACCATTAAAACAAAGGGAAGTGCAGGCTGAAAATATGACCCCGCCTCCCTTCCGTATCTCAAAATCTGAGCATCTCCTGACTATCTAGCAGCAGAATGGACTGTTCCCAGAGCTGCCTTGATTTGTTGGCAAACACATTCTCCTTTTATTACAGAGGAGCTTGGAACCAGGATGGCAAAGCCACCTTCACCAGTGATAGATGAAGGCAGCGTCCTGGAGGCAATATACAAACATGTTAGGGTCTTGCTCACTCAATAGAATACTGGTTTGTTTGGAATTCTGAGTCAAGCATTTGAACGAATCCACGAGTCCATATTTCTTTGCACCTAAAATAATGAGACTCCTTGAAGGCTTCTGAAAAGTAGAAGTATTTACCAAGCCAGATTAATTCTCCAGGTGTTTATATTTGTGCTGCTAGTAATACATCCCTCCTCCACCTCCTTATTTAAAGCCATCAGATGGATTTGTTTTCATATTAAATTACATTGAAAATAATAAAAAATGCTGCCTTCATGACTCACTGTTCCCCAGTCTACAAGCTAATACTGTAATTTACCAGGGGGTGGGGGAGAAGTCTGTCAAAAGAATTGATACCTTTTTTAAAGGAAGAAAATGTGATTCTCTAACAGACTCAAATGTGCATGTGGTATTGGAGGAAGGATGGACTTGGGGTGAAACCACCGGACCAACACTCAGCTCCTAGCCCTGCCACTAACTTTTGTTTGTTTGTGCCTTTGTTTCTCATCTGTAAAATGCAGGAAATAATGCCCCTTCCTCCTCCCCATTTGTTTGCGGTCTCTCGATGATACATTCTTTGGGATAGGGACCGTCTCTCTGCACAACAGGGCCCTGTTCCAGTTAAGGCTTTTTGGTGCGACTGTAATACAATAATGCTTCTCAATCCCAAAGAGCTTATTATGTTCAGCCTACTTGTGCTTTTTGCTTTCACATCTCATCATGATAAGGAAAGTCTCAGCATTCTTAACCTTTCCCCACCAAGCATCCTATGCAATGAACAGAATGATATGGTTGAAGCAACTAATGTATCTGAGCTGTAACATGCTGACTTGCAATTTAATCATTTACATATGAACCTTCCTGCACGTCCAAGCATATCACAGCTTTTTAGATCATAGCTATTTAAATAAACAGAGGAGTAGGGCTCTCAAACTGTGTTCAAAATACCACTCCAACTGACATCCATCCCAACATACAGCTAGGGTTAAGACTTCGTAGCAGGAGAAGGCAGACAGGGGATCTCTCACACACACCACCTGGTTTCTTTTCAGCACCACAGTCTCTCTCAAGAACTATTTCCTGCAGTTAGGTCTCCTGACCACACAAACATATCTAGTGCGGATGGTCTGTTGGCAACTGGGAGGGAATATTGAAAAACAGAGACCCATCTAACTATTGTGCCAGGGGTCCGTGGCATCACTTCTCCCCTGAGACACATTGCTGCAGATGGGATAGCAGCCAAAATGCTCACTGCAAAGCTAGGAGCTGTCTTTATTACTATTCTTTGTACACATGTGTATGCTACAGAGGAGCTGTTGAGGAAAAGTTTGATCTGGAAGGGTTGAGCCAGAGGGCTGACTCTGGCCATTAGGGGCCATGGCTGAACGGTTTGGGGTTAGGTTCAAAGTGTAACCTCCCATCCTCTCAAAGCTTAGAGATGCTTGGCCTTGGGATTTTGGCATAGGCCTGTGTGCACTTCAGGAGGGTTGTGGCGGGGGGGGGGGCACTATGCTTCATACCATAGTCATTTCCTTTTCTCTTCCAGCTAAGCATTGCTGTGTGCATTGGATTTCTGGCTGCCTGGACCCCATATGCAATTGTTGCCATGTGGGCAGCCTTTGGAGATGCCAACCAGGTGCCAGTTCTGGCCTTTGCACTCTCTGCTGTTTTTGCCAAGTCCTCGACGACCTACAACCCTCTGGTCTATCTGCTCTTCAAACCAAACTTCCAGAAGTTCCTCTCCAAAGACCTGTCCCTGCTGCAGGCTATCTGTGCTGTCATCTGCTGCAGCCACCAGAGTGTTGTCACGCTCCAGTCTTTCCAGACCAGAGAGGGCAGAACCTCTGCCAGGCTCTCCACAGCCTTCCCTGAGTCCCCTGGGGCTTGCAGGAACTGCAATGACACTTTTGAGTGTTTCAGTAACTATCCTAGGTGCTATAAGCTCACCCAGCAGCCCGACCCTACAGCCAGGCCCAATCCCCTGGCAGACGGGCCTGCTTGCCAGCCGGCTCTAAAAAGGACCGTGCAGGTCATGGTGCTTGTTACAAGGAAGAAGTCGGGAATGGGGACTACAAGTGTGGCAGGAAACGTTCTGCCTTCAGATCTTGTGAAAGATCTTATCTGAGCATCCAGAGAGGCCAGGAGCTCCTGAGCAGGGCTAGGTCTCCCCCATCCTAGACAGCAGGGAATATTTTAGCCTCATATAAAAAAAAATCTGTTTATATGTCTGGTGGGTCCTAACCTGCAAGACACCCTTTATGCGATACAGAAAACTGTACACCAGCCTTCCATTTTTGCTGTTGCAATTTTGGGCCCACAATTTGTCCCTGCAAAAATGGACACTGGTGTCTGAAAATCTGACTATATATTACAATTATGGATGTTTCCCCTGAAATATGCGCCTCAGGGCCCTTTATCTTTGGTTTTCCATATTCTGGTGCTTTGATGGCCAAGCATTAACTTTATTCTCTTGAGAAGTATTGTCTAGCATGCAGGGCTGGGAGCTAGAAAGTCCTGAGTTCTGATCCCAGCTCAGATACAGATTCCTGTAGCCTTTTACAACCAAGTCACTTAATCATGTCAGTATTCCCACTGATCTACCCCACATGGGATTGTGAAGATTAAGTAGTTAATGTTTGCAAAGTGCTTTGACTCTAAAGAGACCTATATAAGCACTAAGTATTATATTAAATCTTGAGACATCACTCTGTGCTTATGTCATATTACCCAATTCTCTCACATTAATGCAAACCACCACCATTAATATAAAATAAAGTCCTGTCCTACAGATAAGGATTTGGGTCGACAATGATCCTATTCAACTAATACAGATTTCGTATGCTGCTCCCCACAATGTGAACAGCGAGACTGCAACTGCATGACATCCATTTAGATGGATTTGCAGTGACGCAAGACTGGGCTTTATTGTCCATTTAGCTTTTTAAACATGTAGGCAAAACATTCCTAGGGGAGGGGACTGGGGTAGAGGAGAGCAGAGTAGTTATCAAATGGTCTGATCCAAAGCCCATTGAAGTTGATGGAAAAAAATCATGATTACGTGCTGAACTCTGTCACAGGGCAGCTTACAAGGCAGAAAAAGATGGAAGCGAGAAGCCCGTGCACCAATCGGGTCAGCTCGCATTGTTTCCAGAACTCCACCTTCTAATGGCAAAACTGAGAGAGTGTGCACAAATACGACACATTTCTATATGTACTCCTGCATAAGCACTGCAAGGAATGCAGTTTACTAGAACATTTGGATAAATAAGGGAATCCCAAAACAAGAATATCCTTCTGTGACAGAAGGAAAGACTGCTACGTCCTGGATATATACAAAAGGATCGAACGCCAGAAATGCCATGTCCAAGAGAACCCAGACTGGAGAAAGAGTGGATACATGGAAGACACAAAGAGATGCCCAATATCTTTACTATAGAGTTGGCTATTGGAATTACATATCCCAAACCATAAAACAAACTGGGGAAATGAAAGAAATACAACACCCTCAGGAAAAACTATCTTCAGCACATGGAACACTAGCTACCATGTTGTACAATATGCAAAATATATTTCTGAGATCCTGTAGAAACTCTGTGGGTTACCAGGAACACTAATCAAATGAGGAGTGAGAGAAAATACACACTGGAAATGGAGCAGACAGCCAGGTAACTCATACACATTCTGGATGCACTGAAACCAATGCATCTTAGAAGAAGTTACTGGCTAAGAAAAATGTCCACCCTAAATACAGGGTGGGGGGGAAGAAAATGCCTGCCCACAGTTGCTCCAGCCTTGCAGTGGTCCAACTCATCTTGTGACTCAGCCCTCCAGCCAGACCACTTTTCATCCCGCCCCTTCGAGGATAACAAAATCCAACAAACAATAATCTCATGGCCTCAAGATGAGTCTTTGGCCCAAGTCTGGACTCATTAGTATTACCATCACCCCCAGTCTCTGGGGCCTTCAACCAGTTTTTCCAGTGGCTGGTAGGGAAACCCAGGCTTTCCCTCTGTTCTAGGTTCCAAGCCAGGGACCTTGTATTAAGCAGGCAAGGTCTGTCTACTCAGGCCCTCTGCTTCTTCCTACCTCAGCTATCTGCAGGCCCCCCTAATAGCCCCTTCTTGGACTCATCATGTAGCAACATTGCTCACACCTACTCCAAGGGCTCAGGCTTCACCTGTCCTTCAGGGCTGTGGTTTGCAGGATTCCCTTTAGAGTTCTCTAAAGGATCCCAAGCCAACCATATAAACTTAAACCACCTCTGCCCCCACTGGACTTGAGCTTCAGTCCTTTAGAAATCCTCCCTGATACTCTGCTCTTCAGCTGAACACCAGCTCCTCAGGGCTGCCTCCCTGGAGTCATATCCCCCTTTTGAAATCCACCATGGGTGCTAACTCCCTCCTATTCCCTCTCCCTTATTTTCTACCAGAGCAATCTCAGAGAGCAAGAGCACACAGGATCCTCTGTGACTGAGCTTTCTATGTCCTTTTAAGGAACACCTGACTCATCTTCAGGTGGATCTGCTAATTGATCTACTTACCACCCCTACAGGTGCCAGTAGACAGGCCAATTGAGTTCACAGGCTCCTGTTAACCCTCTCAGGACCAGTGTGGGATTTACACTCCATCACAAGGGAAGGTGGGGGAGGGGGAAGATAATACACGTTTTTTAGCAGCAAAGGACCAGATTTTGATGCCCCGTAACCCACACTCACATTGAATTGTACCTTACTAACACAATTGGCTATATTGATTTCAGTGGGGCTACATGCAGGGTAAGGATCTACTGAGTGTGAGTATGGGTGGCAAAATTTGGCCCTAAATAAACAGATTCTCCCAGCCACTGGAAAGACAGAGCAGCTCAGACACTAAGAAAATGGCTCACAGTATCTGCACTAATATTCAGCTGGCCAGATGCCTAAAGAACACCCCACCCCCACCCCCGGCCAAAAAAAGTACAGAAACTGCTTCTAGACTAAATTTAACAAACACAATTAAAACAAGACTGCAAAATTCTCCCCCCTCGTTTGACTCTTATTACTTTAATGTAGCATTCAGGGCTGGGAGGCATCATTCACAGCATCTATTCCCAAGGTTGCCATTCAGTTCTTACATCACCTTGGGTAATTCACATCACCGCTCAGTGCCTCAGTTTCCCCATTTGTAAGATAGTTTAGCCTCTGTGAAAGCCTGATTATCACTAAGGTTTCTAAAGTGATTTTAGATCCTCAGATGAAAGGGGCTATTGAAATGCAAAAACATTGTTGATAGGATTCTTATTTTCCAGGATCTTTAAGTATCTACTTCTGTTTCATATTAGGAAATGTAGGATTGTCATAAATCAGAGTAACTCTCAGAGCCAGTGACTGGGTAACAGCTGCTCCAGTCAATTTCACATGGAGGTAGATGGGACACTAACTACTAATAAGAAATGCAGGAGCAGAATTGCCAGTGCTAACTGTTCAAAAATCCTGAGTCAGGTCCCAGAAATCCAGGAGATTGGCTTAAACATTCTGAGATTTAAATAAAATTTGGGGTACTTTATATTTCCCTCTGGTTGCTGAGCCTCCATGAGGTTTTCAAGCTTTTCTCTGTAACCATAAGTATGAAATAAATAAATAAAATGAAAAGTGAAATGCTCATCTAATCACATGAATCTAGGAGCTGGAGCTTTAAGAAAAACACCAAATATTGTGAAATTGTTGGAAACACTGTGAAGAGTCACCTGGCAGAACAAGGAAAACATTCTGAAAACCCTGAACACCCATTAGACCGCATCATGACAATTGGCCCATGGACAGAGCAGAATTCAAAACGGAAAGAGGTTGTTTTCACGATCTACTTTGAAACCCTCAAGTGAAGGGCATGGTCTCTCTGGGTCTAAGCTGCATTAAGGCCTCTTCACACCCCTCTGGTAGTGCAAATGGGGTTCGAAAGCAACCAGGTCTCCTTAGCTGGGGACTCTTCTCTGCTGGGAGAATCTTTAGCTGGCATAGAACAGATACAGCCAGCTTATACCACCCCATGCCGCCTCCCAGGGTAGGGAGTATGATGGAGGCAGATGGGGGTCTGCTCAGAATGCACTGGGCTCCAGTAATCCCTAGCAGACAGATATTGGCTCCCGGAACCCAGAATAATTTTGAGCAGCTCTGAAATAGTTTGAGGCCAGCATGGAACCGGCCCAAGGTCAGGGAGCTGTGCTGCTCTGAATCCAGCCTTCTATGCTCTCACATAATTTTGTTTACCACTGAAATCATGATGCTCCTCACATAGCTCCTTTCACCACAGGAGCTCACATTACTTTGCAGTCAGCAAGACATTTAGCCTTCCCACAGTCCTGTGAGATAGGTAAGAATTGTTATACCTATCTGCAAAAGGGTCAGCCAAGAAGCAGAGATGTCAAGAGACACTGTTAAGGTCACAAAGAGTCAGTAGCGCAGGTGGGAACAAACCCAAGCTCCCTCATGTAGTGATTAGAGCAAGCTGCCTTCCTGGTCACATTTATGAGCTAATCCTAACAGTGATTTTCTACATCAATTTTTCAGTAACATTAGTTAATTAACAAAACTACCCTGCTCCACAATCCATTCAGCAGCACTGCAGGGGAGTGGCATTAGACCATTGATGCATTTAACTGGAATGGTAAATTATTTTCTCTCTAGTGAACTATTGGCAAATACCACCTCACATACACAGTGCTACTGTGATAACATGTTGCTCTGTATTCTTTCCACAGCACACAATAAATTACTTGTCTTCTATACTCTGTAATCTGATTCTTACCTTTTTCTCATGGATTATTCTCTGCAGATACAGATATTGCTATTCTCTCTGAGCAGTGGAATATTGCTATCTTTTCTTAGCACTGTGTGGACTTCTCAGTAATGCTAATACTTTATGCTTGTGTAGCAGCATCTGTTATTCAGAGAGCACAAACCACTTTACAAAATATTAATTAATTTGAGCATCTTACAAAAGAGAAAAGTATTATCCCCATTTTACATATAGGGAAATTGAGGCATGGGAAGGTTAAGGGACTTGCCCAAGGTCACCCAATCAATCAGTGGCAGAGCAGGGAATACAAGTCAGGCATGTGGTCCAAGTACTGTGCCTTCACCAGGACTATAATTCTGGTGCATACTTCTCCTGCCCCAGTTCACAGAGTTTATCCAATAGTGCCTAAAACATCTAGGGCTGAGAATAGCCATAGGATAGAAGAGGAAAGCAAAGCTCAAAATTCCCGGGGAGAGGGAATTACACTCTGTGCAGGAAACAGGAAGGAGGAAAATCATCCATCAGCTGATAAGATGACACACAGTCCAAAAGGTTCTTCTGTAATTTGATATTGGCTATGGATTGGGGCTTCATGTGATATAAATTTGTGAGTGTCTCATTTCCACTGAGGAAGCTCATCTGCCTCAAGAAAGTGTCTCTCTCCACTAGGCCGATACTGTCCGAACACATGACTTACAAGGAGAGGCTGAGGGAACTGGGATTGTTTAGCCTGCAGAAGAGCAGAATGAGGGGGGATTTGATAGCTGCTTTCAACTACCTGAAAGGGGGTTCCAAAGAGGCTGGATCTAGATTGTTCTCAGTTGTAGCAGATGACAGAACAAGGAGTAATGGTCTCAAGTTGCAGTGGGGGAGGTTTAGGTTGGATATTAGGAAAAACTTTTTCACTCGGAGGGTGGTGAAGCACTGGAATGCGTTACCTGGGGAGGTGGTGGAATCTCCTTCCTTTGAGGTTTTTAAGGTCAGGCTTGACAATGCCCTGGCTGGGATGATTTAGTTGGGGATCGGTCCTGCTTTGAGCAGGGAGTTGGACTAGATGACCTCCCGAGGTCCCTTCCAACCCTGATATTCTATGATTCTATGATCAAATTCCAATTTGGGTCATTATATTCTTCCTACTTACATTTTTCTAGCAGTTTCTATTGCACACAGTATCCTCCATGTCCTGTCCGTAGACTACTGTGTAGTGTTGCTATGGATTGTTGAACGGTTGCTGCACTTTAACCCAGAAGTGGCTTCACCCCTATAGTGGAGAAAGTGATTGCTGTACATTGACAGTAAATCAGTCAGCAAGGCTTGTAACGGTACTCTGGGATCCTGCTAGATGAAAGGTGCTTTCTACATGTATGATTATTATCAGCTTCTGCTACATAAATGTAACTAGCATGTGACAGCATGCCAGTCATGTGAATGGTAGCATATGCCTTTGTCCTTCAGTGGTCTCTGCTTAGCCTCTTCTAACTAGTGATTCCCAATGATGTGAGTGGGTTTGTGAACAAGAATGGGGCTCAGCTTTTCAGAACTTAGTGCACATATACTCCTCCCCCTGGTACTGTGATTTCATGTACATGTGCAAGTGACTGGTTAGACATTAAACTGGCTTTGTACAAATGGAACAGGTCAAGTTCTGAAAATCTGGGCTTTGGTTTCTATTCATGCTCTGCAAAAACTTACAATATTTGCAAAAGTTGGGAAAAAAATCAGGGCAGCAAACAAAGACAACAGCCAAAGGGAAACCAAGTTTCAAATGTTTGCAGCTATCTGTGTGTCGCAGCTATCTGTGTGTCACAGCCACCTTGGCCAGTCCAGACAGCGAATCCCACCTGAGCCAGGTCAAGATCAGTCAGTAGTTGCTACCAATGTTCCCCTTAATTTTTGACAGGCTGTGTGCGCAAAAAATTTCTTCTGTGCAAATTTTTGTGCGCACAGTGTTTTGCCATGTGCGCGGGGTTTAGGATCTGTGTGCGCGCGCACATGCACAGCTTACAGGGAATAGTGGTTGCTACAGAAATATGTAGGGCTACTGCTGGGAATGCCTCCATCACAGTGACACCCCTGCCCATGAGGAAATACCTAACGCTCTCTTTCTCTGTTTAATATTCATTGTCTTGCAAAAATTGTATGTTTTTAAAATAAATTTACTCCTGCAAAACTTGTATTGAAGTCAGTTCAGTTAGCCTGGTATTCACTCTCCTGTATAAAAGACAGCTCTCAACCTTCTGCTCAACTAATGTAACTGCTAATGCAAGTCCTCCCGGGCATGAGAATACGGAAATCTCATGGATTAAGAGCACTATATCAAGAAGATGGTTGGAATGGCTCATTTGTTAGTAGTACTAGCATTGCTGGGAGAGAAATTCTTCTCTAAAATTTCAGCCCTTATCGAAGGGACATATCCTCAGCCAGCTAATTAGCCATTCACCCCGCACTATTCCCCATAGACATTGAGCCCAGTTTTGACTCACTCACATCCATGTAACTGCAGTGAGACAGTGGGGTGACACCAGAAGAGAATCAAGCCAATTAAGATACCATTGAGTATCAAAGGCTCATACGCTCCAGACAAGGGATCGGCGCAATCGGGTCCAAACCACTGGGCAGATCAGTTCAGGATTGTTCCTTCCCATTTATTCTTCTGAGCTTTGTCTAATGCAGTATATGTAATTCCTCAAAAAAGCTGGGAGGCCACCACTTCCCTTGGGAGACCACTCCACAGTCCCCTTGATCTCCCCATAAGGAAATATTTCCTCAGGTTCAGGCTGAAATAGCAACATGGAAAGCAAGTCTGGGCCCCTTTCTGGCTGGATGTGAGGAGCGAGCTTGCCTGCGCTAAACGGCCTCACTTAGGCTGCAACACTATGAGCAAGAGGAGGCCTCTAAAATTGGAGGGGCAGGGCCAATAGGTGGGCAGCACACATTATTATTTATAATTTTTATGAGCTCGGGGCCCCATTGTGCTAGGAGCTGTGCATACACATAGCGAGAGGCAGTCCCTGCCCCCAGAGTTTACAGTCTAAATGGGAAGACACACAGGAGGTAGGAGGGGAAACAGAGGCACAAAGTGGTGAAGTCCAAGGTTACAGAGCCAGTTAGTGCAGAGCCGGGAACAGAATCCTGCTCTCCCAACTCCCAGTCCAGTGTCCCATGTGCCAGCCTGTGCCACTGGGCTTTAGCATGGTTACATTTTACTGCCAGGTACAGGGCTCCTTTCTCCAGTCTGTCTCTGTTTTAATCAGCTCTCCTAGCAGCCACAAGTCTGGCTCTGCAGGACCTTCTACAGCTGTCAGTGCAATTGCCCTTGCTCAGTGATGCGTGGCCAGTGAAGGGCACCCACTTGGATTTCAGGCAGGGGAACAAACTCTTGAGCTGACAACTTGTTTTTGCTTTTGGGCAAGGCACAAGCATTTCCTGCCGTCTCCAGAACCAACGAGCAGAACAGGCCATCTGGCCTGACAGACCACAACAGGGGATCAGCTGCTCCTGCCAACCCCAGGCCCGCTGCGGTGCCTGTTCAGCTGTGGTTTGCGAGTACTCCCGTGGGCGCCCTGAATCAGGGAACATTCTGGTTCCCAAACTTTTGGGAGAGAGGAGCACGAATCAGCCGCTGCTCCTGCACCTCTGTGCTGCGGGCCCAACCCTGCCAGCCTTGCTCACAAAAGCAGTCCCAGTCATGCAATGCCATTCACCTACCCACTCAAGCACCTGCCGACATTACCCTCTCAGAAAGGTCACTCGGGGTTATCTAAAAACCAGAGGCTCCTGAAAGCAGCCCCAGAAGGAAGATCTCACCAGGTACCTCTCAGAAGACGCTCTGGCAAACCACACTGAGGAGGGAGAAGGGAGCTGGATTCCTGAGCCTGCATGGACCTTAACAGCTTTGAGTTCCCACAGGCAGGTTCTGATTTACTGTTACCTCTTCCCTTTGAGCAGACAATTAACTAAACTCTCCATTTGACCTCAAGGTGCAGCTGCTGCCGAGGGCCTGTGACCTGGCCTCAGCTTGCTGCTCTTTCCCCAGGGGATGGTGATGAAAGCTACCTGCAAAGACCAAGCTCTGGAAATTGACCTTGAATTGCGTGTCCTGAACAGACTCCCTTTTCCTTCCGAGCACCATGCCGCAGCCTGGGCCCTGGCGTGAGGTCCTCTGCTCCGTGTCCCTCCCAGCTGTGAACTTCACTCTTGCCCCGTGCTTAATTTGTAATGAAAGAGGTGCCGGGGCTCAACCAATGAGGTGCTAGGGGTCAAGCAACTTTTTTTACTTTCATAGCTGACGGTTCATAGCCCCAGCGGTGCCGGGGCTATGAACAGGCAAGCCCTGGCACAAAGTAAGCACTGCCCTTGCCCCTATTTTCTCAGTCATTCTTCCCAGTGCTAGTTGAATCCAGAGCTCTGTAGCCCCTCCCCCATCTGGGGGGGCAGGCCTTTTGTTCTGGTGAGCTTAGGTTTTATAGGCCCTGGTTCCCAGGGAACGAGGGGTTAACCTCAGCTGAGCTTCCCCCGTCTTAGTGCAGAAACATTGTACATATGGTTGCCCAGGCAGGCTGTCCTTGGAGTGGGGTGGGCATTTTGTCTGGCGTTGTAGGACTGGGCTGAAATTCCGGCTGGAATTGCTCTTGGGCTCCTCTGTTTGTTTCTGTACCCTTATTTTCACATTATTCGTTGAGGAACAGACCTTGCTGCCTCTCTCTGAATTCCACCCCACAGCATTGCCCACTAACTCATTCCACCAGCCTTCGCAAGCCAAGCTTCCTTGGAGCTGTCGGCAATGCTATTTCAGACACCCCCACTTGTTTCTGCAGCACCCCCAGCCCAGGGAGTGAGAGCTGGCTTCAGCACAGGCTCATGGCTGCAGAAGGCTCTGAATGAAGCACCTCAAGGAGAGGGCTCTGAAATGGGGCATGCATGCGATCATGGCCCGCTGCCCCTTGCTGGGTGCAAAGCATCAGCTCACTTGCTTAGCCCTCCCCTTTATCATTATTAGCGTGTGGCAAGATGCAGAATATTCCTCTCTCTGTGACATGGTCCCTGCTCGGAGGCGTTTACAGTCTGTGCCGACGTGGGCCGTGTTCCCCCACGTGCTGGGGTCTGCGTGGTCAGAGTGTGCTCCCAGCTCATTACAGTGGTAGGATTCCCTTAAAAGAATGCTACACAGGTCCGGGGTGTTCTTTCTCTTCTGGTGCTTTCCCCCTGCTGCCTGATTCAAAACCTGTGCAATCTCCTCTGGCCAGACGGCACACAGCTGCCCTGTCCGTTTGCACTGCATTCATCTACAGGGCAAGCTTTGCACTCCAAAGGAAACAACTGGTCCCAGCTGTCTCGGACCCACGCAGACTAGAAGATGGGAAGTCCTATTTTCCGGCCTGGGGATAGAAAGGGAATAAACAGCCTGAACACGCTAAAGAGACTCATTTGGTGGCAGACAAGGCAATCAGTTAGAACTCCTCAGCAGTGCAGCAGCATGTTCACCCTTCAAGTCAGGAGCACATGAGGGACCGTCCGCATCTCCTCTCAGGTTTATAGGTCTAGGTTTAGCTCTCCTTTGAAAAGAGACGTGGCCTTGAGTTACTTCTGAAGAACTGCTGCTCCTGGTTGTGTGAATAGGACTTTGTCTCACTGGATAGCTATTAGCTGCCCATCGCTGACCTGCAGGGAGGTATCTCAGAGCTTAGCATGTCCAGGGCAGACCAACAGGGGTTTTGTAATAACCCCAGAGAACAAGGCTGTTGAACTAACAGATCAACACAGGCACTGGCTTGTTGTCAGATCCAGCAGGCTGCAACCCTCCCAAACCTGGAGACATAAGTAGCCGCACCTGTTGTTTCTCAATAAAAATTATTAAACTTTTCCTCTCAGCCCAGTGAGCCTCCCCATGAAACCTGCTCAGCCTAGAAATAGAGGCACCGTGACGGTGTTTTTCTGAATTACAACTGCACTCATTCATTGCTCGTTGGGCTTGGGGCCCGTTGCAGCTGGTTATGTTTTCTTGCCATGGCTACTACCAGACAGTGTTGCAAAAATCAAGGCAAAATATCTTTGCAGAGCGAGGTCTGAATCCTCTATTGACACCCCTCCACAAACATTCCTGCCCCCTAGCTTCTGCCATGCTGAAGGATCCCAAAGCACACACAGTGACAAGCCAATCTGCCAGACCCTCATTTCCTCCTCTAGGTGAGATTAGCTCTTGGTTATTTGCTTAGTGCATTTAACCCAGCTGCTGTGCATGCCCAATGTAGGAATGACACTTAGCGCACGCAGCTATGTTCAACTTCTCAACGATATTGACAATCTTAATCCATCTGCTGTTGTCTCAAGGGACACGGTGTCATTTATCTTCTGCCACTCAGTGCTAAAAACAGACTGTGATTTCAGAAGGTTGGAATCCCAGAGTGCAGCAGGAGAGAAATCTCATCTTGAAACAAAACTATCCCTTCAACAGTGGCCCATATTTGTCTTTACTGTCTCATATCAACAGTCGCATAAAGGCACAAGAGTGACCTTTATGTCTCAAGAACATTCATTGGGCACACGGACACAGTTACAGAAGAGCACCGGAAGGGGAGGGACTGGCACCACACGGCCATTTGAGGGGCGTGACAGAGTGTTCACCCCCCACACAAGGCAAAGTAGTTTAATTTAGATAAATTAACTTTATATGCTGCACCTGCAGGAGGCCAGCACTCAATAAAGCCTAATGGAAGATGAAGTTCAGCTGGGAAGGAGAAGGCTGGGCCTGTATAAAGAGAGGAAGCTGTGACCAGAAGGGGGTTGCTGGGGAAATAGTCTGTTGTCATTTCCTGAGAGAAGAGAGGTTTGTTTAGGGCTCTAGAACCTAGTGAGAGGTGAAAGAGAAGAAATAGTCTGTAGTTATTATCTGGGAGGAGGAAGTTTGGGCTGAGAACCCTAAAGGAGATGGGGGGTGGGCAGAAGGGAAGGAAGAGAGAGTCCAGGGTCTGGGAGCAAGCAAACTGTAGTAGTTAGATGTAGAGCCCCTGTCTGGAATTGAGTAGTGGGTAGGCCTGGGTTTCCCTACCAGCTGCTGGACCTGTGGCCCAGGACCTGGCCTTGGAGCAGAAGACTTTGTCTGGAATGGTATGTGGACAGCTGATCTAGTGGGACTCTGATACCCAGGAAGGAGAAGTGACTTTGGTTGGAGAGCTGAGTCATGAAAAAGGAGCATTGTGAGTCCTGGAGAGTGAGAAGAGAAACCTTGTGGGCAGCCATTGCAAGGAGGGCATCAGACCTGAATGGCACTAATCCCCAGGTGCAGCCACAAGGAAGCACTCCAACAGTGAATGAACCCTGTTAAGGGGGATCCACAGACTTTACTGCTGTTTCTGATCCCAGATGCTAATTTTACATTAGTGTTGTAACCTGAAAGGCTATGGATCCAGCCTTGGTGCATTCTCAGCTTTGGGGATTCCCATCCCTCGCTAATCTAAATCTCTGGGTGAAGGATTAGACTCTGGATCAGTGTTCAGTGACTCATTTATAATGTGACATTTACATTCCCTTGTCTGGCTGAAAAGATTCAATGTGATGCATTTACTGGCATATGCTAGATCTGTCAGCAGCTGATCAAGCTATGGTACTGTGTGTACACGTGTGGTGATGAGTCACAGAAACTGGAGACTAGTCCATCCACCTGTCAGTGTAGCTCTGTTTCCCTAGAGCACATCTTGCAGGGTTCTGTCCTATTCAATTAAAACATCCCACGTGATGGCACTTCTGCTGGAAGAGACCATTCATTTAGCTGGCAGATCTTGCTGTCAGGAAGGTTTTCCTTTGCTTATTTTCATCCCCTTAACCCTAGGTTATTGCCCCTTCCTCTGCTGCATGTAATTCCTCTTCCTTATTGTTTCCAGCCTTCACATATTTATAAATTTATTGTGTCCTGCTAGTCTTGTCTTAGACTAGCCTGGCATTTTTTTAAAATTCTGAGGGTGTCAATTTCACTTCCCATTCTAAAGTCTTTGGTAATAATGTTTGGGCACATGGGTAACCTTAGTCACATGAGTTGTCCCATTGAATGGGGTCACCAGCAAGAGTGAAACTATGCGTTTGCAAGATTGGGGCCCTTAGATTGCACATAGGTAGCACGTCTCTTCCAAGGATCTCAAAGAACTTTACAAAGACAGATGAGTATCGTCCCAGAGTGGAAACTGAGGGACAGTGACACACCCATGTAGGGCTGGGCAGTACTAGTCTTTGGGGTGACAGGTACTATAGAATTACAGGCTATTATAAAGAGGAGGTAATATCTTTTATTGGACCAACTTTTGTTGGTGAGAGACAAGCCCTTGAGCCATACTGAGCTAGTATAACACAGCTTAAATGGCTTCAAGTACAAGCATGCTAATGTCCAATATTTATCCTCTTTTTAGCGAAAGGGGATAAAGAAGAATCCTTCTGCCTCCCTAGAGCTAAGGGCTGGTGCTTAAGGTACTGAACTGGAACTTAAGAGATCCGAGCTAAATTCCCAGCTCAGTCACGGACAACGTGTGTGACCTTGGGCTAGTCACTTATTTGTTCTGGACCTCCTTTCCCATCAATATAAAAGAAATAATGTTTCCTTTCTCCTGCCCTTTGTCTGTTTAGACTGTAGGCTTTTGGGAGCGGGACTGTCTCACTATGTTTGTACAGCACCTAGCACAATTGGGTCTCTATCCTGACTGGGGTCTCTAAGTGCTACCGTAAACTAACATAACTGCCCATGTGCTGCCTGCCTAGGGCTCAGCACTGCTGTGGTTCTGATTAACACCTGCTTCTGCACATCTTCCCAAAAATCTGCAGGGTGGAAAAGTCTGAGGGAGACTCAGTTCACCGGTTCCCTATTTTACAGCTTCTACCTGCTTATTAAATATCTGCTGATGAGAACAGAAATCCCTTTTGGCAGACTGGCTTTCCTTTTCTTTGCACTGCAAGTAAGCTGCAGCCACCAGCCTGGTCCTCCGATCTGCCCTGCAGATGGCGACCCTGGGTCCAGCTCACACTCTCACTGACCGGGGGGGGAGGGGGAATGTTGCAGCTAATGATTCCTGATCTGGCTTGAAAGGTGTTTAGGGTGATCTGAGATGAGACTTGACACACAGCCACAGGAGATGCTTTGGGGAGAAGGGAAAGCCTCCTGCAGCCAGGCATGGGTGTGGATTACAGGCTCTGTGGTATCTCCTGACTGGGACTCTAGTAACAGTGCTAATGCAGGAGACCTGGGGGGGAGGGAGGGTAAGCGGTGCTCTTGGAGAGCTGGGCCAGTTGGGCTTCAGGCAATGGAGTCTCACCCACTTACTTCCCTGGCATTGTGCCAGGAAGGAACTTGACTACCCCCCCCCCCCGGCGTGTTGGGCCACAATCCCCACATTAATACATTTTTAAAGAGCTGTAGCCTTAAATAAATGACAGTGAAGGTCAAGGGGGATGTTTACAGCAGGAGCTGGGGGGAGTGAGAGACTGAGACTTTTTAACCCTGTGGAGCAGACAAGGGGGAGAGAGACAATCCGGCCAACCAGAAGATGCTGCAGCTTCACGTTGAGGCCTGTCTGCAGCCATGTGCAAGACAGCAGGGGGACAGGAAAATGGCCGTCAGAAATGAGCATCACAACCCAATGGGCTCCCTTTGACATGGGCTTCAGAGCCAACATCCTCCCTGTGCCCAGCTCACTCACTGCATGCCACTTCCAGGAGCAGCAGGAATGGACATGCCTGGGTATTAGCTCTTCTGAGACCATCCTCCCACCCTTTCCCGTGGTGCCTTGCTGCAAGTCCTGAGGAAGAACAGGGGAGAGATGAGTGTCCAGTCTCTCCTTGGCTCTCTCTAGGGCATGTGATTCCACCAGTGCCCTTGGCAGCGTGTCCCAGTGTGAACGCCTGCCTAGGGCTCTGCCAGGGTTGCCCTGGAGCAGTGAAGCCCATCGCTGTTCTAGCCCCATAGATTCATGACTAATCATTGATCCTGCTCTGATTTCTACTGGCCCTTACCATATCTATAGACAGCTATCAGGCCTCCCCTAGGTCTTCCCCACAGTGCCCATACCCAGAGCTCTGACTTTCCAGCTCATGCATGGTTTTGTCTGCTCTCTGCCCAGCTCCCTCCAGTTTGTCCTCTAGACCTGAGCCCAGCTTCCCCCAGCAGCAGTACTTCCTTCTGGAAGAATAACTAATATGGAAACAGCGCCTGTCTCTTGGGACCTGGAAACAGCGATAGCAGGGGGAGGGTGGAATGAGTCCTCCACTTCTCACTGGAAACTCCCCTCTGGAAAAGTAGCATCCGTGACGGCAAGTCGTTCCCCCCCCCCCCAAAAAAAAAAAAAAAAAAAAAGGCCAGTGAACAGCTGGCCTCTCCTCCTTGACAGCAGCACCAGCTCTGCTGTCAGCAGCACCAATGAGGAACAGGAGTCTGCTGTCCTGACCCAGCTATAGAACGGGCCTTGTAGTACTGGAACCATGGCGGCAGCATCCTGCCTGGCCATGCTGTTCCCAAGCTGCTGCTGTACTTCCCGTTGGGGAGAAAAGGCAATGATGGCTGCAGTACCAGCGAAGAGGCTCTTCCAGTGAGCAGGGCACCTCTATCTCCTCCTCTGGGTGAGCGATGGAGAGTCTCGCTCCCGCAGAGGCTGCTCTCGCCCAGTGCTGCCTCTTCTCCCCACTTCTTAAACATCGCCATATTCCTGAGGGCGCTCTGCACCAAAGCATTGCCATTTCTGTGCCAAAAAAAATTCTGCGCACAATAGTTGAAAATTCTGCAAAATTCTGCACATTTTATTTGACAAATAAATGTGGAGGCTCCAGCATGGCATTGGGGAGCACCGGTCCCTGGCTGCACAGAAGTGGGAGATCACTCTGTAACTCCCCTGCAGGACCTGGACTCAGTGGTGAGGCTGCACCCAACCCTGACACAGAGCAAGGACCAGGCTTGCCCCAGAAACACCCCAGGGCCCTGCCAGTCTGTGCCAGGTGTGGGCAGGCAGGCTCAGCCCAGCAGGATTCAAGTATGGAGGGGCTTAGTGTGCGGGGGGATCCAGGTATGGGTTGAGAGTTCTGTGTGGGGCAATCTGGGTGCAGGTTGCTCGGGGGGGGGATCAGTGTGCAGGGAGGGGTATGGATGCCCAGGGGCTTCTTGGGGGTTATGGGTGCAGCGGTAATGGGACTTCAGGGGCGGGAGGCTCATTGGGGTGGTCCAGGTGCAGGGGGGGTTCTGGGTGTGGGTGGGTGAGGCTCAGTGGGAGGGTCTGGGCATGAGGGGGTCTGGATGCACAGGGGTTGGGCAGGTGGGGGAACAGCTTCCTGTACAGTGATCCCTTCCCCGGCAGCTGAGGAGCAATGGGTGCAGGAAGCGGCAGGGGCAGTGGGGGAGAAGAGACTTTGCAGAGCTTCCTGCAACCTGGGGAGAAATCTGGAGGTGGATCTGACCCGACCCCAGTTGTTATGCATGGGAAGAGGAAGTCCCATCCTTCCTAGCCCAGCCATACCTAGCAGCTGAGCCCGGCACAGAGTAGGAGTCTCCAGTCCCGTCCTCTGCCCCACAGTGATTTACCTGTCTGACAGCTGCCCTGGACACCCAAAACATACTGCTGGGGAGGGTTGCATGACTGCTCTTGTGGTTTCCCTTTGCTTCCCTGTAAGAAAGTCATTTTTGTGCGGGAAAGCAAAGAAATCTATGGGGAACATGAATTCTGCACACATGCAGTGATGCAGAATTACCCCAGGCGTAATAGCCAATGGGTGGTGCTTTGAATCTGAGAGGTCCTCATTTTGCTTGTGACCTGCCCAACCCAACCACCCACAAGGATCAGGCTGGAACAGCCTCAGGCCCTGCAGGGACTGAAAGAGGAGAAACGATAGGGTCTTTTCAAGACCCTTTCACTGTCCTTTCCTCTGATTTTCCAGCAGAAGCAATTAGGGACCTATTGTTACTGCCCTGCAGTTAGTTTAATTATTTTCTTATCACAATTCTTTGATCTACCCTGAATCTTAATTTAAACCTTAATTTTATGTTGTGCAGCAAAATGATCATTATTAATTTTTACTTCCCTCTGCTGAAGTGCTCACTGATTGTGTCAAACCACTGATCTGGACTTCACGCACAATAATTGAGGGAGGGGCATTGCTCAGGCCCTAAAGCTGTTTCCAGCTGCATCACTTCTGGATTTTACTGCAATAAAGATGTGAACAAGGCAGGCTCTAAACATTCCCCAGCCTTGGTGTGCTCTGCTCTGGTCAAGGCAGAAGACAGGAGGGAATCTGGCCCTACCCATATTAGCCTGGTTGCATTAGCACAGTGCCTACCTGCCACATCCTGGCTGTGCAGTACCAGTGACAGCCCAGGCCTCAGCATGTACACTGTGCTTTTCACCTTCAAAGCACCATGTTCTCCACACTTCTTCCTAGAGCTCAAAGGTTAATTAGCTCAGGCCACTTACAAGCTAAAGACTAGATGAGCTCTGTGTTACCAGGTTCTGCTAGCTAATAAAAGATCTTTTTTTCATGTTCTAGCCTTCACGTGCTTCCTTTGAAGACAGCTTGCAGAAGAGCAGGTAAAGATCAGATTGCTCGCTCTTCAGAGGCTTTACTGTACAATGCAGGTTATGCCTTGTTTTTAAGGAACCAATGGGGGCTTTGTATTCCTCAGAATAAAACAGCTTCAGCTCAACTTTTGCCCAAAGAAAGGTGGCAATGGCTGCCTTCTTGTGGGATACTCTATTGGACCAGTGACTGGGTCTATTAAATTGTGCAGACTATGAACTGGGGCATTCTGAAAGGAGAAACTCCCAGAGCAAAGTTTACTCAGAAGCCCATTTACACTAAGCTAAGCTGGTTCCCATGCGGTGGAACAGTTATCTTTTAGAGGTCACATCCTGTCCTAGAAGCCATTTTACAGCTACTCCTGGACCAAGAGGCTCAGAATAAAAGTCCCAGTTTAGGATGTCAGTTTTATTCCTCTTGAATTCCGTGAAAACTGCTCTGTGTTGCTGCAAGGAATTCTGTGAGCACAAGCCAGTGATACTGTTTCCATCAAGCGCTGTTAACTGGCACAATTAACACCCCACTTTAAAAGTTTAGCATTGCATGGAACGCTATCCGTAGCTTTTAATTTGTTTAAAATTGTTTAAAAAGCCACCTCCTGAAAATATGCCACTGCAGCAGAGCTGCTGGAATGTTAATTTCTTTGGACTGCTGGAGAACTTCCATCCATGCTGAGATTGAACATCAAAATATTTATTAACCTGCCTCCCCATTTCTATGCTATTTCAGGTTCTTGTGCTGTGCCCATCACCATGGTACACGGACTTGCCTTCTGATAACTTAATGTGCCAGCTCTTGCCAGACTGGCTCACTCTGAGTGACAAGTAACAGTCACCCAAAAAGGTATCAAGCCTTTCAGAGAGCTGGAGATCTACTAATTCAATGACATTAGATCCTCTGGATTCCAGCATTGCCCACCAGCGTTTAGGGAATAAGCAGCTGGCTATCGTCCCATGAAATGGTCATTTCCTGGAGCATCGCTCTTTCTCAAAGCCCCTCACACACTGAGAGTCTAAATGTGCTGCTTCGATGTGGAGCTACTACAGATCTGCAAATGGTTCTTGGTCATGCCCCTGCTCTAACATCTGTTCTCTTTCCATGCACCAGTACAGCCTGACAGAATTGGAACCATGAAGAAAGTCTAAAGATAACCGCTGTGCAGCTGCAGGAGAATTCAGTGACACAACAACTTCATGTGCCTCAAATTAGGTGTCCTTTCTTCTGTTGTAATAGTGCGGAAAACAATGCCAAAGAGCAAAAAGAAAAGGAGTGCTTGTGGCACCTTAGAGACTAACCAATTTATTTGAGCATAAGCTTTCGTGAGCTACAGCTCACTTCATCGGATGCATCCGATGAAGTGAGCTGTAGCTCACGAAAGCTCATGCTCAAATAAATTGGTTAGTCTCTAAGGTGCCACAAGCACTCCTTTTCTTTTTGCGAATACAGACTAACACGGCTGTTACTCTGAAATGCCAAAGAGGGCCAACAGGGATGCATGTAAAGATGTTGCTGGTTATTTTCTCATCTCCGCTGAAGAACCACTTGCTTCCTTTGCTTGGGCAGTTTTGCTAAATCCTGCTGCAAACCCAAGATAAAACTTTCTACAAATGCGCTTTGCCACTGAGGGGGGGATTTTGCATGTGGGATTCCCCTACTGTGTTGTCACTGACCTGAGCCACATGCTCACTGGCACAGTTGACAGCTGCCAGGAAAACCAGCAGACCTTTGCTATGGCTAAAACACTTTACAAATCCTGAATTTTTTATCTGGGTATTCAGCAACAACGTTACTACTGTAGTGGCCTCTGGACAGGGGCCTGTACAGACTATACACATAGTGCAGCTGGACAAACACATAGTAAGAGATGGGCCCTGCCTGATGTGCTGGCAATCTAAATATACAAAACTGACGAAAGGAAGTATGATCTCCACTGTCCAGACCGGGGACAGAGGCAAAAGTCAGAGGTGTGTGGCCCAGGTAGGAATTGAATTGTGAGGAATTCTTCCAGTGACCTAGCTCCTGCCTCTTGGAGGGGTGGATTAACTACAGCATTGGAAAAACCCCCTTCCATCACTGTAGCAAGTGTCTACAGTGCTACGGGGCAGCTGCCCCATAATTGTGCCGCTATAGCATCTGTCATGTAGACAAGCCCCATCTTCTGTACTCAGTCCTCTCTGTTATAGAGTACTAACTCCCAGGCTGCCTTCCTTGGAGTCCCTCTTGTAGTTTACCTCTCACTGAAATATAAATATAAGTAAAATATAAACCTGCTTTTTGGCCCTATTCCCAGGCCCTACATAGTTCTTCTTTGCCCTTTAACTGAGCACTGTCTCCTACAGCTTTCTGACCTGAATCTCTTTCCTAGCAGGTTCCCACTGCCTCCTCTCCCAGGCGACTCAGCAGCTTCTTGCAGCCCCTACTTCATGGCCTCCCACAGGGGCCTAACCTGCTTCCTGTATTTCCTCACTTCCTGAGTTCTCTCTGGCCTTTTATGAGGCCTGTGTGTAACCCCATTCGTCCCTCTCAGGCTGGGAGGCAGCAAATTATGAGAACAAGTGGAGCTGGCCCCATTTCTCCTTTAAAGGGGCCAGTCACGCTGTGACAGTACGGGATGAAGAAATCTGAAAGAGGCTGGCACTGTTCCATCACCTACCTTTAACAGCTTTCAGTTTGAAAAGAAGTCAAGGAGAATGTTACAAGTCAAGTGTAATAGGATCTCCACTGTAGCAGCTCACCAGTAATACCAAGGCAATTGATGGTTTGTTTTTTTTCTGCCTTGAAAAAATTCAGACACCATTACAGACAGCTGTGATCAACTGGACAGAGACCTGGGAACAGATCCTCCGCTGGTGTAAATTTGTTAGAGCACTATCATGACAGGGGAATCCACTGAGAGAGCTCTGAGGGCAACTTGCAGCAGCTGAGGATCTGGCCGTTGGCCTCTTTTTTTGACATTGCAATTGTTAGCGTGTGGCTTGTATTACTTGATGATAGGAACAGTCAGGTCATTAAGCATCTACATTCTATTGATGGGAGGAGCAGAACTGGAGTCTTTAGAAATTTGGCTAACAGTATTTTTTGTTTACAAACAATGTGTTGCCTGATATATTGATTGTATATGCAGTGGCGTAGCCCTGTTGGTCCCAGGATATTAGTTAGACAAGGTGGGTGAGGTCATATCTTTTATTGGACTAACTTCTATTGGTAAGACAGACAAGCTTTCAAGCTTCCACAGACCTGTTCTTCAGATCTAGGAAAGGAACGTACCTGTGACACTGAGCACCTTTCCTACACCTGAAGTACACGTCTCTGGAAGCTCAAAAGCTTGTCTCTCACCTACCGAAGTTGGTCCGATAAGATATTACCTCATCCACCTTGTCTTTCATTTGATTACTTATATTTATGGATTAATTGATTAGAAATACCACTTACACTCTAGTTTTGCAGGGGTCTGCCTTGTGACCAGACCCTGAAGTTTTAGAATTATTACACGGGCTCTGCTGGGCATGAGAGGCAATTATGTTTAGGAAATGTGTCCTGCCCTTGTAATATTCTTGTTAGCACAGTTAACAAAAGCACAAACACTCCAATCCAGCAAAGTAGACAGAGATAATACAGAATGGTCAAAACATCCAGCATCTGAGCATCCGTATACTTGCCCACTACTTGCAGAAAAACCTGAAGTGTTGGTTATTATCCTGATCATCCTCACCACCATCGTCATCAGTCTGGTCATTGTCCTGGTGTCTCCCAAGTCACGCAGGCTGGGATATAGCTTCTGAAATGTTATGCTGACTCCCACTATGCCTAATGCATATTCAGTAGCAATTTCCGTCCCTTTTCCATATTTTGTATTTCCTCTCCTAACAATGTTGGTGCCCTTTTCCTTTAGGTGACAAGGCCTTTTCCTCCATGCTTATACATCAATTACCCTGGCATCTGGTCATCGAATGTCTGCTGATTCCCCCCCTCCCCGCCCCCAACTTAAAGTACCTAAAGATGATATAAGCTGGCATCATGTCCCTGTTTGTTAGAGCATTCTGACTAAACTGCTGACAAGTATAATTGGTGCTCTATGATTATTCCTGGTTAGCTGCTTATGCTAAGGCTTCTTGGGCTTTATGACTTGATCAGATAAGCTTATTGCCTTGCCAGCCTTGACGCTTGTAGGCTCATTGTGTTACTGCCTGATGCCTTTCCTAGCAAGCACCTAGATCCATAGGCCACAAATGGAATGTAAATATGAATAACTGCTGTCCTCTAGTGGTGATGGTTTGTCTTCTAAACCCGTGTTTAAACTATACAAAGGCTGTCACTGGTGCAGCCTTGGTTTTGAAAGGGGCTTGGTAGACAGGGAGGCAGAACACCTAGACGGCTGAATTTTAGGTCAGGGCAACTCGGAAGAAGGTTAATGGGGCTATGATCTTGCCTTGACATATGAACTGCATTTCAAAAGCTGGCTTTTTTAAAATGTGGTACAAGATAGATCCGTGGAAAACCCCTGCTTCCACCGCAGTGTTTTTCTCAATGTTTTATTGAAGTAGTAGCAGATCAACAGGCCCTGGACTCACTAATTCAGCATGCTTTGCAATGGGTGCTATGGGGTCCTGGGCCATGACTGAGGCTCCTAGGTGCCACTGCAGAATAAATAAATAATTTCACTATATCCTGGCTGGCTTAAAAGGCCACATCACCAGCTACCTTCTCCTGCAACTGGGCTCAGTAAAAAGGACTCTGGCCCTAAACCAGTACAGAAAATAGGGAAAGCCCCCTCCTTGTTACAGGAAAAGCTGCAAATGACTTTTCTCCTGGATGCTCAAGTTGTTTTCAGAAATGACTTGGGCCTTTGTCGAAGTTTAAATCAATCAGTGTGCCTTATATCAATGGTACTTAAGCCAGTTCCTTACCAACTTAAGTTAAATTAATATAAGGTACTCTTAAATCAGTTTGTGTCCACACAATGGGGTCGCATTGTGTGTGCGTGTGTGTGTTTAAACTAAACCAATTTTGAGTTAGACTGATGCAACTTGTGTGTACTGACTTAATCGCTAGCTAAGAGGGCCAAATGCCAGTTCTGGAACTATTTAGCTTTGGAACAGAGAGCAGTAATGCAAATTTCCTCACCCAGAGACCTCTAGGCTCTAGAGCAGGGGCTGTCAATAAGCAAACCATGGGCCAAATCTGGACTACCAGATGCTTTTGAATGGACCCCAAAATCTTTTTACTTTTATTATTATTTTATTAAATCATTGTATTTATTTATTTTTAATTATTTTCTCTGGAGTCTGGACCTTGACTATACCTTGACCAAGAAATTTGGAACTTGACAAAAAACGAGAGTCTACCCTCTAGAGCAGGGGTAGTCACAGTGCTAATTCAGTCACGGTCTACTGCTGGAAAGGGTGTGTATCAGCCCACTAAGAATTGTCTGGAGCTCACCAGCTCATGTCACATGAAATATCAAACCACTGTGAGATGAGGAGTCTAAAAGGGTTTGAACCTGTGACTTCAAGACAAAAAGCTTTATTTCTAACTAAGCCCCCACCTGGGCCACCTCAGTTTTTCTATATCTTTTCCCAACAACACTTATTCTCAACTTGATGTACAGTTCCAGGACTTAACTAATACAACAAGACTGGATTTCAAGATATTTTAAAGTAAACAAGGAAGGAAGGGAGAATTGTAGAATACATGATACTGACACACACCCCCGCCAACCCCAGGTAAAACTAGACACAACTTTTGGGCTCAGAGCTAGCAGGGCCATGCACCACAGCAGCCCAAATCCAATACACCACATATTTCAAATCTGCCTGGGGAGATGGGGACCACCATGCACGTCTGGAAAGTATTGACAGAACAATCCAGCCTGGCAGAGAGATGGACTATTTGGTCTTCTCTATCTCTGATTTCTACCAGCACGGCACAAACTGCAGCTATGCCATACTACTTCAGTTGTATTTAACACTCGGACACTAGAAGAGTGAACCCTACAGAAGCAGTAATAAATCAAAATAAATCATGAATATTATGAAGCAGAATTACATCACAGTACACATCCTACAGTATTTGAATAAGATACATTACTGCAGTTTTCTGGTTATAACTTTTATTTCAAAATAAATAAATGTCCTATTCAGTTTACAACTCCATGTAGTTTGTATTGCTCAGGCAAACATGTCTGTCTGGATTCTGTACACCCCTTACAAATAACACACATTTACTAAAAAATTCATTGCAATAAGAACCATTTCTCAAAGGCAGGAATCTGATAAAGACTGAAACAGAGACCCCAGTTACAATCATAAGGCAATTTTCAAAAGATATCTGTGCCCAGATTCTCAGAATTGTGGGTTTAATTTGCACATAAGTAGTCCATGATTATGCATGCAAATAAAGTAATTTAAAATCACTTTGGTACAAACTTCTATACAGTGTTAACAAGTCCCTGACTATCAGCTTCCTTCACCATTTCTGCATTTCTCCACTATCAACTTGAGCAGAAATTGAAATGTATGTTTTCATACATGTCATTTGAGTAAAAGGCCTGAATAATTTGCTGGGAATACAATTGTCACGGCTGGATTTTAAAACTGTGTTTTAGCTATGGAATGTATTTACTGTGACATTAACTGAAATTCAGGATTGGGAGAAAATGACCATTGATATAACTTTTGCTTGGATGCAACACTGATGACTTAAAGCTGCGTTAAAAAGTGCTGGAGAAACTTGTTTGCACAGCCCAGATTCCATTTGTCCTTCGAAGTATATACAACATTGGAGGTGTTCATATTTCACTGCAAAGTCCGGGGGGCGGGGAGAGAGCTTGGCAGAAAAACTTGTGACATTTTATAGAGTGTTGCTCACGAGATCAATTTTTACATGTTGCACAGCAGAACTAGCTATTGTTGCAAAAATGTGATCAAAAGCAAAGCTTCTGGGTCATGCAACAAAATTACATGAGGGGAAGGGGTAGTTATTTCCTCTGTTGCATTAGTGTCAAAGATTAAATACAATAATTAGGGTGTGAACCTTGCTCCATCCCAACTCCTCTGGATCTCTCAAGAGAGTTACAGAGCCAAATAATTAAAATCTGTGTATTTAGATTTGTGTAGATCCTCAACCACATGGACATGGGTTTAAACACAAGTTCCCATTTATTCTAAAGGGCTTCAAAACTTCTTGTCAGGGTGGTTAAGCACTGGAATAAATTACCTAGGGAGGTTGTGGAATCTCTGTCATACAAGATTTTAAAGAGCAGGTTAGACAAACACTTGTCAGGGATGGTCTAGATAATAATTGGTCCTGCATTGAGTACAGGGCACTGGACTAGAAGACCTCTTGAGGTCCCTTCCAGTCCTGTGATTCTATGTGGACTCCAATAGAAGACTGTATCTCTCAATTTCCATTAAACTACGAAGTAAATTCTTAAATGTGATAAGCTACTCATTTCAAGTCAGGGCTGTATAGTTATAGCCTCATTCATGTGGTTACACACTGCAGCATGAACCCTGATACAGCACTGCTATTCCACATATACGATCTTAAATCATTGTAGCCTTTCAAGATCAATTTGTTTAAAAACAGTGTGGATACGTTTTGTGGGCTATTTAATACCCAGGTGTGCACAAGTGTATGGAAACATGGTGTAGTGGAACCCCTAGAATCTGTACAGGACATCTCTAGAAACAGTTTCAAATGATACATAACAGAACGAAACCTAATGCCACCTTGGATTTATTGGTAATACTTTACAAAATGGGTGAAGAGACTGTAGGACCACGCTTCAGTTTTGAGCATCTCTTGGTGAGCATATAACTGTACATTTTTCATATACACTAGCTGCTAAGCATAGATAAAACAGGCAGCCTCTGATTCCAACCCAGTAAAAGTTATTTATCTGTAGACTTCATTCAGCTCAATCTAGTATATTGCTTTATCAAGCACTACAGAGGCTAGGGTTGGCAGGGACTGCAAAAGAATTTGTAAGACCAGATTTCCTTCTGTGCTTATACTTTACAGCAAAGCTCTGACTCTACGAAATCTCATAGTAGTGCAAATAACCTTCCTTTGCCATCTCCCTCCCCACTCCCATTTGAGTTTCAAGACAAAACCCACTGTTTCCTCAGTTGTCCCAACCACCCTGTCCATCAGTGATCTCTGTGAAAAATATTAACCCTTGAAAACTTAAGTAGAGCTTAACTTCTACTAAAAATTGCTAAACACAAGCAACAAGGGCAACTTCACCTCCAAGAAAGCTGACTAGCAGTGTGCTTTGCTCACCTGCAAAGAAACCCTATGGCTAAAATAGTGCAACTCACGCTAGCCATTTCCTTTAGCAGTTCGAGTGGAAGCTCTGAGCAATGGGAAATGTTTGACACTGAAATACAGTCAAGCCAAAATGTTCATCATGCCTCTTTAAATAAAATGCATAGCAGTGATACAAAGTAAATTGTTGTTCATTCGAGTTGGAACTGTGACAATCCGTTCATCTCCAAGGTAACTGAGACACCAAATCTATCCAGAAATTTTATATTAATTCACAAGCTTTTGCACTGATATTTCCCAGTTCTGCACAGCCACCCTAGTCCCTTCCAACTATAATTCAAGATGTTGCTATTGATCTTCCCAGCCTGACTGGTCCTGTCTACTTCAGACACTGACCTACTATGATGACAGGAGCTGTAGAATTGCTGAGAGATATTATAAAAGTTGATACCTTCTGGTGGTCTCTTGCTAATGCTGCCTGGATCAGAACGTCTAGGGCCTGGTGGCAGGGTGCTGCCAGTGGACAGCTGTTTTGCTCTGGAATCTGCTTTCTACAGTGGTCAAATTCAATGGAGTTATGCCACTGTAATTGACAGGAAAATCTGGCCATAGGTTGACGTGGGATTTTGCAGGGGGGAGGTGGACAGGGGATATCACTGTCAACACTTTAGGATTTTTGGTAAAAGCTGTAAGTTTTTGTGTCTTCAGTATGGTGGAGAGGGGGCTTTTTACAGCAGTGGCAGTCTCCATGTCTTCATGTTGCTAGAACGTAATTTCTGGTGGTACACGGAGGAGCAGCAAATCCTAGCTTTTGGCTCAAACTTTTCTGCTGGTACTACAGAATCCTTTATCTACGGACCACGAAACAGGCTTTTCAGAGACACATGCCCAGTTGTAAAGAAGAGCTGTCAGCTGAAAATTGTTAGCCTGCTTGTGTCAAGTTAACAAGAAAGATACTCCCTACCTTCAGACACCTGCCCTCATGTACCACCCTTTTAGCAAACACATTTATAACCCTGACATTATTCCAAGACCTATTGCTCATATTTGTGATAGGAGGACTCAGACTAAATTGGATTGAGCACTAGAAGTAGTCAGGAATAAGGTCAGCAAGTGGCACAAGAACTGACTAGATAACTCACATGTGGATGCTTGGAGAAAGTGAGCAAACACTGGATTTGAGGCAGATCTTAACAGTGCTCTCAAAAGGCAAGAGGACATTCTCTTCATCATTGCACCTTGACAGTCTCCATTTAAACATGATTTCCGCTCCCTTTTCAAATGAAAGATACTCAAAGTTGAGATCCCAGCGAAGGATGGGGTTGCAGTTGTGGTATCAGACTGGGACCTGGATTCAATCCACTACTCTACCACAGCCACTGTATGGCGCAAGCCACTGATCTCTCTGTATTTTGGTTCCCCTCTGTGAAAAGGGAGCAATAATACAGGCCTTCCTCACAGGAGTGTTGTAAAGATAAATCCATTCATGTTTGAGCTGCCCACAGTAGAGTGATCAATGCCACAGAAAAGCCAACACATTTATAAATGTACTTACAGATCAATCATCACCATACAATATCAGAACTGAGTGGTTCTTTCCCTGAATACAAGACAAGACAGGGAAAACCCGGTTACTGCAAAAAGCAAGACTAATGCGTAATGTTCTGAATGGTGCACACAAAGCCTGCTTCAGTGTCTCTGAAGCTCTCAAATATTACCTGAAGTGGCACCTCAGTTCTATAGTCCTGCAAATGTACAAAGAGCTGGGCAGTGGTAGGTCATGGCTGACAAACAGGTCTCTGAAACTATTACAATCCTAAAGGCACAAATGAAGAAAAACCAGAATAAGCTAATGAAACTGAGGCACACAAAGGCTAACTGGCTTGCCTGAGAGTCACACAGTGAGTCTGCAGAAAAGCTAGACTAGAACCCAGGAGTCCTGACTCCCAGTGATGTGCCTTAACCACAAACCCATCCTTTCCTCTCATAGGCAAAAAGAAAAGGAGTACTTGTGGCACTTTAGAGACTAACAAATTTATTTGAGTGTGAGCTACAGCTCACTTCATCGGATGCATCCGATGAAGTGAGCTGTAGTTCACGAAAGCTTATGCTCAAATAAATTTGTTAGTGTCTAAGGTGCCACAAATACTCCTTTTCTTTTTGCGGATACAGACTAACACGGCTGCTACTCTGAAACCTCTCATAGGCAAGTCTTTGATAAATCCATTAAATAAGATCTCATTGTTAAAGCTTTTGCACAGTTGCTTTTTACATTTAAATAAAGTAAATATGCCTTGAAATTAGGAGTTTCAGGCTGCTTTCATTAATTCAGAAATGATCAATTCAGTGCATCCATTTAATGTGTATTAAATTATTCTCAGCAAATGCTTCCTTAGATCTAACTGTATTTTCAAAAATTACCAGCAGGGGGCAGGAAATGATCAATTTATCATGATGAAATCTTAACTTCCACAGAAGACTGATATATTAGCATAGAACCTTCATTCAATTTATAGATTGCCTCATCTTTCAGTGAAATAACTAGCTAACTGAGAACAGTGGCTCTAATCTTCAGCTGTTTTATGTCGCATCCGCATTACAAAGTGGCTCTAAACCCATCCTAATGGCCATAGGGCTTTCAGGGGACTCTCCAGTGGTGCAAGAGGCAACACAGCAGCTCACGTGCCACCCCTTCTCTCCACAGCTAACCTGTGGAGTGTCTACAGAACAAGAGGTATGGCCAAGACTTCCCTGCACCTTGGCAGTCCCTGGGTGCCATAACAGTCCCTTGGGGCTCTTGGCAGCCAGCGCATCTTACAGCTGCCTTCAGTGTGCTCTGAGCTATGTCTGGCATAAAGGGAGCACAGAGTGACTTAAAACTATCTTTGCAGCTCTCCTGCCCCATCTGGAGGTGCACAGTGCACTACCCAGCTGTAGCCAAGGATTGGTACCATTGTGTTCTCCACCACACAATTCTTAGGAACAGGTACATCAGGACAATAGCTGCTATTACTAGAAAGCGGAAATGATTGACATCTCAATGATACAAAAATATCTCCAAGAACTGACAATTCACCATAATTATTTACTTACCATAGTGCATCAAAACAACAGAAACTGCTGTCTACCGCGCAGCAGCACATTGTTTGAATGTGGAAACCTGTCTTTTTTTTTTAAAATACAACTTCTACCATTCTCCTGTAAACCAAGAGCATATGAATCTGGCAAAGCAATCCTCATAAACTCAGCAACCTCAAAAGGTTCCTAGCCCCTACAGCTTAAACTACTCTTTGTGGGCAAGTGTGACCTCCCGTAAAAAAATATACAAACGGGCGCTCACTCTGGATGGGCACGCGAGGAAATACCTGTATATAAAGTGGAATTGACATTTTTCTCGCTCTCTTTCACACACACCTACCTAACAGTACTGCAGCTAGGGTTTTCACATCCTAAAAAATGTTTTCAAGCCTATACCCCTAACTTTGGACTAGTAACAAAACATCTAATGTTAGAGTTTCCTTCAGCCTGGTTAGTATGATTCTTTACAAATCTGTTCTCCTCCCAAACAACAAGCAAGACATGATTCTGCAGTACTCAACACTGGAAACAATCTGAGTTCATTCCCCTTCATGCTCACATTATGCAGCATGTTCCAGTTCTATAAAGTAGGAAGCCAAATTCTGTTCACATACAAGGGTAGGAAATAAAGTGCATTTCATGGTTGATTAGCAGAGACAGGTTCCTTGAGTTGTTACCCCCCAAAAAGTGTTCTTCCTTAGTGAGATTAATTAGTTTGCAAGTGAAAATGCAGAAGTGAGCCTGAAATTAAAATGAGGCGGGCTGGACTATACAATCAACCTTTTAATGGCAGCATCATGCAGATCACACATTGTGCTCTCACCAATGAGGGAGACATTCTCTAACAGTTCTGCTTCTGCATGGGGCATAGCTTGAGGATGCCCACATATTTAGTAATGCTCTGCTTCAAAGCTAAATTAATCAGATATCAATGCCTAACCTTAGCATGTCTAATCTACAGCTGTTGGAAAGCTGCCAGCATCGAGTGCCACCACTAGACTTGCTTCAAAGTTGATATGTAGAAAAGGGAACCAAAACAGTCCACTTCCCTATTTGCCTTAATCTGTATTGATTTAAGGGCTGCAGTTATCACTAACAGTGCTCCAAAGTACAGAATGTTCACCAGAGAGATTAGCCAGAAGCTGCTGCACTTTTTTTCCTTAAACATCAGGACTAGCTTCCAACATACACACACACGAAAAACTAGTAAGTCAATCCATATTTAGGACTGTGAGCATTTATGCTTTTTGAATACATTCCTGAAGTGTCCTTTATTTGTCCAGAAAAAATACACCAGATCCATGATTGAAAATGCTCAGTAAAGTTGTTTTCTTTTTAAAAAAGCACGTGCAAATGACCAACGAGGCACTAAAAATGTGTATTTACTGTAGCTGAAACACAGTAAGTGTGCATCATGAAAAGGTGCACACTTGCGTGTGTGCAGTTCTGAACAAATGGTCCATTGCATGTGGGAAAAGCAAAACAGTGCTGATCATTTTTACTATGACCATGAAAAAATTAAAGTAGCAGGACAACTTAATGGAATGCTAAGTGTCTGGCATTCCCCAACAGAGGATGCTGCAGCAATGCATAATATTAAAGTCTTCCACCGCTGGGTTAGGTTTTTTGGGGACTTTTTTTGTGTTTCCAAAAAAATTTAAAAACCTCCCTACATTCCTCATGAACCCTCAGGCATGTTAGGGACATTTCAGGAATTTAGGCAAAGCAAAAACAGCTGCTTCCTGAGAATCAAAGTCTGTAGTGCCAGCTAGGAGCAACCTTTATTATAATTTTTGTTAAAAAACTGTAACCATTTATAAGTTACAGGAGTGGGGGGGGGAGGGAGTGGAATAAATAATAAAAAAAAATCTATGGATTTCAAATCCAGTTCTATGCTTTCTCATTTAAAAACTCACTTTAGGGAATGGCAAGTACTGTGGATTAAGCCATTTCAACATTAAAAAAACCAATTACAATAGCAGACACACTGAGTATTTAAAAGGTTCTGGTGCTTCTGTCCATGCACAACATCTGCTTCTTGTCTGGGGGCTCACTACGCATTCTGGATCCATAATATGCCAATTACAGTTTTGTTCCAGACAAAGATTCAATTATTCTTATTGGCACAAATTCACAGTATAAACCATCATGACTCCCCAAGATATGAATGAATATTAAAGTATACAATAAAGTGCAACTCATTCTGTTTTGTGGAGCCGTATTACGGAACCTGTACTGTAACATGCATTTACAGCTTACATCAGAATGTAAGGTTATTTCAATGCAGTTTTGAATGGGCTGAGTGCAACTTACAAGTTGCTGTGATATTCAGAATTAAAAGGTACAGTTCTAGCCTCAACCCACATACTGCTTTTGTATGATTGTAAGGGGTGACCAGCAGCAACTGGTCTTATGAAGTACAGTGTATCTGGTTCTGTGAAACCTAAGTACAACAGCACATGGTGGGACCTGCAGCGGGAAGTCTTCATTCTTAAAACCGTGGGCTTTTGTACAGTCAGAATCTTTTGTTACTTAAATCTAGTTTTTGGTGCTCTATGATAAACTCCTTACAGTCCTCCTCCTCTAGCCTGCTATAGCAGCTCTTGTTCATCGTCTTCAGACCCTGAGGGTCCTTGTCGCACCTCTTCATACCATTTGTTGGTGAGGCTTTTCATCTGTATGCGTCCATGATGTAGATCCTAAGGCAAAAGGAAATCACAATTGCTGTTTAGATACAGCACTGTGTGAGTGAGAGCGACAATTTACTGTATCTTCATTGAATACCCTTCATTCCTGTCGCTCCTGTCCCTAAGTGTACACACAGTTATGCTCTCAGTGGAAAATACACATCAATGTACAATCTGTCAGTGGTTATTTTCAGCAATGATTATTTCTGATGACAGATTTTTCCCCCCGTGTTCTCCAGAGGCCCACAGAGCTGAGCTGTCAGCAGTTATGTTTTCTGGGTGGCCTGGCTCCGAATCTCCTTTCTTTGTATGTGCGTCAGGTTGAAGCAGGAAGCTTTTAGTCAGCTTCAGTGGCTCATCCTATCTTCCTAGGCCTTGGATGCTGCTCTGTTCCCCCAGCAGTCTATATTCTCGCTCCCTGGCACAAGGTGGACTGTAGCTGTGGTTTCCCAACCCCCCCCCCCCCCCCAGCTGCCTGGTTCTATGGAACAGTTCAGGGAGCACGCACTGGAATCTAATTAATTTTCTCTTGCAGGGAAAGGCGCAGAGCAAGAATTAGCTTGAAAGCAGGTTTTACCAGGGCCCAGCAACAAAACAAAACATGTCTGGTGCAGCAAAATGGCGAATTCTGCAACAAAAAATGCTGAATTCCACAGCATATTGGGGAAAATGCCCCATCTGTGGCCACAGAATCCCAGAACCTACGGGGCTCTGAGTGAGAAGAGTAGAGCAGTTCACACCTCTCAGTCATAATTTGTAGAGAGCCTGAAGCAGAGGCATCAGGTTGCTTTCGAGTCACAGTTTCAAAGTTCTCTTCACAAGGAGAAGGTGTAGAAACTTTTTAAGCGAGAGCTGCAATTCCAGTGCACAATTCTGTAACAAGGGGTGAATTCTACAGCAAATTCCACAGCTGCAATATACATGAGGCCCTGTGTATAACCAGTACTGCACCTGCTTGTGCCACAGGGTTTTTAAAAAGCATGCATGTGTGTGGGCAACATTTTACACTAACATTTTAGCTTTGCCAGGTCTGATGCTTCCATTTTTAGGCACAAATGTCTACTAAGCCTAGGTTTAGTAACCAAACTGTTGATATAAGCATCTTAGTCTGTAAAATTAAAGAAGAGTTTAATAAAAGCTCACACTTCTGTAAATTTATTACAAACTTTGGAAGCCATTAAAAGTGTTAACTTAAATCAAATTATCATTTTACAAGGTAGTCTTAGATTATGACAACTCTCTATAAAAAGTAAGACTGGTCACCTCACTATGCCCCGCTCAAAAGTTGCAAGCCTGTATCACAAACCCTAGATTGCCTTTGAGTGGAATTCCACAAAATGCTATGCCAACATGTACCACAGAACAACAAAACAAGCAGAACCCACCTCCTGTGTGAGCCGCCTTGTGAAGAACGGATTCAAATACCTGGCATCAAGCCACATAAAGCCTTTGAGATCCTGGCGCTTTATGTAGTGGGCTTCATACTCTTCCTCTGTGAGTTCTGATAAATGTTCAGATTCAATAGTATTACCCTAAAAAGATCAGACATATTGGAATAACCGTATAAATCTCATCACTGCACCTTTTGCTTCTGTTTTGAACTTGTTCTTTTAAACAACTTTCACCTGCCTTTCATGATTGAGGTGCCAGTGACTCACGATGTACTAGCTATTATCAATTTGTATATGACTTAGTCCATCCTGAATCTTGCCTGTGTTTCCATGGGGGTTACTTTATTTTGTGCTGATCTATTTGTAATTAGATTGGGTTATAGCCATTACTTTAGATCCCTACATTTTCAACAGAGTTACTCACATAAATGTTGGTTTACTAATGCTTTTACAATATTTTAAAATGACAAGGTGTTATCCCTTAGTATATTTTCAGAAGAACGGCCACACTGGGTCAGACCAATGGTCCATCGAGCTCAGTATCCTGTCTTCTAACAGTGGCAAGTGCTAGACACTTCACAGGGAATGATCAGAAGAGGGCAATCATTGAGTGATTCATCCCCTGTTGTCCAGTCCCAGCTTCTGGCAGTCTCAGGTTTAGGGACACAGAGTACGGGGTTGCATCCCTTGCCATCTTGGCTAATAGCCATTGATGGACCAATCCTCCATGAACTTATCTAATTCTTTTTTTAACCCAATTGTATTTTGGCCTTCACAACATCTCCTGACAACAAGTTCCACAGGTTCACTGTGCATTGTGTGAAGAAGTTCATCCTTAAGTTTTGTTTCTTTTAAACCGTCTGCCTATTAATGTAATTGGGTGATCCCTGGCTCCTGTGTTATGTGAAGGGGTAAATAACACTTCCTTATTTACTTTCTCCACACCACTCATGATCTTATAGACCTCGATTGTATCTTCCCTTAGTAGTCTCTTTTCCAAGTTAAATAGTCCCAGACTTTTTAATCTCTCCTCATACAGAAGCAGTTTCATATCCCTAAGCATTTTTGCTGCCCCTCTGCGTACCTTTCCCAATTCTAATATATCTTTTTTGAGATGGCTGACCAGGACTGCACGCAGTATTCAAGGTGTTCATGGATTTATATAGTGACATTATGATATTTTCTATCTTATATATCCCTTTCCTAATGTTCTGTTAGCTTTTTTGACTGCCACTACACATTGAGCAGATGTTTTCAGAGACCTATCCACAATGACTCCAAGATCTCTTTCTTGAGTAGTAACAGCTAATGTAGACACCATTATTTGGTGTGTACAGTTGGGATTATGTTTTCCGATGCACACTGTTTTGCTCTTACCAACATGGAATTTCATCTGGACCAACTTCTGTTGGTGAGAGAGACAAGCTTTCGAGCCACACAGAGCTTTTCCTCAGGTTTTTTTTATATATATATATAGTGGCATTATGGTCACTATAATAGTGACCTAAAGAGCTCTGTGTGGCTCGAAAGCTTGTCTCTCTCACCAGCAGATGTTGGTCCAATAAAAGATATTATCTCACCCACCTTCTCTCTAATATACTGGGACTGACACGGCTAGAATTACTAGAACCCTTTGTAGCTTTTCACAGTCAGCTTTGGACTTAACTATCTTGACCACAAGTTGAAAACCAATGATAAAGAGAATCCCCTAAACAAATCCTCCCCTAAAGGATGTCTCTGTCTGAACTGTGTGCTCCTCTGCACTGTCTTAGCCCTTAATTCAAAATCTCTTTTCTTTGCTTTCATCTCGTTTTCCAACAGAGAGTACCACTGTATATTTACTATGCATTGATCTTTTTTAAAAATTAAAGAAAAGTATCAATGATCATTCATTTAAAAAAAAAACAGAATAAAAGGAACAAACCATCTTTTCAGTCTTGCTGAGGTTAATATTCTTCTTGTTCCTTCTTCGCGCTTTAGAATCCTCAATATCAATCAGTCTGATAAGGGGCATGGTTCCTCCACCCAAAAATAAAATTGTGAACAACACAATAATGATAGTAGTGGTCCCAATGAGCTGCCGCTTTTCTATTGGCTCCAAGCCCAAATGGAGGCTCAGGGCATATGGAATTGCCCCACGTAAACCTGATCAGAGAGGATTATAAACCAAGAATAAGTAACTACATCAACAGCAAGATTTGCCCTCCGCATCCTTATAAATGAACATGGTGTTCAACCTACTGGAATTCTCTTCTTCTAACCCTGTTTTATGTTTTAAAGCTATCTAGGTTCTTATGCTGTACCCATCACCCTAGCATTTGATTGCCTCTCTGAATTGCTAAACAAATCAGAGCTCTACAGCTTTTGAATGCAAATCTGTCAAGCTATTAGGTCCCTAAAACCAGGCTATTTTAAAGGCAGGCTTTGTACACTTTCCCAGGCTGGGCTCTTTACTGCCTGGCTCGCCGGCATAGGGAAAACATAGCATAGCCGCTGCATGTGGATTTGAGAAGGACACAAATGCCCATTTAGCGTTTGCTCCATAGACAGAGGCGCGATATCATGCAGAGCAGCACCTACTATGTATGATACACTACTCGGGACACTCCGAGCTTAGACTTACCACTAAACCACATGATGAACATCATTTTGGGGGTGATTTTATGATCACGAAAGAAGTTGAGCAGATAAGAGAGTGGAAAAATATTCACTGCTCTGCCAAACAGAACAAGCACCTGTTAACAGCAACAAATTAGATAATGAGTTAAAGGCTATTTAATGCATTACATCCATTCCCTATAGAGCAGTATAAATTGTAACCGGTTTGTGAATAGTCAAGGGAATGTATTACTCTCAACATACATGCCTCATAACTAGCTATACTGATAATCCAACTTAAAGCAATTGCTCAGTATAGGTCAATGTGGAGCTCACATTTTCAAACAACGAGTCACTGGAACTAAAACTTGTTACAGAGAGACTATAGAAATAATTGAAAAAGTTGCCAGATGCTGTTTTACAAATGACAAGTGAATTCAAAGCCAAGAAGGCATTCCAAAAAACCCAGATATTCATTTGAGTGCAGGCTGAGTGCCTCTGATAGCTGCCCAAAAGCAGTCCAGCTCCTTTAATAATTTGTGGAGCAGCTGAAAGGCAAGCAGAAATTTCTGCTGCCTCCCCATAGGCCAGTGCCTCAGGGAAAAGGGCGGAAAGCCAAACAGCTGGTTATAATTCAGTCCCTCAGCACTTCCCCAGGTGTCATTGTAAAAGAACATACCCAATACATGCAAATAGCATTATGGGAACTGAGGATCATTTTCTTCTACACAATGAATGTCAACAAACAAAGGAAAATTCTGCTTAATAAGGTGGAGTTCCTTGTAATGCTGGTCATGAAAGAACACCACAATAAACAGGCCTTCACAAAAGTCAGCAGTGTGCCCTTGTTGCCAAGAAGGCCAATGGCATTTTGGGATGCATAAGTAGGGGCATTGCCAGCAGATCGAGGGACGTGATTGTTCCCCTCTATTCGACATCGGTGAGGCCTCATCTGGAGTACTGTGTCCAGTTTTGGGCCCCATACTACAAGAAGGATGTGGAAAAATTGGAAAGAGTCCAGCGGAGGGCAACAAAAATGATTAGGGGACTGGAACACATGACTTATGAGGAGAGGCTGAGGAAACTGGGATTGCTTAGTCTGCAGAAGAGAAGAATGAGGGGGGATTTGATCGCTGCTTTCAACTACCTGAAAGGGGGTTCCAAAGAGGATGCCTCTAGACTGTTCTCATTGGTAGCAGATGACAGAACAAGGAGTAATGGTCTCAAGTTGCAGCTGGGGAGATTTAGGTTGGATATTAGGAAAAACTTTTTCACTAGGAGAGTGGTGAAACACTGGAATGCGTTACCTAGGGAGTTGGTGGAATCTCCTTCCCTAGAAGTTTTTAAGGTCAGGCTTGACAAAGCCCTGGCTGGGATGATTTAATCGGGGATCGGTCCTGCTTTGAGCAGGGGGTTGGACTAGATGACCTCCTGAGGTCCCTTCTAACCCTGATATTCTATGATTCAATGATAAGATAAATATCCTAGAGCTAGAACGTGTGGGAGTTCCTAGGGCTGTGCCCTTTTTCTACACGGTAATCAGCCAAAATTACTGCCTTTACCTTTGGGCTGTGAAGGCAGTCTCCAACAAGAATGAAATGCCACTCTGCTTGTGAGAACAGGTAGTTAAATGTAATGCATTGAGAGCAGCCTCTCAGCTCCCACAGAGGAGACCAACACCTCAATGTCTCTCATGGCAGAACAAGGGTGCTTCTGAAGTATACACTCAAATGTGGCAGCATCTGGTGCTATCCTCTAGGCCAGCCCCACTGGGGATTAATATTTTGTTCTTTTCCCTCTGTGAAAGGGGAGCATGTTATGCATTTGTAAACTGATATTATGATAATGGTAACAGGCATGTTAGCCTCGTGTGAGGCATAATCTAAAGTATAATTTATACCAAATCCTTCTTTTACCTTGTAATTAAAATCTGTAAAAAATTCAGGAACTTAAAATGTTATGTAGAGAAGAAGTGCTCCCCTCATAATCTTTACATCCTTTGGGACTTCTGAAAAGGAGCTATTTTAATAAATCTGATTGAAAGTCAGACTCAAGCAGGGATTCTCCCAGTCTTTTCAAATAATCTCATGCACAAAAGCTGCACTAGCTACACTAGAATTCCTTAAAATATGCTCTTAGATATCCATACCAATGTCGTGTAGACAATCAGAAAAAATAGTTAATTTCATTTCACTGCTGCGGATTTGGGATGAATGATGTACAATATATAAAGAGCCTGAGAATATTTTATGAAAAGATAAACATAGGAGGTTTCTTAAAAACATAACTCTTGAGTCCTATAGACCATGAAAAATACTGTAATGTGTTTTTTTGTTTGTTTGGTTTTTTTTACAAATACTGTAAAAGGTTTTAAAAACTTTCAGAGGAAAGTAAATACTTACTATGCACCAGATGACAAAGGACATTTCAAACTTGTGAGGAAAACTAAAAATTGACAGACCAAGGAATGCAAAAACACAGGTTTCTGAAAAAGAGAGATCAAACTTAGTTATTCAAATAAAACTATGCTGGTCAGTAAAAGATGGTATCTAAGACCTTTCCTACTCCTGTAATAGGCTATTACATACATTATATATATGCACACGCACACTCCCTGCTTCTTTGACTCAGGCCAGATTCAAAATAGACATATCTACCATAATGCAGGGGCCAGATTCTGCCACCCTTACTCTCACTGAGCAGCACCTTACTCCATGAGTAGTCTGATTTCAGGAGTAAATATTAATCAGCATGAAGAAGGCTAGCAGAATTTTACTCTAAATTACTGAAAAATGTCTTCACTGGTATGCTTGCCTGTTTCAAAGCCCTTTGAAGTTAATGAAAAGACGCCCACTGACCCTAGTAGACTTTTTTAGATCAGGCCCTATATAAAAATGAATATCTCACAGAACTTTCAAACATTCTGAGTCAAACATTTTATTATAAAGTTACATGCATAAATATTTAAATCTTACTAAATTACTGCACTTCATAAGGCTTTGCACGATAAATTAAAATTCTGCATTGTACAAGCAAATATATTGTTCTAACAACACCTGGACGTTATCTTTACAAATGTCTCCGATAGTGCCATTAACAATTACTAAGGCATTTTCATAATGCCACTTTATTTCTGAAGCACAAAGTCAATATGCTATTGAGAACATTCAATGTGTTTTAACATTATTAGACTTTGCATGTATATGATTACTGCATTTTCAGCTGATCTAGTCCTAGCAAAGCGGGCTCTTTGTTAGGAAGAGAGACAGAGACACTAAGTGCTATTCCTCTTGCACAAGGTATGGCATCATGCAGGAGCCCTTAAACATAAGGTTATATTTGTGATGCAGAATCCTCTCCCTTTCTTCCTTACAAGTTTGGCCTACAGGAAGAAAAGGAAAGGCTATCAATTGCGTTGCTCCGGGTGGTTTGAATGGAGATACCTAAAAATCTTTGCCAATGTCTGGAACACTATTATTTTTTCAAATAGTTTCTTTATATCCAAAACCATTTAAAAATAGGGACATGTTCAAGTCTCCATCAACTGAAACTAGGCCAGAGGGGGAAAGGAGGCAAGAAGATCTATTTGATTCTCAATTCTGTGTCAAGTCTTAGCTAGAGCTTGGACTGAAGGATGTGGAACGGAGAAGATTTACTGTATAGCTTACCCAGTATGTCAGTAAAGGTGATTTTAGACTACCTTGCAACCTTCATAGTAGTAAGTGTGTTGGTAGAGACATGTAGTACTGATATACCACTGGCTAGAGAATCACTCAGCCTTCCCTCCTCACCCTAACAGAATCTTCCTTTCATACAAAACAAATATTAATCTAATGGATATTAGGCTCAAGCCAAAGGCAGTACCTACCACACATGAAAGCAACGGCTCTCAATGTCTGTTGCATTAGGATCTGTGTAACTGGGGAAAGGTTATGGTGTGTGTAGTGAGACATCACAATGCCAGAGAACAGGATTGCCATGATACCTGTGGATACAGTGCAACTGTCAAACAGCAGAATAATACTTAGCATTTATATGGAACTTTACAAACACTGCCTACTTAATCCTCACAATACCATCACAAGGTAGGATTATCCCATTTTACAGTTGGGAAAGCTGAGGAAGAGGTTAAGGGGGTGTCTACTCTAGGGGAAATTTTCCCATCATTGCTAACACCGGTTCAGCTCCATAGTCATAGGAACATTGGGAGCTCTAGTGTAGATGGATTGCTGGCTGCTGTTGGAATGTAATTCACCAAATCAAGCTTGCACTGGTGTATTCAAGGGCAGGATCTGGAACTCCATGTCTAGTTTAAAGAATAAAGCCTTGTTCTTTCAGGTTTTCCTACCAGGATGCATCATTTAATTCTCCAAGCAAAGTGTGTCTCCCCACTCTACACACTGCTCACTATCAATCTGAGACTGTGGGGAATTTTATCATTGGTAGGGAGAGATGCACCATCCTTAAGGCCCATGATGGAGCCAGGGCAAAGCTGCTGTGCAAGGTGGGCCTATGCACTCCCAGCACGATGCAGAGGGGGCCCCTAAGCCAGCCATTTTAGCAGAGAGTGGCAGAGAGCTAAGGGAGGGGACACTGGGTTTACAATTATAAAGATCCAGTGACCCGTACACCATATGCAAGAGGCAGGGTGAGCCAGCAGTTGATATTCCACCCCATGGGCTGGAGCAGCAGCCTTAGAAAGTGAGGTAGTATGCTGCAGTCCTGCACCCTTGCTTTAAGTTGGGGGAGGATTATTTTACTCCATTTTCCATCCAGTTCTTGGGCTATATGTGAATGGTGTGAACTTCACCCTATATGTTTTACTTTCTCTGAGCACACAAGAAGCAATAAGAAAGCATTATGTGCAGTGTTCAGTTGTTCATGGAGAGCTGAACATTTTAAAAAAGGCTTTAAAAGTTTCAAAAGCAACCCCAGGGTCTTGTTCCTGTGAAAGTGTGAATCCAAGGTGGTGGCTGTGATTTCTGCAGTTCTGGAAACATATTACATGACTCACTTGTGAAGTTACTATGCTGTCACCTGTAAGGAATGTGTGGAATAAGTAAGCACAAGGCCACAGCATGTCCCACAAGAGGAAATCAACTGTAGTGAAGATTATGGAAAGGACTAAATGACATTTGGAGATAATGATAAATTTAATTGAGGGTTATAACACAATGCCCTGTTTAGTCAAAAACAAAGAAACTTTGAAAAGCTAACAGTATTTGACTACAGCTACATTCCCAAACAGGAGTGACCCTGATGAACTGGAAAGGAAGGAAAAGAAGTATCTGACGTGTACTCAAAAGAATCCTTTGTTTGGAATGCAGAGATGACCTTTGTAGTTACAGAATGTGACCAAGGTTATTCAGAGTTTATACTCTTCTGATAAATCATTTTTGAAGTAGTTTGAACAAATTAGGGAGTTTGTTGTAACATGTTACGTAATTAAAAAAGAAGTACGGTACTTTCTAATGTCAGCAATTAAGAAGTCATACTTGTAAACATTCTCTGCCATATACAATAATTAATGACTAATTTACAGTATTTTACTATGATTTTTATATTACTGTGCAATACGTACCAGGAATAAAAAGGTTTCATGTTTTGAAATGTTTATGTAATATGCTCAGTATTTTAGCATAGCTTGTTTACAGGGCAAAACCTATTTTCACAGCAACACCAAATACTTTAACACATTAAAACACTAGGTCAGATTTCAAACATTTTACATTTCCATTTGCATGGCTACATAACATGACAGTATGCACAGAGTAATTGTGCATGCAAATATGCATAATGGGTCATTTGAAACTACAGTATTAATATTAGTGTCAAATGGGTATCTCACACACATCGGAACATTGGGGGAAGAGAACAGAGTACCAGCAACTGAAAATCCTGTACATTCAGATTGCTAACTTTTTACAATTCAATAACTAATTTTGCACCTATTCATTTTGCTGCCTACCTGAGAGCGAGATACCTTCTGCAAGTCCGTAAGGAAGATAAGCAAAGATAATCATCATCCCAAACTCCAGGGAGGGTGTTTTCCTTAAATCAATGTGCTTTAGTACGTACATATCAAACCATTAAGGAAAAAGTAAGAAAAGAAATCCACAGAAAAATTCTAATCTATACCATACAGGTTTACCACTCACCACATGTCATATATTTGTTTAGTGAATAGCTAGTATTAAGCCTGTAAAACATCCTGTGGATTGATTAATCATTTTTGGGATGGAGGGTTTGAAGTGAAATTAAAGTTGGTGAAAGAGGCAGCCCTAGAGACTGAAGGCCACTGGTTTTTGACAGAGTACATAAAATATGGACAGCAGCATACCAACATGTCTAAACCTGGATCTGGAAGCACCACTTTTGTATGCGCCTTCACTTGTTGACCCCTCCACTCAGACTACCAGACATTTCCAATCATGATGTGTATTCCTGTTCCTTCAGAACTGAACAGAGACCACCAAATTTATTGCAGAGAAGTCACAGAACCGTCTTCAAACAATAATGGCTTTCTATTAATATGGGATGGGTTAGAAGCTGGGACTCAGATCTGAAATGGTCCACACATTTTCTGTCATTTCTACTTTTGACAGAAATAAACTCCTCTTTTGCCCTTGCTTAGACGTTTATGAAAACGTGAGCTAACCTCTGATTGCATCTGTATTTGTTCTAGCAAGATTTACCAGGAGTGAAATCCTGGCTCCATTCAAATCAATGACATAGCTTCCACTGACTTCAGTGAAAGCAGGATTTCACTCTGGCCTAGATCGTCCGTCGTCCCGCCCCCCTCCCCCCCCGCTCTCCTGCTGGTAATAGCTCACCTTAAGTGTTCACTCTGGTTACAGTGTGTACAGTAACACCCATTGTTTCATGTTCTCTATGTATATAAATCTCCCCACTGTATTTTCCACTGAATGCAGCCGATGAAGTGAGCTGTAGCTCATGAAAGCTTATGCTCAAATAAATTTGTTAGTCTCTAAGGTGCCACAAGTCCTCCTTTTCTTTTTGCGAATACAGACTAACACGGCTGCTACTCTGAAACCTGTAATACAGTTATTTCCCATTTAGCATCAAAGATTGGAAAAAGTGTTGGAAAAAATTAAAAGCAAAATAATTCTTTACTGTGAAAGTGCAAAGAGTTTAATTTAGTTAGAACCAAACCTGGACCCCACCCCCACATCCCAGCTGGCCAGGCTGTGAGCTTGGCTTCTCTCAGGAAGAAGGAAGCAGAGCAGAATCAGAGCTGTTCCATAGCTGGTGTTACAGCCTCAGGGCTGCAGCAGCACCCAAAGAAAGTGCATTCCCCACTCAGGAGGAGATTTAACCAGTGGCTCAGCATACACTACCTGTGAATCAGTGCAATCTACCAGTTCAGATTCACTGTAGCAGACCTCTACTATCTGTAGGAGTCCTTCCCCCTCTCTATTTCATGCAGTGGAAATGCAACATGGTTGCAGAGGAGGGGAGCAAGATTTCACCTTATATGTTTAGTAGGGCAAACATGCTCTACATGTCATCAGTTGTATATTCAGCTAGACTTTGAGTTAGTTCCAAATGGATATGACTGATCAGTGATAACATCTACATCAACATGTTCATGCACTTGACGAATCATGCTCTTGTCCCACTTTCAAAATATTCCACATTCATCTTTGTTAAAATTCAGGAGACATCTGTGACATGGAAGTTCAGGTTCCTCCAGCCTAATGAACAGGCAAGTTTCAATCATATCTATCTGTCGGCGACTATTATAAATTGTCTTTGCTTCACAGAAATATTTTGCTCTAGCTAATATTTTCAGGCTCAAACAACAATAAAATATCAGAGCAGTTAAACTGCTTTTCTGTTTTGCCTTTTTCAGTTAGATATTATTGAATGAAAAATAGCTGCATCAGGAAAATGTCAGTCTCTCTCTTTTGCTGAGATGTTTTGAATGAATCAAAAGTGCATGGAACAATTCTAATGAACAAAGATAGTAAATGTGCCCATGTTTAAGCAAACACTCTGGTCCTCTCATTTACAAAGCAAAGTGCTTGACAATATGGCCAGGTTAAACAAATAACTAGCATAAGACTAGCACAAAAAATATGAAACAGATTTCTATATTAAACATTGAAGGAAGCTTCCAAAAGCAACAAAGGTGTCTGGTTTAAACAAACATCCTTCCTTCTCTTAGGGGAGAAGCTCTCGGGTTGTTTAGCAACCAATTCAAGCTGGTGCAGAAAGCCACAGATATAATTCAACATATAAACCCAAAATGAGCTTGGTCCATATTCAGTAAGCTGAATATGACATGTAAGGCTGGAAGATTTCACAGTCTGACTTTAAAATTTCTTGGGGAAAAATATTTTTCTTATTTTTTAAAAATGTGAAAACTAGGACGTATGCTATTAAAATGGATCAGTGTTGAAAACAGAATTAATACTGTGAATTTAGAAAACAGCCAGCAAATTTATAACACTCTATTTGCATATAATCTAAAATAGTATACAATAATTTAGAACTTAATTACATTCATCTAAACATACAAAGCTTTTATGTAAGTTTTAAAAATAGGCCCATTAGCACTAATATTACAAACAAAATAAGCAAGAGAAAATATCATGCCCACAAAAAGACCTTATATAAAAATTATCCCTCTAAGGAACATTACAGAATGACTGGATGAAAATCATTGTTAGAATGGTAGACTTCACCAATTTATGCATGTGCATCACATTACCCCAAAAAAGGATATTAATGCAGAAATAAGGCCGGTAAGAGTGCCAAGTGCTGCAGAGCCAAAGAACATCTTAAGAAAGTAACCCAGTGCCTGGAGAAAGGTTTGCCATTCACTTACTTCTGACATATTTTCTCTTGTCAAACCCTCAGCTGTGCTGGGAATGATTTTAAAAAAGAAAAAAAAATTAGCAACAAACAGTTATGAAGTCTTGATCTGAAAAAGCCAAATGTCTTTAGAAAAAAATTCAAGCAACCTACATTTCTCTGTTGCTACTGCTTTTAAAAGGCTTTTACTGTGATATAAACAAGAGCAATGTCAGAAGATATTAAATCAAGTGTTAGTATAATCCCTAAAGGGAAACCTAATGCCACTAAAAATCTGGAAATCTAACATTGCTCTTGTGAAATCTTCTCACAACGGCATAAATAGGCTACAATGATGCCCAGCACAGCAACACAGGTTCCATACTTTTAGCAGGGAAAAGAAAATGCATTTTTCAATGGTAAAAACTCACGGCTGGAGAAGGAATAAAAAGACAAATCACATGATCCTTATGTGGGAGAGTAAACAAACAAACAAACAAACAAAAAGAAAGCCCCATCCCCGGGTGGATGAGAGAGGCTGCAGGGTCACCGAAGAAGGGCAAAAGAAGTGATTTAGGGGAGAGGTTGGGAGGAAAGAGGAGAGAGTTCTTTGGATCCTATGGAATATGAAGCTGCTACAGCATGAGGCAATATGGGAAAAAAGAGCCCAACTGTGTTAGAGCTCAAAGAGAATACTTAGGCCCCATGGCCTTACTGAAAAGTACCTATGATAGATAGTGCTTAAAGTGCATGTCTTCCCTGAAAATGGCTATGTAAATATAGCACCTTTTTACTCAGGAGATCTGCTGCCCCTATGTATTCTTAGTTACATCTACTGACTTCAATGAAAACAGTAAAATTGGGGAACATTTTACTCCTGTCAGCCCTGCAGAACCAACACAGCTGAGAGAGAGTGAACTGGATCCTCTCCTGGCTCATGTACTGTCAATAGAATTCTTAACTTAATTCCCTTTGCAGGACCACCAGTGCAACCCCACTGGCTTGCCGTCAGGATTCCATAAGCCAATGACCAGAGAGTCAAAGAGGAGCAATGACAGAAGGATTTGGCTAGCAAAATTTTTCTAAATAAGCCAGAAAGAACAAAGCTTGGTTTTCAGATTCCAGGACTGGGGTGAGGAGGAAAAAAATTTAACATGTAAACTGAGCAAATCTGATCTGGAATCAATGAGATACAACTGAAATGGAGCTCAACAAAGTCATCTTATAAGGTAATTTTTCAGAGTAGAACTGCACTTTAAGGATAAGAGATAGACAAGCTAACGTGATTGCTATTATAATATTAGAATAGAAGCAGAATGACAAGACTTAGTTCCCCTGTTATAACTTCTGGATACATAGGCAAGCAATACAACAATATGAGACGAAAAACATGTATTTTCTGCCTATACAGGTTTTGTTAAGAATCAGGAGTTTTGTAAGTCTAAAAGGAGATCTGTAACAAAATTCATTAGAACGAATGGCCATCTACAAGGGAGTGCTACAGTATAGTACAAATTCAAATGCACTTACTTTGTCAGGACAATAGAGACTGCATCATTGAGAATACTTTCTCCAAAAACCAACATGTTAAGCACAGGATCTACGTTAAGGGCATTGAAGATGGCAATAGTAGCCACTGGGTCCACAGCAGATATTAAGGAGCCAAACGCAAAACTGCGAGAATAAATAAAATCCAAAAAAGAAAACATGCCAGTATAAATGTACAGCATATTTGATAATACTGACCAGTGAAAAAGCATGGAAAATACCAGTGGATTTTCTAGGGAACAATATAGGTATATTTTGCAGACAGTTGTATCTTCCTGTTGACTGGAAATATTTAAAACAAAAAGTAAGAGAATTTTTTTGTCTCTTTTTGGAAGAAAGGATCATCTATTAAATACAGCAAAACTTGTTAATAGACCATGAATTCATGGGGATCTTGTGGACCCTGAGTTTTCCACCAACCCTGATAACTCAGGCTGACTTATGGATGTCCAAGTTGCGAAGAAGTAGGAGCAATATGCCTCCCCAGACTTTCAGAAATACATAAAAATGTCCCACTAAAAGCAAGAAAGGGAAACTGTATACCTTTGTGGAAACAGATTTTCAATATGTGTCAATCCAAACCACCAAATCAGATATGTACAATGATACAGAGTAAACAGACTGTATAGAATCCCATTAACAATGTAAAACCTGCCCTAGACAGTTACTTGAAAAATTAAGTGTGGTCACACTTGTATCTACTGTCATGCCATTAAAGTTATTGAAATTGAAAGAGGCTTTATCACTGAGGTGATGCCTAGTCTTCTTTCACAGTTAGAATATTTTACATTTCAGATTTCACATACATTGTCAAACTTTTTTTTACTGTAGGTTCCTTACATCAGTATGTTGGGTTTTAGCTGTGCATACATAGTGGGGAAATTAATAATTTTGTCACAAAATATAAAAACCCTGACATAGGAACTGTCTCTTAAATATTTATTCGTAGACTAGGCAACTAATAGAAAAGACTGAGTCAGACCAAAACAAGGAGCTGGTTTAGCCATGCTATCAGTTGCTACTTACAATACTCCTGCTTTGTAGCACAAAAGGGCAACATTTAAAAAAAGATGCTAAAGCTTCCTTAGATTTTAAACCAAAAGGTAGAGACCACAAAATCAAAAGCTTTCAGCTGTGCAAAACCAGATGCTGGAGCCAGTAAGGAAGACATTTCCAGTTCATGCATACTTTCTCTTGTCACGTTTTCTGGTTCTGACCAAGGGTATGTCTTCACTACTCGCCGGGTTGGCGGGCAGCGATCGATCCAGCGGGGATCGATTTATCGTGTCTAGTCTAGACACGATAAATCGACCCCCGAGTGCTCTCCCGTATACTCCTGTACTCCAGCACCGCGAAAGGTGCAGGCAGAGTCGACGGGGGAGTGGCAGCAGTCGACTCACCATGGTGAAGACACCCTGGTAAGTCGATCTAAGTACATCGAATAACTTAGCTGAAGCTGCATAACTTAGATCAATCCACCCCACTAGTATAGACCAGGGCCAAGCCAACAGATTTGTGGACTTTAATACAAATCTTCTGTGCTTGTGTACATGGTAAAAGACAAACCAAAACCAAAAACCAAAAAAGTAAATGCAAGTTCTCCACGCAGTTACACTGGGTTTATACTAGTGTAACAAAGAGCAGAAATCTGATCTCTTGTGCAGTTTGGGGAGTTTCTAGAAAACTATGTTGAGCCTTTGCCAGCCAAGTACTATGAAAAGTCTGTGGCATTAATTCTCACAAGTTCACTCCTTTTTTAAGGAGAAGCTCTGGGTAAGGAAGCCATACCTGCATAATATATTTTAATTATGTCAGCTTATCAAACGCACATCACAATTTACACATTTTAATTCTGAAGTCTGGAAAAAAAGAATTTGCAGGGAAAAAATACTATGAAAATATTTTTGTGCCAAGCTGTTCATTATTGTGTTCCCGCTGCTCCAGTCACTTTGATCAGATAATGCTATCGATGAGTAAGTCTTAATATACTTCATTACAAAAAAGGCATTACAAGAATTAAAAATGTTAATTCTGATTAATGATTTTACAAGTGATATTAAATCTAAGTGATCCAGACACAATCAGAACATCTGGGCAAGTACTGTTTGTCACATCTATTACAGTATTTTGGAGAATGCCTCTTGGAACATATTAGGCAATTTTACCAAGAACTTACCTGTCTGTCATGTTCAGTTTATAAATTACCTCAGCCTAAAAGGACAGGCAAAAAAAAAGTTACAATCAGCTGTGTAAAGATTTCATTTTATTATTTTTACTATGTATACATTTAGTATAATTTCATAAGAAGGTTTGTTTCAAACTTCACTTTAATCCTGATGTACAGGTGTACATCATACACCAAAATTATGATGAAAAATGTCACAATAAATTAATAATTAATATCTAAGAAGTGTTTTACAGACTGTAAATTCTAACTAGAACTCACAGGACATCAGTGAGGTAGGAAATTATTGTTAGCCCCATTGTGGAGATGAGGAAATAAGAGATAGGAGAAAGATTAAATGAATTTGACCAAGCTATACAGTGAGTCAGTGACAGAGCTAAGATGAGAACTCAGAGGTGCCTTACTCCTGGTCCTATGATCACTTCTTTAGTTTAGCCCACACTGCATTTCTGAAAAAGCAATTAATTCTGATTCTACTGTTTAATGCACTTTTCCACCTTGATTCACCTTTTGCACACCTCAGTTGCCTGACTTCAGGAGCTAACTGGGAAATTACATAAACTGATAGATCTTCCCCCGCTTTTTGTAATGTAATGTGTGGGATACATGGTAATGTAAAGCTTATAAACAGTTTCTGTTTTATATAATCTTTTCCATTGACTATTGACCCTTCTTTGAAAGAATGGGCTTTCGAAGGACCATCCCATTACATGCAGGAGTTTCAAAAAGATTTTTCTTACCTGACCTAGAAAATAAATTCCTCCACCTACAATGAAAGCTGAAATTGCTGTGCCAAACACAGAAAACAGAATGATGGAACCTATGTTCTGAAAGAAGTTACCCTGAAAACACAAAAGCAAGACACAATGAGGTAGTGAAAATGAACTGTAAAACTAAAAACCCCCAAAACAACCTAATAAGGTAAAAGCAGATTCCTGTATATTTGTCTTCCAATTGCTGGGTTATCTGTGCTCAGCATTTGGTTGGACTGGGATCAATGTACCAATATTCCAGGAGTTCTCAAACTGGGGGTTGGGAGGTTATTACATGCAGGGTCGCGAGCTGCCAGCCTCCACGCCAAACCCCGTTTCGCCTCCAGTATTTATAATGGTGTTAAATATATAAAAAAGTGTTTTTAATTTATAAGGGGGGTTGCACTCAGAGACTTGCTATGTGAAAGGGGTCACCAGTACACAAGTTTGAGAACCACTGCCATATTCCCATATTTATACTAAGCAGGCAGAGGAAAGACGTTTACAAGACTTGCTTTGACAGTGTGCATACACATGTACCAAAGCACAGCTGGGAGGCCTAAGTTTATTTCTATCAGTCTTGACCTTTACGAACAGTGTTTCACCCTTAACTCAGAATCTCCTTGCTTGTTTTGTTATTTTGTTCTGCATCCTTCAAATTAAATACATATTCTCCTACTATAAATCTGGAAATCCTTCATGTGCAATACTTTTTTAAACTAATACATTTTGATGTTTGTACTTTACAAGTATGATTACAGTGAAATTCTATTTCATTGCAAATATGGACTTTACTCCTAATAATTAAAATAGATTACACTAATCTCTTTCCTGGTCTTCTTTACGCAGGATCTAATTCTCATTTAGCTCAGTATGGTTATTAAGATTCTCCACACAGTGATACTAGAAGCCCTGGCTGATATTAATCATGGGATTAAAAGTTCACTCCGATTTAAGCTGTTATTAAAGAGCTGAGCAGCGAAAAGTACCTTCCAATATGCTGTAACAAGAAAACCCATCTGTTTTTTTAATAACACGAAGAATATATTTTAATACATTTACTTCCTATTTGGGGCCAACAGCTTTGATTTTAAACTCTTTGGGGCAAGGAATGTGTCTTCCAGCTTGTCCCTAAAATACAACAGGGCCTTCTTGACTTCAGCCAAGTCCAAAGCAAAGGCTTAAAGCGTGGACACTACAGCCAAGCTCTAAAAGGGAAGAGAAAACTGTCTAAGGCTATGTCTACACTGCACAGCTTTTAGCCACACAGCTGTGTCACTACAGCCATGTGGCTAAAAGTCGTGCAGTGTAGCCGCTGCTTGCTGGCTCTCCTGCCGACAATGCGCTGTTCACACTGGCACTTGTCGCAGCAAAACTTTTGTCTTTCAGAGGGTGCAGGGGGATTAACATCTCTGAAAGACAAAAGTTTTGTCGTTCAATTGCCAGTGTAGACATAGCCTAGGTTTCTTCTTAGATCCTTCTTCCTTGATTTGTCTGCATCAGATAAGAAACTTTTTGGAGACTGGAACATGACTCCTTATGTTTTTATAGTACTTAGTACATTGCCAATTCTCATTTAATATTAACAGAAACTACATGCCATAGATTCTGGGTCCAAGAGGCCAAGTTCCACTCTCAATTCCATGAGTTTCAGAGTAACAGCCGTGTTAGTCTGTATTCGCAAAAAGAAAGGGAGTACTTGTGGCACCTTAGAGACTAACCAATTTATTTGAGCATAAGCTTTCGTGAGCTACAGCTCACTTCATCAGATGCATACTGTGGAAAATACAGAAGATCTTTTTATACACACAAAGCATGAAAAAATGGGTGTTTACCACTACAAAAGGTTTTCTCTCCCCCCACCCCACTCTCCTGCTGGTAATAGCTTATCTAAAGTGATCACTCTCCTTACAATGTGTATGATAACCTGGATTTGTGCTGGAAATGGCCCAACTTGATTATCATACACATTGTAAGGAGAGTGATCACTTTAGATAAGCTATTACCAGCAGGAGAGTGGGGTGGGGGGAGAGAAAACCTTTTGTAGTGGTAAACACCCATTTTTTCATGCTTTGTGTGTATAAAAAGATCTTCTATACTTTCCACAGTATGCATCCGATGAAGTGAGCTGTAGCTCACGAAAGCTTATGCTCAAATAAATTGGTTAGTCTCTAAGGTGCCACAAGTACTCCTTTTCTTTTTGCGAATTCCATGAGTGTAAGTATGGTGGAATTCGGTGCAATTATTCCTGAATTGCATCACAGTAACTGAGGCAGAATTTGGTCCAAAGGAGAGATCAAGTTGTAAAATGATTATCTGGCAGTATCTCACCTTGTGTAATGAATATCCAGATTCAAATATAATAGGTGGAAGCAAGAGAAGAAAAAACATATTTGGACGAAACATTTCTTCCTCCTAAAAACAAAAAATGTAAAGGGATTTCAAGGACTGCACAATAACTGAAATAATACCATATATAAAAAGCAAATCTAGTCCCTTCAAGTTTCTACATAAATGGGAACATTTTTAAGAAGTAAAAATACTTGGAAATACAAATTATATTTAACCTGTCTCATTTCCCACCACTAAATAAAAGAGGATTACAGGATGGTAAACAACTTTAGGATTACCTTTTAAATTACTTTTTTACCTGATGATTGAGACAGGATGTGTTATTTACCATGAACCACTGTTCCCAAATATACTGTATGAAAAACAGACTGCTTGCAAAAAAGAAAAATGTTTCTATATTACAAAAGCATTACCATTTTTATTGCAGGCTTTCAAAGCCTGAAAGAAAATTGGTGGAAAATGCTAAAAGGATACACCTTTCACCTTTAGGCCACTGATCTGAATCTAGTCCAGGACAATAATTGCCAAATACTGTTGCCATTAGATAGCTGATCAGGGGACCATGTGAAATCAGTTCATTGTCTCAGTACAGTTCCTGGTGGGCAGATGTGCATTTAATAATACTTTGCATTTCTAAACTGAAGACCTCATAGTGCTTTACGCAAGGTGGGTAAACTTTATTATCCCTTTCTTTACAGACAGACAAAGAGGTCAAGGTCACATAGGACCTGATCCAAGTCCACTGCAGTCAATGAAGACTCATTTTATTTCCATGAGCTTTAAATCAGGCTCACAGGATGCCAATGAAAAAAATTAAAGGGCTTGATTCTCATTTGCAAATGTAATTTATGTCCAGGTTAGTGCCCTTTTACACTGTCACAGTGATGTAAATGAGCCTTAGGCTATTTCTACACTGCAAGCTAGGCGTGTGATTCCCCTGCTCATGTATACATGCTATCATTGCGCTAGGCATGGCTATAAATAGCAGTGTATCCACAGTAGCATTGGTAGCAGTAGCTAGCATAGGCATGGCTGAGACACGCCAAGTACGTATTCATCACAGGTGAGTACTCAGCACAGCTCATCAATGCCTCCACTGCCGCTACCAGTGCTACTGCAGCTCCACAGCTATTTACACTCACACTAGCTTGATGAGCACTAACACGAGTATGTGTACACGAGCAAGACAATCAGATCCCTAGCTTGCTGTGTAGACATAGCTTTAATGTAAATGAGAATCAGGCTCTTAAGTCTCCTGACTCCTTGTCCTCTACTCTAAGCACTTGGGCCTCACTGCGTTGCAAAAAGCCACCCTCAGAAATGGCTCTCTTTTTTTGCTGGCACTCTGAGCAAAGAAGCTGAATCACTCATGCACAATCTTTGGCCCAGTGTGGTTCTCTTTACATCCTCTGGTTCCCTCAAGATTTCAGGGGCACTGACTAAGAAGCCTGCTGCCTTGGTAAACAGCAACAAGGATTCTTTAAACTCAGGTTGAACAATATTAAGTCCTGACACTGTAACTCCTACGCTGTATCCATGCAAGGAAAGACTGCAACTTTGTTCATAGTATCACTTATCTATTCAAAACCTCATTCACATTTGAACATGTAATGAATTTACCTTCTTAACACAGAGGATTTATGAGGACTCATCAGCATACGAAACTCATCTCTTACACTGAAGTTTATTTCATGGAAATATCACTTATTAGATTTTTCCTTTATATGCAATTCAATTTAGTAATATGTCTAATAATACCTGGTTTACACTGTGATTCAATAACTGTACACTAGGCTACCCACTAAACACATTCTTTCTTTAGTGTTACAATTTTTTAAAGCTAGGTAAAAGTGAGACCATACGAAAAGAAGACAAAGAATTTAAGCACAGGACAAGCAAGTGATTATGGTGTCTGTTTTAGCCACCAAGAATCATAAGGAAGTACATATAAGCTTCACTGATCTCTAACTCAGACTTGGCTGCAAGAAATCTAGGTTGTAAAATTCTTAGGGCAAGAACATGCCTCCTTATGTCTGTACTGAACGCAGTCCAAGCTCAATAAATAATAAAAGTTGCCAGATTCAGTGCTGTCCAAAACCTTGTTTGCTTCCTAGCCAGTGTCACCTTGACCTGCACCTCAACATGCTGCTGTTCCACACCGGAAATACTACTTTTAATGGACTGTTACAACCTTTGAAACAAGTTAAGAACATAAGAATGGCTATAGTGGGTCTGAAGTCCATCTAGCACAGTGTCCTGTCTTCCAACTGTGGCCAATGCCAGATGCTTCAGAGGGCAATCAACAAGTGAGTCATCTTGACCTGACCATCTTGGCTAATAACTATTTATGGACGTAACCTCCATGAACTTATCTAATTCTTTTTTGCATCCATTATATTTTTGGCCTTCACAACATCCCCAGGTTCCACAGGTTGACTGTGCTTTGTGTGTAGAACTACTTCCCTTTGTTTGTTTTAAACACGGTGCCTATTAATGTCATTGGGTGACCCCTGGTTCTTGTGTTATGTGAAGTAATAACATTTCTTTATTCACTTTTCTCCACACGATTCATGATTTTATAGACCTTTATCGTATCTCCCCGTAGTCATCTCTTTTGCAAACTGAATAGTCCCTGTATTTTAATCTCTCCTCATATGGAAACTGTTCCATACCCCTAATAATTTTTGTTGGCCTTTTCTGTACTTTTTTCCATTTCTAATATATCTTTTTTGAGGTGGGGCAACCAGAACTGTATGCAGTATTCAAGGTGTGGGCATACCATAGAACTATATACTGACATTATGATATTTTCTGTCTTATTATCTATCCCTTTCCTAATGGTTCCTAATATTGTTAGCTTTTTTGATGCAGCTGCACACTGAACAGATGTTTTCAGGGACCTATACACAACGACTCCAAGATCTCTTTCTTAAGTGGTAACAGCTAATTTAGACTCCATCATTTTGTATGTATTGTTGGGATGATGTTTGCCAATGTACATTACTTTGCATTTACCTGCCATTTTGTTGCCCAGTAACCCAGTTTTGTGAGACTTTGTAACTCTTCGCAGTCTGCTTTGGACTTAACTATCTTGAGTAATTTTGCATTATCTGTAAACTTTGACACCTCAGTTTACCCCTTTTTTCCAGATCATTTATGAATATGTGGATCCCTGGGGGACACCATTATTTATCCCTCTCCATTCTGAAAACTGACCAATTATTCCTATACTTTGTTTCCTGCCTTTTAACCAGTTACTGATCCATGAGAGGACCTTCCTTCTTATCCCATGATTGCTTAAGAGCCTTTGGTGAGGCACCTTGTCAAAGGCTTTCTGAAAGTCCACATACACTATATCCACTGGATCACCCTTGTCCATGTTTGTTGACACCCTCAAAGAATTCTAATAGAGTGGTGAGGCATGATTTCCATTTACAAAAGGAGTGTTGACTCTTCCACAACAAATTGTGTTCATCTGCGTGTCTGATAATTCTGTTCTTCACCACAGTTTCAACCAATTGGCCCAGTGCTGAGGTAAGACTTACCAACCTGTAATTGCCCAGGTCACCTCTGGAGACTTTTTGAAAAATTGGAGTCACATTAACTATCCTCTAGTCATCTGGTATAGAAGCTGTTTTAAGTGATAGGTTATATATCAGTTAGTAGTTCTGAAATTTCATATTTGAGTTCCTTCAGAACTCTTGGGTGAATACCATCTGGTCCTGGTGCCATATTACTGTTTAATTTATCAATTTGTTCCAAAACCTCCTCTATTGACACCTCAGTCTGAGACAGTTCCTTAGATTTATCACCTAAAAGAATGGCTCAGGGTTGTGGGAATTTCCCTTACATCCTCTGCAGTGAAGACTGATCCAAAGAATTTGTTTAGCTTCTCCACAATGGCCTTGTCTTCCTTGAGTGCTCCTTTAGCACTTCAATTGTCCAGTGGTCCCACTGATTGTTTGGCAGGCTTCCTCCTTCTGATGTATTTAAAAAAAATTGCTGTTTGTTTTTGTGTCTTTTAATTTTGCATTTCAAATTCTTTTTTGGTCTGCATAATTATACTTTTGCACTTGACTTCCCAAAGTTTATGCTCCGTTGTATTTTCCTCAGTAGGATTTGAATTCCCATTTTTAAAGGATGCCTTTTTGCCTCTAACCACCTCTTTTATTCTGTTTTGTCATGGTGGAATTTTTTGGTCCTCTTATTATTTTTTTAAATTGGAGGTATACATTTAATTTGAGCCTTTCTTATGGTGTTTTTTAAAAGTTTCCATGCCATTTGCAGACATTTCACCCTTGTGACTGTTCCTTCTAGTTTCCATTTACCTAGCTTCCTCATTTGTGTGTAGTTCCCATTTTTGACGTTAAATGCTACTGGAGTGGGCTTCTCTGGTATTTTCCTCCTTACAAGGATGTTTAATTTAATTGCATTATGGTTACCATTACCGAGTGATTCAGCTACAGTCATCTCTTGGACCAGATCCTGTACTCCACGTAGGACCAAATCAAGAATTGCCACTCCCCTTGTGGGTTCCAGGACTAGCTGCTCCAAGAAGCACTCTAGAAATTTTATCTCTGCATCCTGTGCTGAGATTACATGACCCAGTCAATACAGGGATAGTTAAGATTCCCTGTTATTACTGAGTTTGCAATTTTTATAGCCTTTCTAATCTCCCTGAGCACTTCACATTCACCATCACCATCCTGGTCAGGTGGTCAGTAGCATATTCCTTCTGCTATACTCTTATAATTCAAGCCTGGAACTTCTATCCATAGAGATTCTATGGTACAGTTTGAGTCCTTTAAGATTTTGACTATATTTGACTCTATGCTTTCTTTCAACATATAGTGCCGTTCCCCCAATAGCATGATCTACTCTGTCATTCCTATATATTTTGTACCCTGATGTTACCATGCCCCATTGATTATCATCATTCTACCAAGTTTCTCTGATGCCTATTATATCAATATCCTTCTTTAATACCAGGCACTTGAGTTCATGATATCTTATTATTGAGACTTCAAGCATCTGTAAGCAAGCACTTATAAAATTTGTCAATATTTACTTGTCTGCCTTCATGTGATGTAACTGAATGGGATTCTTGTGCATCTGACTGTTTCTATTCAGTTCCTACCTGTACTTTATCAACTTCTATCCTCTCCTCTTTACTAGGATATAGAGGTAACAGATCTTCCCCTAAGGGATGTCTCTGTCTGAACCAGGTGCTCTTCTGCACCTGACAGCTTTCCCAAGCCCTTAGTTAAAACTCCACTATGACCTTTTTAATTTTACATGCCAACAATCTGGTTCTGTTTTGGTTTAGGTGTAGCCCATCCTTCCTATATAGGCTCCTCCTTTTCCAAAAAGTTCCCCAGTTCCTAATAAATCTAAACCCCTTCTCCCTATACCACCAGCTCATCCATGCATTGAGACCCTGCAATTCAGCCTGTCCAACAGGCCCTGCATGTGGAACTGGAAGTATTTCAGAGAATGATACCATGGAACTCCTGGACTTTAATCCCTTACCTAGCGGCCTAAATTTGGCCTCGAGGACCTCTCTCCTACCTTTTCTTATGTAACTCTTACCTACATGTACCACGACCACCAGCTCTTCCCCACACTGCACATAAAGTCTGTCTAGATGTCTTAAGAAATCTGCAAAAGATTTGCACCCAGGCAGGCAATTCACCGTGCAGTTCTCCCAGTGATCATAAACTCAACCATCTATATTTCTAATGACCAAATCCCCCATTACTATTACTGTCTCTTCCTAATAACTAGAGTTTCCTCTCCTGGAGGAGCATCCTCAGTGTGAAAGGCTACCATGATGTCACCTGGAATGATGGTCCTAACTCTGGGATCATTTCCCTCAGTTCCAGTTCGATGTTCTCCCACCCCAACACTTTCATCCTCCTCAACAGCACAGAGGCTGTTAAGGAGGACAAATATTTAAAGATTAAATTATCTTACAATAAACCAGCAGTAAAACATCAAATAATCAAGAGCGAAATGCTTTCTCATGGGGAGGGCTTTACAGTTATGCAGAGGCACAGACTGGAAACCTTATGGAGGCTGTGGGTCCTGGGACATCTGCACAGAGCCAGCCCCTCTGCACAGCTCCTTCACCTCTGTCAAGACTCATGTGCATGCCCTGCTTTGCCCTGTGACCTTTCCAACGTGCCTCCCAGAGTATGGAAAATGCTGCTGCTCCAAGCACCTATGGCTTTTGTAGCATTTATCAGCAAACAATTCTAGGGGTTCCCAAGAAACATGCAGTGCAAAATGCAAGTGTTTTAAGGAAGGGTTTTATTTGTTACTCATTGGTGGTAAACACAGTCAATTGCTAAATTTTCAAAACATAAAGCCCATTTAAAAAATATAAAATCAGTAAACGCAGCTTCTTTGGATTTGTAGCAAAATAGTTTTGATGAAGGGCTTCTGCTCTTCTCTGCCAAGGCTGGCTCAACAGTCACAGGCAAAACATTTGCATTTGTACGAGTGTAGGAATGGTATTTTACAAGAAGAGCCCCTACGCTCCTGACCAACCACAGTGACAGTACCAAGCACATTGATTCAACCAAGAGGGGAGTTAACAAAAAACAAAGGAACTTTGTTCCTTACTTAAATTGTTCCAATCCTGCAAGATACTGAGCACCTTCTATTGCCATTTAATTCAATGGGAATAGAAGAGGCAAGACACCGTGGAGAAGGTACCTACTATCCAGCAGGATCAGGCCCTTAACAGGGAAACACAAATATCTGGTTGTGGTTATTCAAAAACAACTATGGTATGCAGCAAAAAAACCTGATCACCACCCAAAAAACACACACACACACACACACACACACACACAAAAACAGAAAAACCCAACCTTTGGAACTAAGCCTAAAATAATTAATATTGCAAACAATAATCAACATTTAAAAAATCCCAGAGAATGGGACTACAATTAAAAATGAATTGCTTCAAATATACCTTCCAGTTAGCCAGTTTTTGAGACTCTATAATTTTTATAAATGCTCCCATGAGGATACCTGGAGGGAGAGAGAGAGAGATACAACATTCTTAATTCACTAATCATGAAACACATAACTCTTCAGGTTACTGTCATTGACTCTCCGTCGAGAGGATCTTAAATTGTTATTTGCAACTCCATTGACCTATTTTCTGCATACCAAACAACATTATTAAAAGCAAAAGCCAAGGCAAGATATAAATAAAGCAACACATTTTTCCATTCCTAGAACAGCATATTAGAGAACTGTTTCTGTCTTACTAAAGTTTCTGTAATACATTTCAAAATAAAACATGCTCCTACTGCACACAAAATTACCAGATAGGATATTTAAATGCTGTACACAGGTTTTTAGGGAGTTTTGTTCACAACTAAAAGGAAAATAGATTTTGGAGAACACTTTTGTAACTTTGAAGTTTTTTTGTTTGTTTTTCATTTCTTTCATCATTAACTGTGAACAGCAGGTTTACTTACTCAAAAAGGCTCTTTACCTGTATGCAAATGAGAAACCCTACTTCTCTTCCTACTGAGTCAATTATTCAAATAGGGACTGATGGTGAAATCCAAACTTGTGTCAGCACTAGGTCTGCACAACACCTAAGGCCATTTAAACCATCAGAGTGGAAAATGAGAGTGCACAGACCCTCTGCACAGAGATGAATTTCACCCTGATGCGAGCAAGAAGCTATAAGCTGCCAACTAGGAACCCACTTCTGATCAGTGTGGGAAAACTGACAGAACCACTCCTCAAATGGGTGGACATACTGTAAAAGTCACCAACAGGTATTAAATATATTGCCCATTTCAGCATGAGGTCATTTTATAGAATAATTACTAACCTAACCAAATATGTTAAAGGCTGAATTGCTAAAGCTCGTGATGCTCTCCCACCTAATGCATCTCCAGAGAGATCTGAATGAAGACTTCAGACTAGCAGGACAATTTTTAGTGTGAGTCGGAGGCATAATTTGCAGCCTGCCCCAAATGGACTACAGAAAGGGATGAAGCGTCTTCTTGTTACTCAGACTCTGTTTTTGTGTTTTTCTGTTTGTTTACAGAGTGTGGATGTAATATTAAATGATAGCAGTTGGGAAAGGTGAAATACACTGCATGAAAAGTACAAGATGACTAAGTAACTAAGAAGTTTTAAAGTATGTTTTCAAGGAAACTGATGTAAATTTTTACTCTGTCACACTGTAGTTATCAAAAGAATTTCACAATTGCATCACATGGACCACTCCTGATAGATGCATCATACACATGATGTTCCATGAGGACTAAGCCTTCTTTCATACAAATATATTTCAAGGGGCTTGTCCAAGCGGATACAAATAATTGCTCAGTGAGATGGTTTGAAAGGAGACCAAGAACCAAATGTTAATACAGGAACATCAAAGATCGGCTGTTCTTTGATGCAGGATGGAATCAGACACGGTGAATCATAGAATATCAGGGTTGGAAGGGACCTCAGGAGGTCATCTAGTCCAACCCCCTGCTCAAAGCAGGACCGATCCCCAATTAAATCATCCCAGTCAGGGCTTTTGTCAAGCCTGACCTTAAAAACTTCTAAGGAAGGAGATTCCACCACCTCCCTAGGTAACGCATTCCAGTGGTTCACCACCCTCCTAGTGAAAAAGTTTTTCCTAATATCCAACCTAAATCTCCCCCACTGCAGCTTGAGACCATTACTCCTTGTTCTGTCATCTGCTACCATTGAGAACAGTCTAGAGCCATCCTCTTTGGAACTCCCTTTCAGGTAGTTGAAAGCAGCTATCAAATCCCCTCTCATTCTTCTCTTCTGTAGACTAAACATCCCCAGTTCCCTCAGCCTCTCCTCATAAGTCATGTGTTCCAGTCCCCTAATCATTTTTGTTGCCCTCCACTGGACTCTTTTCCAATTTTTCCACATCCTTCTTGTAGTGTGGGACCCAAAACTGGACACAGTACTCCAGATGAGGCCTCACCAGTGTCGAATAGAGGGGAACGATCACGTCCCTCGATCTGCTGGCAATGCCCATACTTATACAGCACAAAATGCCATTGGCCTTCTTGGCAACAAGGGCACACTGTTGACTCATATCCAGCTTCTCATCCACTGTAACCCCTAGGTCCTTTTCTGCAGAACTGCTGCCTAGCCATTCGGTCCCTAGTCTGTAGCGGTGCATGGGATTCTTCTGTCCTAAGTGCAGGACTCTGCACCTGTCCTTGTTGAACCTCATCAGATTTCTTTTGGCCCAATCCTCCAATTTGTCTAGGGCCCTCTGTATCCTATCCCTACCCTCCAGCGTATCTACCTCTCCTCCCAGTTTAGTGTCATCTGCAAACTTGCTGAGGGTGCAATCCACACCATCCTCCAGATCATTTAGGAAGATATTGAACAAAACCGGCCCCAGGACCGACCCTAGGGGCACTCCACTTGATACCGGCTGCCAACTAGACACGGGGCCATTGATCACTACCCGTTGAGTCCGACAATCTAGCCAGCTTTCTATCCACCTTATAGTCCATTCATCCAGCCCATACTTCTTTAACTTGCTGGCAAGAATACTGTGGGAGACAGTGTCAAAAGCTTTGCTAAAGTCAAGGAACAACACGTCCACTGCTTTCCCTTCATCCACAGAACCAGTTATCTCGTCATAGAAGGCAATTAGATTAGTCAGGCATGACTTGCCCTTGGTGAATCCATGCTGACTGTTCCTGATCACTTTCCTCTCCTCTAAGTGCTTCAGAATTGATTCCTTGAGGACCTGCTCCATGATTTTTCCAGGGACTGAGGTGAGGCTGACTGGCCTGTAGTTCCCAGGATCCCCCTTCTTCCCTTTTTTAAAGATGGGCACTACATTAGCCTTTTTCCAGTCGTCCCATTACCAATATGTAATTACCATTCATAAGTCCCATTACCAATATGTAGCCCTGCCACTCTGGGATGGGAGCTACGTTGGAAGCCAATGACTGGGACATTGATTATTATTTGCTGAGCACCAACAGTAGACTTGACTCTGTTAGAAACAGTACTGGTGACAGAATTTACAATCCAAATGAGAAAAACAGTATAATCCACATATATGAAGCAAAAATCAGCAGCTGAGACTTCAAGAAGTGTATTTTTCAAACACACTTTCTATGTTTGATAGATTTTCATTGAGGGGCCCTCCCGCCGACCCCAGAATAAGTGTTTTAAGGGGGGTACTTCACTGACAAAAAGGAAGTGACTTAGTGAACAATTATTGGGAGGAAATTACAGGTGTGGAGCAGAAGCAATCACAAAGGCATGAAGAGACGAATGGAAGGTGGATACAAATGAGACATTCAGGAGGGAGAAGCAGTGGAAACTTGAAGAGGAAGAGGAAATGATTGTATAGATATGGCCAGGGGAAGGACTCTTTCTCCCTCTGCTGCTCTGTAACTACTTTAGATATTGTAACATATAATTTTGTAGTAACATTATTAATACCGGGAAGTGGAAGTGGATAATATTTATCATCAAACACTGAGGGCAAATATATGACTACATGGCACCTTCAAATTGCTCCAGACAAGAGAGTTGAGCTATAGCCTGGGTTTACATCCTAATCTGTCATTGACTGAGGTGTGGCTAACAGTCTAGGTCAATTCAATCTGCTCTCCACCACACCACCACTACACAGTTAGGTAGTAATGGACCAAAGGAGCACTGCAGAAGGGGAACAGGCAACCCAACATGTGTCCAAACCTTCAAGGTGCTTGCTGGGCATCCTTTACTCTTACTGATGTCAAGAGGGGTTGAGAGTGCTCAGCAGCCAACAGAAGTTGTTCAGAACCTCATATGAATTGAGGCCCTCTATCGATTTTAGCTTTATACATCCACAGGTATCGAGTTGTGTGTTCAGGATGCATGAATAGGTTTGCCCCATCTGGGAGAACTTCTTTTTCTGGGAAGGTGGAAGAGGTAAATCACAAGCTGCACCACACAATAGTTGCATGGACACTGGAACACCTTTCACCAGGCCTTTTGTTCCCTCTTAAAAAAATATTATGCTCCCTGTTCTGATCAGGACACCAGAAAAATCACTGTCTGTTGTACCAGTTCCTGATATTTGTTCAGAGAACTTTCCACTTTAGCTTTGTTTGACTATGGCAACTTAGCTTATTACTTGAAACCTCTGCAGTCAACATTTCTCCTGCATCTATTTTAATGACTGCCTTCATTCCCTGTTTATTTCTTACTCCTGACACTTCTGGGTAGCGATTTGTCAAAGAATGCAATCTGTTACATTCTAATCTAACACTTCAACTACCTCTCAAAGCTGTAGTCACACTAGCAATCATGATATAACATCTGCATGTTTGCTAATAATCTTTTTATAATGCTTGCGTAGATTTCTTTGGTGGCTTATTCTCAAAGAATAGATATATCATCTCTAGCTTTAGAACATAAGGACGGCCATACTGTGTCAGACCAAGGGTCCATCTAGCCCGGTATCCTGTCTTCTGACAGTGGCCAATGCCAGGTGCTTCAGAGGGAATGAACAGAACAGGTAATCATCAAGTGATCTATTCCCTGTTGCCCATTCCCAGCATCTGGCAAACAGAGGCTAGGGACACCATCCCTGCCCATCCTGGCTAATAGCCATTGATGAACCTGTCCTCCATGAATTTATCTAGCTCCTTTTCGAACCCTGTTATAGTCTTGGCCTTCACAACATCCTCTGGCAAACAGTTCCACAGCTAGACTGTGTGTTGTGTGAAGAAATACTTCCTTTTATTTGTTTTATATGTAACCACATTAAAATGGTGGATTCTTTATCAACATAATAAATATAAACTACAATCGTTAGTCTTCTGTAGTGTTGCAAAGTTCATTTATTACATGACTTTATTACTAAGTGCTTTTAGGAATTCATCAAGTAGTTAAGACAATATGATAAAAACAGTTGTATAAGTGTACAGTGAATGGAGAATGCACTATCTGTATTTTGATCAGAAGTGCTTGCCTCTAAATCAGTTTTGCAAAACTGTCATGAAAATTTACCAGTTTATGCACAAATGATTTATTATTAATCACATTTACTACAGTAATGCCTAAAGATGAAGGTACTGAGGCCCCATTGTGCCATGCACTGCACAAACATAGAGTAACAGACAGTCCCTACTTGGAGAGCTACAATCTAAATAAATCAAAATCTGCCCATATATCTTTTCCATGATGATAAAAATATATATATTTTACCTTGCCGGGGAAAAAATAATCTCTTGCCCTGGGAAAGCAGAAGTTTGCAACTCTGCTCTAATTTTAACACTGAAGTTTGCATTTGTTTTTTTTAAATAGATATTGCAGGTAACAGATATGATCAAATGGACTTGAATTACAACAGACATCAGGATTTCAAGATTTAATTACTTCGAGGGGACGTTGTGACAGACATGGCAATTTCCTGCAAAATCATTGGGAGATCTTACTGTATTAAGTTTATGTATCACTGTATATAGTTCCATAGGGGAGCATGACCATACCTCCTCCAAGATTTAAAAACAGTGTAGGGTGATTAGGCAAATGCACTCAGACTGCAATGTCTCCAAAGATGTATCACCATATGGAGGGGCTCACATATACTAGCTCAAACTGGATTCTCTAGAGACCAACAGGCAGAGAAAGGACTTTTGGATAAATGGCCTGAGTTTAAAAACTGACTCAGGGACTGCTTTCTGACCAAGCAAACATACAAGTCGGTCTGTCCAAGGAGGGCCCCAATCCTTTCTAGGAAGGGTTGGAAGGACTTTGGCTTACTGAGGCCACATAAGACTGATGGTAAGCCACATAAGACTGATCTCTGGTAAGCTTTTAGCATGTGTATAGGGATTTTTATTGGTTCTTATATGTTTTCTCTGTAGTGCTTTCACCTTAAGAATAAATGTGCTTGCTTATAAAGAGCTGTGTGGTAACTTGTAAGTATGGGCAATAACAATTATTCATAGCCTCTGAGGAGAAAGCAAATTGCAGATGCTGGTCTCTCTAGGCAATCTGGCTTGCTGCAAATAACACAGTGTAGGCAGGGAACTGTGCAGCCTGGAAAAACCCAGTCAGGAGGGAGAGAGATGCAGGTCTCTGGCAAGGAGAAGTGATGGCTGAGGAGCTTAGAGTGGGTGTCCTTGCTGGACCACAGAGGGGGAGACACAGGGTGCAATTGCCCTGAACTGTGAGAGAAGACAGAACCAGCAGTTTATCTCAGCTATTATAGGAGGTACCCAAAATGTGTGCAGTGTATCTTGGAGAAACTCACTTCAAGCAGAGGACCAGCACAAGGCTTATGCACGCCACCCATGGGAGGCAGCACAAGCTATACCAAGCCCAAGCCGCTTCCCGCAGCCCTCATTGGCCGAGAACGGCAAACCGCGGCCGTCTCAGTGGGAGTGGGAGCCGCCAGTGGAAGCTGCGATCGGCTGAACCTGCGGATGCGGCAGGTAAACAAACCAGCCTGGCCTGCCAGGGGCTTCCCCTGAACAAGCGGCGCCCCTTGTTTGGGAACCACTGTTTTAATGGGTACAAGCTAGTTCTAGCTACATAACATGCAAGACCCCACTATGATTACCATAAAAAAGGAGGGACAGCTGTCCACATAGAATTCATCAGTATATTAGTTTGGAGGAATGCAGAATAAAAAAAAACCTCCTGTGTTGGTTTTGGATAATGGAGGTAACCCACCTTGTTTTGCAGCACACACAAAACTGCTCTTCCTAGAGGTTAGTTTAATGGCTGCACTTTTATCAAGCAGATTTCTTACTATGTTATTGCTCAACACTTTTGTCAAAGTGCAAACTGGAAAGTTAATGTCTCAAAGGCCAAAAGTCATTCCTCTGATAACTTTATATCCAGCCCCTTGTTGAAAATAACCTTTATTGCCTCAGAAAATGAGTTACTGTTCAATGATAAACAAAGGGCCTGACTCTGATCTCCCAAGGCTGTTGCACCAGTGTAACTCCATTAACTTCTATGGAGTTACTTGGGACTTACATCTGAGTAAGGGAGATCAGAATCTGGTCCAGTGACTGCACTCATCCCCTCCCTTCATAAGAAAAGCGTGGCTAGAAATTGCTAAAAGCAAAAGGAACTAACAATTAAGAAGATGATCATTGGCAGAAAAGTGATTATAAAAACAATTGTTCTGCCGTGCTATTAATTCTCCCTCAGTGACGGCCACAGCACACTTGCTTATATCTAACTTCTGGCACACAGGCAGAACTGGATACTTGAAAATGTAGCTGTGCTCTCTCAGCTGCATATATCATCACCCAGTAATAAGGATTCTTTATTATGGCAATTAGCTGACAATTTTGTGAATGAAGCAGAAGCTGTATCCCCTCTACAGAGCTGACAAGAGCAAAAATGTGATTCTGTCGGTAACTAAACAGATATGACTCAAAAGATCAAGGCCAAACGCAGCCCTGATGTAAGTGGCCACAACCCCTATTTACTTCAGTGCAACTGAACCTGCTTACACCAGGTCTAGATTTGGAAAGACAGCAGCTATGTAATAGTTTACATTCAAAACAGCATTGAATGTATTATCCTCATGACAAAGTGGGAAATATTCTTAATGGTTTGTATGAATACTGTGTGTGTCTCTGTTTCCCTGATGTATTGCATTTTTAATGAGGTGATGAAAGAGGGTGTTTTTTTGTTGCAGAGGATGAGCTGTGACCTCGTCTAGCAGCCAGGACCCTAGACAACAGCCTGGAGATTGGGTACCCTAGCAACTGGTGACTGGGACGCACACCCCATCTTGGAAGTCAGCCAGTTCTGGCCAGGGGGAAGACAAAGGGCTGAGGAGAGAGGACCCTGGTGACCTGATTTCAGTCAGTAGGGGGAACAAAGGATGGAAGAAAGAGGCCCAGGTGACCTGTTTGCCTGCGACCACAGACAAAGAAGGGGCTGTTGGGGAAGGTGATATAGGATGATCAGCTTGAAGGAGGAGGTTCTGGACTGGGGACATAGAGCAGCGTGAGCCCATTGGAAATGAGACAGAGCCAGCTGGACTATACTGAGACTTGCCAGGCTCGAGGACCCTGAGAACTTCCTGTGCTGGGTTCAGACATTAAATAAACCCTTCTGTTTTATGCTGGCTGAGAGTCACTGCAGTCTAGAGATCGGGGTTGCATTGTTTCCTCTGGGTGTGGAGGCCCAGGGGTCCAGAGAGTGGACTTCCTGAGGGGGCCCACGGTGAGAGACAGGAATGCTGAAGGCTCAGAGAGGTGCAGTTCTGGAAGATGGTGGAGCCCAGGTTAACCCCCGAGAGTGAGTGTGACCCCTAAGAAGGCTGTCACACTCATGGGGGTTCCTCCCCGGGATCATAGGGAGCTGAGAGAGCATGGGGCCTGCAAGCCCATGACAATCTTATGCACCATCCAATTTGGAAACATCTTTAGATGCCTTTGCTGCGACCACCACTACCTATTACAAATCCTGAGCTGCAGTAGCAGCCTTACTTAGTTAGAGATTTTAGAAAGTTTCACTGCCGTCTCTGTTCGGGTTGTGCTATGAGCAGGAGTATGGACCACAATGGCCTAGCCACAATCCTCCACTGTTGCTGGGAATGCTCTGCAGAAGGGAGAGAGAGAGCCTCTGCTGTTCCTCTGCAGTGTTCCCCAGAAGGAGTAGTAAAACAATGCTGACTTAGTTTCTCATATCAGTAAACTCTGCTGTTTGCGAAGCCCTTGGGGCAGAATCTTCAAATGATCCAAGAGTCAGAGTCCAAAACCAAACCGGAAGGAGCAACCAGTGAATAGCTACATTTCAGGATGGAGATTGTATCTGAGTTTACCTAAAAGAAATGCATACCCTTTCATCGGAAGTTGTGTGTGCGGTGCAGGAAAGAGGGATGGTGATATCCCCTTCTGTCCCTCCAACAGACTAACACTACACTGAAGCCCTGATATGGAAAGCACAAAGGAGATATTTTGGCAGTGTCCCTTTCTAACAGTGACTTCTATTCATATATTTGCTTTAATGATAAAGTCACGCAGTTTCTGAGGGAGCATTGCACATGCTGGGCCAAATTCTACTGTCAGTAACTCCGCTACTTCAATGGACTGGAGTAAAGTAAATGAAAGCAGAATTTGGCCCCATATATATGTGCCTCTTTAAATAACACAGATACTGTAAAATATTCAGGAAATAGAGATTAGGCAAATGTACTTATTAACAAGCACTGAATATCAACAATTTAATCTCATTCCATAATTTCATAATGAAGTATTATTAAGACTCATGTTGATGCAAAAGGAAAATTGCCCTAAGGGGTCACAGTCAATGTTTGATGTATCCCTGTTTCCTGTCAGCTGCTTTTCTAACCCCATCATATATCATATTTTCTTTTGGTTTTACTGAAGTTGAAGCAAAATACCACATTCACACTAAAGTGTGTGTACATTATTGCTCTAAACTACTTCACCAAGTACTGTACTGGAAAAAGAAATAGATTTTCTAAAATATGTAAGGCATTTTACAGAACATGAAAAGATACTACCCTGCCCTAAAGATCTTACCGTCTAAATTAGATAAACACAGATAATCTGCCTCTTGCTGGAATAAATCTAGATATAGCAGGAAATGTCGGGTCTTCTAGAACAGTCTTTATCAATCTTTTTGATACCAGAGACTGACTTGCTGCCTTCCTAAACTGTGTCAGAGAGATCTCAGAGACCGGCACCAGCCCACTGACCAGTCACAGAGAAACCCTGCCCTAGGACAGGGGTTCTCAACCTTTTTCTTTCTGAAGCCCCCCGCAACATGCTATAAAAATTCCACGGTCCACCTGTGCTACAACTGTTTTTCTGCATACCCAGTAAATTAAAAGCCAGGGCCAGCATTAAGGGTCAGCAAGTAGGGCAATTACCCAGGGCCCAGCACCACAGGGGGCCCTGCGAAGCTAAGTTGCTCGGGCTTCAGCTTTTAGCCCTGGGCGGCAGGACTTGGGCTTTGGCTTTCTGCCCTGGGACCCAGCGAGTCTAATGCAGCTCTGCTCTTGGGTTTATTTTGGTGGACCCCCTGAAACCTGCTTGCACGCCCCCAAGGGGCCGCGGACCCCTCGCTGAGAACCGCTGTTCCAGAAATGTATCTAGGTCAGACTTGATGATCACAGTGGTCCCTTCTGGCCTTGGAGTCTATGAACTGTTTGCTTTTCAATTTGAGACTAATCTGTGCCCAAATCTGATTTTTCAGGTAAGTGTCCCTTTAAGCTAAAGAATTTCCTAATATAGATCTTGCTGTGGGCAATGTAATGTGCCATGAATCAAGTACTGTGAACTAAATAGCAACTGCAATAAGTCTTATGCTTGGGGAGGAGAGAATCTGATTTCCTTTCCACTTTGAAACTACTTTGAATTCAGGATCCTTTTGGCACAACACCCAGAAGGTTGCAACATTCTTATTTCTGTGAAAGCCCTAAGGTTTTGCAAGCACAGGAGGGCTTTGTTTTCTCCAGCACAGTAATCTAGTGGGGAGAGCTTTGAGAATTTGTATGAAAACACAGTTAATCTACCAGAAAATGAAGCAGGCAGAAGTCCAGAGAAAGATGAGAACTACTTGCTCAGTATGTATGACACTACTACACTCCCACTAGTGACTGAAGTAAAATTACGGTAAGTAGGTACAGAGACAGCTGAAAAGCTGCTGCCTGAGGTTACTTACACCAGTAAAAGACTCTATTTCAGTGATAGGGACCTCTAGACAATATAGTATCTACTTGAGTCCTGATTCTCTTCTCATTTACAGATTTGTAAATCAGGAGTAACTGCACAGAAATCAATAGTTATACCAATGTACAACCACTGAGAGAGCAGAATCAGGCTCATGAACTTCTCAGACTTACTAAGAAGTGGCTAAGAGCTTGATGTGAATTAAGGGTGGCATTCTCTTGCCTCAAGTCATAGAAAGAGCCCATGTATACAATAGGGACAGTTCAGTATCAAGTAATTCAGGCAAGTTTTCAGGCTACTAGTTAAATTTATATTCTCAGAGTAGGTTAAATCACATGTATCACACAAAGTTCTTCTGCAATTAAAATAAACTGACCTCCTAAATGGAGATGATAAGATTCGTGGTAGCAGGTGCCACCATTGTATCTTACCCCAGGCTAATGAGGATGCATGAGTGAGAGGAAGTTGGTAAAGTATTCCCCTCTTCCTAGATGCATCCCAGTTTTGCATAGAATTACACCTCACTCAGGTCTACCTTTGAAGTCAATGGGACTTAAGCACATCCTTAAGTGCTCTCCTGAATCAAGGTCTCAAAATCTAGAGGCAGTACGATAAAGCACTCTGTAAGGAAATATGGCATACTAGCAACATCCTGCCATTTCACCTTACTGGCCAGTTTATCTTTTTAATCTTGGCTTGTTCACTGAGCCTTGAGATTTCCTCCCCTCTTCCGATTTTAACTTCTGAAAGGCAGAGTAGCAATCTTCATGTTTCCAATCCGCTGACTCTGATAAGTCAGCTAGGAATAATAAAAAAGGAAAATGGAACCATCACCCAGCACTAGTGTTAAAATTACAGAATCCCAGGGCCACATTTTCAGAAGCACTCATTGTCCAGCAGTTCCGTTTGAGCTCTGAGGGCAGTGCTCAGCACTTTTGAAAATCTGACCTTAAGATTCTATAATGTTAACACTAGCACTGGGTAATGATTCCTTTTTCTTTTTGATTACTGGCTGATTTATCACACTCATCAGCTGATGAAGAACAATGGGAGCTGCTGGGTGCTGAGCACTTTTGAAAATCAAGTCATTTCATTTAGATGCCTAAATGGAAACAGGGGTCTTTTGAAAATCTGGCCCTTAGATGTTAGAAATGACAAAGCACTATTAGAGAGACAAGGTGGGTGAGCTAATATTTTTAATTGGACCAACTTCTGTTGGTGAAAGAGACAAGTTTTGAGCTACACAGAGCTCCTCTTCAGGATGAGCTCACCCATCTGGTATCGCTAATATCCTGGGTCCAACACAGCTACAACACTGCAAAGCACTATTAGGTCATTCTGTCCATCCCCCAACTGGCGTAGGATTGTTCCCTGAAGTAACACATTTTGCTTTGTCCAGTCTAGTTTTCAAATCATTCCAAAGATGGGGCTTCCACTTCCTCCTACGGGAAACTATTCCAAAGTAATGACAGGTTTCAGAGTAACAGCCGTGTTAGTCTGTATTCGTAAAAAGAAAAAAGAAAAGGAGTACTTGTGGCACCTTAGAGACTAACCAGTTTATCACGAAAGCTCATGCTCAAATAAACTGGTTAGTCTCTAAGGTGCCACAAGTACTCCTTTTCTTTTTTCTTATTCCAAAGTAATGGATCTCGCTGTCAGAAAGATTCTCATGATATTTAGCACTCCAGTTTCCTTTTATTAGTTTAATGCCAGTTACACCCTCTTTACCATGCGAGATATTTCATCTCCCAACTTAGTGCTTGCACCTTTCAGATATTTAGAGTGTTATCATGGTTCCCCACTAAACACATCAAGCAAGTGCCCCAGTCCTGCAAAGTGGTCCATGTAAACGTGCTCTCATGGAGTCCAATTGATGTCAGTAGGATTCCACACAGCCATAAGGGTCTGCCCACATGTATCACTTTGCAGGGTCACAACACATACTTAGCTCTTTAACTCTTTCATAAATTAGTCCCTCAGTCCCTAGAATTCCTGTTGCTCTTCTCTGAACTATGTCCAGTGTGCCTACATCTTTCTAGTAACAGTCAGCCCAGAAGTGAACACACTATTTCAGGCATTGTCACACCAGTTAAAGAGGGCACCAGAGTCTGTAAATCCTATCTTTATCTAAAAATATTGTAACATAAATCAAGTTTTCTACAAAAATATTAAAAGTGTGGTCACAGAAATACTCACCTAATGAAACAACAGCCACACTCTCTGGCAAGAAATGTAGTCTGTATTTTATCAGTAAATGCACCAATATGATGCAGATAGCTGTGGGGAAGAAATAAAATAGTATTAAAATATGTATCTGGTAGGACAGAAAAAGACATTCTTCTAAACAATGTTCCATGAATACAAACTGTGAAATTTTTCTAGTAATTTAAAATAAATCTGAAATAATCAGATTATAGACTGTTGTTCAAATATTTCAATGATTCCTAGAAATGGGTTAAAATAATTAAAAGATGAATTAGTCTGAGGGGAAGGGGAATGTACACACACACACACACACACACACACACACACACACACAAATTAACAGGGGATGGACCAACTTATGGACCTATCAATCCCAAGAGTGTGTCTTTAAACTCTGTTTGATATTTGATAAAGCTAATTGTGATAAAGCAGAAAAGTAATGATTAAGGCTATCTTCATTCCCTTACCTCACTGTGCCAAATAATCATATGGGGGTCTTTTGCTAATTTGGTTTCCAGCCTCCACAAGGCTCCTGCAACTAGACTGCAACAAAACCTGTTTCTGACTCAAGAAAGAAAAAGCTTCTCTGAACTGCTCTGACTAATGGTAAGCTTTAGCAGCTCCCCCTACTACCATGGAAAAGTCTTTGTTCAAGGAGTCAATCTGATGTGCTTCTGACCAACAGCTGATTGTGGCTTTCAATCAGATAGTTTATTTTATATGCTATTCCTTTGGAATATGGCCTCACTGAAAATAATGATTTTCAAGTACAAACAGCATGAGTGAACTTGTCACTTATTGTTCTTTGTCCCACTGAAAAGGACTTTCCCTATCGACTGTTCAGAAATGGAAGTCATGCCACTGTGTTCAGAATTCTGCACATTGTTATACTCATAGTGCTAGGCATCTCACATACAGCATGCTTTGCATTTAGTAAATTTACAAGTGACAGGCCCCGTGGACTAGAGAACTGCGCAAAAACCCCTGATATATACAGTAATACTAGCTGTACTGCTGACAAGTGTTGGCCCTGGGCAAATCACTTACCTTCTGCCTCTCGGTTTTCATATCTATAAAATGGGGATAATATCCACCTTACAAGGGAATCGTAGCACATACGTATAAATCGTTCATACAGCACTTTGTAAATGTAAAGCTCTTACTACTGCCTTATTAATAATACAATTTCTGTTTAGCAGATCCAAATGCCAGCACCTTCCTACTTCTATTCTATCTCTTTGAACAATAAAGAAATCCTGTGGTGCAACTGTAGACTCAGAGAATGGACTCCTACCAGTACAGATATTACAATGAGTGGCAGGTTGGTTGCCCATCTAATTCCATAGCTATTTGATACCTATTCTCTTGGCAACTGTCTGTCCAGTTGATAATTGACACTATTTAATCCGCTCTGGCCACACCCTCTTCTATGGGCATGACATGAAGCAGTCAAGAGATTGACAAGAAAATGCTTCAACTGTTTTTGTGGAAGGTTTGAGCATCACACAAGGAAGGCAAAGCAGATTAAGGGCCCATAACACAGGTCAGGGGAGCTTGCAGGCCAAGTTTATCTACTAGGAAGCTGTATAAAGTGGAGAGAAGTGCTACAAAGATAGGCCCTTTTGGCCAAACAAGGTACTGAAGTTAAACTGGGGTCTGTCTTAATAGATAAGCAGGCTGCAGAAAACTGGGGCCAGAAACTAAGCAGTGTCACTTCTGGGCCTGCCGAATTTGGGCTTAGATGGGGACCTACCCAGACCTAGAGTAAGTAAAGCAGCTACTTGGGCTACTCTAATTTAGGGCAGCTTCCCATAGCTGCCTAGGGCCACTTTACAGTCCAAAAGAGTCAAAGCCCAGAGCACTCTGGCCACACCCTCCTTCATCCCCACCACATTCTATGTCAAATGCTATGAATGGGGCAGCACAGAGCTCTTGTACTGGCTATCCACTGCTCTGGAAACACTCCTTTGCTGGGGGGAGAAGGGGGAGGAAAGTGAAATTCAGCTGCTTCCAAGATCCATTATGCTGCTGGAGTGGTGTAACAGGGCTGGAATGTAGCCAAGAATTGTGGCCCTACTCTTTAGCCCTAGGAAAAGATGCAGAAACTTTACCATGAATAAACCTTTTAAATTCCATTTGACACACACAAACATTCAGAATTTTTCTTTTAAACTTCATGTTTTTTCTGATCTATTGCATTTTGTTTTGATTTGTCTTTAATACCTACTCAAATATCACTTTGGTATTGGTCACAGGGAGAGCATCAGAGGGAGATGTGCATATATCTAAAGGACTGGGTTTTCTTTTTGTTGCATTTAATAAAAAATACTTCAAAGAGGGTGGCACAGGTAGGATTTTATCCAAGTGGACTTATAAAATATGCTGTTATGACAAACATACACATGCTTTCCTACTTAGTTTGCCAGATTGTGACACAAGCCACATATCAACACTGCAAACAGTGACCATCTAGAAGATATTGAAGAACCAAGCAAGTAATATTACATACTTCTTCAGAAAGGATCTCTTATTGCCGTTTGTTTATAGGTCTCCACTTTGCTTGTATTTCATATAGCAAGAGGTAGGACAAACCCCTTAAACATGCTACTGAAATTGTGCTGTTACAGCTTTGACTACCGTATAGTTTACACTAGATAGATATCAATTAACACTGTTTATCAAAAAGTTTTATAATGTAAACAGACAAACTTACTGATGGCTCAGATTTTCAGAAAAGTTGGATGTGCAACTGATTGTGCAAAATATCTGTGCAATTATCACAAATTAGTGTTCAAGTTGGGTAAGTGTACATGCCTATGGATAACTGTGGCAATTTGCACTAGTTACCTGATTTATGTATAATTATGGTAACTGTGCATGAAATTCTATACAGGTTCTTACACCGCACTCTTCACCATAGTTGAGCGCCTTCCAGCAGTGCTTTAAGCGACGTGACTAATGTCTCTCATGTGTTCTCTCATCCTTTCCTCAAGGAAAAAACTGTGCATTTGTTATGGTAGGACACACACACTGCTGTGTGTTTATACTAAAGACAAGGTCAAAGAAACATGCCTTGCACTTGGTGCAGAAGGTGATGAGGTCTGTGAGGGTCCTTAGTTCCTTTAGGAGTTTATTCCACAGTCACTCAGTTCCACAAGCTCACCTTTTTGAACGTATAATTGCATATCCAACTTTTCTAAAAATCTGGGTCTATATGACAAACTTTCATGGTTCATGGTTTCATGGTTTGCAGGAGAAATACAGCACCATACTAAAAAAGTTTTATATTCCCAGGGCTCATCTTACAAATGTTTCAGACATAACACAAACTCAGCAGTGAACAATAAGAGATTTTTCAGTTCAGCATTCACCTAATACAAGGAGACTAAAGAATATAGTCATGCCACTAGATTGCTCCTCTTGCTGAGCTTGGACTCCAGTCTGCACTGGAAGGATAGGTTTGGCAGGTGTAGGAGCCACCAGTTTAGTAGTAACGGACAGCGTGGTGTGGAGGGTGACATTGAGGACTTCATGGGTGGCATTTGAGAACCTGTCAGGGCAACACAGAACATGATTAGACTTAGCAAAAGCTCGACATTGTGGGGGAGGTCAGTCAAGGGAAAGCACAAAACTACTGAAAGATTAAAAACATCACCAACAAGTTATCTTGGAAACAGAATTAATGATAATAACGTGCAGCTGTCCTGAAGAAGTGGTCCCTAATAATGAGCCCATGTGCAAGTATTAGAATTTCAGGCTCATGGAATAATTTATTGTTGAATTCTTTCACTCACTGTGTGTAAAGAATACTTTGCATTGGAGCTGGGATTTAGCACACAGATGAATGGAAGGTGTGCAGTGTTGACAGGGACTTATTTTGTTTAGTTTGTCCAGTGGTACAAGTCTACTGTAATACAAATAAGACATCTCCATGGAGATGCCATGGCTTTACATTTGCACGCTACTGTACCAGGCAAAGTGGCAATATTTTGATGGAACCTCCCCCCATACTTTAAATACTGCATCAGGACATTTGATGACCATTCTTTGCCTTGTTACCGTGTTAAAATTGGGATGCTCCTTAAATGCCCACAACCCACACCAGTATGGTATCTTACGATTCCCTTAATGGCACTTAAGCCTTCCCACCTTTAAAGATAAACCCCTCTGCTACACCCCAATGCACCAGTACTGCCTGGCCATCATTTGACCGTGCATGTCCTATCCACGGGGCTTGCACCGGGCCAAACCTCAACTGTAAGACAAACACACACCTGCCGGGGCGGTCTGGCTCACTCACAAGCCACGGGAAGGGAAGGGGCAGGCCGCAACCCGTTCAGATGAGCCTCGCAGAGTTGCCCCTGGGTTAATTTGTGCATCAGTGCATGTGTGCTGGGGAGGGGCCCGTTAGGCCTGTACAAACGTGGCAGCGGGACCAGACAGCCCCGTTCCACGGGGGGCCCGCAGTGGCTGCGCTGGGCAGACCCATTTCACGGGGAGAGGGCCTTGCGATTCCTGCACCGGTAGCCCCGTTTCACAAGGGGCCCAGCAGGGCCCGGGGGGGGGGGGGCAGCACAGCCAGCTATGCACTCACTGGATAAGCCAGGGCATGAAGCTGGGGGGGGGGGGTGGCTACCCCTGTCCCTCCCCCACAGCGAGAGCCCCCGGCCTGAAATGAGGGGCTCAGCCTCCCGCCCCGTCTAGAGGGTGGCCCCGCTGGGAAGAGGACCAGGTCCCCCACCCCCACCCTGCAAACTCTCCCTTCGTCCCGCAGCGCCCTAAAGAGAATCAACTCACTCCACTTCCGCCATCGTGCCGCTCGCCCCGCCCCGGTTTGCACCGCCCCGCCCCTTCCTCCGGAGGCCTCCACAGCGCTCAGGGTCGGGAGCGGCTGCGCAGGCCGCCTCCTGCTTCCGGGTTCTGCCGGCGGCGGCGCTCTAGGCAACCCTGTGGTGAGAGAGAGGGCGGGGCGAGGGGACATGCGTAGGCGATGAGGTGATGGAAAAGGTACAGGAACAGCTCACGTCACCCGGGAGGTAGTGTCACGTGATGAGCGGGAACTGGCCGTCCCGTAATGTGAGAGCCACCAGGGCGGGAGCGCCTTGCGGGGAGGAATACAGAGAGCAGCCACGGGCCTGCCGCCGTGTCATGCCAGCGCGGTGTGTCCTCACGCGGTTGCCATGGCATCGGGCTGTGTCATCGCGTCGCTAGTGTCACCCCCCCACGCCGCCCCCCCGCCCGGGAATCCCGAGCTTTCACAACAGCCCCTGCGGTGACTGTTATTGCCGCCCAGCGCGTGGCGCGTGAGTGCAGCCGCGCCGCGGTTTCAAGCCATGCTCCACAGCCGCCGAGGGGGGAGGGGGACGGACCTGACTGTTGCCGGCACTCAGTGCCAGAGGCGAGCAACAGCAGGGGTTTGTTACTGGGTGTGCGCTACTTAATAATTACAACGGGGTGGAGAAGCAGAAAAGTTTATTTGCAGCTGCAAACAAGGTAGCGGGAGAATAGAATTTTAAATTTTGCACGCTAGGGCAGGTTATTACGTACATTTTTATATTTTTTTAATGCTACTGCACTATATATTAGCTAATTAAAACTTTATATAAATACTTTTTTTTATATGGGTTATAATGATATTTATTTTTTGCAATTTTTAACAGGCATTTTTAGCAACTTAAACAACTAGCACATTTTGTTTGGCCTTGTAGCTGTTTTTTTGGTTATTTTTAACTTGGCGTTAGCAAACTTTATACTGTGAGGCATTATTTATAACTGCAACATTGTTTTAAAAGCAAAAGAGCTTACTCAAACCAGCCAGGCCTGAATTCTATTAAGGGGGGTTGAGAAGAAGCCCTTAGGCCTTCAGCAGGGAGACCTCCTCGACCCTTATGGCCTTCCATCCCCTCAACTAGTGGCCATTCCCTGGGGTCTCCAACATCACCCTTCTACATGGGAGTCGAGCTCGTGGTGTAACCGCACGGCTGCGGGAGCTGGGGCTGTAAGAACGCACTCAGTCTCTTCAGCCTCACCCTACAATTGCAAGTGCTGGCAAGCAGCGCCGCGTCAGCTGATGGTGTGATGGTGCAGCCGGGCCAGCATGCTGTGCCCTCACACCGCGTCTACAGGTAGTGCTGCTGCCTAAAAAGACATCTCTGCCTTGGCAGGTCTTCTTATGCTGTGACCCGATTCAACGATTCCGAAACGCCGTGTGGCTGGAAGCGTGGCCACGTCTCATTTTTGACTGATCATGGTGACATTTTGTACCTGGAAGGGGGTACAAAGAACCAGGGGAGGCATATAGGTGTTTGTGTATGGGAACTGAGGAGACATAGATGGAGATAGGGAAATACAGAGAGTTTATAGTTTCCAGGGCAGAACTTGAGCGGTGTAAATTATTATAGCTCCGTTGAAATCAAGTCTCAGCCTTCAAATCTATAGACTGCTAGCATAGTTATCTCAGGTGATTTCATTGGTACATCTCTCAGAGAGCCAGGACCCAAACCATGTAGGGTTACAAACTATATAATGCTCCATGACGATGATGGGAACAATCCTCATTTCCTGTCCTTGATTCATAGGCGGAACATACCACAGTGCTTGACATTTTGACCTAGAGACATCACTGAAGGAAACAAAAAACAAACTTAATGTCAGTGACACTCAGTAACTGAACCAAATACTTGGCTGGCTTAATTGCACAGATGGGCTCTTCATGGTCTGAGAGCACTAGCACAACACAAACTGATCATTTTTTGCAGGAAGACTTTCTGCAGACTTTTCATTTGTGTTTTTTTGATGTGTGTCTAATGAGCATCTGCTGGCAAATGTGTGTTGAAATGTTTCTTTTAAAAGATCCCAGGAATTTCATAATTGTTTAAAATTCATCCAAAATGTTGTGGCTGTAGGTATCATTGTATATAATCTTATTTCTTGAATAATACAGAGTAGCCTAAATAAATAATTATGATTATAATTAAGAGCAGACACACATGAGTAACTGACTATATGTTACCCGTGTATGGGAAACTTGGGAGAAATAATTAATCTTCAGGTTAGGGCAAATTCTCTTCTCAGTTATACGAGTGTAAATGTGTAGGTAACTAGCTGCAGTCAGTAGTTACTTTAGATTTACTCTTGAAGAAAGAAAGGATGGTTCAGTGGTTACGGTAGCAGCCTTGGGCTTAGAAAACCTGGGGTCAAGTTCCTGCTGTGCCACAAACTTCCTAGGTGACCTTGGCCAAATCACTTGGTCTTTCATGGCTCAATTCTCTGCATAGGATTCACCCTATGGAGAATCTGCCACCCTAGCTAGCTGCGTAGTTTGCCTATAGGTACAGCAGCCCTGATCATAGGTCACAGTTGATTTAATGAAACAAATAAACATGATGAATTAAAATGGAATAGAAACTATGTAGCTAGGCATTCCAAAGCTGAGATATTGTGTAGAGGTGATACATTCATGGGGGACTTTTAAGAAAGAGGAAGGGTTGAGGTTATCCAGTTATAGGACTATTTCCTTGGCCAGATGAGGGGATCCTCCTTGAATTCCTTTCTTCTGAGGGAGAAGTGGTGTCAACTAGTCTCATTTGTTTTCACCTCTGTAGTGTAAAAAATGAGCCCTCAGTTGGGATCTTCCAGCAACCACTCCTTTTCTTTTTGCCAAAGCCTGAGTTCCTGCCTCAGGGCCTGATTCTGATCTCACCCCCTCATCTCTGAAGTAACTAGTTAGGAGTCAATGGAATTCTGTCTATGGGAAGCTAGTGTAAGTGACTGCAGAATCAGGCCCTGGGTCTTTACTGAGGCAGCCTTCCATTGACTTCAATGGGAGTTTGCCAGAGAAAGGACTGAGCAAAATCCGAGTCAGTCTCAGGATTTGGCCTGGTGTTAGAAGTTTCATTCCCCTCTGCTTCACAGGATTACTATTGGTTTTAAGTTACTGCAAACCTAAGAAATCTGCAGTGTCACCAAGACATAGACTTAAATGTGTTTGGTCAGCTTAAAATGTCCTTGTAAACTTGATAGTTTAAGCACAGATCATGTACTATAAAAGTAACATTCAGAGTTTATTCCCGTAATTGCACATTGGAAAGGAAAATCTAGTTTGCATTGTAACAAGGCACTGTATTTAGTGAACTCTAACCTTTAGCAACATTCAGCAGCTGTGAAGAACAAATTAACTATACTTAAGACTATAAAATTCCATGCACCTTGGTATGCAAGCTGTGGTGCTAATGCTCTTCCTTTTGAATTGTTACTGAACCAATGGCTCACCATGACCTTTGGAGGTGACCACTTATAGATTCATAGATGTTAAGGCCAGAAGGGACCATTATATTAGGGTTATCATATTTCAGCAAGGGACACTGCTGGAGGGAAGAGAAGCTGGAGAGGAGGTACATTTGGGGGGTGATGGAGGGGTGTGTGTACTGGGAGAGGGTATTTAGGGGATGCTGGAGGGATGTGTGTTAAGAGGAGGTATTTGGGGGGTACTGGAGGGGTGTGTGTGTACTGGTAGGGGGTATTTGGGGGGTGCTGGAGGGGTGAGTGTACTGAGAGGGGGTATTTAGGCGGTGCTGGAGGGGATACCTGTGGCCTCACACTTGAGGTGGGGGACAGTGTCACAGACCCTGTCACGGTGGTAGGGCAGCTGGCGCAGGCCCAGGACGCAGCACCAACCCATTAGTTAATGCCTCCCTGTGGGCTTCTCCCCCTCCCCAGGGTGGGGAGCCGGGGCCTGGCCCTGTCGCCCCTCCAGGCCAGACTCTGAGGCCCCGCAGTGGGGCAGACAGCCTGGCCAAGAGGCATTTGGCAGCTCCGCTTACCTGGTGGGCTGGGTGGGGTTGGCACGGGTGCAATCCGGCAGCTGTGGATGCAGGATCAATCAGGGCATGAAGATGGCTCTTTCTGAGCTGCAATTTCTGGAGCAGAAAAATTCCAAACATTTCCTTTCTTTTCAAATACCTGCTCAGATGGAGGGAGGAGGGGGACGAAAAAAAAAAATAAAATCATGTTTGGCAAAACCCAGATGTTTGATAACTACATTATATCATGTAGTCTGACCTCTGGTATGTCATGTTATCTCTCATCCAGTTATCTTTTTATTGAGCTTAATGCCTTGGATCCAGGGGTGAAAGTAACTTAAGGGACTTACCGGTCCGCAAGATGGCTGGGGTCCTGAACAAGGTGGAGGGCTCAACCAGAAGGGGCAGGCAGAAGGGGCGAGGCTTTGGCCAGACTCCCCCAGCCAGCCCTTCACCATGGCCTGGCAGCGATTTAAAGGTCCCAGGGCTCCCTGCCACCAACCCAGCGCTACACTGGGGCTCCGGCAGTGATTTACAGGGCTGGAGCCCTGGGCCTTTTAAATCACCTCCGGAGCCCCATGGTAGCAGTAGGGGCAGCCAGGAGCCCTGGGGCTCTGTCGGCGATTTAAAGAGCCGGGGCTCCGGCTGCTGCCAGGAGCCGCAGGCCCTTTTAAATTGCCAGGGCCCCGGGGAATCTGCCTCTTTTGGCCCCCCTCATCAGTGGCCCTGCCGGTACGTACTGGCTTACTTTCACTTCTGCTTGGATCGGACTAAAATATAATTTGTGATTGGTTAAAGCATCTCTTCCAAAAAGGCATTCTGTGTGCCAGTGGTTAATCATCATCACTGTTAACAATGTGTGCATAAATTTAATTTGAATTTGTCTGGCTTCAGCTTCCAGCTGTTGGTTCTTGCTGTGCCTTGTGTCCATTCAAGATCACATGGCACTTGTGATAACTGTCAGAATGTTAGCTATGGTGTCTTGACCAAATTCCAATATGGATGATCACACTCTGCCTCCCTAAAACTCCCAGTGAGTTTTTAATTGGCAAATGATATTCCACATATCCTGTCCCATCTTTTGTACTATTGCTGTGTGTTCTTCTGAGTACAGGGTGTCAAATACAATGGTGACAAGAGCAACATAATGGATAAGATGGGTAGGTGGATAGATAGGCTGAACATCCACAACCCCTATTGACTTCATTTGGAATTGAGGGTACTTAGCCTCTCCCAGGAAGTGCTTTGCATCTTGCAAGTTCCTGAAGAGCTGACTGTATTTCAGTAACAAATCAGTTTTAAGGTGCCTTGAGCTCCTTGCACAGGAAGATGTTATATAAATGTAAGATCATTATCATACCAGATTAGACCACATGGTAGGTTCATGTGGTCCAGACTCCTGTCTCTATCAATACCTGATGCTTCTGAGCATTAGGTTTTCTGTTTTTGTAAAACTTAGCAATTTGGCAGGGAGATTCTTAGTGTTTCAGTAAAAAGTATTAGGCCAGAGTACAGTGGCCGGTGCTATATAAATATCCAAGACAACTGGAAAGACACGCTGGCCTTGGGCCAGTGATAAGCTGCCAAAAGCTAAAGAACCGGTTTCTTCACTCGCTCTGGTTCTTCGGCAGCACGTCCTTCACTCGCTCTGGGTCTTCAGCGGCACTGAAGGACCCGCCACCGAAGACCCAGAACGAGTGAAGGACCCACCACCGAAGCGCCGCCGGGTGAGTAAAAATTGCCAAAAGTTAACCATGTGCCTAAGTGTTTTCTTGTTACAGCATTCGAACGCTTTCTAGTTGCCTCACAGCACACTGTCTGGTTCCTTGTATTCTTTAACAACCGGTTCTAAACCGGCTTCAAAATTTAACAATCGGTTCGTGCGAACCGGCTCCAGTTCACCACTGCCTTGGGCCACATATAAAAGTTCTATTAAAGGAAAAGGGAGTTGTTTGCATGGATCAGACAACACAGAACTAAAAATCTCCTTGTAGTAAAATCTGCATACTAATAAACATGGGGAGTATATTCAACAATAAACATCAAGAAAGATGGGATCTATGTAGTAGCTTGATTGTAAAGTATTGCAATGAACTGGAGTGTGAGAGTGTATATGCTCTCTCTCTCTCTGCTGGAAAGAATCAGAACTGATTAGCTGTGTGTCACAGGCCCTATATTGATATACTAGCTAATAAAGTTTCTCGGACTCAAGTGCGTGAAGCCTATGCTTTTGAAATAAGAGGACCTGGGTTCTATTCCCATTGCTATAAAATTCAGAATGGTGGTTATGAAGCCCTAAGTTGCTAATGGTTTGTTACAATATCATATATATTGTTTATGGCTTGGTAGTCTGAGTAAGTATTTTATTTGTTACATGTAACCCTACATCCACACTGAATGGGTCTGGTTTTAGTTATGTTTCATGCTGGGAAATTTCTGGTGGTTAATTTTTCTGATGGATACTGTGAAGCTGACTAATCCATTGGAACAATCTTAGTCTGCCTGAGCACGCAGCCTTGGATGGAGTTACACATTTTATGTTCTAGAAAATGTATGCAAATAGCTTTTTGAAAACATTCTCATCACCATCCACATTAAAAGCAATTAACTTCCCTCTTAGTGACACTTCCATGCAAAAAATATTACACAGTATGTCAGCAAAACCTGAGTGCAGCCAAGTAAATCATTAGCGACAATAACTCTGGGTTTTGAACCGTTGTTCTCCAGATGAGGTAAAAATCATTTCAAATAGAAGCAACCGTAGCAGCTGTGTTCAGAGCAGGGCAAAGACCTCTCTAGATTAACATCACCTTTTCCACTCTGTTATGCTTTCTCCTGCAAAGATTTTGGAATTGAATATTTATAGAACAGCAAAAAAAAACCAAAACCCCTTCTCCGCCCCTGCTAATCTGAACAATACTGAGCAAAGGAGGAAAATAAGCAGGATTTACTTGGAATAAACTAAATATAGAAAGAGGAGGTAAAATCTCCCTTTTGGAAAAAAGTAAAAATACAAATGGTACTAAATGCTGGGAATAGATAGGAATTAAAGGTAGAAGAGAGAACCAAAAAATTACCCTTAGGGCTTTTCTACACCAGAAATGCTGTCGGGCAGGGGTGGCCAAGCCGTGTCTCCGGAGCCACATGCGGCTCTTCAGAAGTTAATATGCAGCTCCTTGTATAGGCACCGAGGCTGGAGCTACAGGCACCACTTTCCAATGCACCGAGGGATGCTCACTGCTCTGCCCCAGGCCCTGTCCCCACTCCACCCCTTCCTGTGCGCTCCCCTGAGCCTGCCATGCCCTTACTCCTCCTTCTCCCCCCCCGCCCCGAGCCTCCTGCATGCCCGGAAACAGCTGATTGGGAGGTGTGGGGAGGGCTGCTGGTGGGTGGGAGGCGCTGGGAGCAGGGTTGGGGGAGCTGATGGGGGTGCTGCTGACGTATTACTGTGGCTCTTTGGCTATGTACATTGGTAAATTCTGGCTCCTTCTCAGCACTGCAGCTGTCCCCAGTGGTGCTTCAGTGTAGATACTACCTACGTCGATGGGAGGGGTTCTCCCATCAGCACAGGTAATACACCTTCCTGAGACACAGTAGCTAAGTCGACAAAATTCTTCCATTGACTTAGTGCTGTCTACACCAGGAGTTAGGTTGGCTTAAGTATGTCACTCAGGGGTATGGATTTTTCACCTAGATTTTAGTGTAGACCAGACGTTAGGTTTGCAGTAGTCCACATTGGGGATAATCAGCACTCTTAATTGCTAACTCATCAAAGCAAAGCATTTAAATCCCACTAAAGTCAATGGGTATGTCTACACAGCCCACAGCAGCGATGCTTGGCTTGTGTCAGCATCAGATTATAGCTGTGTGTAGACAGTGCTATGCTTCCACTAAAGCCCCAATTCAACAAAGCTCTTAAACCCATGTTTAGGACCCATTGTGTATATCTTCACAGTCCATGGCAGTGAGCCTCCTAACCCAGGTCGAAAGACTCTGGCTTGTGGGGCTCATGCTAATGCTCTAAAAATAGCTGTGTAGACAACACTTTGAAGTTGTGTGCCCAGGCTGGAGCTTCAGTTCTCAATTTAAGAACATAAGAACGGCCATACTGGGTCGGTCCGATGTTCCATCTAGCCCAGTATCCTGTCTTTTAACAGTGGCTGGTGCCAGATGCTTCAGAAGTAATGAACAGGCCAAGACAATCATCGAGTGATCCATCCCCTGTTGTCCAGTCCAAGCATCTGGCAGTCAGAGGATTAGAATGCCCAGAACATGGGGTTGCATCCCTGACCATCTTAGCTAATAGCCACTGATGAAACTATTCTCCATGAACTTATCTAAATTATTTTTTGAACGCAATTATACTTTTGGCCTTTACAACATCCTCTGGCAATGAGTTAAACGGGATGATTGTGCATTGTGTGAAGAAGTACTTCCTTTTGTTTCAGAGTAGCAGCCGTGTTAGTCTGTATTCGCAAAAAGAAAAGGAGTACTTGTGGCACCTTAGAGACTAACAGATTTATTTGAGCATAAACTTTCGTGAGCTACAGCTCACTTCATCAGATTTGTTAGTCTCTAAGATGCCACAAGTACTCCTTTTCCTTTTGTTTGTTTTCAACCTGCTGTCTTTTAATTTCATTGGTGAGCCCTGGTTTGTGTGTCATGTGAAGGGGTAAATAACACTTCCTTATTCACTTTCTCTCCACCATTCATGATTTTATAGACATCTATCATATCCCCCTTAGTCATATATTTTCCAAACAGAACAGTCCTAGTTTTTTTAATCTCTCCTCATACAGAATTAGTTCCATACCCCTAATCATTTTGTTGCTCTTCTGTGTACCTTTTCCAATTCTAATATATCTTTTTTGAGACAGGGCAACCGGAACTGCACAAAGTATTCAAAGTTTGGGCATACCATGGCTTTAAATAGTTGCATTATGATATTTACTGTCGTATTATCTATCCCTTTCCTATTGGTTCTAACATTCATAGAATCATAGAATATCAGGGTTGGAAGGGACCTCAGGAGGTCATCTAGTCCAACCCCCTGCTCAAAGCAGGACCAATCCCCAACTAAATCATCCCAGCCAGGGCTTTGTCAAGCCGGGCCTTAAAAACTTCTAAGGAAGGAGATTCCACCACCTCCCTAGGCAACGCATTCCAGTGTTTCACCACCCTCCTAGTGAAAAAGTTTTTCCTAATATCCAACCTAAACCTCCCCCACTGCAACTTGAGACCATTGCTCCTTGTTCTATCATCTGCTACCACTGAGAACAGTCTAGATCCATCCTCTTTGGAACCCCCTTTCAGGTAGTTGAAAGCAGCAATCAAATCCCCCCTCATTCTTCTCTTCTGCAGACTAAACAATCCCAGTTCCCTCAGCCTCTCCTCATAAGTCATGTGTTCCAGTCCCCTTATCATTTTTGTTGCCCTCCGTTGGACGTTTTCCAATTTTTCCACATCCTTCTTGTAATGTGGGGCCCAAAACTGGACGCAGTACTCCAGATGGGGCCTCACCAATGGCGAATAGAGGGGAACGATCACATTCTTCGATCTGCTGGCAATGCTCCTACTTATACAGCCCAAAATGCCATTGGCTTTCTTGGCAACAAGGCCACACTGTTGACTCATATCCAGCTTCTCGTCCACCGTAACCCCTAGGTCCTTTTCTGCAGAACTGCTGCCTAGCCATTCGGTTCCTAGTCTGCAGCAGTGCATGGGATTCTTCCTTCCTAATGAAGGACATAAATCCACACCGTGTAGAGGTCAAGAACAGGAGTTTATTACGTACAGCGCTGATGGAGTGTCACCTCGCTTATTAGGCTCAGAGACACTGTCAATCAATTGATTACAATGGAATACATGGATTTTCCATGGGCGGGGGAAAGTGAAGGGGTAGGCAGTCCCACACCCCCGGATTGGTTTAGCTGCAAGACATGATAGCACGTTAGCCAATGGTCAAAAGGTTACGTAATGTCACCGCCCATGGTCTCAAGTTAACAAATTAACATTTAGCATTTAATTAGTACTTTAATAAAATGTATTAGTATAAAATATGTTGAATTCTGATTTGGGGTCCATAGGAATGATGTAGCTCCTTTGATTGTCCAACAGATAGTCACCCAGTTTTGTGTTCTTATGAGAGGTTCTGGTGACCTTAGTGAGAGAGTGTAGGAGACCCTGTCAGCTATAGACTATCCTTCCTTTCTTTTGCATGTTAGCACCATCTCCTTCCCCATGCTTAAAGATGCAGGAACTCACCTACAGTCCAGTGTGGGAGGAAGGCAGCTGCCAAATGTGGGAGACTTACCAGCAGAGATGGGCTCAGGCTCAAACCAAACTCCAGATCATACTCCAAAACTTTAATGGTTCCCTATATTGCACCAGTTTTCCACAGGTGTAACTACATTGACTTCAGGGCTAACTGAACATCCCAAATCCAAACCCACCAGATTAGAGTTTTGCAGCTAAATCCATCTCTGTAGGTCAACATCAGAACGCCTGGAAAATGAAATATCTGCCCCTGCTAATGCATATTTATTAACCCTCCATGTATAAAAAAAAGGGGGGGGGGTTCATCTGAATAATTTGAAATCTTCTCTGCCCAAAGTGCTTTTGAAAGTCTTATAGTTACTTAATTGAACTACTTAATTAAATTAATTGTGATGTGTTAAGAGCTGATATTGTGCTTCTTGTACAAGACATGTTAAGAAAATATCCCAGGACAGTGTTACACCCAAATATGCAAATTTATTTGTATATCTAACTTGTAAACACAAATGACCAACTAGCAAAACTGTATGAAGTGTTCATTAGAAATAATTAATTTTGCAGATTTAGACCTTCTTAATGGTTTGTTTGTTATTTAATTAATAGAGTTTAGGAACCATGTTTGAGCCTGTTGGCTTTTTGCTAACTATTCATACAGAGTATTCAGAGTTTACTGTTCGAGCTACGTGACTGGCCTGCAAAGTTACATGATATGGTTTCTGCCTTCTGACTGGGTGACCCCAGATGAACAGAGAATACTCTTGATCATTAACAGCTACCTGTATTCACACAAATGAGATACCCCCCCCCCCCCCGCTGTAAGTGTTTATGCAGACACAACACAGCTGCGTAATGTTAGTAGAAAAGCAGACAAAAAATGGTCTGATTGTAGCTGGATCAAACTGAGCTCTGGATTTAGTGAGCATACTAATAAATATTTCTGCCTATTGTTCTCAAACTCTGGTTCCGTGTAGAACACAGTCCTCTGTGCTAATATGGTTAATGCTGTAAGCAACAGCTTGTCAGATGCAGTTAAGCTCTTTATTTTTTGTACTTGATTCTTGAAATCTATTATGCACATTCTTCTGCTTAAAGCCTGACAAGGTGGTTGCTGTATAAATGACACCTATATATTTGGAAGACTTCAGATTTCTTATGACAAATTCATTTAATCCTTTTAATATTCTGACCCATTTAGGGAGTTAATTAACAGGATGAATGTGGACTCAATTTTTCTATTTCATGTGTATCCAAACAGGAACTTTCTTTTATTATAAGAGTGCCCACTAGCACTGCTGTATTTTAAGGTTTTTTACCATTTCTGTGATAGAAACCTCATATTTCAGCATTTGTTGCTAGCCCATAAAAAACACTCAAGATTTAAAACTTGATGTGAAAAAATAATAATAATCCAAGTCTTTGTTTTCAAGTCACAGGAGAGCAAAAGCAATGAGTTGCCGAGTTCAGGTGTTTCTTTTATGCCACTATTACTCAAAAATGATTTTGTCATTTAAGCTGATATGGCAGAGTCCTGTCATTTATAATGCACGAGTCCCTGGGGCTATTTTTTGCAGGAGGGGAAAGTGGCAGAGTGTATTTTGTCTAGAAGGGTGGGTCATTACCTGGCCCAAATCCTGCTTGATTTATTTGCATAAATAAATGTGTGCTATTGGGCCTAATCCTGCTCTGTTTGAAACCCATAGGGTTGGGTTATAATTGTGTACTACAATTCATAGCAAATGCAGTACTAGCCCATACAGAGATAGCATGGCCTGTTGGAGTGAGCCCAGCACTGAGAACAAGAAACACCTGCTCTCTAATCCCAGTGCTGACAGTGACCCCCTCTGGGGCTACGGGCAAGTCACTTAATATCTCTGTGCCTCATGAAGAAAAGGAGTACCTGTGGCACCTTAGAGACTAGCCAATTTATTTGAGCATAAGCTGTCGTGAGCTACAGCTCACTTCATCAGATGCATACTGTGGAAAGTGTAGAAGATCTTTTTATACACACAAAGCATGAAGTGAGCTGTAGCTCACGAAAGCTTATGCTCAAATAAATTGGTTAGTCGCTAAGGTGCCACAAGTACTCCTTTTCTTTTTGCGAATACAGACTAACACGGCTGTTACTCTGAAATCTGTGCCTCATGTTGCTCATCTGTAGCTATATTGCAGGGTGTAGTGAGGATTTGTTTTTGATGGTGAGGAGCACTACACAAGTGCTAAGGATCTCATCCCACACCCCCTTTCCACTGCCTAGCTCCACCCAGTGCTTCCTCTTGACTGTTCCCTCCTCCCACACCCAACTCCATGCTTTCTTTCATGCACGCCTGTATGTATGCCCGGAATAGCCTCCTAATTAATGCTTGCAAGTGTCCTCCCAGTCCCATGAAGGCCTACCTAGTGTCACGGAGTCACCGGGCTGATGCTCTGGAACTACTCCATACGAAGCCAGTCAGGACTGGTGTAGCATGCATCCTCTCTCTGAACATATTGTCACCAGGGCAAGAAGCTTACCTGGCTTTGACCTTCCTGGATCTGACCTCAGAGTATTCAGCATCCCCTTCCTCAGAAGGGCACTGCTAGCAAGTTTGGATCATAATGTTAGGAGTCTGAACCTTGGGCTATGCCCAAAGAATATACAATGCAACTCAGGAGGAGGTGTGCAAAGTGGCTTTATGTCACCTTTGTACTCCTCTGGTCCTGGGCCAGCTGTTCACCTAAACTCCGCTCTAATTTGTGCCAGATGACCAAAGATAGTGGTCAGGTGGGTGTAAGGGTGGCCCAGCCATACCTCTTTGCCTTTGGCCACATCCTCTACATTGTATGTAAAGGGGGGGGAAGAGTGGTGTGTTCTGAGTTTGTACACCACCTAGCGCAATAGGGCCCTGGTCTGTGACTGTGGCTCTTAGGCATCAATGCAATACTACTAATCATAAAACAATAGAAACTGTGTAAACCTGTGGAGGATCCATCTATGCTGGAGTGATCTCCCTAAGGCTGTCTCTAATGGCTTTAGAGTCACTTTGTGCCTGTGGAGTTGTGCAAAGTGGCCACAGCTCAGCCCAGGATCAGGGGTTATTAAAAAAACAAACCAAATATTACCAGAAATGTTTTGGTTTTTAAATTCAAATAAAAAATTTAAATGTGGACGTTTCCCTGCTGTGTTTTTTCAGTCCAGCTTCTGTCATGTTGCACTAAAGGGCTTGAGAACTGCAAAGTGAAAGTGATTAGAAATAAAACTGAGGAATCTAGTTTAACCATCCCAGCTCAGTGAAAACAGCCTGCAGGCTAAGGTAAGAGGAAATTGCATTTTAATCATTTCCATTTGAAGCGCTAAATGACATGGTTCTCACTTTTTTGTGCTGTGGGCCACTTCCTAAGTTTCAGACCATTTTTATTCCCAGCCCCTATTCTTGACACTATACCTTCTGTGTGGCAAGTGGGGAGTTTAGTTACATGAATAAAGACTATGAGGACAGAGTTAAGGAGACAAGATGAAAATGAATTCACTTCAACACAAGGGGTGCAGGAGCTTGGTTACATCTAAAGACAGGCCTGAGGTGTGAAATTCAGAATTGGATTCCAATTCCCACATAGTTTGAGACTGTTCTGATATGTGAAGCGATATGCTGCCAACAGTTAAACAAAAGACTTCCTTCCACAAATATTTCCCCCACTAGCCTGTATTTAACGCCTTGCTTCAGAGGTGAATGATCTCACAGGGACAAGACATGGGTGTCCACAGAGTCTAGTTATTTGCCTTTCCAATTAAATAAAACCACTTTCCTATAATCATAGCCAAGGAAGGAAATGTCTGTACTTTGCTCCTGAGAAGTAGGAGTATATTAATAGAATAAATCAGAGTTCAACTGTGGACGGGAGTGAAAAACTTATTGAAATATAGGAATTACCATATCAGATCAGACCAGTGGTACATTTAGTCTAATAACCTCTCTCTATCACTAGCCAAAACCAGGTGCTTCAGAGAAAGATGTTAAGAGCCTCTTAATAGACAGCTATAGAAGTTAGTGTGTAATCTATGCCATGAAGGATTTATATCCCATATTTTTTAAAAAAATCTTATCTAATGTAACAGTGAATATTCTCATTATCCATACAAATGTCTAATCTTTTTTTAAATCCTACGAAGCTCTTTGAAACTAAGAGCTCCACAAATTAACTTATTCCCCCAGAATAGCCTCTTGGTCATATATTATGAGAAGGTAAATAGGAGTGCCTGATTTATTAGGTCTATTCAATTCATTATATTGTTTACCTCTATCGTGTCCCCTCTTATTCATCTCCTCTTTAAACTAAAGAGTTCCAATCTTTTCATGTCTCTAACAGTTTCTATTGCCTATCTTTGGACCATTTCTATTTTTTGCTATATATGTGCATATATATTTGGCTAGGTTGACAGGAATGGAGCATTCTAGGTGAGGGCATATCATTGATTTATATAATGGCGTTTTAATATTGACACGATTATTTTTCAATCACATTTTTTATACACTCCAACACTTTGCTAGTTTTGACTTCCACTGCTTACCAAGCAGAGGTTTCCATTAAGCTTGTCATACTTACAGGGTATGGTGAAATCCTGAAATTACCAGTAAATGGGAGTTTTGCCATTGAGTTCAATGGCGCCAGAATTTCACCTCTGGTCTTATTCCAAGTAGTTAATTTAAAATCCAGCAGCAATCTGAGTTGTCCAAATTTTTTCCTTCCAGTGTACATTGACTTACATGATTCAACACTGAGGGCATGTCTACACTTAGCTCCGGAGCGATCGATGGAGCGGGGGTCAGTTTATCACGTCTAGTGAAGATGCGATAAATCAACCGCCGAGTGCTCGCCTGTCGACTCCGGTATGCCACTGGAGCGAGAGGCACAGGCAGAGTTGACGGAGGAGCATCAGCTGTCGACCTACTGCAGTAAGTGGATCTAAGTATGTGGACTTCAGCTATGTTATTCATGTAGCTGAAGTTGCATAACTTAGGTCGATCCCCCCCGCCCCCACCAGTGTAGACCAGGCCTGAGTGTTATCTACCACTGTGTTGCCTATTCACCTAGCTGTGTGAGGTCCCTCTGAAGTTCCTCACAATCTTTCATAGGCTTCACTAACCTAAGGAATTTTGTGTCACTTGTAGTTTTTGCCACCTTACTGTTCACCCCCTGTAAAGGTTCAGATTTACCCAGCAGCACCTCCTGCTGGTAGTCATCGGGAATTAACTTGCCCAGCCCCTGGAGCGCCCTCTGCAGGCCGGTGATCCACCTTACCGCCAGCCCCCATGTCCCTCCCAGGACTCAGAGCTCCTTTCCCTGGGGTGCCACCCCCCCAGCAGTACCCCCAAACTCTCAGGTTCTGGGTCTCCCCACCCAGGGGAACCCCCACCCTCTAACCCCACCTCACCTCAGTCTGAGCTACTGCCAGTCATAGAATCATAGAATATCAGGGTTGGAAGGGACCCCAGAAGGTCATCTAGTCCAACCCCCTGCTCGAAGCAGGACCAATTCCCAGTTAAATCATCCCAGCCAGGGCTTTGTCAAGCCTGACCTTAAAAACCTCTAAGGAAGGAGATTCTACCATCTCCCTAGGTAACGCATTCCAGTGTTTCACCACCCTCTTAGTGAAAAAGTTTTTCCTAATATCCAATCTAAACCTCCCCCATTGCAACTTGAGACCATTACTCCTCGTTCTGTCATCTGCTACCATTGAGAACAGTCTAGAGCCATCCTCTTTGGAACCCCCTTTCAGGTAGTTGAAAGCAGCTATCAAATCCCCCCTCATTCTTCTCTTCTGCAGACTAAACAATCCCAGCTCCCTCAGCCTCTCCTCATAAGTCATGTGCTCTAGACCCCTAATCATTTTTGTTGCCCTTCGCTGGACTCTCTCCAATTTATCCACATCCTTCTTGTAGTGTGGGGCCCAAAACTGGACACAGTACTCCAGATGAGGCCTCACCAGTGTCGAATAGAGGGGAACGATCACATCCCTCGATCTGCTGGCTATGCCCCTACTTATACATCCCAAAATGCCATTGGCCTTCTTGGCAACAAGGGCACACTGTTGACTCATATCCAGCTTCTCGTCCACTGTCACCCCTAGGTCCTTTTCCGCAGAACTGCTGCCTAGCCATTCGGTCCCTAGTCTGTAGCGGTGCATTGGATTCTTCCATCCTAAGTGCAGGACCCTGCACTTATCCTTATTGAACCTCATCAGATTTCTTTTGGCCCAATCCTCCAATTTGTCTAGGTCCTTCTGTATCCTATCCCTCCCCTCCAGCGTATCTACCACTCCTCCCAGTTTAGTATCATCTGCAAATTTGCTGAGAGTGCAATCCACATCATCCTCCAGATCATTTATGAAGATATTGAACAAAACCGGCCCCAGGACCGACCCCTGGGGCACTCCACTTGACACCGGCTGCCAACTAGACATGGAGCCATTTATCACTACCCGTTGAGCCTGACAATCTAGCCAGCTTTCTACCCACCTTATAGTGCATTCATCCAGCCCATACTTCTTTAACTTGCTGACAAGAATACTGTGGGAGACCGTGTCAAAAGCTTTGCTAAAGTCAAGAAACAATACATCCACTGCTTTCCCTTCATCCACAGAACCAGTAATCTCATCATAAAAGGCGATTAGATTAGTCAGGCATGACCTTCCCTTGGTGAATCCATGCTGACTGTTCCTGATCACTTTCCTCTCATGTAAGTGCTTCAGGATTGATTCTTTGAGGACCTGCTCCATGATTTTTCCAGGGACTGAGGTGAGGCTGACTGGCCTGTAGTTCCCAGGATCCTCCTTCTTCCCTTTTTTAAAGATTGGCACTACATTAGCCTTTTTCCAGTCATCCGGGACTTCCCCCGTTCGCCACGAGTTTTCAAAGATAATGGCCAAGGGCTCTGCAATCACAGCCGCCAATTCCTTCAGCACTCTCGGATGTAACTCGTCCGGCCCCATGGACTTGTGCACGTCCAGCTTTTCTAAATAGTCCCTAACCACCTCTATCTCCACAGAGGGCTGGCCATCTCTTCCCCATTCTGTGATGCCCAGCGCAGCAGTCTGGGAGCTGACCTTGTTAGTGAAAACAGAGGCAAAAAAAGCATTGAGTACATTAGCTTTTTCCACATCCTCTGTCACTAGGTTGCCTCCCTCATTCAGTAAGGGGCCCACACTTTCCTTGGCTTTCTTCTTGTTGCCAACATACCTGAAGAAACCCTTCTTGTTACTCTTGACATCTCTTGCTAGCTGCAGCTCCAGGTGCGATTTGGCCCTCCTTATATCTTTCCTACATGCCCGAGCAATATTTTTATACTCTTCCCTGGTCATATGTCCAACCTTCCACTTCTTGTAAGCTTCTTTTTTATGTTTAAGATCCGCTAGGATTTCACCATTAAGCCAAGCTGGTCGCTTGCCATGTTTACTATTCTTTCGACTCATCGGGATGGTTTGTCCCTGTAACCTCAACAGGGATTCCTTCCAACAGTCCCCACTTAGCCCCTTATATCAGGGGCTGACTGCAGTGTATACGCCACTCATCACAGGCAAGGGGGTTTTGGACCTGCTGCCTCTGCATACCCATGGGCTGTCCCCCTGCACCTATTCGGCCTGCAGCCTGAGGCTTTCCAGGCTGGAGCTCTCAGCTCCTCTGGCCCTTCCCCAGCCCTGCTCCAATCTAGGTGTCCTGCTCAGTACCTTACAGCCAGGCCCTTCTCCCTCACAGCCTCTTATACGGGCTAGCTGGGCCTGACTGAACTGGCCACAGCTGCAGCTGCTCCCTTAATCAGCCTGGGCTTTTCCCCACAGCCCCAGCTCTCTCCCAGGGCTGGAGCGGGTAATCACCCTGCTACACCCCCTTTCAGAGATCATTAATAAATATATTAAACAACACTACTCCTAGTAGAGAACCATCTGGCACTCCACTGTTAAGCTTTTGCCATGTTGAAAATTGACCATTTTTCCTAATCTTTCTTTTTCTATTAGCCAATTTCAAATCCATGACAATACATTACTTCTCATGCCATGACCACTTCGTTATTTAATAGCTTCTTGTGAGGGACTTTGTCAAATGCTTTTTGAAAATCCAAATAAACTATAACCACTGGATTTCCTTTATCCACTATCTAGGAGAGCTTGGAGTGTTTTCCCTTGGAAAATGTTTGAAAATACCTGCCATCTGGTACAATCTGATGCATTCCACAGACAAGAGATTTTGCTCCTCTGAGGCATTTTTATGAGCTTCAGGGTAAGTCATCTCTTGTAGGGATAAATTAGCAGTATCCAGAGAGGGGCTAACACCATCAGAGACAGGCAGTACTGACATGTTTTCACAGCAAAAAAAAAACCTTGCCTCAGTGAGTCTTAGAGTCCAGGTCTGCAGATGCCAAAAAATAGCCGTGTAGACATTTGAGCTCAGGCTCTGAAGCCCAAGAAGGTAGGTGGATTTCAGAGCCCAAGCTCCAGCCCAAGCCTGAATGTCTACACAGCTCTTTTAGTGCCATAGTTTGAGCCCAAGTCTGTAGACTCGCTGCCACGGGTTTTTTGTTTTTGTTTTTATTTTGTTTTTTGCTGTGTAGACATACTCAGAGAAAGCACCTCAACCTTTTGAAAAGGTCAGCAACAAACTCTTAATATTTTGACCTATCATTCCACAGCTAATTACTTCATGGTGAAAATGTGTCTCTTTCAAAACATTTTGACTAGTATTGTCGTCTTGGGGAGGAAGGGGGTGGAATGTGACACCCGTGGCAACTCAGAAAAAGCCAGCTCTCCGACACTCCTTGGGAAGTACATGGTATAAGAGTCATCAATTAACCAATGCCCATTTCTGCCAGACCTGAAGAAGAGTTCTGCATAGCTTGAAAGCTTGTCTCTTTCACCAACACAAGTTGGTACAGTAAAAGATATTACCTCACCCACCTTGTCTCTCTTCTGTTGATGTCAGTCCTGATCTTTCAAAGGCACCTTAAATTTACACATGTGACTAATCCCATTGACTTCAGTGGGATGGCTCACATTCTTGAAATTAAGCACGTGCATAAATTCCATCAGGATCAGGGCCTTAATAGTCTCGGTAGAAAGCTTAGCAGGTGGAGTAGTCAGAAAACAGGTCTGAACCAGTTCCTCCTGCAAAGAGAACATTTCAACTCTGAAGTTCTTGCTGTTGAATTATTAAAACATCTTAATAAATACTTACGTGCTTCCAGTGTCTTAATTATTACTCCAGACACAACAACATTAAATAAATTAGCAGTACACCTAAGTGCTAGTCCATACCCAGCCTCTAGTCTCATGCTACTTACGTGTGATCTTATTATGAAATTAAGCACACACCCTGTTGTGTCTTTTATAAAACTTGTAAAGTTAGATTCATGGCTGCATCAATAATTATTTTTCAATGGTCCTGCATGAAGAGCCATATGCTATGTATTTATGCTGTGCACTGTGTGTATATGTGGGTGTGTTGGTTTAAAATGTATACATTGCTACCACACACATATCCTTATGGGCCAATCCTGCTGCTACTGAAGCCAATTATAATACTCCCACTGACTTTAAATGGAGCATGATCAGACCTATATGTTGCAAAACTGAGTATTTGAAAAATGGGAAAAAATCATTAAGTTTTTTTGACTGAGGTTGCAAAATAAAGTAATCAGCTGTAACTCTCAGTCACTCCCTGCATGGCACAGCTATTATCACCTACCATAGCTCTTAAATACAATATTTGAGAGCGAACATAGGAAGAACTGCAGGGAAAATGAAAGTGCAAACTAACTAGTACTGAATAACAAAGGGTCTGATGCTGAGAGATACTGACCAACACCAGCCTTACAGGGGAAGTGCTCTCTACACGCACAGGATTGGACCACTAGTTAGTCTCCTCTTTGACACCTGAATTGAAAGTGCCAGGCTCTACGAAGATATTGGTAAAACTCATAAAATGATAGCTGGACTTTTAATGTCCTGGCACCATTCTGTAATTTGTAGAAGCTGGCAGAACAAATATCATCCCCCTAATCTGGGTACCAGTTCCATGCTAGGGGTCTGTAGAAACAGTCAGAGGCAGACTTTGATAAATTTCCAGCTGATCAGAGATTGGACTGTCATTTAATGAGTACTTCCAAAAAGTGCTATTAATTTTTTTACAGGGGTGAAGGAGTGCTCTGAGAATTCTACCTTTTTTCTTCTATTTCTTTATGGCCACACTATGCTATCCTTACTCATGTTTGGTAGCACCTTACTTTGCAAATAGTCCCAATTGACTTTTATAAAACTTCACATGGTGTCAGATTCTCCTCAATGTCCTTGTCTTTATTAGGAAAAAAAGGTGTGTTCTTAATGTTGCTTACTTGAGGTAACTTACTTGAGGTCAAATTCTAGTGAAGCTAAAGCAGTTTGTAGTTTTCACATGAGTTAGCAGAGTTACTGTATTGCAATTTGGCTTTCAAACTTTTAGCCCCAAATTCTAAGAATTACCCATGAAAAAATATGCTTGCACAATTGCATGACTAATCTGCACTGGCAATTGTTGCAGTTGTGTGCATGTAGTGATGGTTACTGTGCAGGTAAACATCCAGTGAGAAATCTAAACTGTCATTTGCCTGCATTTAGCACAACAGAGTAAAAAACTGCAGAAGTCCCATGTTTGGTCACGCTCACACTTTTTCATGAGCAATTGTGTAGGTGCAGTTCTGAAAATTGTGCCCCTAACTCTTGTCTATGTTGTCTACAAACTTTATTTTTGTTCCTTATCTTTTCTATCCCTGTACATGCAGTCTACAGCCTCAATTATACACAATTCAAATCTGGACTGTAACAAGTCAATATATTTGTATGCAGTTTGTGGAACTGACTGACAAAGTCAAAAGGCAAATTTGTTATCCCTTTCATTGCATTGTCTTTTATTCATAAATGATTGCACTTTCTTACACATTTACGGGAGGCAACATGTGGGAATATTGTGCCAAGTTCACCTCTGTATAGTTCTATGCTGCTAGCTGCGTCCTCATGCTCCAAAATGTCAATCTGTTCTGGATTTGCACTCTACATTCACCAGTTTATAATTAAACCTGTGTGTTTACTGACACAATAGAGTACATTAAGGGCTGTTTGTTCAGGGCTATTACCACCAAACTAGCTGGCACCCCATCCACTGTGGGCTAGGTGCACACAATCAGACAAGTTTCAGAGTGGTAGCCGTGTTAGTCTGTATCAGCAAAAACAACGAAAAGTCCTTGTGGCATGTTGTTTTTACAATCAAACAAGGCTATTAAGCAGGGATGCTATTTATTTTGATAAGGACAGACAGCGAGACAGCGTCTGTTTCGGCAGGCAGTGATCCAATTGAAAAAAGACATCAGGACTTCCTGCAGAAGATGAGGCTACCCAGGGCTACCTGCAGAATCTGCACCTACCTGGCAGACATAAGATTGCTAAGTTGGCCTGGAACAGATACAGGTGCAAGATGAGAGACAAGCGTAGCAGCTCCCCGTAAAGTAGGGTTTCTCAAACTTCATTGCACCATGACTCCCTTCGGACAACAAAAATTACTATATGACCCCAGAAGGGGGACCGAAGCTTGAGCTCACCTGAGCCCCACTGCCCTGGGTGGGTGGGGCGGAAGCTGAAGCCCTCGTGCTTCGGATTCAGCCCCAGGCGGTGGGGCCCGGGCATCAAGTCTAAGCCAGCCTTGGCAACCCCATTAAAATGGGGTCACAACCCACTTTGGGGTCCCAACCCACAGTTGGAGAACCACTGCAGAGGTATCTGAGGAAGAGCAAAGAAACAAAGGGCCCTTGTCCTTGGACCCTGAAGTCCTAGCCTTTCCCCATTTCCTCCAGCATTCACCACCTCTGAGATGTCAGCTCTTTCTAGCTGACAATTCTCCAAGCTCTGCTAAATAGCAGGAAATGTCCTACTGTTGCCCCAAAAGATGCAGAGCTGAAGAAGGGGAAATCACAGTGCAAGAGGAATTGAGTGGGAGCAGCAGAGCGTAGGAGAGGGAGGCAGGGCTGCCAGCAGGATGTCTTGCTCACTGGACATTAAAATTCGTATCCTCTCTGCTTCACCTAGGTGAAACTCCCTCATCTCTCTGCCTTCCTCCTTCTCTATTCCTCCACAACCCCTTTTCTGTCCCCCTCTCTGCACTTGCTCTTCACAGATTAAGGGCACTGTGTACCTTGTAATGTGGTTCTCCCCCTCTTCATGGAGTGCTGCCCCCTCTCCTTAGAGTATTTTGAGTGTGCTGCTGGTGGCTGTCCTTCATAAGCACTCGCTGAACAGCCTTGCACCACTGCTCCTCCTATTATGTGCAGTGTAAGAGCAGAGAAAGACAGAGCAAAGTGGAGGAACAGCAGCACTGCAGGACAGGCGTATATCACTGATGGGGTCTTAGCAACACTGAGTCATAAACATTGAGAGGGGCAAGAGACATAATTACAATCAGTAAATACTTTCAATTTATATTATACCTTCCAACCAAGTTTCTCAAAGGAAAGGTAAAGATTATTATTGTCAATTTACAGATTAGTTTGTGACTCATAGGGTTATTCTTAGTGTGGAAGTCTCCAGACTAAATATACTTATTTTTATTTATTTTTTATTTATTTGTATTCCTGTCACCCCAGGAACTCCACCTGAGATCAGGACTGAATAAAGGCTTGCCTACACTTAAACGTTTTGCTATTCTTACAATACCGATATAGTTAAAGTGCCAGATTCCACCCCCTAGTGTGGATGCAGTTATGTGGTATAAAAGTGCTTATACTAGTATAGTTTATTCTGGCTCAGGAAGGCCATCTCTGCACTAGAAACAAATGACCGGTATAGGAATACCAGGGTACTATATTGACAAAGCATTCCTGCCTACAGCTGCAAAACTGCATGTAGTAAATCTACCCCTCATAAGCAAAACAAGCTATACCGGGCATAAAAGCACAGCTTTGCTGATGTAACTACATCTACATTAGGGGCTTCTGCCAGCACAGCTATGTCAGTCAGAGATCACACCTCTTCATACCCCAGAACAACACTGCTGTGCCAGCAGAAGTCTGTAGTGTAGGCATAGCCTAAATGAGAAAAGCTATACCAGTATAAGGCACTTTTATACTGGTATAAATATATTTACACTAGGGCTTTTACCAGCATTGCTATGCTGGCAAAAAAATTACACCCTTACCCAACGTAGTGGTTCTGGTAAAACTTTTTAAGTGTAGACAAGCCCTGAGAGACTGTCACTGCCCCAAAGAGGTTACAGTCTAATTAGACAGTGTGTAACATACAAGCCGGGTAATCAGTGTGACAGTTTGCAAACATCATGTTTGTGTCATCATGTTTTTGTTGGTTGGCTTCATTCTTTTTCGAATTATTTGGATGGAGTTTTGTTGGGGGGAGGTAGGATTAGCTAACCACACAGGCAAAGGGCAGGAGAAGGGACATTGAAGAAGGCCTAAAGAAATGGAGGGCAGGGTTGACTGAATAGACTGGGAAGTGAATAGACTGGAAAGGCTAGGGCAAGAGGGAGCTCAAGGAAATAGCCAATCAGCAGAAAGGAAAGAATGTCCAGAGTGAAATCTGTAATAAGCAGCTGGGCTTTGGTGACAACATCAGTGTCTGACCAACCCTACTACAGCTGTTGTTTCTTCTCCTACTGGCTGTTTCTTTCCCAATTAAACATATATGCAGGCTAGAAAATTGGTGGCAACAGTGTATCACTTTTGACCTTTCCCCAGGCTCATCTGGACCTGGCAAGAAAGTAAGGAAATACAGTAACAGGAAAGAGGTCCCAGATTTGTTCTCAGGCTCTGGCACATGATTCACCTGGTTGGCGGGGCTCACTCTGTTCTGCTCCAGGAATTAGACAAAGGATGTTTTGAAAGTGCTGACTAGATGAGAGTTTATATAGTTTTTTTCTAAGCTCAGCTGGAATGCATTGTCTAATACCTTGCTGTTTCAGACTTTTAAATTGGGGTGGGATTTGGGCCTCTGGGTTGATATTTTTTTTAGAGAATTTAGTGCTTGATTGATAGCCCTGGAGACTAAAGGCCCCTGTTGATCCTCACAACAAGTGTAGCATGGGCAGTAGTAATGCCAGCTTCCTTACACTGACTTACCCATGTGCCCCAGCCCTGACCTGAAGGCCCCTCTGGGGTCTGGTCTACACTAGGAAAATGAGTTCAATTTTCCATTCCGTTTTGATTAGAAACTTCCATTTTTCTATGAAATTATTTTTACCTTATCCTCCCACACTCCCTTGCCTGTTTGTCTTTTTCATCCACCTATCGCATCCTGTCTGACACCTAGATCGTTAGCCTTCTGGGACAGGGACTGTTTTCTCTGGTATTTGTCTGAACAGCACCTAGCATAAGGGGACCCTGATCCTTGAGTGGGCTTCCTAGGAGCTCCTGTCATACAGACTAAATAAATAATAACTTTATTACCGCACCTGCTCAAGACAACAATGGCATGTAACCTGCTGTGACCACTGTCTCCGTTCTTGGTTTAGCTCCTGTGCAGCTCCACTATGGCTGTAATACAGGCACTGTGGGCTAGATAACGCATTAATAAAAGCACCAGTGCTTCATATACTATGGAACTCCTACCATTGCTCCCAGTAGAGAACCTCCATTGGTGCTACTACAATGAAAGGAGAAGCTTAATAAACAGCCTAACAGACACCACCTGATGAACACATCCAGCACATTTTTCCAGAAGACTCACATCAATTGCCTGTCTATTTTATGTTTGTTATGGGTACCCTAATCTGTTCCCTTTTTCAGATGTGCTGTTGGCCTGTTAACCCAGCCTTGCAGAAAAACATCTCCACACAAACTAAAGATATGACTTGTCCCTTCCATTCACTCTCTGAGCTGAGAATGCTGCTCCCCTCATCCCCATTTTTCTCAATGAAGTATGAATTGCACAGAGCACACACACATAAACTAATCAAGGAGTCCATTTGCAACCTGAACAGTTTTATGATTTAGGTCCAATCCACTCTGCAACTTAGTGTATATCTGTGTTGTAACCTAGTCCCCTAGCCCAGCTATATGTAGTGTAGAAGGGGTCTTTTCTCTTTTTCTCATGTAGTGCCCTTTCCCCCCACCCCCAAATCTGGATGCTCCCTGGATGTCATGAAGTGCTTGTTTACATGGGGATTTATAATAGTTATTCCTGATTAGTGTGGATGCTTTTATATGGTGACATGCCACTAAGCACCCTTGCTTTCACACCCTGCACACTATTGTAATAATATTTGACAGAATATGCCTTCTGAGGTATCATTTGAAAACTAACTCACTGATAATTAATGTTCTTTTGTGATGTATATACATTATGTGTATTAAGAATTATGAATATATGCTGGAATTTTGACTAAAGTATGGTATGTCAGTGGACAAGGGGTATCAGAGGGTTAGCCATGTTAGTCTGTATCCACAAAAACAATGAGGAGTCTGGTGGCACCTCAAAGACTAACAGATTTATTTGGGCATAAGCTTTCGTGGGTAAAAACCACTTCTTCAGATGCATGGAGTGAAAATTACAAATACAAGCATAAATATACTGGCACATGAAGAGAAGGAAGTTACCTTACAAGTGGAGAACCAGTGATGACAAGGCCAATTCAATCAGGGTGGATGTGATCCACTCCCAATAATTGATGAGGAGGTGTCAATACCAAGGGAAGAATTCCACCTGGATTTCAACAATTTCCACCCCACCATCAACCTCAGCCTGGACCAGTCCACACAAGAGATCCACTTCCTGGACACTACAGTGCAAATAAGTGATGGTCACATAAACACCACCCTATACCGGAAACCTACAGACTGCTATTCTTACCTACATGCCTCCAGCTTCCATCCAGGACACATCACACAATCTATCGTCTACAGCCAAGTTCTAAGATACAACCATATTTGCTCCAATCCCTCAGACAGAGACAAACACCTACAAGATCTTTATCAAGCATTCTTAAAACTACAATACCACCTCGAGAAGTGAGGAAACAGATAGACAGAGCAAGACGGGTACCTAGAAGTCACCTACTGCAGGACAGACCCAACAAGGAAAATAACAGAACACCACTGGCCATCAGGTATAACCCCCAGCTAAAATCTCTCCAGCACATCATCAACGATCTACAACCTATCCTGGAAAATGATCCCTCACTCTCACAGACCTTGGGAGACAGGCCAGTCCTCGGTTACAGACAGCCCTCCAACCTGAAGCAAATACTCAGCACTGTAGGGGCAGAATTTTAGAATTATACTATAGGAATTGATGTATAATTTGATTTCATCCTGCTAGTCACCCCATTTGAATAGCAGAAAGGAATGACCCTCTGGGACTATGAGATTCTGTTTTCCCATATGCATTACAAATTGGCCCCTCTTTAGTTCTTTGTTTTAAGGTTTAGTTAGTAAGAGACAGGATTCTGTGTTGTGTCTATGTTAAGTAGATTAGAGGAACACTGAAGGCCTGGGTCTCAATGTAAATTGTCTTGGTTATTGATTGTAAAACTTAGCAAGGTTTAATTTGCAATGCCTTTTTGCGCAATATAAAATACTACTGTTTGTATTCTCAAAGTCTCTGTAAAAGACTGTTTGGTCTCTGTAAGAGACTGCCTGTGTGAATGAGGAATGCATGCATCAGGAAAAGATAAGGTGTGAAGGCCATCGTTAACCAGATGGTCAAGAAAGGAGGAGCGAAGACAGTTATCGAGATTTGTTGACGCCAAAGAACCATCAACACGTATCCATGATTGAGGAAGGGCAAATTGACAACCCTGAGGTGAAGGCTGGCACCCCTAAAGACAATTAATTCAATTGAAACCAGGACAGGATGACCCTCTCAGAGGTGTTTTGGAATGTTAACACCAATCAAGGAGTAACCGGTCAGAAACTGACACAGCAAAATCTATAGACTTCAACAGAGAAAAAGGACTATAAGAACAAGATGCTTTGGCATGGGACTTTGGGTTCATCTCGCCACACTCCAGGAGCATCGGATCGCGACTGACAGAGCCCTGCTCCCCTCTGCAACCGATCTGGCTGGCCACTAGATTGATCCAGACTCTGGACTGGTAACTATAAACATCAACTGGCAGGACCCTGTGTGTGTGTGTGAGAGAGAGAGAGAGATTGAAAAGCATATGCTAACTGTTGTATTCTCAATAAATGCAGCGTGCTACCTTCTTCCCTATAAAGATCCCGTGTGCTTCTTATAAGTATAACATTTTTGGTGGAAAATTGCCAAAGGGGGAAGAGTATTTGTGCTGTAATTATTGACAATACTGCTAAGTGATTGATCATTCAGGTGTGCACACCCCTGGTCATAGAGATACCGGGCAGTGAAAAGGGAACCAGGTGTGGTTAATATTGTATTCACTGTTGGTATTTTATGAATTGAGAATTTATATGATTAAGAGGTATACACACCCTCGGTCATAGAAGGGCTGAGAGACAGGAGAGAGGTTTAGCATCCCTCCCTCCACCCCGACTGCTGGGGGGAAATAATTGGAGGTGGGTATACCCCCAGTCGTAGAAGTGCCAGGCAATAGGGGAAGGATGAGAGTCCTCGCTCCGACCCATCTGTCAGGGAAAACTATAAAAACCATAGGTGCATACACCCTCAGCCGTAGCAAGACTGAGCATAAGAGGAGAACTTAGGGTTTCTCGCTCTGCCCCGGGAGGGATTTTTATATTTGGTGTATGAACTCTCGGCGGTAGAAGGCCAAGCAATACAGAGGGGGACTTAGCGTTTCTCCCTCTGGCCCAGAGCGGGTTAAGATAATAAGCCCCGGCACTGGCACAGGCAAACATAAGATCTTAATTAAGGTAATTAGAAATAACAACCAAACACCTTGGATCCAAAATGTTCAGATGAAAAGAGTCCCGTAAGGAGAATATTCAGGCAGAACTAAAAAAGCTGGTGGGTGTGCAAGAGATCACTCCTTTTAAACAAATCTTGCAGAAATTTGGCCACAGCCCATGGACAGAACAAGCAATAGGCAATGTCCACACAATAGCCGACTTAGAAGATAAACTGGCAAAATATTTGTTGATTTATAAACCTTTAAACCCAGCAAAATTAAAAACCCTTTTTTATATATTTAACACCATTATAAATGCTGGAGGCAAAGCGGGGTTTGGGGTGGAGGCTGACAGCTCACGACCCCCCATGTAATAACCTTGCGACCCCCTGAGGGGTCCCGACCCCCAGTTTGAGAACTCCTGTACTAATGTGATATATGCCATCATATGCCAGCAATGCCCCTCTGCCATGTACATTGGCCAAACCGGACAGTCTCTATGTAAAAGAAAAAATAGACACAAATCAGACATCAGGAATGGTAACATATGAAAGCCAGTAGGAGAATACTTCAATCTCTCTGGATATTCAATAACAGATTTAAAAGTAGCCATCCTGCAACAAAAAAACCTTCAAAAACAGACTTCAAAGAGAAACTGCAGAAATGCAATTCATTTGCAAACTTAACACCATTAATTTGGGCTTGAATAGGGACTGGGAGTGGCTGGCTCACTACAAAAGCTATTTTCCCTCCCTTGGTATTGACATCTCCTCATCAATTATTGGGAGTGGAATACATCCACCCTGACTGAATTGGCCTTCTCATCATTGGTTCTCCACTTGTAAGGTAACTCCCTTCTCTTCATGTGCCAGTATATTTATGCTTGTATCTGTAATTTTCACTTCATGCATCTGAAGAAGTGGTTTTTTAACCATGAAAGCTTATGCCCAAATAAATCTGGTCGTCTTTAAAGTGCCACCATACTCCTTGTTGTTTATGTCAGGGGAATTGTTAAACAGGTCTATCAAAGGAATGTGTATTTGATTTTCCGACAAGCCCAATATTCAGACAAAGATAATGAAGGTCCATTTTAACACATAAGCAGTAGACAGACCATCAAGACAGCAGGGGGAGAAGATGGCAGGAAACAAAACAATTTGCATTTCAGCAAACACAAGGAGGGGAAAAAGAGCATGGAACTTCCTTCACCGCAGACTCCATGTTGTCTTCCTCACTGCTTGAATAAACTTTACTTTGAGGGGTAACTCTCAGAAGAATCCATTTCAAAGGTTCACTGGTCTAAAAAGATATGGGATCTGAATCTCAAGTGATAAGCAACTGAATCAACTGATTGTATACAATGTTATGGTATTATAAGAATGAGGTCTCTTCTGAAAGCTAATGACACATTGGTGATTAATATAATTGTGAAATGTATGTAATACCATTATGTAAGGAATTATGTATAGCAATGGATATTAGGCTGTACAGTCTGCCCAGACAGGTGGGAATATCAAAGCTATCTACCTGTCTCCTATGTAAATTAAGCATGGTGGAATGAGAAACAATGGAAGCCCCATTTACACAGAAATCATACAGCAGGATGGGAAGCTCACAGAAAGGGAAGAACAGCATGAGTTCATCCTGCCTCTTGAAAGAACTGAACTTTGGAAGATATAAGCCAGGAGAGAAGCCACCTTGGGCATCCATCACTAGACAGACAGAAGAGGCCAGAGCTCTTGCAAGCTGAGAAAGATGGATCCTTCAAAGAAGGGGGGAGGAGAGAAGCTGAGCTCTCTGGAACTGAATATAGGTGAGAAATTTGCTTAGGCAAAGATCTTTCATCTGCAAAGACCAGGGAAACCAACCCCATTTGCTTTGTGGAAGGTCCTGACTGACGGAAAGTCAGCCATGGCTGAGAAGAAGAAGGACTAGTGAGAGAAACCATCTTGAACAAAGCCTTTATCTTGCTAGATTAAGTATTAGACTTTTAGATATGTGTTTTCATTTTTATCTGCTTGTAACTATTTCTAACTTTAATCCTTTTATGTAGCAACACTGTCTCCACCTATGTCTTATTGTTAATAAATTTGTTTTATTTTACTCTAATCCAACTCAGTGCTGTGTTTAAAGGGAAGGGTGTATTTACCCATTTAAGTTAATAAGCTGAGATGTGGTTTTATCTCTTTATAGGAGAAATGAATCTTATTATTTCTTTGAGCTGTTCAGGAGACGGCTGGATACTTCAGAACACATGGTTTGGGGGAAATTTGGGACTGAGAGCGTGTTGGGGCCATCTTGCTAGTTGTTACCAAGGCTGGTAGAAGGCAGAATGAGGCTGTGGGGCTGTAGACAGGCTGCTGAAGTCAGAGTTACTGGACCAGGCTGTTGAGCACACAGAAACTCAGGGTGTGACCTGCATTCTTGTAGACTGATTGTGAGTGGCCGAGGCTGGGAGCTCCACTTTAGCAGCAAAGCACTGTTAGGCATGCAGGGTTGCAGGACAAGTGGTGACACAGAATCACAGAATATCAGGGTTGGAAGGGACCTCAGGAGATCATCTAGTCCAACCCCCTGCTCAAAGCAGGACCAATCCCCATTTTTTGTTCCAGATCAACTTAACAGCCTCCTCAAGGATTGAACTCACAACCCTGGCACAACCCCTCACTGCTCTGGATTGCATCCCTGGACCCTGACCGGACAGTGAAAGGAGTAATCAGGAATAGCTAATAGTTAATCTGCTTTAAATTCACATCCTACTTTATTCTGGATTAATTTTCATGTTTACACAAACCAATGTAATACGAAGGCAAAGAGCACACTTCTATAGTGTGAGTAGAATTGAAGGGTAATTTGAAGATGCTGCAGTGCGAGAGGGTAATTTTCAGCCACTGTAGTGTGAGTGGGAGAGAAGGGTAGTTTGTATATGTTTGTAGCCATACCATGGGCGTAACAGTGTAAAAGCCAAGAGGAGCGGACACGTGCATGCAGAAATGTGAGGGGAAGAAGAGAAGGATACTTTTCAGAGGCTCCCTGGGTGCTGTAATGTGAGTGGGAACAGAAGAGAAATGACAGAGGGTACCTAGATACTGCAGTAGGACTGGGAGGGGTGGGTAAATTGCAGGTAATTCCTGACTGCTGTAGTGTGAGCATAGGATAATGTGTAGACTCTCTCTAGGAGCTGCAGCACGAGTGGGGGGAACTGTATAGGGGCTCGCTGGATGCTGGAGTGAGAGTGGAGGGCACTTAGCAGATGCCTCTGTAGCTCAGTGTAAGTGCTGCAAAGTGATTCCTCCCCCCCCCCCCCCCCGTTTTCAAACTATAGTACTCCCAGAGTGCTACAGAGTGAGTAGAAGGGTGTTTTCAGGGAGTCCCTGAGTTCTGCAGTGTAAACTGAGACTAGTTTGTGGACACCAGCTGGGTGTTTCAATATGAAACAAGGGGTGTTTGCAAGTGGTTCCCAGTACTGCAGTGTAGTTAGAAAGGACTTTGCAGATGGTCCCTCTTCCTTCTGCAGAGTGGGTGGAGGGGAGCTGGCGGCGGGTCCCTGTTCTGCAGTGCAGCCGGAGCGGAGTTTGCAGACGGCCCCTGCTCCGCCTCCTCCCCTCGGGCCCCGCCCGCCCCGCGCGCCGGTCGTTCCGCGGGGGGAGCGCAGCCGGCTCCTCATTCATGCGGCGGGGCTAGGAGCTGGCCGCGGCGGATCGCCCGTAGAGCGCGGAGCCCCCCCCCCCTCCCCGCCTGTGAGCGGCCCCGGCCTCGGCCGGGCGGATCGGATCGGGGGCCATGCGGTGGCTCCGGGGGGCCCGCGGGGCCTGGCGGCTGCTGCCGCGGCGCTCGCTGGTGGCCCTGCTCTTCCTCTTCTCGCTCTCCTCCTCCTTCCTCTACTTCGTCTATGTGGCGCCCGGCATCGGTGAGAGGCCGCGGGGGGCTCCGGGGGATGCGCCGGCTCCCTCAGCCGCGGGGCGGGCGGGCGCGGCCCCTCGACGGGCCGGGGGTTCGCGTATGGCCCCGCCCCTCCCCCGCTCTTGGGGGCGGGAGCGGCGGGCGGAACCGGTGCCAGCCCCGCGGGATCCGCGCCAGCCAGAAACTTCCAGAGAGCCCGGCCCGTGCCGCTGGTCAGCGAGGCTCGTTCCCCCTCGGAGGCCGTGAACCCTCCTCCTCCTGCGGCCAGGTTCCGAGGCCGCCCGGCGCTGGGCTGGCCGGCACCTGGCGCCTCCGGGGGTGGGGGCGTGTAGGGGACACGGCTAAACAGGCGGCTTCGGGAGCGGGGATTGCCCCCGTAGTCTCCAGACGTCGTAGGGAAAGACCGCAGAAGCAGGTGATTTCTGCTCGTACAGTTTTAGCCAGGGTTAGCTAATGGGGTAACAACGCCGGGAGAGCAGGAAATGCTCCGTAATACGCCCGAGAGCTTGGGGTGGGTGTTTTTTTTTTTTTTTCCCCAAAAATAGAAAAATGACACAACCTCTATGTCCGGTGTAGTCCCTCGTGCCAGGGGGCAGGGGAGAGCATTGGAAGAGGAAGCAAGTTTGTAAAGCTGATGAGCAATGACACCATTTTCCCTTTCAAACTGCGGTCAACCAAATAGCTATTCGCTTCAGAGGCACCTAGGCTGTGCAATTAGACCATTACTAATTCAGTCTGGTGACTGAGGGTCTTACTGCTAACTACTGAGTTATGAAAATGGTAACTGTTTTTAAAAAATCAAGAATCCTGTGTTATCAAATGTTCTCCAGTTGATTAGTTGGACAAGTTTAGTTTCTAATCCAGTACATGGTATATTAGGTATATTTTATGAAAGAGTTAACTTCTTTTTTCAGAGACTGGACCACATCCTGATAAGCCTTTTCTGAGAAAAGGAATTGGGCAGTTTTCTTGGGTTAGAGCAAGGGACCCCTCAGGAGAGATTATTACATGGGGGATCGTGAGCTGTCAGCCTCCACCCCAAACTCTGCTTTGTCTCCAACATTTATAATGGTGTTAAATATATAAAAAACTGTTTTTAATTTATGGGGGGGAGGTCCACACTCAGAGGCTTGCTTTGTGAAAGGGGTCAGCCATACAAAAGTTTGTGAACCACTGGGTTAGAGTTATCCTGTTTGTGCATAAGCTGGTTCCACTGTCTAGTGCAAACTGTTGATCTGAAACTGAAAATTCATGGTGTGGTTTGCACCTTCTAATGTGAACAGCGTGAAGTCATGTTAGAAATGAAATGCAACCAGCGTGCTTAACTAGCAGTTCTGAGAGTGTCCTGGGTTGATGGTCAAGCTTGCTATAGAGATTAGTTATATAATGTTAGTATTTTCATCACCTTCAGCATACTTTAGAACGCTCACTATTTCTAACATGCAGAACTGATCCGTTTAGGTCCTGTTGGTATAATATGAAAACCGGAAGGAGGGAGATATGTTCCCTATGTGTATTATATTTAGTAGCTGTAAATTAAGTCTTGGAGACTTCAGGTGCCTAATAGAGCATAGATTCACATGAACATAAATTTGTATAATTAATCCATTATTTTCTTTTTGGTTAAAATGCAGTTTGGTTTCAGTGATTAAAAATATTTCTTGAATTAGTTTATAAGTAGATCATGAACTTTTTGGTAACAGAATATGGAAATCAAAAAAAGCCCATGTGTATATATAAAAACCTGTAATGCGAAGTATGTGTCATGCATTATTCCAGCCTTGCAAAATTCTACTTTTCCTCTGATCTAGGACAAATATTTCTGAATTCAGAAAATGTTCAGAAAAAATTCAGAATATATTCACTTACCATCAATCCACCTTACTAAAGGATGGGCTGGTAAATACACAATTTTCCAAGACTGCATTGCTTCTGTTCCAGTTTCTGAACTCTAGTTGAGTCCGGGCCCTCATTTATGGCCTGCTATGTGTTCAATTCTGAAGCCAGTAATTTCCTGATTATTGGAGAGTTCATTGTAAATGAGTTAAGCGTTATCAAAAAAGCGTTAATGATTTAAACTCCTTCCAACAGAAACCTTCTCCTCATTCTTAGAATGTCTCAGTGTGACGTTTCAGAGCTACAGCTCACGAAAGCTTATGCTCAAATAAATTTGTTAGTCTCTAAGGTGCCACAAGTACTCCTTTTTTTTCAGTGTGAAGTGTATATTGTCCTTTAAGGAGTTAAAACTTCCCTCTTGCTAGTCAACCATAGTGCAGCACATGCATGCATGGTGGAATGGGCAGCCACACGCCAAAATACAATGGCGAGTAAAGTACACCCAAAATGTTGTCTGAGTTCTGTCAGAATCCTTTAATCTCCTGCCTTTTTCTACAACCTTATTCTTACCCAGGGCTTGGGTAGCAATGGTGGCCTGTCTGTGTATTGTATCCACTGTAGACATCTGCAGTGCTATCTGAAAGTTTGGTATGCACATTTACCAGCATGACTTTCTTGACTTGGCAGCTAGAGCTAATGCTCTGAGGGAGGGGAGTTCTGCAATCCTTGATAAATTATAACATTCCAAAATGACAATGTGGAAGCAATAGAGAAGTACTATCTAGCTCTTATTTGGAGAGACTCTGAAGTGATGAGGAAGGGCTTGGGGAAAGTTAAGATTGCTGTGTCTCTAGTTCTTAAGTAACTGTACTGTAGTTCTTAATAGCTCTGCTGAATGGGGAGTGAAGTGGAACTGTAGTAAACATTTTTATTCTGAATGCATCCGATGAAGTGAGCTGTAGCTCGCGAAAGCTTATGCTCAAATAAATGTGTTAGTCTCTAAGGTGCCACAAGTCCTCCTTTTCTTTTTGCGAATACAGACTAACACGGCTGCTACTCTGAAACCTGTCATTTTTATTCTGTAACTGTAGCAATATTTGAATTATCTGAGGCTTTCTTTAGCAAAGGAATGAGCTTGGTCTGTTTTTTCTTACTCTGTGAAGAACCTGGAGAAGTCTCTGTCCTAGTTCTAGCCCCTGTTGGATGCCTCAGTCAGGAGAGGTTGAAAGAGATCTTTCAGCCAGTCAGCTAAAGAATATAAAAGGTGGGGCTGATCTGCTGAACGTTTAATCCAATACACCTTTGTATCATTTTGTATTGTTGTAGTCTGTATTTGAATAAAAATATAGGAGTAGAGTAACCTGCAGTCTTGACCACAAATTCTAGATGGCTGGTGAATGCAGATTCTTTTAGGGAAGGAAGCGTTCTGTTTCTCTTGTTCTTGCTGTCTTTTCTGAAATGAATCAATGTTTTCTGCAGATGTTTCCAGGTTGTTTATTATGAGTGTTCAGGCTTGGATTCCCAGTTTTCAGCTAGGAAAAAGAGAGCAACCCTGCTCTTTGGACAGAACTCCAGGTTCATTTTTATTATCTTTTCTTCAGAGGAAGTGGAGAAACTCCTGACTTCTAGGGGGTGACTTCTGGGTTCTACTCAGTGTGTACATTCACTATCTGCATCTATAAACAGGATTTTAAGTGTACAATGTTGCACATACAGTACTTGTGCTTTCTAAACTCCTTTGTTTGAAGTGCCAGCCATCTGTTTACATTGGACCATAGTTTTCTCCTAATGAGACCTGTTATTGCAACATAACCTTAAAACCCCAAATCTTCAGCCCACTCCAACTTCCCTTGCAATTCTGAAGACTCTGTCCTTAGAGTTGCTTTGATTTGTGGAGGGAAGCATATTCAGTGGTTCCAGTCTAAACACTGCAAGAAATGTTCAGATCTAACATCCACTATAGCTATCTCCCCACTGGCAATTTGTAATTCAACAATACTAACTATATGCTAGTGGCTGTAGACAGAACTTGAGCTTCTTTACTGCTCAGAGTGACAGTAGTAAAAATACCAGTATCCAGTCTACACTGGTGCTTTCACTGTTAAACACCAAAGGAAATTTTTTTGAAAATTCTGAGGTGTACAAGGCCTTACAGGATTAGGTCCAAATAGCCCACTTCTCTGGTGCTGAGAACCAGTAATTCCCCTTGACCTCAAAGAGAGTCATGGGTTCTTAACTCCTCACAAACTAAGTCGTCTTGTCTGTGCAGATTTAGTACTGATCTATTTCAGTTGGGCAGGGTTGATTTTTGTAACTGAAATAATTAAATCTGTACAATTCTATGTGTGGATAAATTTATACCTGTGCAGTTATCTTATGCTACTTTAGCTTATTTCCCTAAATTTACAGGAATTAGCTACATCAGTGTAAGGGTACTTATAACTGCATCTCTCCTGGGGAAAGGGATGTGGTTGGGTGTTTACCCTGGTTTTAAGCCAGTATAGGTAAACAGTACAAAAACTATGTAAACTCATGATCTGATCCTGCATCATCGTTGTTGACTGGACCTGCTGGCCTCAACTGATCAAAACTGCAAACCTCTTACACTTCTTGAACCTGAGAGTTAAGTTTTAAAAACAAGAATTAACTGTACAGGAACTGCTCACTTAAAGTCGTCCCAGTTAAGGTTGTTTCGTTTTTACTTTGCTGATCAATTAGGGAACATGCTCATTTAAAGTTGTGCAATGCTCCCTTCTAATGTCATTTGGCAGCCGCCTGCTTTGTCCACTGCTTGCAGGAAGAGCAGCCCATTGCAGCTAGCTGGTGGGTGGTTGGAACCAGGGTGGACCGGCAGCCCTCCCATCAGCTCCCCACTCCCCTAAGTTCACAAGGGGGTCACTAAAGGCAATTGAGGGTGTCACAAGGCATTAAAAATTGTATTGTAATCTAAAGCAAAGAAAATTTTATTTCCCCTCTCCCTCATGCACTAACCCTTCAAGATCAAGTATTTCTGTCAACCTTTTGAAACATGCACACAGATTAATTGTACAGGCTTATTATTTATACATTTTTGACTTGTACAGTAAATGTGAGGGGTCCACACAAATCTTGGACTTTGTATAAAGGGCTGCCAACCTAGAAAGTGTGAAAAACACTGTTCTAGATTAATTCCAAAATCTTGAGACAAAAAGAATAATTCATTGGCACTGATGAGGCTAATAAACGACTAGCATCCTCAGCTACTGGACCAAGTTTTGTGGAAAACAACAAAATTCTGCAATTTGCCTACATTAAAGCAACACTTAATAGTTGATCACATTTTAAAACCACGGGTAAGGATACGCCTAATTCTATAGGAGATGTAAGCCCATGTGAGGGGAGGGAGGCAGTATTGTCAATGCCGGGGTCAAAAACCAGAAAGCAGTCTTTTGGGTAGGAGAGGTTTTTTGCCCATCTCGGCAGCAAAGAAGCTGAGTGCTCCCCCCCATATTTTAAGATTTTATTCTGTCACCTATCACCATAGTATCTAAGAACATTCAAGGTAATATCAGCAGAAATAGTGAAGTTCCTGAGGTGTCTTCTCTTCCCCTTTCTCCCTTTTTGGAGTGACAATGGGGGAGTCCACTTATGTGTCGTCATCAACACCATATGTGTGCAGGGAAGAGTTTTGAGACTTTCTTCTCCAGTTAGTCTGGGTGGGGAGTCCTGCCTGGCAGCAAGATAAAACTGTTAATGTAGTCTCTTGCTGTTTTGCTGTAGCATGAGCTGAGGACCCCACCTCTGACAATGTGTGACCTCCCCCCCCCCTTGAAACATCTCAGTGTTTGTGGGATCACCCTCATGCATCTGGGATACTAGGTGAATGGGTGCTTTAGAAATAAAGGTAAACCCATCCTGTCTCCCCTGCAACTAAATAGTCACTGTCTGAGATGCAAGAATTACTTGAGAGAATTTGGTAGGATTTGAACCGTTCTCACCCTCAGTGCAAGGAGACACGATCCAGGAGGTGCACTTCTCTGCTTTCTCCAACCCTTCGTCTCTTCCATCCCCAACCATATTCTTTTCTTGCATGTTACTTGGCTTCCTATAACTCTCTCCCGTGGGATCCCTCTGGGTGTTGCTGCCCTCAGTGCCCATTCTTCAGGCGTCCACCTTTTCCAATTGCCAGAGAATCTTAAGATCTCAGTGTTTTGGCCCCCATCCGTTAAACAGGTATCACCCAACATTCTGTTTATGTTATGGCTAGCAGGAGGGCAGGATTAAACTGCAAATTCTCCAGCTAGCACCAGTATACATGCAAATTAGGTGCACAGCTGTGCATATGTTAATGCAATAAAGTTGTTGAAAATTTCACCGTTTAGCCTTGACTGCTCTAAAGAATTCTAATGAAAAATGTCCACCATTGTCACTAGTTTAGCTGCACTGGTGTGAGCCACACTGCGGGACTTGGTGTAGATGGGCTGCTAGTACAATGTCAGTTAGATTTGCTCTGATTAGATTTAATTGAGACGATGGTGAAAAAACTAGGGCTGTCCAACTATTAAAGATAATCACAGTTAATCATGAGATTAAAGAAATAGTCGCTATTAATCACAGTTTTAATCACACAGTTAAACAATAATAGAATACCAATTTAAATTTATTATAAATGTTTTTGAATATTTTTGAAACTTTCAAATATTGATTTCAATTACAACAGAATACAAAGTGTACAGTGCTCACTTCATATTTTTATTACAAATATTTGCACTGTAAAACAGAGTGCAAGCTATAAGTCAAAGCATGAAGGGGCATACAAATGTTTAACATATCTGGCATGTAAATACCTTGCAACTTGCCGTGTGAACATCTGTTCTCCCTTGCAAGTGACATTGTAAATAAGAAGGGACAGGAGTGTCTCCTGTAAATGTAAACAAACTTGTTTCTCTGAGTGATAGGCTGAACAAGAAGTAGGACTGCGTGGACTTGTAGGCTGTAAAGTTTTACATTGTTTTGTTTTTGAGTGCAGTTATGTAACAAAAAAATTCTACATTTGTAAGTTGCACTTTCACAATAAAGAGATTTCACTACAGTACTTGTATGAGGTGAATTTAAAAACACTAATTTTGTTTTTTAAAGTGCAAATATTTGTAATAAAAAATATTAAGGGAGCACTGTACACTTTATATTCTGTGTTGTAATTGAAATCAAAATATTTGAAAATTTAGAAAAACATCCAAAAATATATATAATTTAAATTGGTATTCTGTATTGTTTAACAGTGCAATTAAAACTGTGATTAACTAGATTTTTAAAAAGTCACGATTAATTTGTTTTGCATTAATTGCTTGAGTTAACTGCAGTTAATTGACAGCCCTAGAATAAACTATTGCTTGTAAAATTTCCCTGGGCCTAGAGCAGACAAGGCTTCAGTTGGCATGTTCATTGACATTCTCCTGAATTAATAGGACAAGTCACACTTCTTTGGTGCTATTTAAGCTTGTTGGTGTGTTTGCACATTGACAGTTTCCATCACAACCAGAAGAGCTAGATAACTGTCTTTAGCATTATCCTTTCCTTAAGCTGTTTTGGAAATATCTCACTGGTACAGCTCAACCAATGGGAGTAATTGTGGGAGTGAATTTCAAGTGACTGCCACCATTTTAGGCAGTGTCTAACCCCTCTCTGAACAGATCTACACAACCATGGTTGTCTATAGTGATAGACTCGAGGAACTCAATCTATTTAGCTTAACAAAGAGAAGGTTAAAGGGTGACTTGATTACAGCCTGATGACATGGGGGAACAAATATTTGATACTGGGCTCTTCAGTTTAGCACAGGGGTGGGCAAACTTTGTGGCCCTGAGGGCCACATCTGGTTTCTGAAATTGAATGGAGAGCTGGTTAGGGGTGGCTGTGCCTCCCCAAACAGCCAGGCATGGCCCAGCCCCCGCCCCGTATCCGACCCCCCACCCACTTCTTGCCCCCGATGGCCCCCCCGGGGACCCCCGCCCCATCCACACACACCCCCGCTCTCGGTCTTTTGACTGCCCCCGGACTCCCCACCCCTAACTACCCCCTGTTGCCCCATCCAACCCCCACTCCTTCCTGACTGCCCTGGACCCCTCGCCCCTAACTGCGTCCTGCCCCTAACTGCCCTCCCCCCAGGACGACGGCCCCCCCCCCCCCGTTCCCTATCCCCTGACCGCCCCAACCCCTATCCACACCCCTGACCACCCTCCAAACTCCCCTGCCCTCTATCCAACTCCCCTTGCCCTGTTACCGTGCTGCCTGGAGCACCGGTGGCTGGCAGCGCGGCTGCACCAGGACAGGCAGCCGCGCAGCACAGAGCCCGGCCTGACCCGGTGCTCTGCAGCCCCGCCGCCAAGCGCTGCGGGGGAGAGGGGTCAGGAGCGCAGGGGTTGGGCAGGACAGTCCTGCGGGCTGTAGTTTGCCCACCTCTGGTCTAGCAGATAAACGTATAATGTGATCCAGTGGCAAGAAGTTGAAGCCAGGCAAATTCAGCCTGGAAGTAAAGTGTAAATTTGGAACAGCAAGTGTAATTAACCATTGCAGCAATTGATGAAGGGTCGTGCTGGATTTCTCTATCAGTGAATTTTTTAAATCAGGGTTGGATGTTTTTCTAAAAGGGATGATCTAGGAATTATTTTGGGGAAGTTCTATGACCTGTGTTATACAGGAGGTCATACTAGATTATCACAATGGTCCTTTCTGACCTTGGAATCTATGAATGTGATTTAAATGCTGACAGCTTGGCTAGCACGTACAGTTTTGCTGTAATAGTGGGAAATCCTTAAAAGAACTTCAAGCCGATATTGTAGGCAAAGCCTAGGGAAATTAAAGGTCAAATCCTGTAGGAAACAGCCAAACTTGTCAGGTATCCATAGGGAACCTGAAGTTCTTGGGATTTGGGTTTGACCCCGTTTTTCTTCTCTGAACCATAGGTAGCCCCACCCTTTCTTGTTTTTGACAAAACATCCTTGCTCGTGAAACTGTCTACTCTCCTTAGCATCCTGCAAGCTAGAGCCTGCACAGAGTGAAAGAATGAATGTAAACACACCCAACCTCTAATTCTCCTTGGTACTTGAACAAAATACTCCTCTGTGCGTGAGCACACGTGTTGAAATAAAATCTGCCTTCCTGGCCCACGTAAGAACTATTTACTTCTGCTGATTGCATAAATGCAGTGGGTTTCCCTCTGATCCCAACAAGCCTGTGAATTTTTATGTTGTTCAGCGCTTCCTGATTTCACTGTCTTGTTTCTGGTTTGGAAAGGGTTATTAGAGAGACTATCACACAACCATTAATTGCCATTGTGCATTATGCCTCATGGTAAACTGAGTGGCACTCTTAACATGGATTGGTTGTTAAAGACAGAGTTTCAAAGGCCCAAAGAGCTGCCATTTCATATCTGGGCTCCTTACTGAAACAGCAGTCTGTTTTTATTGACTTATGGTAAAACTACTCAGGGCAACAAATAGGTTAAAGCAGTGGTCCCCAACCTTTCTGTTGTGATAGCATATTCATGTTCCCAGAAGAGTGTGGCAGGCACTGGACAACCAGCCGCCGAAATGCCCCCAAGAAGCGGCATCATCAAGAAGCGCCGCCGCCGAGAAGCAGCGGCATTTCGGTGGCAACACTTCTTGGTGGCGTTTCGGCGGCGGGTTGTCCGGCGGCCACGCTCCCTTGTCAGTAGGTGGGCGCACATAAATGCCCCGGTGGGCACCATGGCACCCACGGGCACTGCGTTGGGGACCACTGGGTTAAAGGGATGCTATTGAGAATCATAGGACGTTTTTGGTTACTTTCTTAGAACATGTCTTATTTCAGTGTCTTGCTGATAACTTCAGTAAGGGCCATAAAGCAAATGTGGTTTAAATCACAAAATGCAACTGCACTGGCTTTAACTGTGCAATAAACAAAAGAACCACTCATCCATGTCCTTCAGTCTGTTCCCAAAGTTCTGAAAATAGGGTTTTCCTGCTTTGTTTCCAAGTCTATGCTTGCGTCCTCCAATTAAGAATAGTGCACAGTTTCACAAGGACACATGCCCAGAAGTGAATTTGCATAAATTGCATACATACACAGAAGCCAACACTGAAGGAGGGAGTTGTAAATCTACACAGAAACAACTCAGAAGCACATAGCTTTAGTTTGAGCTAAACCATTTCATTTTAAGTTTTAATCTATATTGCCCTGGGCGTTCCTTAACTATCACATTTTTGGTAGCTTGTTGAGCCATTGCTGTAGAAATCTGTGTGGTTTTTATGCTATAGTCATAGTGGCTAGTTTAGCTCTCCTAAAAATGTAGTCCTCTCTTGCAAATGCAATTTTGAAACAGGAATTAGGGAGTAACATCCAACTTTCTATCTCAGTTCAAAATAACAGCTGTGCTGTCGCAAATTGATTATGGAGTCAGTTACTGTTCATTTTGACCATTTTCACTTAGGAATCTCCAGCAACTTGTTTTTGGTTCTCTTTCAGGATTGTTGCTACGTTGACTTTAATACTTAGGAAATGGAGGCCTTCACAGCGGAATTGTGGAGTGCCTTCTGTATTCCAGAAGTGTTTTTCTTCAGATTCTACCTTTGACAGGAGGTTTTTTCTTTAAACCTGGGCTTGCATTGGGAGTCTCATTTGGCTGAACCTGGAAATGCAGAGAAGCTAAATCATTGGGTAAAAAAAGCCCTTTCTGTCTAGTAGAGTTGTAATTCACTTTGGTTTTACTTCCCCAAATTGTTAGTGGATAATGGATGCCTGTTCCAAACTCATCAGTGGGGACTCTGGTTATGGTAAAATAACAAGGAACTTGGTTTTGGCATGGTAGCAAAATTCTTGAATGCATCTTCTCTTCTCTCCCCAGTGCTTAGACATTTTCTCTCAATAAACAGCAGTGCAATAAAAGGGAATCTAAAATGACACAACTGCTACTAATGTGTCATTCTACATATTGCTCTTAACCTGTTTTCCTTCCCTGTAAAATGTCTCACTTATTGTTGTCAAATGTGATTTGATACAGCTTAATTGTGTAATGTATCATTTTGACAAATCTCAAATGCTTAGCAGTTAGTGGTGGAAATGTTATCATAAGGTGGTGAGGGAAGCTGGGCATAGCTGAGAAGACTTGGAGGGTAGTGATGGTATGCATTGACATTGGAAACAGTTCAAGAGCTATTAGCAGTGGGCAATGTGGAAAAGGTGGATTGTAACTTGAGCTCTGTTTCACAATGGAAGACAGTAAGGTGGGCAGTCCAACAGAGAGCTGGTCAGGTTCAGCCCCTTCAGAGATAAGTGAAGGTGTGAAAGAAGAATACCAGAATTACTGCAGCAGAGAGAAAGGGATTGCAGAGGGAAGGGCCTCAGACATCAGTGATTTTTTTTCCCTCCAAGTGAGAAACAATCTCCAGGAAATATATATGAGGCAAAATAAGTAATGGAGACACAAGCAACGCTTGAGCATCCTTTGCCCCATGGGCATCTGCCACTCAGTCAGTAATTTTGTGTTAGTTTATTCTTCTGATTCGCCATGGTCACAAATGTAGATCCTGATTAGCTGACTCCCAGAAGGTATCATTGATCACTACCTGCCTCTCTGAAAAGAGTTAAAATAAATAAGACCCCGAGCAAATCAAACCAAAAGCAGTGTACCCCAAACAGTTTTTATAACCTGATAAAGGAACAGAGCTAGATTTCCATGAACTCCACGGGGGATCTTACTATTGCCAGATGTTACTGTAATGGGCAACAGTATAAAACTCTTAGAATGCTTGAGTAGTTTTAAATGTTTGGTTTACCTAAGCGCGCTGCTCAGTGGTAGAATTAGAGTTAACAGATCTACTGTGTTAAGCATGGCATAAGACTGACAATAAACATGATGAATAATCCTGTTAGCTTTTTGTCTCAGAGATTAATTTTAGGACTAAAGATTCTCTGCTCTTAAAGGAACATGCAACTAAGGAGACCCACTTCAGCCATCTCTTACTATGTGGTCTGAGAATTGTCTACACTACAGCCATATTTACACACAGTTATTACAAGCATTACTTCTGCACTCAGTGTCTAATACCCAAGTGACAGAGGATGTCAGGGCTACAGCTCGCTCTCTCTCTTAACGTGCATTAGTTGAGAGCATTCTTTTTGGCAAGGCTAAAGACTTGCATGTTTGGATACCATTCTCAGTAAAAATGTAAGTTACTGTTTTTTATATGCCTGTTAGGTATCTGTTATGTTGAACAGTGTTATCTGACTGGGATTGCTGGTTTTAGTTATTTAGTTGGGTGCTCAGTATTGTAGGTTTAAACAGTTTAAAAATAGATATTCATTATAGACAACTAAATATTGACAGATTTTATAAGTGCTTGTATACAAATGCTAGAAGTCTAAATACTAAGGTGGCTGAACTTGAGAGCGTGGTATTAAATGAAGATATTGCTATAATAGGCATCACAGAAACTTGATGGAATGATGATAATCAGTGAACAGTGTGATACCAATGTACAGAATATATGGGGATGACAGAGTAGGTCACGCTGGCATGGGAGTGGCACAATATGTGTAAGAAAGAAGTCAAATATAATAAAAATCTAAATGAATCAAACTGTACCATAGAATCTCTATGGATAGAAATCCCATTCTTGAATAATAAGTGTATAGCAGTAAGAATATACTACCGATGACCTGATCAGGATGGTAACTGATTGTGAAATGCTCAGGGAGATTAGAGGGGCTACAAAAACAGAAAACCCTGTAATAATGGGCTCTAAATTAGCTGTTATCACTCAAGAAAGAGATCTTGGAGTCATTGTGAATAGTTAATTTCAATGTGCAGTGACAGTCAAAAAAACTAAGTGTTAGAAACCATTAGGAAAGGGATAGATGATAAAGCAGAAAATATAATGCCACTGTATAATTCCATGGCACACCAATACCTTGAATACTGTGTGCAGTTCTGATTGCCCCATCTCAAAAAAAAAAAAAAATTAGAAAAGGTACACAGAAGGGCAAAAAAATGATTAGGGGTATGGAACTGCTTCCATATGAGGAGAGATTAGCAATGCAGGGACAGTTCATTTTGGAAAAGAGATACAAAAAGGGGATATGATAAAGGACTATACAATCATGAATGGTGGAGAGAAAATGAGTAAGGAAGTGTTGTTTACCCCATACACAAAACACAAGAGCCATGGGTCCCCCAATGAAGACAGTAGGATTAAAACAATCATAAGGAAGTACTACTTCACACAATGCACAGTCACTCTCTGGAACTCATTGCCAGGGGATGTTGTGAAGGCCAAAAGTATATCTGGGTTCAAAACAGAATTAGGTAAGTTCATAGAGGATAGATCCATCATTGACTTTTAACCTAGATGGTCAGAGGTGCAGCCACATACTCCGGGTGTTCCTAAACCTCTGACTTGAAGAAGCTGGGACTGGAGGACAGAGGATGGATAATTCGATAAATTGCTCTGTTCTGTTCATTCCCTCTGAAGCATCTGGCACTGGCCACTGTTGGAAGACGGAATACTGGGCTAGATGAACCATTGCTCTGACCCAGTATGGCCATTCTTATGTTGTTCTTTGCTGTATTCTCTCCATGAGGTGGAATTTGTGCAGGCTAATAGAGAAAGCCACAGTAACTTCCTGTTTGGTGGTTTTTCTTGTAAATCAGTTAAGTGGATCAAAACCTTATCACAACAATATGCAGTGGGCAAAGCCTTGTATGACACAAACATTGCTACGATCCAACCAGTTGTAGGGTTGTGCTTGGCTCTCTGGTAGTTGCAAAATGAATGAATAATCCAGAAGAAATGTCATGATGTCAAAACAGTGGTTGAATCCATCATACCATCCAGGGATACATGCCGAAATTAAATGTTGCTCACAATTAGCAACATGCCAAATCACTCTCCAACCAAACTAAACAAACATGGATTACTTTTCTTCCTGAATGCTGCCAGTTTTTGTCTCTAGTGGATTGAGGAATCAACTTTCTGTATCCTCCATGAACAGCCTACCACAAGTAGTTCAACTCTGGAGATCGATCATAGGCACTAACTCCATGGTGCTACGGGGCTTGAGCTCCCATGGGGAAAAAAAATAGTGGGTGCTCAGCACCCACCAGCCACAGCTGATTGGAGGTGTTGCTAAACAGCTGATTGGAGGGTCCCAGACAACTCAGGGGCTACAGTTGTGGAGACAAAGGGTCTGGCAGCTGCTTACTTATTTCCTGAGCCCATTGTCTGTCTTTTTCAGGTGGACTAATTATTATTAACTCAGCATCTGAAGCAAACACTGCCTAGCGACTAGGTCAGAAGGGAAAGGGAGATGAAAATATATAGGGATCTGTATGTGTGTTGCAACTTTTCCCATATCAGTGCTGTAATGTAGGCAAAGTTTAACTTCCAAACACAGCATGAATCTTTAAGAGCTAAGCAGTCTGAAATTGCTGAGGGTGTCAGTTGCTGAATGGAAGTGAGTGGGTGCGATTTTTGAGGTGGGAAGGCCACACGTGTCAATAGTAACACATTTATGTGCATTTTGATCCAGCGGATGTTTTATGGAATCTCTTATGGATTATTCCTCCAAGCACAGTGCTTACACAGGTATTCTGATAGAAGAATAGGGTTGCTAAGGGCAAGATAAAAATAATTGTCACTGAACAATTTTACTCATAAAAGGCCACTGTGTAGAACTAACTTCCTGATTAGACTGAGCTCCTTGGAAAGAGAGATGTCTCTGTACCAGGTTTTCCATCTGGCTAGTATATTTTGAACAGTGAAGCATTTGTGTGGTGATAATACTTGAACATCTTCCATATAAAGAGCTCAAAGTATTTTATGAATGGTAAATTTCAGAGTAGCAGCCGTGTTAGTCTGTATTCGCAAAAAGAAAAGGAGGACTTATGGCACCTTAGAGACTAACCAACTTATTTGAGCATAAGCTTTCGTGAGCTACAGATCACTTCATCGGATGCATGAATGGTAAAGTAATTCCTTCCTTAGAGACATCCTGAAACTTATCTTTATTTTTACAGTAGGCTTTTGAAACACAAAAAGATAAATTGAGTTTACCAAGAGCACGTATGGTAGAGTGGAGAATAAACTCCACAAGTTCTGACTGGGGTCAAGATGGTGACGTTGTCTATATGGTTCCTTTTTTGGACTTGTTGAACTAGCACACTTTACATGAAAGCTATAGTTCCAAGAAATTATAGGATTCCTGGATCTTTCTCGAATTGTTTTATTTTGTAGGTAAAAACAGTCTGCCCCTGCTAGCTTTTGGGTCTGTCTTTTTGGTCTGTTTTCTAGTGCCTAGCATAATGGGATTCTGGTTATTTACATGGGCTCTTAGACACTATGATAATGCAAATAATAATTTAAGTGTGATGTAACTTCCCAACCAAGGTATCCCTGGAGATACACATATGCATCATAATCTGTTACTGGAATAGTCCCAGAAGCAATGAAAGGATTGTACATGTAATCAGTCCCCATAGGAAATGCCTCTGGAGTGTGTAGTTACTGCATAGCATTCAAAAGGCAGAGAGACTGTGGCCTAACTTCAGTTGTAGTGGAGAATTTCCAGTTTTTTCTTTTTGTGGTCATTTAAATTTAAGCTGAAAACACATGTGCCAATCCCCTGGTGGGATGTGTCTTAGAGGTCTAAGTCTGTCTAAAAACACCTACAATCTTTGTGAAATAGGAGTCAAATCTTGCCATGATTATCTTAGTGTTTCATCTTTCTGAGGTAGATAAGCTGCCTGGAACTGATGTGCCCTTTTTCCAATGGCACTTAAGCTGAGGATGTGTGGATGTTAAAGATCTGTCCTTAGCTGCAGCCTGTCAGGATTATGTTATTTCCTTGAGTTAATTTGTGTAGTGTTGGATCTCTGAGCATTGTGGAAGTGGTAATCAGGTTCATGAGGGTCTTGCTGTGCTTTAAAACCTTCCATTAGGCAGCCTACAGTTGGGGAAGTTTAACCTGATCCTTTCAAAGCTGAGAGAGCCACCTTTAGAATCACTCTGAAACGCTGTTCTCTAGATTTTTGCTTCATGGCAGCAGCTTCAGTATGCATGGTGCACATACTTTAGGTTTCAGGATTTGGGTGATGCTGCAGTACACATCATAAGCCTAAGGTGTTGCTATGGACTCCTGCAGGCCTTCCAAAGGTGGTGTCAGAATTCCACCTTAATAAATCATCCTGCTAAGCTTTTGCTGCACCTGCATGCCCATCCACAAAAACAGCTTCTAAAAAAACCTTAACTTTTTTTCATCTGGAGAGGATTAAAGATCTGAGAACATCCATCCAGCTCTTGAGTAATTTGATACTAGTGCAGTAGGTCAAGCAGTCTCCAAGAAAACCATGTTTAAATAGCTATCTGCTTGCATCTCCTTGGTCTACAACTCCAAGCTCATGTTAAAGCTTATTGAGTCAGAGGAATGTCAGCTTCCCCAGCTAGCCTTTTGGAAGGGAACAGGTTGGAGGCCAGCAGGGCATCTGCGTAACTTTCAAAACACTATTGCTTGGACTGACCAAATCTACATTTTGCTCATCACAATCTGTGTCAAGTTACAAGTTCCCCAACATTCCCAGGTCTGTGAAATCAGTGTGTTCCAATTGTAGTGATGGGGAGTTTGAGATATTTTGTATGTTGTGCTAAACTGTTCTCACTTTTCACCCCTTTTTTGACTTGCTTATTGAAGTTTGTGGAGGTCACTTTTGTTCCCTACTTGCTTGCACAGAGTGGTTTTCTCTGGATTTTTTGTTAGCTACTAGCTGTGTAAATCTGTTAATTTCTGAGCTGAAAACAGTGCTGGGGAATGATTAAATTGATCTATTTTGATTGAAATTTTAAAAAATACAAATTATAGGAATTTGTAAACATCCTCTAAAAACAAAGGCCTAAATTACCAAACAATTCAATGGAATGAAAGCTACGGGACAATTTTAGGATGACTGAAAATTTTATACTGAATTACTCTCTGGAGATTGTGATTCCAAACTACATAATAAATGCCTCTTCTGGGAGGACTATTCTTCCTTCTTCAGGTGCAGATTGTGTATGTACAAAGGTCTTGAAGTGTGGCTCTTTCTTTATGTGGGTGGGGAACTTCCTGGCAAGTAGTTGAGCAGTTGTGATTTGGATTACGGAGCCCCTAGTATACAAGTATAATTTATCATGTGCTACTGAAACAGATTTTGGGGGGATACTGGTGTTGCATTACACCCCCATCTGTTTGCTGTTGCCAGTGTCATGGCTTTGTAGCTTAGGATATGTCTACACTACAAGTAAAAAACTGACTGGCCCATGCCAGCTGAGTTTAGGGACTCTGTGAGGTGGGTGGGTTGAGAGAGCCTGAGCCCAAACGCCAACACCGCAATTAAACAGCTCTTTACTCCAAACTCCATGAGCCCGAGTCAGCTGGCACAGACCATCCGCAAGTGTCTAATTACAGTGTAGCCATCCCCACAGTATGTTCTTGACCCTTCTGTTGAATGTTTAAATCTGTCAATAGGCAGCTGAATTTCTTTCCTTACAAGAAGAGATTTTTGGGCCCCTATGAAAATTAGGAAGACTCAGTGGCTTACATAGACATTGCAGTGACAACTTTGTATCCGCATTGAATTAGTTGTCTTCACTGCTTCTTGTGCTAACCTGCTGTAGTGTTGCTGTGTGTCAACACCTGTCATGCTAAATGTCTAGGTGTAGGGTGAAGCAAGAAAAGTGTGTGTGTTAACACACAGCAGTTAGGAAAAAGGTACAAGACCTATAGAAGAACAAAAACAATAAAAACCCTAACTGCAGTCACTGGGTAGTCAAGTGGTTATTGTGTCCTGCTTATGCACCCTGTGTGTGAGGGGAGCACCTGTATGTATTTCAGCACCTGCTATTTCATTAGGGCCTTTTGGCTGATATTATCATCCTCTTGCATATGAATAATGTACAGATGATGTATTTTGCTCATCTCTTTGGTAATTTTGATAATCTGCCATCTATTGTGACGACATGCCTGTGGATTTTTAGGATCTGGAGAGAATGGTGGTTTTTTGTTTGTTTGATATTTTTTCTTCCACAGCTGAGGGTATTGAACTGGCCAATAACAAACCAACTTTCTGGTATTTTTGTCTAATATTTTATTGCCAATGCTAAATTTGGGGCTGACCTGCATTATTTCTTCCACAAGTTCCTGTAGTTTTCAGTGGCAGTCTTGCATATGTTGCATAGCATCCGGTGAAGTGAGCTGTAGCTCACGAAAGCTTATGCTCAAATTTGTTAGTCTCTAAGGTGCCACAAGTACTCCTTTTCTTTTTACGGATACAGACTAAACAGCTGCTACTCTGAAATGTGTGACCTTGAAGAAGAAAATGTGATTTTTTTTCTATAAACTGTCTACTACTCCGTATATAAAACTAGTCAGTGTTCAAAACAGAGCTGTCTGCAGTGTGGCTAAAGCAGTGCTTCAAGCTCATGACATAATGGGCTTCTTGGGCAGGATTGGGAGGGAGAGCTGGGGGTCATGAGCCTGGAAGGGGATTTAGTAGTGGAATAGAAGGCAAATTAAGGAAAATAACTGTATGGTGCCCCATGCTGACACATAATGCAGTTAAAATAGTCAAAACAGACATAAATCAAAATGGGAAAAGCCCAAATCAAAGCAGCATGACTCCACATGTAAGGAGTGGGCCATACCCAGTGCCAACTCCTGTGTTTTCAGTTTCGAGGCTGAGCCAGATAATCTAGGGGAAATAAAGTACTACGGTCCCTCGCAGCAAAGGTGCAGTCACCTGCTGATCAGAGGCACTGTGACAGAAACTCTAAAAGCTGGGTGATATAAGTATGTGTCCCTTTCCCCTGGGGGTGTGACTCCAGACTGAAGTATCTAATATATAGCCACATTCCGAATGGGAAATATAAACAGGATGGTGTGAAATGCTTAAATGGATGTAGCTTTGTCGTCTTGTTCTGCAGTCATATGTTTTCTTCAGTGTTTTTCCAACTCACGCCTTGCTGCCAGAGTCAGTATTAATAATGCATGACTTTTTTTCTTTTTTTGGTGCTTCCTTCCCAGCGTGCCTTTCAGCTACTGAGTCAGAGAAGTCTGTTATAGCAGCAGTCTCCAAAGCAGTGAAATCCCTCTGCAGTGCTGAAGTGCAGTCATTTATCATGCAGGGTTAGTCTGCAGGAAGCCCTTCTCTAGATACTCCAGCTGGAGATACAAATGCCGAAGGAACATTGCTGTCTCACCAGCGGATGGTTAGAGAGCCCTGCATACTGTGTAGGCGAGTGTATTCAAGAAGAACCGCTATGGTGTATCTGATTAAAAGATACAAGTTGTCTCCTTCTTTGTTTTAAAATTGTCCTTTGAAGTTTATCTTTACGCCTATCTGCAGGATTGTTTGTCAGTTTCTGGGCTCTTCAAGGTCATTGAGATAACAAAACCCACATAATATACTAAGTTTTGTTAAATAAATTTAAATCCTTTCAGTAGCTGTCAGTGTCTGGCTGACAGCATTAACCAGCATCAGTACTGATAATGCTGCATAGAAGCTTGGATTTATTTCCATTTCCCAGCTCACATGATTAGACTCAGGTTAACTGGGTGTGGTTACTGCAGCGTGGGAGCAGTATTTATGTAGCTGCAATATTTACACTTGGAAAACTATTTGAGAAGCAGGGAGGAGTATGACTCTTCAGGACCTCGGATTTCAAAGTACCTCAGACTTTAAAGTGTGTCTTCCATTCAAAACACTTCACTGCAAAAATACCTAGCATGCAGTTACATTCCTGAGGGCAAGTCTACACTACAAAATTAAGTCGACCTAAGTAACTTTGACTTACAGCTACCACAGTAATTAAACTTGCTTTGCATGTCCACGCTACGCTCCATGTGTCAACTGTTCATGTCCTCACCAGGAGTGCTTGCATCAATTTAACTGTCAGTTTGGGGCATTGTGGGATGGCTTCTGAAAGGCAACAACAGTCAATGTAAGCAATGCAGTGTCTACACTGACATTGCATTGACCTAACTACGTTGACTTAAGCACTATGCCTCTCGTGGAGGGGAGTTAAGTAACGGTAGTGGGCGAGTTACATCGATGAGAGCTGCATTTTAGTGTAGACACTTAGGGTATGTCTATACTACCACCCACCGGATCGGCAGGCAGCAATCGACCCCCCGAGCGCTCTCCCATCGACTGTGGTACTCCACCTCGGTGAGAGGCGCAGGCGGAGTTGACAGGGGAGCGGCAGCAGTCGACTCACTGCGGTGAAGACACCATGGTGAGTAAATCTAAGTACATCAACTTCAGCTACGTTATTCATGTAGCTGAAGTTACGTATCTTAGATCGATTTGTCGTGTCGACCAGGCCTTAGAGTTAGGTTGACATAAGGCAGCTTGCAAACTCTGTAGTGGAGACTGAGGGCTGAGAACAGATGCCTTATATACAACATTTTGGTGCCAAAGCAATTTCCTTTTAAATAGGCCTGTTCTGAGAATAGAGCCTTCTTTTGAATGGGAAACTTACACTTCATTTATCTGAGGCCTCAAAAAATACTGTGCTTATTTTGAAAGTATTTAATTCTCTATGTGCCTGTTTAGCTACTTTCAGACTTTAATTTATAAACAAATTTGTACCTTTGTCAACAGATCTGTTAGGTACTGATGCATGCGTCAATACATTATCTGCTGACTTAGTACAACATTGTTGAGTCATCTTTTTATTATTTCTGCTAGTTCTTCTGAGCCAACACAACTGTCAGTGAACTGGATTTTGCCCCTTCTTATGCATGATCAATAGAGTTGGTTGTTAATTTCCACTCGATTACAACTTGTGCAGCCCCAATGAAGATATTAGCTTTACGTGACAGATAGAGAGGACATAATTTGGCCTGCAGAACTTTTGCTGGTGAAGAGTGAGAAGAAAAGACCCCAGCTTGGTTCTTGAAGGTAACTGAGTTCATTGAGTTCATTGCTGCAGAAATTACTGAAGCATGGAGCTCTCTTCAGAGTAGAATGGTACTGTAAGGACAGAGATGCTAAAAACATGTTAAGTGACCTGCAAGGGGGAAAAAGAGGGTTTGTGCCTTATTTCTTTAGAAGCTTAAAAAGAGAGAATTCGTGATTATTTTTACCAGTAGAAACCCATCTTGTCCAGTTTGGAAGACCCTAACTGGTGCACTGTTGAAAGGATGACCTCACAAGAGCCAAAGAAATGAAGGGTAAGCAACTGAGAGGGAGAGGGATTTTAGTCAGATTGCTTAAACAGACTTTTATGAGTTTGTGTTTTATCATTTATTTAATGTCCGTGACTGAAGTTGGAATCCCCAGAGTGGACTGTCTCCCTGCTCCTCAGCCTGTATGCACCTCACAACATGGAAGAGGAGCTAAGAGTCAGCTAACTCTGCTTGCACACCAGCATCCCTGGGGTTTCTGGTAAATGCGGTAGAAGAGAAAGACTTAGGCATTGTCCACACTAGAAAGCTGAACTGCTTTAACTGTACCAAGACAGCCGTACACTTCTCCTAGTGTGAACACAGTCCTTGGGATGAAGATGTTTTACACATCATAGCTATTTATGTACAGGAAGGGGAATGTTGCACTGGTATAAAGCACCTTTATACTGGTTCAACTGTGTCCATACCAGGGCTTTTAGTGATATGACCATTTTGATTAAAAAAAATCACGCCACTAACCAACATAGTTTTACCAGTACAGCTTTTACATGGAGAACAGGCCTTACTGATGATGATCTTAAAAATGCATAATTTTTGCTTTCAGTTTTCCTCTCTATTAAATACGAGCTGCTTTCTGTATTGATTAGTTTCTCCTTGGAAAGAGAACAGTATCAGGCTGAAAGTTACATGCCCATAAAAATCCCATTCTTTATCAATAAAATTGTGGTCCCCCTTTGCCCCGCATTGTATTCAGTGAAGCGGTTGGAAATCCTAACTAAGAGGTAAACAGTGGAATCCCTAATGCTGACCAAGCTAAGAGACACCAAAGAGCCATTGAGACCCCGGTCACTGAAGGAAGTAGTCTATAGGCAATCTATGTTGCCTGTGCTGAGATGAATCTGAATCTTTTCGTTGACTGCTGTCTCTTGCAGACATAGATCACATTTTGTAGGATTATAAAAGAAATCCAGGTTTCAGAGTAACAGCCATGTTAGTCTGTATTCGCAAAAAGAAAAGGAGTACTTGTGGCACCTTAGAGACTAACCAATTTATTTGAGCATGAGCTTTCGTGAGCTACAGCTCACTTCATCCACAATCTCCAGTGCCTTGAATCAATCTAAACCTCCTTGGAGCAGATGCACTGAATTGTGGTGTTTCAGTAAACGTTGAAACCTCTGTTCAGAATTGTTTGCTCAGCACTTCCTCCTTTGCAGTAATATGCAGGTGACTTTCTCAGGTGTAGTTTCAAGTAGTAAGATGGCTTCAGTGCTTTCCTGGCAGCAAAATAAAACACCACCTATGACTAGCAAGACGATTGACTTGCTTCTCAGCTAACAAGATTTTGGTGGATTATGCTATGTATTTAATCAAGGGATAAGCTCATTGCCTTATTTGAAATGGATCAAATCCCTGAAAATGCCAGCTCTGAGACTAGCTATCAAGCTAAAGTATTTGACTGCATTTTAGCAAAGGGGGTAACTGGGGACAGCCTTCCTTTATTTTTAGGTATAGTACTAGAGCATCAAGGTTGCATCTTTCTCCTGTTATAGCAGTTGCAGCAGTTTTGTTACAGAGTTGCAGTTTTTAATAATGTCAGAGAATAAGAATTCCTCTGAAATCTTATGCAGCATCTGGGTACTTTGTATGATTTTTGTAACTGCATTGGGACACAATCATTTGATTTTAAATCTAGAAGTAACTTAGTCTGTTAACCTCAATACATTGTTAAATGCGTTTTTTGTGTTGAAGCCAAACTTTTTTTTTAAACTTTCCATAAGTATAGTGGACCTTGCTTACAGGCAAATCTGCTGTAGTGAAGTAGACCAGAAGTCTGAAATTGTTTTGGGTCATAGGTTTACTCTGCAGTTTTAGTTCTGATGTTCTGTGGGGAATGTCTTCCCAACAGCAAGTTTCTATTAGATTGTGAAAAATAAGTGACCTATTTTTTTTTTGACAAGGGGCACCAAGCTGTTGGCACAATCATCCATGTGATTAAAAAATAAAATAAATCCTTCAAAAAATTGGAAGTAGTGTGAATCCAACAGTGAAACTTTTTATCAAATTTCAAGCTGGAGGACTGAAAAGGTTTAGAAAAAAAAATGCATATTGAAATGTCACTTTTATTTTTTACCATGACAGGTTTCAGAGTAGCAGCCGTGTTAGTCTGTATCCGTAAAAAGAAAAGGAGTACTTGTAGCACCTTAGAGACTAACAAATTTATTAGAGCATAAGCTTTGGTGAGCTACAGCTCACTTTACTGCATCTGATGAAGTGAGCTGTAGCTCACCAAAGCTTATGCTCTAATAAATTTGTTAGTCTCTAAGGTACCACAAGTACTCCTTTTCATTTTTCACCATGTTTCACAATGACTAAAGTAAATAAGGGGAGGATGAGTCATTAGGTGCAGTTAAGATAAACAAAGTTAAAGTCCCATTACCATAAAGGAGCCTTGAAGCTACACTAAGGTTTACTAGGTTAATTGCATCTGCCTTGAAATGAGAATCTTATATGAAATTTTGAGCTCCATGCCGCAGTTGGGTCTCAACTCTTTAGCCCCAGTATGAGGGTTTGACACTTTGGAAGGAGATTTTTTTGTTTAGATTTTTATATTGCTTTTAGGGAATAAACATGTTTCTGTGAAATAGGAATAGTGTTACTGCATATGAACCACAACATAAGAATATAAGAACAGCCATACTGGGTCAGACCAGAGGTCCATCTAGCCAAGTATCCTGTCTTCTGACAGTGGCCAATGCCAGGTGCCCCAGAGGGAATGAACAGAACGGGTAATCAAGTGATTCATCCCCTGTTGCCCATTCCCAGCTTCTGGCAAATAGAGGCTAGGGACACCATCCCTGCCTATCCTGGCTAACAGCCATTGATGGACCTATTCTCCATGAATTTATCTAGTTCGTTGTTGAACCGTTATAGTCGTGGACTTCACAACATCCTCTGGCAAGGAGTTCCACAGGTGGACTGTGTGTTGTGTGTTTAAAAATACTTCCTTTTTTTGTTTTAAACCTGCTGCCTATTAATTTTTTGTTTGGTGGCCCCTAGTTCTTGTGTTATGAGAAGGAGTAAATAACACTTCTTATTTACTTTCTCCACACCAGTCATGATTTTATAGACCTCTATCATATCCCCCCTCAGTCTCTAAGATGCCACAAGTACTCCTGTTCTTTTTGCGGATACAGACTAACACGGCTGCTACTCTGAAACCTTAGTCATCTGTTTTACAAGCAGAAAAGTCCCAGTCTTATTTATCTCTCCTCGTACAGCAGCTGTTCCATACTCCTAAGCATTTTTGTTGCCCTTTTCTGAACCTTTTCCAAATCCAATATACCATTTTTGAGATGGAGCGACCACATCTGCGCACAGTTTTCAAGATGTGGGCGTACCATGGATTTATATACAGGCAATATGCTATTTTCTGTCGTCTTATCTATCCTTTTCTTAACGGTTTCCAACCTTCTGTTCGCTTTTTTGACTGCTGCTGCACTTTGAGTGGATGTTGAAGTTAGAGGCTGAATCTCAAATTTTCTTCAGTTTTGCCACACTGAAGGCAAACAATGCACCCCTCCAAGCTGTGTGCACTGTCTCACAATCCCTTTTGGCTTTGGCACAGAATTTTTCAACCCAAGTTTTGGAGATGGAAAGAATATTCAAATATTTTTACGGCCTGGTTCTACTCTTAAAAATGTCATTGTGAGGTCCCATGTGTGTTTCAGTGACTGTAGAGCAAATATGTTCCATTTCCATGTTTTTAAAAAAAAATAACTGCAAGACTTGCACTTGAACTGGAGAATTTAGGGTGTGTGCTTTCCTTTTGCATTATTAACTTTAACATTCTTGCATGAGACTTGAATGTTAATCAGTTAAGTCTATACTTTTCTCATTAGGTAAAGGAACTTAATCAGAATTTGAATTAAACCTAGACCCCTGATAGGGGCAAGACACCTATTATCTAACTACAGACCAGAAACACAAATATTTGGCCTCCATAAGAATAGTTCAGTTGCAGCCACAGCTCCTACTTTGTTGTGCTAACATCTTAGATTCATTTAATCTTCACCAGTAGTGAATTGAAACTGCACTGCTGAGAAGTATATCAAGTATCTTACTCCTATCTGAGAAATGTGGAATGTCCCAAATCAGTGCATGCCATACACTGTTTAATTCTTATGGTTGGGGTGCTAAAACTTGGTTAGAAAGCTAGGATTGGATTGGATGGTAGGGCTTTATTTAATCCACCAAACCAGATAAACCCATTAGTCTGCTAAAATCTTCCAGGCTAAAAATAATTTGTAATCTCTCCTGGGCATAGATAATCTTTTTCTAATTTAAAGGACTAACAAGTCCAAATGCTATTTTTCTTTAAATTGAATGTGATATATAGATAGTGGCTTAATTTTTTTTAAAAAATGATTTCTATTGTCTATTCTTCCCTGAATATAGCAGCCTGCTCCAGAGTGTCTGAATTTGGGCCTGCAAAGGTCAACACAGCTAGAAACACCATGTGAATAAATGTAGTGGTTTTATTTTGAAGAAGTGCAGAAAATAGCTCAGATTTAGCTTCCCCTCCTGTATGATTTTCTTGGTATCTGGAACTTGAAGGTGAAACTGAAAGACTGTCTAAAAACATGGTGCTTGCTTGTTTGGGGGAGGGGAATGAATGATGTTCTACATACACCCTCCCCTGGTCCAGGAGTTCAGGAGACCCCTTCTTAGATCTGTTGAGGCTGACTGGATTGACCTGAGCATTCCTTTAGTGGCATTTGGTGCTCTCTTAAAAGGTTTTTGCCTCAGTGGCACTCTTGCCGCCACCTGGCCTGAGGAATGGGGTGGTAGTTGGAACTAACTAGATGGACCTCTTGCATTTAATGGAGAGCATGGATCCCTCCTTTTCTCCCCAGAACTTGTTTACTGTGATTGGTTGGCTCACAGAAACCCCCTTGGGACTGCCACCTGGTGTGCCAAGACTACTTCTGCCCTTGCTTTCCCTACCAGCTTAGGACTCCAGCACCCTGTCTTGCTAACCCAGACCGGCCAGTCTGCTCCAACACTGACCCAGGGTCTGAACCACGTGCCCCAAAAGCTGCAGACTTAGCTGAAAGCAAGTTAAGAAGTGTTCCTGTCTTTAACACTCAGAAGCCCAACTCCCAATGGGGTCCAAACCCTAAATATATCCGTTTTACCCTGTATAAAGCTTATACTAAACTCCTAAATTGTTCGCCCTCTATAACACTGATAGAGAGAGATGCACAGCTGTTCTCTCTCCTCCCCCCCCCCCCGTATTAATACATACTCTGGGTTAGTTAATAAGTAAAAAGTGATTTTATTAATTACAGAAAGTAGGGTTTAAGTGGTTCCAGGTAGTAACAGACCGAACAAAGTGAATTACCAAGCAAAATAAAATAAAACACACAAGTCTGTCTAATTCAGTAATAAAACTGAATACAGGTAAAATCTCACCCTTAGAGATGTTTCAATAAGTTTTTCAGACTGGACACCTTCCTAGTCTGGGCACAATCCTTTCCCCTGGTACAGCCCTTATTCCAGCTCAGATGGTAGCTAGGGGATTCCTCATGATGTCCGCCCTCTTTTTTTTTTTCTGATCTACCCACTTATATATCTTTTGCATAAGGCGGGATTCCTTTGTCCCCCTGGGTTCCAACCCTCCTTCTCAATGGAAAAGCACTAGGTTAAAGATGGATTCCAGTTCAGGTGACATGATCACATGTCACTGTAAGACTTCCATTACCCACTTGCCAGCACACATGTATACAGGAAGACTTACAAGTAAAACAGAAAAGGAGTACTTGTGGCACCTTAGAGACTAACAAATTTATTAGAGCATAAGCTTTCGTGAGCTACAGCTCACTTCATTGGATGCCATCTACAGTCAATTATCCTGGTTAATGGGAGCCATCAAGATTCCAAACCACCATTAATGGCCCACACTTCGCATAACTACAGTAGACCCTCAGAGTTATATTTCATATTTCTAGTTTCAGGTACAAGAATGATACAGTCATACAAATAGAATGGGTTTCAGAGTAACAGCCGTGTTAGTCTGTATTCGCAAAAAGAAAAGGAGTACTTGTGGCACCTTAGAGACTAACCAATTTATTTGAGCATAAGCTTTCGTGAGCTACAGCTCACTTCATCGGATGCATACTATAGTGAGCTGTAGCTCACGAAAGCTTATGCTCAAATAAATTGGTTAGTCTCTAAGGTGCCACAAGTACTCCTTTTCTTTTTACAAATAGGATGACCACACTCAGTAGATTATAAGCTTTGTAATGATACCTTACAAGAGACCTTTTGCATGAAGCACATTTCAGTTACATTATATTCACACTCGTTAGCATAAAATCACATAGACTGCAACATCACAGGAACTAACTAGCTGGATCTCTTGCATTTAATGAAGAGCATGGATCCCTCCTTTTCTCCCCAGAAACTTGTTTATTGAAAGCAGATGGCTCTGTAAATTAAGTAAAGATCCCACTTTGCCTAAGAATAGTGAGGAATCAGTGCTCAGTGAATGACCGGGATTTATAAAGGTCTTAAAAAGTAAAAGCAGTTCTGAGGTGGTGGTTGGGACTCTGACGTGGCTCTTGCTGTTGTTTCCTGCATGCTGAACTGTAAGCATTTGCTAGGGTTCAGGTTCTCAACAAGTCTGTAGGTGGTGCCCCGTTAAGAAGAGATAAGGTGTTGGTTACTGATATTGGTACTCGGCTCATTGAAGAGAAAGTCTGTAGCATTATAGACTTAACTGTGTAATGCCCTTAAGTCCTAATCCACAGCTAATGTATTCCTTCCTCTTAGAGACAGTGTTACTGGCCCTGGGGAAAGAGAGACCGTAGCAAGAAGTTAGTCTGGTTTCTTAACTCTCTCCTTGATTGATTACAGTAAATGGAGAGACAATGACATCTGCATAGTTGTGAAGCGGGAGGGAAGGAATGTAAACAAGAGACAGGCTAATGTGGAATTGCATCTCTTCATGAGCTCTAATTACTTTAAAATAAGAGAATCAGAATCTTGCTAGGATGGGTAATCATTAATTTAGGCAAATATTTGATGTGCTCCATATTTTTTTTCCTCTCAGGCGTGTCACTTTTTGTGAGAAAAGGTTTAGTAATTACAGCAGGAGACTGGGAATCAGGACTGGATTTTATTTCTGACTGGCTTGATAGTGACAGTAGACAAGTCGTTTAAATTATGTGCCTGTTTGTCATTCAGAAAATGACAGTATTCACTTCGCTAATAATATGTTAAACACAGCAACCTTACACCTTCATAGCACTGTATGATCATACTAATTTATGGCAAAGGAGCTGTTATTCCTTCATCTTGTAGATGGAAGATCCAGGACATAGTTTACCCTTGGGGGGATTACTTACCTGGGGCCACACATCAAGTATGTACCAGAGCTAGGATTAGAATTCTGGCTCCCAGTTTATATGTTTAATCATAAAACAACTCAGCTACCTCTGAGAGGTTGAGATTTAGTGTATGCAACTTTGAGGTCCATGGATGAAAGGTACACTCAAATGAACAGTATGTATTTTAGAAGCTAGTTCTCTTGAAGTTAAATCATCTCAGTTAACCACTGGAATAATTTACTGTGGGTTGTAGTACATTCTTCATCACTTGAAGATTGTAAACCAAGAATGGAGGTCTTTGGTTTAAAAACAAAAACAAAAGGCTGTAACTTAACCAGAAGGTATAGGCTGGATGCAGGAATTCCTGTGTGACATTCTATGGTCTCAGATTTCAGAGTGGCAGTCCTGTTAGTCTGTATCTGCAAAAACAACAAGGAGTCCTTGTGTCACCTTAGAGACTAATTTGTTAGTCTCTAAGGTGCCACAAGGATGCCTAGTTGTTTTTATTCTATGGCCTGTGTTTTGCAGGACATCAGTCTACATGATCATAATGGTCCCTTCTAGTCTTAAAAAATCTACAAATCCTCCTCTTTTGAAGCCTCAAAATAATTTCACATTTCTGAGATAGTATATAGAGATAAACACTCAATACTCAATTTCTGGTTAAGCAATACTTTATAATGTCTAATCTTTCTCCAGTCAATCCATGCATGTGCAGTTGGAAAACTTGCCAGTTCTGTAAATGTTTTGTAATTGTGTGTGGTGCCTCTGCACTGTTAATTTTTAGCCTAGCTAGTGCTACAAATAGTTCAGCAAGGAATAACTTATTAATAAATGGTAGATAAAGGGCTAATACCAATGTTACCACATTTAAGAATAAGCATTTGTTCTCGAATATAAATTCAAGACCCATAAAACTGCATGTTTTTGCAGTCTGCATAGTTGGGGAATACTTTTTTCTTATCTAAATTAGGTAGAGGGCCAGTAGAATTGCTGGTGTATCTTTGCATGTACAATATGGGGAGGGAAAATGTAAAAAAAAAAAAAAAAAAAAAAAAAAAAAAAAAAATCCAGCCTCCTAATTGCTCAATGCCCACTTTGTGCTCTTGGTAGCCTAACAGTCATAGGAATTTCAGAGTTATTTAAGGCTTTGTCTGTGCTGAGCTTTGGTAAAAGCTCTCACCACAGCAACCCCCAGTGGAGCTGCACTGGGGGTAGAATGTTGCTGGAAGAGTTTAACAAAAGATTCGCTGTAGAGAAGGCTCTGGTTATTACATCCGTTTGTCTCTCTTAAGCCACATTGCAAGGTCTTTGCAGCAGGGAACATGTCTATCTGTACTAGTCAGTGTACAAAAACAACGGTGTCCTGATCATGATTGGAGCGTCTATGCTACTGTAATACACATTAGTATTAATAAAACTAATTATTTAAGAGATTTGTTTTTCACATTCTTTAGCATATTGCATGTGTACTGCTGAGTGCAATATTTGCTGTAATATTTTCAGCTTTGCATTATTTCCAAAAGCTGTGTTCAATCTTTGTACTGCGGTAGTGCCAAGGAGCCACAGTGATGGATCAGGGTCCTGTTGTGCTAGAAGTTTGAAAAACATGTAAGAAAAAGATGGCCCTTGCCCTGAAGAGCATATACTCTTAGGGTCAATAATTTCTGGAGCTTGCTCTCAGACTTGTCCCTAGATGACAGTTGGGATTGGTCACCAATTACATTCTGGAAGGCAGGTGAATAGCATTCCATAAACCCTAGTTTTCCTGAAAAAGTTAACATAGCTTGATTAGAATATTTTTTGTTAATTCAGAAGTGGTCCATATGCATAAACAAGGCTTTCAGGCCTACTTACAAATCGGGAAGAATGTCAGATACTGTAGAAACAGAGGTTGGTATGAGAGCCCCTAAACCATACTGCATGCTTTTATGTTGGTGGTGGTTTGGGGTTTTTTAATAGTAGTCTAGGAAGATTGTCTTATCAGGAAACATCGGGCCCCAGTGCTCCAAGCTGATAGCTGTTTCTGTAGTGTGTGAACCTACCTCTTTGATTCTCTCATGTTGCTGTCTGTTAACTTGAATTCCCCCGCCCCTCCTGGCTGTCTAGCAGTTCCTGCTTTATCTTCATACCATCTGCTGCTGAGTGCATTAATAAAACAGACTAGATGTTCTTGCTGTTTCCTGCCAACAATGAGACACTAAAGGAAGCATTTCTTTTGTCTTCCTGTTTCAGGAACATGCTGACAGACAGTGACTGTCACTGGACTCTTATCCCTTCTTGCATAGACTGGTTAGCAGGAATAGTTGTTCAGGACCTCTTCCTAATAAGCCTCTGAACTGGAAAGTTACCTGCTGTTGGCATATCATTACAGTGAAGTTAAATTCATTTCCCATGAGAAGTTATTCTATTTCTTTGTTAGGGCTACTAAAATGCCAACTGAAAAGTTATTAAAGGCAGCCTGCAGCATTGACTATGTAATTGGGCTTTGACTCACAGTTAAAGCTATTCCTATCCATCTTCAGTTTCATAGCAAAAACTTGTCTGTAGTTCTGAGGCCATAGCCATTCTTTCCTTTGTTATAAGCTTTTAAGGCTGTCTCTCTCTGAGATCTACCATACTGTCACATCTCAAGAGTGGTTTCAGAGTAGCAGCCGTGTTAGTCTGTATTCGCAAAAAGAAAAGGAGTACTAGTGGCACCTTAGAAATTCCCACTCCGATGAAGTGAGCTGTAGCTCACGAAAGCTTATGCTCAAATAAATTGGTTAGTCTCTAACTGCAGTTGGATACCTTAAATGATGTTAAGACTAAAGTTTGATAAATCTGGATCCATATTTATAAATCCCAGACAAGTTGGCCCTTCAGCCTCGTAACTTGGTAAACTGAGATCCATGGACAGCAAAAGATCCCCTAGCAATGGTTATAAAAGTGGGGGCTGCTGGCCTTAGCTAGCCTCTCTCTCCCTCCATTGTCATGCAACATGTTGTATGTCAGTTGTTTGCCACCTTTGGTATAAGTATAGCTTGTAAATTACTTAGTGCTGCTATGAGATGAAAAGCACTATGCAAACATAATTTAATAGTAATAATCCTGCATAATCCATTAGATCAGGGATAGTCAATTTTTTGTCAAGGTCCAAATTTCTAGGACGGGTATAGTCAAGGTCCAGACTTGAGAAAATAATAAAACAACCACAATGATAATAAGTAAATAAGATTTCTGAGTCCATTCAGAAGCATCTAGTGATCTCGATTTGGCCCATGGGGGTCTGCCTATTTTAGACTACCCCTGCATTAGATCAACAAGATCTCGTTCCGAGAAGAATTACTGCACAGCTGAAGCATAGTTCAACCTGAACAAGCGCACTGCAACTGCATGTGTACATACGTGCATTCTTTTGTAGACAACAGCAACAGGATATTTGGTATCTTGAGTTCTTCTGCTGATCATAGCTGTGCCAGTTTTGCATGGAGAGAAACAGTCTGTAAGTAGAAAAGTCCCAAATTACTCAGCATTTTATAGGTCAAAACCAATAACTTTGAAACTCTACTTGGAAGCTAATAACTTCTATTGGGGGAGGTTTGAGTGCAGTTCAAGAATTCCTTATTGAAGACTTAAACATGGCTACCTTTTGGGCTTGCTCACGACATGCTGAGCAACCATGACTCCCACTGAAGTTGTTTAAGAGCTTTATATGTGTAAAGACTGCAGTGCTTAATATGGTTTCCTGTAATCTGACTCCATGATTAGCTGAACAGATCGCATGTCCCGGTTATGGATAATTTTAAGGTCCCTAATAATGGCAGCATTTTGAATGGTGATGAGTCATTTCCAGTATTGGCATTCAGATGCTGAAAAGTAGGCTGTCTTCCCATAAGATCAGGTGGTGGTAACCATTGTGGCTTCTCTTTGCATTTAGCATGTTGGCATTACAGCCTGTTCTCTGGACAGGTATCTCGCTGATCATTTTACCAAAGGGGTTAATATCTGAAATGACAATCAGCCATCTCAGATTTAAACAAACCTGTTTTTCTTACTTCAGTTTTCCATGAGATGGTAACTGCTGGGACAGTCTTAAGGATTCTTGCTGCAATCTCATGAAAGTCAACAGTGTCTTATCTTGCAGCTTCTATTAGGTTATGCATCATCTAACCCAGGGGTCAGCAACCTTTCAGAAGTGGTGTGCCAAGTCTTCATTTATTCACTTTAAGATTTCACGTGCCAGTAATACATTTTAACGTTTTTTAGAAGGTCTCTCTATAAGTCTATGTATTATATAACTAAACTATTTTTGTACATAAAGTAAACAAGGTTTTCAAAATGTTTAAGAAGCTTCATTTAAAATTAAATTGCTGATCTTATGCCGCCGGCCCGCTCAGCCCAGCGCCGGCCTGAGGTGCCCTTCACCTAGGCTGGCAGCAAGCTGAGCGGGGCCTGCGGCCAGTGCCCCGGCTGGCAAGGAGCTGTCAGCCAGAACCCCAGACCAGCAGTGGGCTGAGCAGGCCAGCGGCCGGGACCTCGGACCAGCAGTGGGCTGAGCAGCTCAGCCCACTGCTGGTCTGGGATCCTGGCCCTGCCCACATAGAGTGGGTACCTACCTTCTCCCTGGTTCTAGCCCATTCTCTTCCTCTCTCTCTCTCTGCACTGAGCTGAGGGTGGGAGTGCACTGAGCACAGGGCTGGGGATGAAGGATCAGGCTGGGGGGTGGGGTGTAGGAGGTTTGGCTGTGGAGTGCTTACCAGGGCAGCTCCCATTTGGTGTGAGGAGTGTGGGGGGGAGGGGGGCAGGAGCTCCCATTTGGTGCGAGGGGTGGGAATGTGGGGGGTGCAAGAGTCAGGGGCCTGGGTATGTGTGGGGGGTGCAGGAGTCTGGGAAGGGTGCTGCAGGTGTATGCAGGAGTTAGGGCATGGGGGGGGCTGGGTATGTGGGGGGAGTGCAGGGGTCAGGGCTGGGGGTGTGTGAGGGGGGTGCAGGGGTCAGGGCAGGGGGCTGGGGGTGTGTGAGGGGGGTGCAGGGGTCAGGGCAGAGGGCTGGGGGGGTAGGCTAAGGTCATGGGGGTGCTCCCAGTGCCGTGCCCAGAGCGACTTATGGCAGGGGGCTGGAGGGGACATGCCCTGATTCCAACCCCCCCCCCCCCCCGTCCCCACCGCCCCGTCCCCACCTCTTTTCTTCTTCCTCCCCAAAGCAGCGAGCGGGTTGCAGCTCCGCTCCTCCCCCTCCCCCGCAAGGGCCATCAGCTGATGGGTGGCAGGGAGGGAGAGGAGGTGGGGCAGGAACCCCGCATGCTGGGGGAAGAGGCGAGGGAGGGGGAGCTCGCCTGCCCTGCAATAGCAGCCGGCAGGACCAAGCTTCTTCACCCTGCCCCCGCAGGAGGGGCGGGGGTGTGGAGAAGAGCAGGCTGGGGCGGGCAGGATTTTTAATGGCATGCTGCTGCCTGCCGGGGTCCCGGCCTGGGTTCAGCAGTTGGCTGGGACCCGGCAGGCAGCAGCGTGCCACTAAAAATCGGCTCGCGTGCTGTCTTTGGCACGCGTGCCATAGGTTGCCGACCCCTCATCTAACCTATTAAATGGAACAGGGAAAAAACAGAATACTCAGTAAACTGGACAAGCCTCTGTGTTTTAAGCAGGAAGTAGACATTGGGTCCTATGCTTATTTGTTCTTACTACTCACGAAACCTGATGGAACTATTTCCAGTGAGTACAGCATACTGAAATAAAGGCTCTCTTAATCATTTGTTCAGAATCAGCAAATAGCATGGTGCTGTACAAGTCACAGAACTGTTCCTATCTCCTAATGCTTCTAAACTAAAAACTGCACAAAAAGAGGTATATCTAAAACCCACCTTCTATGACTTTGAGCATGATGCGGATAAGTATCTTAAACTGAGTAGTTAGCATGCTGCCTGTTGTGTGCTTCCTATGAAAGGGAAGAGAAGGAGCCACAGTACTTCACTTCCCTAATGTTCAGTCTGCTTTGATGTTTTGCACCTGAAAGTGGAACTGTCACTAATGTCCACCACCTATCATTTTGCCACCAAAATCACTGAGGTGAAGGGTTGCAGCTTTACCGTACTGAACAGAGCCCCCAGCTCACAGATCTGTAAAGGGAAATCAGTTACACATCCTTTTGTATAATGCACCTCTAAGGCCTGGGAAACTTTGTCTTTTTTTTTTAGTCTTCTTTTTTCTTTTAGTCTCTTGTCAGTGCTTTTCAATGCACAACAAATTTTCCCTAACAAAAGGTATTAGAAGCACCTACAAATCCCTGAATACCAGAGGCATTCGGACCTATGACTCAAAAGTATGTGGGCCAGACGGTAGGGGGAGTGAGTATGATCTGATTTTAAAGATGCTCTGGAGTTGGCACATCTGCCTTCTAATCCCAGCTCTGCTTTGCTGTATGACTTTGGAGAAATTACTTATTCTCTGTGTACGTCGTCTTCACCCTGTATAAATCAGAGATAATGTCATCTCCCAGTGCTCAACAAATGTTTTTAAATGTATCCTTTGACAGGTGGGCAAAGTATTATTACAAATGCTTCCTTAAAAACAGTAAGCCCCAGATATCCTTAATTTTAACAATACATTAGAATGTAAATAGCTAAATTTTAAAGTTTCACAATTGCAGACTAATGTTCAGGGAAATCAGTTCTGCTTGACACTTTTTTTAATACAAATTGTATTGCAACCAAATGTAGACCTAGTCTTCCTATATTTAATTTTTCTTGCATGTTAAGACCAAGCCTATGGAAGCCATTCTTTAGTTGTTGTATCTATCCTTTGTTGTACCTATCCTTCCTTATAGCCTCAATGATATACCAGTCCTATTGCACTGCTTGCTCCTCTTGTTCACCAGACTTGTGAGCTGTAGCTCACGAAAGCTTATGCTCAAATAAATTTGTTAGTCTCTAAGGTGCCACAAGTACTCCTTTTCTTTTTGTGGATACAGACTAACACGGCTGCTACTCTGAAACCAGACTTTTAAGGCTTACCGTACCTGTATAACAAAGCTTTTTATGGACTCTAGAATCTATTTGTAGCAAGAGAGAATAAAATCTTAGTTAAGAGCTATTGAAATCATACTGAATAGTTATGATAGGTCCATCAATGGTTATTAGCCAGGTTGGACAGGGATGCAAATCGTGCTCTGAAGTGTCCCTCGCCTCTGTTTGCCAGAAGCTGGGAATGTGCGACAGGGAATGGATGACTTGATTACCTGTTCTGTTCATTCTCCCTGGGGCACCTGGCATTAGCCACTATATTGGCTGCAGGATTGGCGCCCCAGCCCCAGCAGGGTGGCTGAGGAGGCAGTCCCGGAATCTGCATGCGGCATAATAAAGCAAAATCTTTGTTGCCAAACCCTGCAACCAGGGGTCCGGCGGCAGCGCTGGGGAGGCAGATTCTCCCCTGGCCTGTTATACCTGCTGCCCATGGTTTTAGTCATGGGTATTTTTAGTAAGTCATGGACAGGTCACAGGCAGTAAACAAAAATTCACAGCCTCTGACCTGTCCATGACTTGTACTAATTACCCCTGACTAAATCTTGGGGGGGGGCAGCCTGGGGGGTACCGCAGGTGCTTGGGGGGGGGTGTGTCGTGGTCTGGGGACGGACGGACGGACACCCGCCTCCCCAGTAGCGGCGACATCCCTCTCTCTCAGCTCCTTGGCAGAGGTGTGGCTGGGCAGCATTGGCTCCACAGCTCCCCTTGGCCAGGAACTGCGGCCAGTGGGAGCTGCGGGAGTGGTGGCTGCAGGCGGAGGCAGTGTTCAGAGCTGCCTGGCCATGCCTCCGCCTAGGAGCTGAGGGAGTGGGATGTCACTGCTTCTGAGGAGCCCCCCCCAAGGTAAGCACCACCCAGAGCCCTCAACCCCTCCTGTGCCCCAGCCCTGAGCCCCTTCCCACACCCAAACTCCTGCTGCTGGAGGCGGGGGCGGGGCACAGTGGCCTCAGACTTTGTGGCCAATGCGATTGGCTCGGGCTGCTTGAGCTACTCAGGCAGCCCCCACGCCAGGCGCACCGGCTGCTGCAGAAGTCATGGAAAGTCAGGGAATCCATGACCTCCGTGACAAACTCAGCCTTACCGATGTGACATTATTAGGTCGACCTAACCCCCACTGTAGATGCAGCTAGGTCGATGGAAGAATTGTGCCATCAACTAATTACCACCTCTTGAGGGTACAGTGGTGTAGTTTCAGTGCTGTAGCTGGGCCATTGTAGTGCTTGCAGTGTAGACATATCCTCAGTTTAGAACTTTGTATTAGGGAATGTGGGTGCAGTTCCCTAGTGCCTGGAAGTACACTGAGGTCTTCTGGGGGTATGTCAACTCCTCTAGATGTTTACCTGTTTTTATGGCAGGCTACGTAAAAAGCACTAGTGACGTCCATACAAACTAAAATGTTATACAATGACTTGTTAATACTGCTCTGAATTGTATGTACAGTATTTATATTCCAATCAATGTATTTTATAATTATATGGTAAAATTGAAAAAGTAAGCATTTTTTCCGTAATAACTGAACGCTGTGACACTTTTGTATTTTTGTCTGATTTTGTAAGCTAGTAGTTTAAGTGAGGTGAAACTTGGGGGTACGCAGGACAAATCAGACTCAGAAAGGGGCACAGTAGAACCACTGCCCTAGAGTAACCTTTCTAACCTGAGCTCTCAGTGACTGAGTGCGTGCATAATAAGCTTTGGAGCTTCCTGGTATGAGCCAACCTTTGTTTTCCAAGTTAAGCCTTTGTGCTGTATGTTGCTATTAGAAAGCCAATTGCTTGTTACAAAAATGTATGGTCTTCAATCCTCGTCCTTTGGTTCAGAGGTATTTTGTTGGTTTACTGCTCACCCTTGTGCTGAGGGCCTCCTTTTTAATGAATGATGCTATGACACTGCACCCCATAAGGCTTTATGGAAATATGCTTATGAATGTATATATGACATAACTGGAATATGTTTTATGGTACATATGCCATGTGACACATCTCTGTAAAGGTTATGATCTACTGAATCTATTAATCCCATTTGTATGCATGTATCATTTTTGTATTCAAAGTTATGAATATTGGCTGTGTACTGGCTTGATTTTTAAATAACCTTTGTAAAGCATTTGGTCAGCTTCTTGAGAAAGGAATGTGCAAATTAAGTGCCCAGTCAAGAAACACTTTACGAACAATGGATCTTGGAATGCTCCAATCCACATAGGAAGTCTACTTGTGGATGTTCAAGGTAGCATGTGACCCATGGCTGCTACCTGTAAGTTCTGAGTCATGCATGGACATGTGACTGGCCCATGTGACTCCAAAACTCCATATTGTAGCTGGGATCTACACAGGGGGAGTGAGGGGTGTCCACCCACCAGAGAAAGTCTATTTAAACCCTGAGGGAGACCCCTCCATTTTGTCTTCAGCTGGCTAAAGAGAGAGCCTCTCCACCCCCAAAGATACCTGAAAGAAACTGGAACAAAGGGCAGTAACTACAGGGGTGTGGGTGATTGCTGGACCCAGACTAGAAGGAGACTAGTCTGTAAAAGGAAGTTTATTAGAATTCCTCTAAGGATGAAGTTTTTATCTGTATTCAGTTTCTTACCACATTAGACATAGACTTGCGAGTTCTATTTTATTTTACTTGATAATTCATATTGTTCTGTCTGTTACTACTTGGAACCCCTTAAATTCTAGTTTCTGTATTTAATAAAATCACTTTTTACTTTTTACTAATTAACCCAGGGTATGTATTAATACCTGAGCGGGGGTGTGGGGAGGGAACAACTGTGCATACCTCTCTATCAGTGTTATAGAGGGCAAACAATTTATGAGTTTACCCTGTATAAGCTTTGTACAGGGTAAAACGGATTTATTTGGGGTTTGGACCCCATCGGGAGTTGGGCATCTGAGTGTTAAAGACAGGAACACTTAAGTTGCTTTCAGTTAAGTCAGCAGCTTTGGAGCATGTGGTTCAGACTTTGGGTCAGTGTTGGAGCAGACTGGCATGTCTGGCTCAGCGAGGTAAGGTGCTGGAGTCCCAAGCTGGCAGGGAAAGCAAGGGCAGAAGTAGTCTTGGCACATAAGTTGGCAGCCCCAAGTGGTGATCCAACCCATCACAGATGCCATCTTTGCTTAACTTGTTAGTATTTTCATCTGTCCTTATAGCTTTTCCATTTCACTGCCTCAGGGAGCCTTGTATCACTTTTAAATACTCTTGTTTAAATCATTTACCTGTGTTGGGTTAATTTGACCTGCATTTTTCCTCTACTTTCAAACAGTCTAAGTTTTTTTTCCTCTATTCAAGCTCCAAAAATGAATACAAACATTTTAAATCTCATTAGAATTGTGATGCAAACTGGCAAAAGGGAACTGAAGATCTGAAAATGAAAAGACTAATGAAAATGAATTTTTCTTGTAGCCCACAAGAAACCTGATTAAAGGGTTGGGGGATATAATGACAAATACATAGTATTTGCATAATGCGTCACCCTCAAAATGCTGTACAACATCTTAGCTGAGGTGAAAAGGGGTGATTGTCCTCTGGGGCAGAGGTAAAGTAGAGTAATGATCTTAGACATTGGGAACATTCCAGTCACAGAGGAAGACACTTATCACTCAGGGCTGCTAGGCTATAAGGAATTCTTATAGAAGCTATTATTATTATTTTATTATTATTATTATAGAATAATATAGAAGCTATTATTATTATATTATTTAATACAATATAATTAATATATTAATTATAGAAGCTATTATTATTATATTATTATTATATTATTATAGAGGCTATTCAGTCTCTTGAAATAAGGGTGTGAGCATCCTCAGAAGTGCTGAGAAATAGATAGAATTTTGCTCAAAGCAAAGATTGGGACTGCATGGTTTAGAGCAGTGATACTCAGGGTTTGTCTACACTGGCAATTTACAGCACTGCAACTTTCTCACTCGGGGGTGTGAAAAAACACCCCCCTGAGCGCAGAAAGTTTCAGCACTGTAAAGCGCCAGTGTAAACAGTGCACCAGCGCTGGGAGCTACGCCCCTCCCGGCGCTCAAGCTCTCCCAGCGCTCTGCCATGACGCCATAAGACATGTTGAAGTGCTGCCGCTGCAGAGGTGCTTGTGTAGACTAGCCCTCAGACCTCAGTGGTTCAGGAGCTAAATTAATGATCAACATTACCCAGAAGAGCCACAGTAGTGTGAATTCATTGTTTCATTTATCCATAGTGTTACATATTTTTATATTATATTCTCACAGCAAATAAGTTAATAACTTATTGCAAGTTGATAACTTAATTGGTTAGTATAGTAAAAGATTAGTTAATATTTAAATTAGTGTTTTAATTAGGGCTGTCAAGCAATTTAAAAAACTAATTGCGATTAAACAATAATATACCATTTATTTAAATATTTTTGGGTGTTTTCTGCATTTTCAAATATATTGATTCCAATTACAACACAGAATACCAAGTGTACAGTGCTCACTTTATATTTATTTTTGATTACAAGTATTTGCACTGTAAAAAACAGAAGTATTTTTCAATTCACCTAATACAAGTACTGTAGTTCAATCTCTTTATCATGAAAGTTGAACTTACAAATGTAGAATTATGTACAAAAAACCTGCATTCAAAAATAAAAGTGTAAAATTTTAGAGCCTGCAAGACCACTCAGTCCTACTTGTTGTTCAGCCAATCACTCAGACAAACAAGTTTGTTTACATTTGCAGGAGATAATGCAGCCCAGTTCTTCGTTACAGTGTCACCTGAAAGCGAGAACAGGTGTTCTCGTGGCACTGTTGTAGCTGACGTCGCAAGATAACTACGTGCCAGATGCGCTAAAGATTCATATGTCCCTTCATGCTTCAACCACAATTCCAGGGGACGTGCGTCCATGCTAATGATGGGTTCTGCTCGATAGCAATCCAAAGCAGTGCGGACCCACGGATGCTCATTTTCATTATCTGAGTCAGATGCCACCAGCAGAAGATTGATTTTCTTTTTTGATGGTTTAGGTTCTGTAGTTTTCGCATCGGAGTGTTGCTCTTTTAAGACTTCTGAAAGCATGCTCCACACTTTGTCCCTCTTAGATTTTGGAAGGCACTTCAGATTCTTAAACTTTGGGTCGAGTGCTGTAGCTATCTTTAGAAATCTCACATTCGTTCCTTCTTTGCGTTTTGTCCAGTCTTGAGTGAAAGTGTTCTTAAAATGAACATCATGTGCTAGGTCATCATCCGAGACTGCTAGAACAGGAAATATAGGGCAGAGGGCGGGTAAAACAGAGCAGGAGACATACAATTTTCCCCCAAGGAGATCAGTCCCAAATTTAATTCACGCACTATTTTTTTTAACAAACGTCATCAACATGGAAGCACGTCCTCTGGAGTGGTGGCTGAAGCAAGAAGGGGCGCACGAATGTTTGGCATATCTGGCATGTAAATAGCTTTCAATGCTGGCAACAAAAGTGCCATGCCAAATGCCTGTTCTCACTTTGTTGACATCGTAAATAAGAAGAGGGCAGCATTATCTCCTGTAAATGTAAACAGCCATGTTTGTCTTAACGATTTGGCTGAACAAGAAGTAGGGCTGAGTGGATTTGTAGCCTCTGAAATTTTACATTGTCTTGTTTTTAAGTGCAGTTATGTAACCAAAAAAAAAAATCTACATTTGTAAGTTGCGCTTTCATGACAGAGATTGCACTACAGTACTTGTATACCTTTTTTACAGTGAAAATATTTGTAATAAAAATATACACTTTGATTTCAATTACAACACAATACAATATGTATGAAAATGTAGAAAAACATCCAAAATATTTAATAAATTTCAATTGGTATTCTGTTTAACAGTGCAATTAAAACTGTGATTAACTCAAAAAAAAATTAGTCACGTGAGTTAACTGCAATTAATCGACAGCTCTAGTTTTAATGCATGCTGCAAAGAGCCATAGGAGGCACATTAAAGAGCCACTTGCGGCTCGTGAGCCTAGTCTGAGTACCATTGGTTTAGAGACTCTTCCCCCAACCTCTCTACTCTCATGTACACTGAGGAAAGCTTTTATGTGCCAAGGCTGACACTTGGGTCATTGTACCCTCTTCTCTGAGTTGTCCAAAAGAGTTGTTACAACGTGCAGAAAGTAAAAAGGCGTCTCCCTCCATAAACTGTCATTATCCAAATGGCAGAAACCCCTGCTTCTCCTAGGACAGGGGAAGGCAACCTATGACACACATGCCAAAGGGGGCACGTGAGCTGATTTTTCAGTGGCACTCACACTGCCCAGGTCCTGGCCACCAGTCTGGGGGGCTCTGCATTTTAATTTTAAATGAAGCTGCTTAAACATTTTAAAAACCTTATTTACTTTACATACAACAATAGTTTAGTTATATATTAAAGACGTCTAGAAAGAGACTGTCTAAAAACATTAAAATGTATTACTGGCGTGCGAAACCTTAAATTAGAGTGAATAAATGAAGACTCGGCACACCACTTCTGAAAGGTTGCCGACCCCCGTCCTAGGAACTTGCCAAAAATCATGCCTCATCAGCTGAGCCATCAGAAGGTATTCTTTAATACGTTACCTTTTGCAGAATTGTATGTCAGAATATTAAATTGCATCACATTTGCCTGAGCCAACCCACAGTCTTTTGTGGAATTATTCATTGTAGCATATTAAAATGTAAATGAAAGATAAAACCAGAAGGAGCATGTATGTAGACTCTATCACACTTTTTACAGAACCTATGTCAATTTGTCAGTGAGCCTTATTTATCTTTTAATTTTGGACCAGGTATAAAATTTCCTCTTTCTACACAATTCTTTTAGCAATTTTCTTTAAAAATAGTTAGAAATCCCCTTACAGAATATTACATTCCTATCCTTTATTCCATTTTCCCTTATTCCATTCCACATGGCTAACCCCCTCCTTGTGGTAGGGATTTCTACCATCAGGCTAGTGGCAGTCTATGGGGTGAGATGCTCTGCTCTTTTCTGTGTTTTTAAAAAAGTCTCTTGGACAACTTTGAAAGGTGGCCGTAGAACAACTCGGCCGTATACAATGTAACTCACTTCTAGGATACATCTTCTTTATCGTTAATAATCTGTGGCCTTGGTGCAGTTCAGATAGACTTTTTATAATTATAAATTGACTAAGGCTGTGTATACACTAGCACTTTTGTTGGTATAACTTCTGTTGCTCCGGGGTTTGAAAAAACACCGTGCTGAGAGACCTAGGTTACACCAACAGAAGCACCAATGTGGACAGCGCTATGTCGGCATGAGCGCCTCTCCTGCCAACATACCTACCACTGCTTGTTGGGGATGGTTTAATTGTGTCGATGGGAGAGCTCTCCCATTGGGATAGAGTGGCTAGATGGGAGATCTTACAGCCGCGCAGCTGCATCAGTACAGCTGTGCCGCTGTAAGCTCTCCCTATATGTTCCTCTTAAAACCAGGAAAGGCATGCCATCTATATTATTAGTAATGCTACCAGTAAGGGTAAATATATTTTTAAAAGATCCTTTTTTGTCCAAAATCTGGTGGCCCAAAAATGCGTATGTCCAAACATGATACATAGGGGCTTTGGAAAGGCATAAGGGGACCAGACAAAAGGCAACAGGGACTTAGCAACATGTAAAAAGATACAAGATGAGTAAAGGTAGAGTTATTATTACTTACTAGTCTAGTTCTAAGCATCCCAACAGACAGGCTTTCTTAGTATACTGACTAAAGGTGAGCTTCAAGGCTAATGAAAATGGAATAAATTCCATATTTATGTGCCGATTTCTGTTACTAATCAGGCTGTAGTGCACCATCAGCACCAAAACCCTTAATTCATTCTTATTAAAGTCCCCCACTTACAAAATCCTGTATTTCCTGGTTTACTAAAAACATGTCTCAGTGGTATCAGGGTTTAGTAGGAATGTAGCCTCTAACTATAAAATACAGTCCTGGATTTTAGGACTAAATAGTTTAAATTCCTTTTATCGTTCCAGATATATTTTGAAATATGCCTTAGATGTAGTCTTGCGAAATTGTATGATCTTTCCCATCCCACATCAGGTAACTTGGGCCTGTGTCCCCCAAAGAGCTTCCTGACACAAGGAAACTGAGGTGAAACAGAATGGTTCCAAAAAGGGTTAAATATTTGAGTTTCTCCTACCTATAAAATTTGCTGCTAATTTAATCTCTCTGGTTATTTCTTGCAGTGAACACCTACCTCTTCATGATGCAAGCCCAAGGCATCATGATTCGTGAGAACATGAGAACAATAGGAGCTCAGGTTTATGAGCAGGTGGTCCGCAGTGCCTATGCCAAGAGGAACAGCAGCATGAATGACTCAGGTATATTTTTAGTAATTAAGTCAATTTGATTAGAATTCCTATTACCACTGGAAAGTGACTCAGTCTAAACAGTTATTCTTGAAGAGAATAAATGCATGGGTAGACACAGGAGAGGAGCGTTTGCTTTTAGATCACCCTCTATAATATAATATAGAGCAGGGTTTGGCAACCTTTCAGAAGTGGGGTGCCGAGTCTTCACTTATTCACTGCAATTTAAGGTTTTCCGTGCCAGTAATACATTTTAATGTTTTTGGAAGGTCTCTTTCTATAAGTCTATAATATATAACTAAACTATTGTTGTATGTAAAGTAAATAAGGTTTTTAAAATATTTAAGAAGTTTCATTCAAAATTAAAATGCAGAGCCCTCCCGGACCGGTAGCCAGGACCTGGGCAGTGTGAGTGCCACTGAAAATCAGCTCGTGTGCCGCAGGTTGCCTACCCCTGATATAGAGGGTGGTCTAAATATAATAGTCTATATGGCCCTCTCCTCAGATGCCTCTGGTAACTTTGAGGTATTTACAAAATAAGACGAGAATGGGTTCAGGGCTGCATCCTTTTTCTTCCATCTGCTTTCTAGAGATGCAGTGAGTGACATCTGTGAAATCACACTGTTTTCTTGAAGGGGTAACACATTAACACACATCCTTATGAGCCTCACTCTTCACATGCAAGAAAGGACCTGAAGTTTCCCTAAATTGTCTGTCTGTTTCAGAAGTGGGAGTAGATACAGGGGTTCCGACTACAGGCCCCACAACTTTTTTTTTCTTTTTTTAAACTGCTTACGCTGTATTCCCTCGAATGTAATGCTGGTTTGACAGCTTTGGACATACCACCTTTGTGTATTAGTGATCCATCTGAACCAAATTGCTCTTTACACATGCCCATCTTCCGCCTCCAAAAGTGGTCTACCATGTAAATCTCCCACAAGAAATTTCCCTGCCACTTCTCTTAATCTGGTCTTCATCTTCTTATCTTTTTTCTTTAAATTTTATGTCATGCTCCTACGACACACACAACAAAACTTGCAGCCCAGAAGAGGGAATTTAGGTGCCTGTCACCTCTTGCACCATCCCAGTTGTGTTTTAATTTAGGTAGTCCAAGCCAAACTGATAGCAGTGCCATGTAAAATTGCTGTAGTTGTGTCTGCTGTGCAGAAGTGGATTAAGATTTATTGGGGCCCTGGGCACAAGAACATTTTGCATCCCTACAACTCTCCCTCACCATAGGGCCCCCTGCACCTCCCCTTCTCCCCCCCCCCCCCCCCCCAGGCCCCGTCCCTGGCCAGGCCAGAAGCCGGAGCCAGGCCGTGCTAAGAGCTGCCCAGGGATCCTGTGCCATTTTGAGGAGCCCCAGACCCTCCACCTGCTCTGGGCGGCGCACCCTGGGGGGCAGGGACCCGGGCTGGGGTTGCTCTTGGGCACCTGGCACCCTGCACAGGGCAGGTGGAGGATCTGGAGCTCTCCATAGCTGCCCGGGCTCTCTGGGAAGCTCTTACCACAGCCAAGGGTGATCATATGGCCCATTTTGGCTGGGACAGTCCCCTTTTTAAGCTCTGCCCCAGATATGCCAACTTTTTTTGGCAAAACTGGGCATTTGTCCTGTTTGCTCTTGCCAACTGATGATCAGTTGGCAAGAGCAAATGGGACATATGCCCAGTTTTGCTAAAAAGGGGCTCGGGGGGATGAGCGACAGAGCTATGGGAGTTGAGAGGGGCTCGGTCCAGCTCCACATGGTGTGGGAGGAAAGGAAGGTTTGGGCGAGACCCACATGCTGTTCGATTTTCCTTTTAGGAAGTGTGCTCACCCTACCATAGTGACTACAGACACAAAAAGGGGGTGCAATCAAATAAGTTTGAGAACCACTGTTCTAGGTCAGTGGTTCTCAGTCAGGGGTACGTGTACCCCTGGGGGTACACAGAGGTGTTCCACGGGGTACATCAACTCATCTAGATATTTGCCTAGTTTTACAACAGTCTACATAAAAAGCACTAAGCTAAGTCAGTACAAACTAAAATTTCATACAGACAGACTTATTTATACTGTTCTATATACATACACTGAAATGTAAATACCATATTTATATTCCAATTGATTTATTTTGTAATTATATGGTAAAAATGAGAAAGTAAGCAATTTGTTAGTAATAGTGTACTGTGACACTTTTTTGTATTTTTGTCTGATTTTGTAAACAAGTAGTTTGTAAGTGAGGAGAAACTTGGGGTATGCAAGATAAATCAGGCTCCTGAAAGGAGTACAGTAGCCTGGAAAGATTGAGAGCCACTGGTCTAGGTAATACATAGTGTGTCTTTCTCTTCTAGCTACATAAATAATTCAAACTTAGGACTTTTACGAGCATAGCTGATTTGGAGACAGACAGACACCATGCTTAACCAACCTAGTTGTGCCAGCAAAATCCCTACTATAAATACAGTTATACCGGCAACCCCCCCCCCCATTGTTTCTATAGCTTATTTTGTTTGAGGGAAATGGTATAAGCTATACTAGCAAACCCTTTCTAAATGTAAATGGTTACTTATAGTGTTCTCACAGAACAAGCGAGTCACTGTTGCAAAAGTCTCAACCTACCTTCATGCAGTATCAGGCTGGAATAATGTCAGTGAGTTTCAGACAAGCACGACACCTAGTGAGGGTGAATCCCTGCTGTGTCACTGGGTTTCAATAGTGAGAACAAGTGGGGGAGGAGTGTTACAAGATAAATGTTACTTTTATGAATAAAATCCAGGATCCTCACCTTTGTAAATATGGAATGGGAGTTGCTGTGGTGTTTGATAGGTCACACCCTTCCTTAAGCTTTTCTACCATAAAGTTAGATTGTTGACCATTTGGTATTAATGCATTCTCAAATTACCCAAGCAACGGGTAGCTCACCACATACTTAATCTTCACTACCTGATTAAAAAACTAGAATTTCCACTGGATTTGGCAACTCAGTTCAGTCTATTTAATATGTGAAAATAGATTAAAACAGATTTTTTCCAAACTTCTGAAAGCTAAGCCCACACATTAAGGAAAAAGAAACCAATTGAATCCCTTCCTTCCTCTACTGCTCCATGTGGTGGTAAAGTCTTACACATCTTTTATACATCCGTTGTGCCCCTCCCCAGCTAGTTCTTTGGGTCCCTCCTGGTTTGTGAGACCTGCAGTTTGTGAAAGTCTGGTTTGCCACCCACTGAAATGAATGGGATTGTTCACACCTCAGAGCTCTAGTGTCAGGGCTAGTCTACGCTGGCAACACTAAAGTGATGCAACGTGGCTTATGTGGTCGCGGCGCAGCCCTGAGAGAGAGCTCTCCCAGAGCGCTTAAAAAAACAAATCCCCATCCACAAGGGGCGTAGCTACCAGCGCTGGGAGCACTGTCTACACTGGTGCTTTACAGCACTGAAACTTGCTGCGCTCAGAGGGGGTGTTTTTTCACATCCCTGAGTCTGAAAGTTGCAGCACTGTAAATGGCCAGTGTAGACAAGCCCTCAGGCTCTCTGCAAACTCAGGTAGATCTGTCTGTGACACTTGTTTCATGCTTTGAAGGTTTTCTTCACAACCATAACAATGAGAAACTATTTTTAAAAGAATGTGGAGACTCTGGAGAACAATGGAGCTCCATCTGTACCCCTCACCTAATTCTTCGCACTCTCCAGAATGGGGCATGCCTACCACCTTTTGTTCCAAGGCACATCTCTTTTTGATCTTGCCTTTGGTAGTATAAGCATACATCATTAATGTACATATAATGAAAAGAAGAAAAATGTGATTGTCCCCTGAGAAGAGGAAGGGAGAAAGAGGGCCGTATATGACAGATGCTAGTCACATCCATACACATCTGGAAGGCAAGTGAATACTATGATGATGAACGCTATGTGTAGGAACTTGAATAGCATAGGGAGTAGGATCCTAACAATTCTGTAGAACATAGCTTCATTTTTTAGAATGTTAAAGAAAATGGATCTCCCTAGAATAGACTTCAAACCAGACATCTGTTTTTTTTGAGTTGCTACAAATCCACTATATTAACAGTCTGTCTTTGCTAACATAATTGTTTGCATTGTTTTGTAGTCATCTTGGTCCCAGGATGTTAGAGAGACAAGGAAAGCGTGGTAATATCTTTTATTGGACTATCTTCTGTTGGTGAAAGACAAGCTTTTGCACTACACAACAGAAGTTGGTCAAATCAATTCAGCGCCTTGTTTCCCTAACACAACACTTTTAGTGGTGCAATTTTAGAACAAAGTTGTTGTGAAACAACCTGGCATGGTAACAGGTTCCTGTATAACAGTGGTCTCCAACCTTTTTACTCACAAGATCACTTTTTGAATTTAAGTGCAACCCAGGATCTACCCCGCCCTGCTCACTACTCCACCCTCCCTCCCTCCTTTGCTTGCTCTCCCCCACCCTCACTCACTTTAACCGGGCTGGGGTAGGGGTTCGAGAGGGGTGTGGGCTCAGGGCTTGGGCTGTAGGAGGAGGTATGGGGTGCTGGCTCCAGGAGGGAGCTCAGGGTTGGGGTGTGGGCTCCCATCGAGTGGCACTTACCTCAGGCTGCTCCCGGTCAGTGGTGCACCTGGGCTAAGGCAGTCTCCTTGCCTGCCCCAGCCCCACGCCACTCCCAGAATGGGCCAATGCGGCCCCTTGAGGGGCGGGGGGGGGCATGTGGCGCTGCACACTGCCCCTCTCTGCAGGCACCACCCCTGCAGCTCCCATTGGCCACAGTTCCCCTTTCCCAGCCAACGAGGGCAGTGCTTGTAGGCAGGAGCAGCACGCAGAGACACCTGGCGCCCCCCTCCTCCTCCTCCCGGGCCGCGGGGAGTACTGGCCGCTTCTGGGAGCAGCGTGGGGCCAGGGCAGGCAGGGAGCCTGCCTTAGTGGCAATGCCGCTGGACTTTTAGTGGCTGGAGATCGCGATCTACTGGGAGAGTCTCCAGGATTGACCAGTCAATCACGATCTACGGGTTGGTGACCACTACTGTAGAATGCAAACAGTTTTTAGCTATTAAACAGGAGACCTTGGTTGGCTTTGTGTTCAATGGCGTATACTACTGGTTTTCAGTCTCTGATCTGCAGACTATGTCTAAGGGATGTGCGAAAGGTGTCTATGAAAATAAAATTTCAGATCCCAGAAAGATTTCTGTTTTTCTGATCAATCAAAAGTATGTAAATATCCCCCCCCTACAGTTGTCACCATAGAAGCCCACCATTTAGCGCCTTTTTTCAAAATGCGTCAAATGCCATGCCGAGTACATGCAGCAGGATTTATAGTTGAATTCTGTTCAGTCATATTTCAGTCTAAGGTTCCTATAATAGGGGTCCGCAGACCACAGGTTGAATTTCTAAAGGGGTCCACACATCTATTCAAAATTTTTTAGGGGTCCACAGATTAAAAAAGGTTGAAAACCATTGGCATATACTGGATATCATTACTCTTGAGAGCATTCTGCACAAAAATAAATAAATATTTATTTTCTGCACATATTTTAAAATTAAGCAAATTTTATTTGTCAAATAAATATGGAGGCTCTAGCATGGCATTGGGGAGCACAGGCCATTGGCTGCACAGAAGTGGGAGATCACTGTGCAGCTTCCCCCCAAGGACATGGACTCAGCAGTGAGGCTGCATCCAACCCTGACACAAAGCAAGAACAGGGCCTGCCCCAGAAACACCCCAGGGCCCTGCCCCTCAGTGCAGGCAGGCAGGCTGACTCAACAAGGCAGGATCCAAGTGTGGGGGGATCCAGGTGTGGGTTGAGAGGATTCTGTGTGGGGCAGTCTGGGTGCAGGAGGCTCAGTGGGGGTTCTGGGTGCACAAGAGCTTGTTGAGGGGTTCTGGGTGCAATAGTAATGGGACTCTGCAAGGGGGTCCAGGTGAAGGTGGTTGAGGCTCAGCATGGGAGATCTGGATATGTGGGGGATAGAGCTCGGTAGGGGGGTCTGGGTGTGAAGAGCTCAGTGTGGGGTTCAGATGCTGGGAGAGTGGGGCTCAGTGGGGTGGGGATCCAGGTGAGGTGGGGATCCAAGTGGCTCGTTGGAGTGGTCCAGGTTCAGGGGGAGTGGGGCTCATTCGGGTGGGGGGGTTCTGAGTGTGGGGTGGGATGAGGCTTGGTGAGAGGTTCTGGGTATGAGGGGCTCTGGATCCACGGGGGGAGGGGGGCGGGGGTGGGTCCATGGGGGAGCAGCTACCTGTACAGGGATCCCTCCCCCTGCAACTGAGGAGTGGGGAGTAGAGGGAGTTTGCAGAGCTTCCTCCAGCTGGGGGAGAAATCTGGGAGTGATCTGGCCCTGGATGCTGTGTAATTAAAGCTTTTTACACAACAAACTGAAAGCACTTGCTTTGGAAAAATGTAAATACCAGCATTTGCTCCATTATAATGACTGAAAAGAATATAGGCACTTAATATAGTGCATGGCACTGAGATGTTATTTAAGGCTTGAGTTGACATAAAAAAATGGTTTCCCCTTGATTGTTGTATATAATATTTTTTTAAAAGCCACTCTCTTTAATTAAAATTTGAGGGTTCGTTGATTCAGCATGATGATCATTTATTTAAATTATTTTAATAGATTATAATTTAGGTATTAACACCGGTTAATTTCAAATGGGATTTATTTTAAAAAACAAATTACATTAAAAAATCCCTGATTTATAAAATAGTTATCCAGACTGATTTAGTGTCCAGCAAGAATATCAGTTCTGGCCACGAGATGTTAATAGGTCATACAGTGTACTTGTATGTGCAATGTATTTGTATGGCCTCCGTTTAAACTGTAAACTCTTTGGGAGCAGAGTTTTGTTCTGTTTGCACTTAACACAATTTGGGAACTGTTGCCTCCCGAGTTAGGCAAAGAGGTGTTAAATGACTTGTCCATAACTCTTAAGTGGGGAAAGGAGGCATAAAACCAGTCCCCTTGCTTTTTCCCTTTTGTAAAGTGAGATGACATTTGACTCAAAAGTAGGACCAGACAGCAAATGTGAAAAATCCGGATGGGATGGGGTAATAGGAGCCTATATAAGAAAAAGACCCTAAAATCGGGACATCTGGTCACCCCACTCAAAAGGGAGATTCTGCAGAGAATGTCTTGACCCTCAGACCCTTAACTTAAGAGAGGTACAGTATCGTGATTTAGGTTTCTTTTTTGATACAGATAATTTAGAAGTTTCTCCTAATGTTTGAAAGCAATTGTAACTTCCCCTTTGATCTCAGGAGTTGCCTAAAGTGGTTATTTGTGATACTTACTTTGGAAAAGAATGGAGCATGCATTGTCCGTAGAAAACAGAAATACTCTTCTTGGAGGCCCAGAACCTTTTAAAAATAAATGTATTTACACTTAATTGAGAAATAAGTGTAAACGTTCTCTTCAGATACTGTCATGGCCTGCTGAAGTGTCAGCCTCACTTGCCTTTTATTTTTAGTTAACTGAATAAAAGGCTGCACCTAAAGCTGGATTTTTATTTTCTTTTATTTGTGGTACATTAAGAGAATGAAAAGTAGAATTATGCAAGACATGCAATCTTTTATTCATGAGAGAAGTTGCCAGGCTTGGAGGATAGGTCTGGAGATGGAGTTGGCATGTGTGCCCTTAGGAAAGGAGTGACCCAAGCAGTGCTTGCTTCTCTTCACCCAACCTGTTGCTTAAGTCTGATTTTTTTTTCTAATAAGAGAAGTTGCAACTCAAATAATTCATAGGTTGCAAAACCGGAAGGGATCGTTATGATAGTCTAATCTAACCTTCTGCATAACTTGGCCCATATGCTTGTCTTGTGGTCCTTTCAGCCTCAGCTGTTCTGCCTAGCAGAAATGTTGGGACAGTTCTTAAATGTCCACCTATTGCCATGTGCACACTGTCTGTTGAAATGGCCAGGCCAAGATACTCTAGGCTGATGATCATGACCTATCAAGGAATAAAGCTGTGTGGAAATGCCTGCAGTTCAGGATGCATCAGTACATTGTAGTTGAAGTTCCTTCAATACACTGTAGTTGTGAAATAAGTCCGCTAAATGGCTTTGTTAGTAATAGAATATTGGAGAATGGAAAAGCCTGTAGCTCAAGTAGTTTTTTCTTTTTCCCCCCCTAGATTATCCTCTTGATTTGAACCACAGTGAAACCTTTCTGCAAACCACAACTTTTCTTCCTGAAGATTTTACCTACTTTCCAAACCATACCTGTCCCGAGAGACTCCCTTCTATGAGTGAGTAGTGCTGTGACTCGTTATCTTCCTCTCCTCCTCTCCCTATGCTCCATCTCCATGCTGCCCCCTCCTTCCAGGTTACAACCTATAAAACCTGTTTCCTGTGGGAATGGGAGGAGGTAGGAAGAGTTTACTGTTTTATTACAGGTTCTGCGCCATCCCAGTGTTGTGTACACTGCAGTCTTTGGGAGTTCGGCAGCTATGCTAGTAACCGCTAGAATATCCTCAAACCCCCACATGTGGGTTTCTGGGAGATCTTCACCATTTTACCTAACTGCTCCAGAGTCCTTGTCTGTTCCTGCATGTTTTTGGATGGTGTGTTCTAGTACCATTTGTCTACCTCCTGACTTATGTACTGCACCTTCTTTTATTTAGCCGTGTTACGTGGGTGGGGAATGAATAGAAATGCTGTTCTGCAAGCACGAATGCTGTAAATCATTGTTTACCAGACTCCCAGAACTAATCAATCTCTTTGTTTGAGACTCATTTTTTTTTTAGGGAATGATAGAAGTGCTTGCTCCTTACCTCTTCACGGGGCTTACTGCAGTATTTGCCAACCTGGACTAGTCCTAGAAACAGAGCAATAGAATACAATGAATTGGACCACCAAACTATCCTCTAAAAAATCCTATTTTGAATTTCACTGGGCAAGTGTCTCTTCCTTGACCTATGGTCAGAAAATAGTGACTAAGCGGGGTGTTGGGAAGCCAAATGCTAGTGAGGAAAGAAGACACTAAAAAAATTTTGTGAACTGTTTTAAATTGAAAATTGGCTTTTGACAAAACAAAACTTTCCTGTGAGAAGTCTTTCTGCTGAAGATTGATTTTTTTTCATTGAATCTCATTATTTTGATTTGGAAATGCTGCCACAGTGCCTTATCCTCCCATTCGCTTCTAAAGGCTGGGCTCCCTGGCCAGACAACAACTCCTATTATGCATCACAACCAGTCTCCCCCATGATGCACTGCCTCTCTTCAAGAGGGAAGACCATGATGCGTCCTGGGAGATGTAGTCTGACCAGGGAGCCCAAGCTATAAAGGAGAATGAGATCATGAGGTACTGTGGCAGCATTGTCTAATCAGTTTTTTGATACTTGACAGGAAAAGACCCATTTTGCAATCAGCCCTAGTAATAAAAGTGTATGAAAAGTGAAGTGGGCAGAAGCATGCACACTGATGAGGTAGGACCATGAGACTGAAGTGTGTGAGAAGCCTGAGATGCACCTTCTCTTGCTGGGACTGGAATATTGACCTCTTCTTTCCATTGTGTACCCAGAGGGCCCAATTGATGTAAATATGAGTGAAATCAGAATGGAGGATATCCATCAATTATTCTCTAAAGACCTGTCTATCAAGCTAGGAGGCCATTGGAAACCTGATGACTGCCTGCCTCGCTGGAAGGTAAACTGTAGCCTCAAAACAGCCACAAGCTACATTAAAATGTGATGCCATTGTTCAGTACAAAGGAGTGCAAACAATGGCATTGGCAAGAACTGGACTATGGTTACATTTTGCCATTCTAAAGAAAAATATCTTGTGTTACATCACAGATAATGTAGGGATGCCTGTAACATAGGTGTTTCTTGTCTGGCTTTATACCTGTAGCTTCAGGAGCCTCTTACCTAGTGACAGATGGGTCAGCACTTCATTTCTTTTATAAGAGAGTTTTGGAGAGGGGGGTGTGTTGCTAATGGGATGTGGAGCCTGTCAGCTCAGTAACCGTTCAAATCCAGCTCAGCTGATAAGTGTCTGAAATGTGTTGCATGCAGATGGCCGTTTACTGGTTTGTGTAATGAATTAGTTCCTAGCTGACAGGTATCCAGATCACCAAAATTACCTCTCATTTTGAGCAAGAATTAGCCCAGAAAGACCAAGGTAACATGGACCTTGGAGACAATGAATTTATCTTTGCTACAGAGGTTCCCTGCTTGTGAGGGTGGAGACACATTAACAGCATTGTGTAGGAGAATCATGCTCTACCTTTTCAGTTGGTAGAAGATTTAAGTCTCCAGTGCAGTCTCTCTCTCCCCTGACCCAGCATGAAATTGTTAATGTTTGAAAGAAACGTTGTCTCTCCCAAGTAGTAGTATATTTTTAAAAGCTAGAGTACCGAAATGCACAAAATAAAGGAGACATGAGAGTGAATGGCCAACACACACGATTGTGTGTTCCATGTTGTATGTTGCATGAAGGAAAAAATCCATCATGGCAGCCCCAGGAAATGGGTTAGATCTGTTAGTCCTTTTCCATCAACATTGTCTATGGTCCATGATTGTAAACACATACACATGGCTTCAGGCATACCAGATGCCCTGAGCTGAAGGTTTGTGGGCTGCCAAAGTGAAAGCTGGTTTCCAGATATAGTAATAACTACCTGATGTCTTCCATCTCTTAGGTGGCAATCCTGATACCATTCCGCAATCGTTATGAGCATCTTCCAGTTCTCTTTAGGCACCTTATTCCAATGCTGCAGCGCCAACGTTTACAGTTCGCATTTTATGTCATTGAGCAAGTGAGTCACTTTCCATGTATATGCAATGTATTTTTCTGAGCTAATCCATCACCAGTGGGAGTAACCACTGGAACATGAAACTTGCTATTGTGTGACTGATTGCTGCCCTATGCATCCCACATATGAAAGGCTGTTTACTGCCTTCTGCCCCCCGTTATTGCACAATAATGGCAAATCTCCAAAGTGTGTCCTGTGTGTTTTTATCTATCAGCCAGAGTACATATCATAGGCTTTCAAAGGTTACTGCTTAGCGTTGATGTGTGTACAATACCTAGCTTCTCATAATATGCCATTCACCTGAATGTTATGTTGGACACAGGCACTTTCTGAAAGCTTCTGGGAAATTAAGTATCTTAGAATAAATTAGGTTTGTTTAGTACATATATCTATTGTTAAACCAGGGCAAGAGGGTTACAAAAACAGGAATTTAAGGGTTTTTTTTTTCCCCTTGAGTTTGTGTAGGAGGCCATGAGAAGAATGACTGACTTCACAACTTGTACTTGGTGTACATAGAGTTTGTGTGTGTGTGTGTATATGTGTATATGTGTGTATGTATGTATGTATATATATATAAAATATGAATTGTATATTGAGCTTCTTCTGAGAAATAACTCTGTTTCCTAGGCTGGTAACCAACCATTTAACCGTGCCATGCTCTTCAATATTGGCTTTCGGGAAGCAATGAAGGACTTGGACTGGGATTGTCTGATCTTTCATGATGTGGACCATATACCAGAAAATGACCATAACTATTATGGATGTGGACAGATGCCAAGACACTTTGCAGCCAAGCTGGATAAATATATGTATCTGTAAGCACCTATATTCCCCCTTCATGGATAAAAAGTCAATAGCTAGATTTTAAAAAGATTAATTTCAGTTTGTTTTCCAGGTTTTGTGCAAGTAAACATAGCAGAAATAGACGCAAACCTCCCAATAGCTCAAGGCTTAATTCAGCTGCATCCAGGAGAATGGCTGCTCTGACGGGGGAGGGATAGCTCAGTGGTTTGAGCGTTGGCCTGCTAAACCCAGGGTTGCGAGTTCAATCCTTGAGGGGGCCATTTAAGGATTTGGGGATTGGTCCTGCTTTGAGCAGGGGGTTGGACTAGATGACCTCCTGAGGTCCCTTCCAACCCTGATATTCTATGACAGGCTGTGAACAGGCAATTGCATCAGCCCTGACCTGAGACACTGTTCACAACAGGTGTGACTAATGCGCTCTTTTTTATTTAGGCTTCCTTATAATGAGTTCTTTGGTGGAGTGAGTGGCTTAACGGTGGAACAGTTTCGGAAGATCAATGGCTTTCCTAATGCGTTCTGGGGCTGGGGCGGAGAGGATGATGATCTTTGGAACAGGTACTGATGTGTGTCTTGACTTGAGTCTACTTCCCAAAGATAGGGGGATGGACAGGCTTCCACACAGACTTTCCTATGGTGTGACTCTTCTGCTCATTGATGAGTTCTTGTAACAGCATCTAACTCGTGACACCTGATGCATGTTGTACAAACTGTCATCCTTGATGATACAGTAGTGGCTGGCCTGGTACAAGAATGAGCTGCCACAGGGGTTGGGGATATATTTCCTCAGGCATACAGTGCACCCACCCAGCTTCTTGGCAGTGGATGCTCCTCAGGGCTCTGAGTGAAATAAAGCCTGGGTATTTTACCTGCTGCTGTGAACTGGTTCTAAGCCTGCCCCCTGAAAGCCTTAATTTGGTTGAGCAGCTTTCAGACATCTCCAGCCTTGCCATTGCATGGAAAGGGGCTTTATACAACATGTGGAGGGAAGCTGCCCCTCCCCACCCAGGCAGTGTGGATTGGCTCTGGAGCTATTCCATGCCCTCTTCACATGGGTGGAGGGGTGGGGAGACTATCACGCCCTTTAGGGTATCCTGATAAATGGAAAGATTGGGCTTTGATTCCATTCTACTAAAGCAAATTGGATTGGAAGCTCATGACTAACAGAGAATGAGGAAATATAGTTCTTGCCATAGGGAACTTTATGAAATTGTTGGCCTTGGGCATTATTTCTCATGTTGATGTTCATATGAGGATCAGTTTGACTACTCAATTAAAACGTAATGTACTGAAAGCAGCTTAGTTTGCCCAAAGCCTGAACTGGTTGAAATCTTCTCACTTCATTTAGCTAGCTAATGGAAACTCGTACTTACTACAGACGACAAGTCTGTTGTGGCTCATGATTGTTCAGCCTTGGCAAGTATTGAATTTGGAGCAAATGCAACAGTCAGCCCTATCTTTGTAATACAGGGTTCAGTATGCAGGCTACTCAGTGACTCGACCACGAGGAGTCACCGGGAAATACAAGTCAATTCCACACCATCATCGAGGTGAAGTGCAGTTCCTGGGAAGGCAAGTGAGATTTTTATTATTGAAGATTTATGTTTCATTCTGAAGGATTCCAAAATCATCATGCCACTATATAAATCCATGATGCGCCCACACTTTGTATACTGAGTCCAGTTCTGGTTACCACATCTCAAAAAGGGTATAGTGAAACTGGTAGAATTTCAGAAAAAGGTGGCAAAATTGATCAAGGGTATGGAACAGCTTCCATACGAGACGAGAGTAAGACAACTGGGGCTGTTCATCTTAAAAAAGAGATGACTAAGGGGGGATATTACAGAGATCTATAACAGTGGTTCTCAAACTTTTGTACTGGTGACTCCTTTCACATAACAAGCCTCTGAGTGCAACCCCCCCCTATAAATTAAAAACACTTTTTAATATATTTAACACCATTATAAATGCTAGAGGCAAAGCAGGGTTTGGGGTCGAGGCTGACAGCTTGCGACCCCCCCATGTAATAACCTCGCGACCCCCTGAGGGGTCCTGACCCCCAGTTTGAGAACCCCTGATCTATAAAATCATAACTGGTGTGGAGAAAGTGAATTGAGGTGTTATTTACCTTTTCACACAATAGAAAAATCAGGGGTCACCCGATTAAATTAATAAGTTGCAGGTTTAATACAAACAAGAGGAAGTACTTTTTCACACAATGCACAACTAAGCTGTGGAACTCATTGCCGTGGGATGTTGTGAGGGCCAAAAGTATAACTGGGTTCAAAAAAGAACTGGGTAGTAAGTTTATGGAGGATAGATCCATCAATAATTGTTAGCCAAGATGGTCAGGGACACAATCATATGCTTGGGGTGACCCTAAGCTTCTACCAGAAGCTGGGAGTAGTAGACAGGGGTACTTCACTCCAAAATTTCCCTGTTCAGTACACTCCCTGTGAAGCTTTGGTATGGGCCACTGTCAGAGACAGGATACTGGGCAAGATGGACCATGGTCTGACCCCATGTGGCAGCTCGTATGTTCTAACGTTATGTACTAAAGCACTTCACAAATTAGCATTCATACTGTATAAGAGGGTAATATGTGGCAGCAGTCAAGCAATGCACAGAGTTTCTTCACAACAGTGTTAGGACAGGAAGGGAATAATCAGAAGTGCAGGGAGGCAGGATGTAATAACCCAAACTGGCGTGGTTAATACCCTGGACCCTTTATTCTAAGGTCCTGTTTAGTGGTGGTTGCTTTTCCAAAAGAGTGGATTTTAGCAGCATAGAACCTTTTGGCAACAAGCTGCGGCCCTGGCTCTGTACTCTGAAGAAAGTGAGCCTCTCGTGGAGTAGTCAGCACCACATACTGAAGCAACGTTTGTTTCCTTGAAGGTTCTCATCTGAACATTGAACCAGGCCAGCCCTGCTTAACCTGTAAGAGGGATTGTAGCAGGATCCACAGCCTTGGGTGTTAGTTTCTAGAACAGCCTCTGTCCCTGTTTCTGTTAGACCTTGTTTATGAGGAATTTCAAACTCTCCTGTATTTGCATCGTGCAGGTAGCTTCCATTGCAAAAGTAATATGTCTGTCATGTGCTTCATAGCAGTTTTGCTCCATTTTTGTTTGAGGTGAAATAACACCTCAATCGGCTTCCTTTTCATTTTTTCTAGCGTAAAACACAGCTGCAATAGGAGAAAATATATTTTGCCATAATTTTAAAGTGAGCAAGATTTTGCATTCAGCTAACTCTGACTTTTATTTTTATTTTACAATAGTGCCTTGGAATGCCAACCAAAGATCAGGGCTCCATTATGCTAGCAATGTAAAGATAAGTAGCAAAACAGTGCCTTGCTCCACAAAGCTTATAGTCTAGGTGAAACAGTTTGCTGAGTCACCAGGAAAAGCTCCACATCATTAGGTTTTGTTCCTGTTCAAGAGAATGTAAAGAGTTAGATTGTGTATCAGGACTGGCATTCCAACAGGACCCAGAGAGCTGTTTCCGGAAGCATAAATGCACACATGCTGTCCCCTGTTTTCCAGGGGGAACCCCAGGAAGAGTGTGAGTGAGCAGTATGCAATGGTGCGAAAGAGCTTGTTTAACAGAGCCAGTGGGAATGATTTATTTGTGAACAGTTACATGACTTAGCACCTCACAAGCTACAACTGTTTGTTTGTTTAGAATGGCAATTAGATGTAAATTGTATTATCCACTGCTAATACCAGAACAGGAACTGCTAGGAGAGCTCTAGAAGAGAAACTCACAAAGCTCACCCTGCTAACACTTTTTGAATTAACTGCAAATTCAAGCAGGGAGTGAACCTGCAGTTCATTAAGCTCTGGGCCTCTTTCTAGCATCAACTTTCCTGTTCTCCGAGCTTCTGTTTGATAGAGATAAAAATCTTTTTCCTCTCTATATCTGGATTTCATTTTGCTACCAAACAGATTATGGTGAGGAAAAGAAGTTTCGACCATTTCAATTCTCTGTAGCTGAACCAAGGAAGTCAATTTCAGGGAAAAAATGTCACACTTGTTCCGTTTCTCTGAAGTATCAAAGGGCTACAGTGCAGTGGAAATGAGAGCTTTAGATTTGCCTCCTTTATTTCATCAGATCTGGAATTTTGTAGGCTGATGGTCAGCGTGCATCCAGTGAACTGCTGTCACTTATTTGGCAAGAGTCACCTGAGGTGCGTTGCTACCTGATAGTATGTTTCAGAGGGTTCTGAAGCAGTCTGTTTATCTTTTAAGCCATTCAGCTTGCTAGCTGGAGGTATTACAAATCAGGGCATAACATCGTAGCCCACCGCTGACTGTAAAGCTTGCAGTGACAAAGGACTACCTGACTTAGTTCAAAGCCTTTGAACTAACGCTTTCTTTCTTACCCTTTTTTCTGTAACTAGGGCTCTGTCTAGTATGGGGTCTGGTTAGAGCCACCAGTGCATTTACTCGAGAGTGCTCCCTAGTGTAGATGGGCCAAAGCTGGTATTTGCCCCGGTGCATCTTAGCCCTGCTTTATATTGATGTCATTGGTGTAAACAGCTTTGCCTGACTGCTCCTGTAATGTCAGAGCCCTGTGCTGATGAACCTCCAGCCTCCTCACATCTCCTCCTGGATCCCGCTATTTCTCACTTTAATTGATCAAATGGAACTTCACTTCCCTGTATACTATCCTTACTGACACACTCATAGTCTGTTCACTCAAACCTTGAGCTGATTGTCAATTTCCCCACACCCAATCTCTTGTCAGATCTGCGCTGCTACTTCTCCCTCTGCTGTGTCCTTTCCACCCCACTGCTAAAACTGTATCATATGCCACTGTTTTTCTCTTGCTTGGGCTACTGTAATCTCCTCCATTCTGGACTCACTCCTTCCCCCTCTTCAATCTATCCAGCACTCTGCAGATAAATCTTTTCCTGCTGCTTCTGTAACATTAACTACTTCACCTCTGTGTTCCTTTACTGATTTAATATTTCACTGGACCGAGTTCAAAGGCTTCATGCTCTACTTTAACACCCCCTCTGGAAAAGCACTAAAGATTTTGAAATATGTAGATACTACAGTAATGAGGGCTGTGCAAGTACCAAAGAACCTTACCCTGCCTGTATGTTTCCACCTGTTCCCTCTCACACCTTGTGCTGTCTCTTGTACCTCTGTGACTCTTTTCCATGGGCCCCCAACCCTGAAATGAGGTGCCAAGAATCTTTGCTCTCCCCCTCCTCAAAGTCAGTTCTTCTGGTTTCTGTTCACCCCCAGCCTCAATGCCATTTGCTCCTGCTCTTTTGAGTGGTTTTATTTTGTCATCCCTCCTTCCCCTCATTTACTCTGTCTCACTTATATGGTAAATTCTGTGGGATGAAGGCCATGTCTTATTTTTGTATGGGGTACACAGAAAATGCCTGGAGTCATTCAGCTGCTTTGTGTCAGCATGATCTACATTTTTGGGGAAGGAAGTTATCAATTCTTATTTCTGTGCATATTGACAGTTTGACAAAACTGTGCCAGCTGGACACACACAAAACATACTAGCCTAGAAAAATAACACTGATCTGATTCTGGTCTGTGTTATGCAACGTTCCAGAGAGTGGATCAAAATTTTATTTCTGCAAAGTATTAAATATTTGTGTCTAAATTCTGGAGTTGTCTCTTATACATACATCTTAAGGGGTCTGTGTTCAGGAGGATTTTCTCATGTTAGCTTTTTCTTGTTGGGACTGTGTGTAGTAGCTCTCAGCCTAAATTTCTGCAGCCTTGAGCAGTGTTGGGAGTGGATACATCCATCTTTTGTTCTCTTTTAAACAGGTATGCGTTGCTGAGGAAGTCAAAAGAGAGGCAAGTCCTGGACGGCCTCAGTAACTTGAACTACTTTCCAAACGTTACGTATGACGCCTTGTATAAAAACATAACTGTTAACCTGACACCAGAGCTGGCTCTGGTAAATGAATACTGAGAGGAGAAAATAAGTTTGCTTTGCCCTTCACCAAGAAAGCAACATGTTAGACATTCTTTTATAGGGTTACCAAGGACAAGAAACACATTGTCTAATGAAGGATCACAGTATTTCGAAGAATAAAATTGAAAATGCACGCACAAATCGTCTGGCCCAATCCGATTGTTTGTGCAGCAAGCTCGGGGAATTCACTCGCTTTCTGGTTTTATGAACAATGGTGTGACCTGCTGCTCTCATCTCTGCATTCTGTCTCCTCCAACAATCTCGGATATCACAACAGTGATCTGACGTGCTTTCTTCTCACGGAACCAGTTTGGCTGAATGACTCTGTTGGCTTCTTGAGTTTGGATGCCAGAAGCAATCCAGTAGGCAGCTGCCCTAATAGGAGATCAAATGAAACTTAAGATGATACCATTCTTCTACGTTTGTGTTGTTTTTTTTAATGACCTGCTTAAACTATATACAACAGAATCGCTTCTTAAAGAAGTGTAAGTGTAAATAAGCTGTGTAAAATGCCTTTTTTATTTTCTTTTACAATTAAAACTCAAGCGAAAGGTTTACATATTAGGGTCACTCGTTTAGACCCTATCCTGCAAACATGTACATAATGTTACTCCTAAGCAAGTCCCTCTACTCATGTGAGTAGTCCCAGTGATGTAAAGTTAAGCTTAAGTGTTTACAGGATAGGGGCCTTAGTTGGTAGGATGCTGGGGTTCAGAAATATGGAGCCACATAATTGCTTATTACGGAAATGGCGTGGGCTTTTTGGGAGAAGGGAGGGAGAAGGGAAAATTCATGAAAGAACAAATATCCTGCTCATATCATTGTGCAGCAGATAATGTGTAAATTATACTTCATATGGAGTTTTTCCATTTTATTTCTCTTGGGTTTTCATTGTCCATTACCCTCTATTCCACAGTGGTGGCAAGTGCAAGCTTAGATTCTAGACTTATTCAAACACATCCCTCCTCTTCTCCTCTCTCTCGCCCCCTTACAAAATTCACCAGTAGGCCTGTGTGGTTTCCATGCACAAATCCCCAAAATCTTACCTTCCCTCCTCAGTCACTGTCTTTAGGTTTGGGCAGTCAGCTGCAGTTTATTAAATCTGCCTCTAAATTAACAACGTTCTACAGTGATTCCTCTAATGTAACATTTTTGTTTCATAAATGGTATTTTGATATATTTATTGTGTAAATTGAACAGAACACTGAACTAATTACATTCTGACTGTAGGTAGAATCCTTGGTTATGATCCTTAGCCAGGGAATGCATTCCACAAGTTCAAATAGTGAGCTAGATTTATCCACAGATGTAAAATCATAATGAGAAAAAATGAAGGCATTCTAATTAGTTCAGGAAAACATAAGTATCCAGAACTGAAGTGCTTGGTTGATATACCCATACAGTTTTACAGGTTTAGGTTTTTTCTGAACTGTTCTCCTTGGGTTGTGCCTGTTTTGGGATTGTTTTTTTCTGGTTTAAAACCAATCCATCACTTACACAGTATGTACAAACTCACTTTTACTCGACTTCTATATGGTAAAAGAGCTTTGGGTTGCTTTTTTATATATCTATATATAGAGATTGTGAGTATTTAAGCTCAGAAGTACTTTAACTTTCTTTTATTGCATTGTTTGCCTTCTGTTTCCTTAACTCTTATGGTTTACATTGTTTTCTCAGTTCCATGGACATATGATCCCCATACACATCTGCTGTGGGTGTGATTGACCAGGGCTCTTTTTGGTCTCTCGAGAATAACTTAGGTTTAGAAAATATGGAGTTCTTGTTGTGTAGACCTTATCAGCCTGCATGAAAGGACAGTGCATCTGGCCTTGAAAGTGCTGGTAAGTTTGTAGTTTAGGTTTAAAGTCTTGGAATACATGTGCTTTAAAATTGTTTCTTGAAGGTTATTTATAGTTTGGTTTTTATGGCACGTATAGCAATAAAGACTCTCTTGCTTCTGATCCTTGATCTCTGTAATTCTTGTGGACCCTTTTCAAATGCTGAACCTTTACTCTCCCCCTCATTTCTTTAATCTTGAAATGTTGCTAGCAACTGATGTCTTTAATGGTGCTTCAAACAAGGAATGTATTTCAAATGGTCTAAATTCACCACTACGTGAATTGTGCATGCATGTGTGAGTAGATGTTAGGCTGTATTTTAGTTTGAATCCTCAGTCTTTAATGTATATTTTACCATCTCTTACACCCTATGTTTTGAACAAAAAAGACATTCCCTCTACTCAGAAATGTATGCATTTAAGGTTGGCCTGAAAGTGCCCGTTTCACACCTAATCAGTGTCACTCTTTGCATTTTTTTTGTCAATCAGGTTGAGTTTTTCCCTCTCTCTAAAATGTGGAATATCTTAAAATGTGCACTGTTAATCTTATCGGCTAAGTCAAATATTGTGTAGAAATGTAATTGTTAAAACATTTTGTCAAGTGCATGTGCTGTTATGGTGTAAAAATTCTCATAGTAAAAAGAACTGTACATATTCTGGCAGCTGAAATTCAACAAGGCCACTTGTGCACCCCTTGTATGTCAACATTGTCTACCAACCTTGCTGGGAGTCAGGGCGTGTTCAGTGCTGATTTTTTTAACAAGCCATGTGGGGTTTTATTTGCTAAAATATTTATTTAAAGTTCATTATTTTTTTAAAGTTCCTCTTCTATAAAGAATTTACCAGCTGAGCAAGAGTCACACACTTCTAGTCACCCACTGTCTGAGGTGGAGTTAAACCATAGGTAGTATCCGTCCATCATCATGGCTTTTGAACTTACTCTTACGTTTTTAAGAGGTGCCAGGGTACATGTTTGCACTGAAACGTAGTGTTTTAAGAGAGACAGACACACACACACACACACACACACACTTTTTTCAGCAGAGCAATCCTTTGTATCATTACATTTATTTACCCATGTGTTTGTACATTTTTGTATTTAATTTATGAATGATTTTTCAGTAAAATACATATTCAAGAACCAAGAAATTGCAGTGGAGTCTCTTATGTTGTGTGTTCTTTTGGGGAGGAAGGGGAGGCTTGTGGCTTGTATCTGTTGAGGAAGGGAAGAGGAGGTCTCTGGACCTTAAATGGTAAGTCTTTAGAACAGAGCAAAATGTCAACAAACAGAAAAGAAAAGAGTGCTTGAGGGTCCACCCAGTCTTCTGCTCTTGGGTATGGAGTCCAACATTGTTTTTATTGCAGCAGCATGGAGAGACATTCTGAGATCAGGGCACGATTGTGCTAGGCACTGTGCAAACACAATCAAGATGGTCATTGCCCTGGAGAACTTAAATATAAGTGACCGATCAGACAGCAGGTGGATGCAACAAACATGGGGGAAGCACAGGTAGCAGTGAAATAACTAATAGTCCAGCACATCAGCTGCTTAGCATTCCCACAGGCATTCACTCCTTTGCTAAGCCGCTATAGACCTTCTCTTGAGCAACTGTGCAAAGGGCAGGGAGAACCACGCTGCTCGGGCTCCAAAGAAGAATAGGAGATTCTTTGCCTTTTTGGTATTCAAATGCAGCAATTGCATGTGGGAAAGACTCGTGCATGCCAGGTTGCCAGTCAGAAGGTTAGCAGTCTGGATTAGATTTGGTTGATGTTGCCACCACCAATTTCATGGTTGGCTGATGACCTAGTGAAATGAGTTGAGTATTTAGTGATTTGTGGGCAAGTGGCTACGTCAACTGCCTACCACCACCCAAATTGGCACTGGCACAAGGCAACTGTCTGAAGTCCCTGCCTCCTTCGGAGAGGTAGCTGTGATAGGACTGACTTGGTGGGGGACACTATGGGGCAGTTTCTCATGTATTCTATGTATGGAAGAGATCCTTCAAAACTCTCATGAGCATCCAGTTTTCTCTAATATTAAAGAGGAAGCTCCTCAAGATTGATTTTGCCGACCCCAAGTTGGAGCTCGATTCACCAAGATCTTTATCTACTGCTGCAAAATGTCCCAGAGACTGCCCATCTAAACCTTTTTGTCTACTCACTCCCATAGTGGTCAGCTGTCTGTAATCTCTGGGAAAAGAGCAGAGTATGTTTGACAGAGATGGCATCTCTGTAATGTATCTTCCTGAGAGCTTATATTAAACGCTGATTATGCGTCTCATGCACTCTTGGAGGGAATTTTGAAGGCAGAGTTGAAGTGACATGGCAAAAGCTACAGATGAACTGTCCCAGAGCTGGGGGTCATACTTGCAGTTCCTATCTCTGTCCTGTGCTTTCTTTATGCTCTGGCTCTGATACAGAGTGTGCGCAGATGGTCTGGGCAGGTCCTTGGGTGTGTAATACATAAGGAGTTTGCCTAATCAGATTATCTAGTCATAAGAGGTGTTATAAAGATTGTGGGTGTTATGAAGATCGGAACTGTATGTGGTTTGATTGCCTTTCTCATAACATGCTGTTGTCCATCTGCTCAGGGGGATGTGGCCTACAGCATTTGGGGGGAGGGATAGCTCAGTGGTTTGAGCATTGGCCTGCTAAACCCAGGGTTGTGAGTTCAATCCTTGAGGGGGCCATTTAGGGATCTGGGGCAAAAATTGGGGATTGGTCCTGCTTTGAGCAGGGGGTTGGACTAGATGACCTCCTGAGGTCCCTTCCAACCCTGATATTCTATGACTCATTAGCAGAGTTAATTAAACATTATCCTTTGACATGCACAGGTGAGTTCTTTAAGACTCTGAATCTCTTGGGCTGAAACTGAAGTTGACCTCTGACTGCTTTGGATGAGAACCGCTTTGCTCTGGATGGGTTCTTGCCATAATGTCCTAATTTTTCTGTTGGATTTTAGTGCACCAGTGCTCTCACCATTCCTTAAACTGGCTTCAGTCATCTGTTTTCAGAGCGAAGGGAGAGATCAGTTTTGATTAGCAAACCAGGACAAATTTACCTACTGCGGCTTTAACTCTTCTTTCTTTCAGGCCTCAAGTGCCAACACACACTAGAATAAACAGCTGATATCCTAGTTTCAAGCCAGAATCCTGCCTTCTCCTTTAAACAATTTTGTGTGCGTGCATTCTGCTAGAGGTGTATGTGTGTCCAATGCATTAGATAGCTTCCTGGCATAGTTGAGACTATCCTCCTATGGAATCTCTGCATATGTCACAATGTTTCTTCAGAGGCCTTCCGCTTTCCAGGAGTGAGGAATACACTTGTGGGTTCTCTCAGCAGGGTTGTCACTCTCCTTCAGATTTTCCACTGCTGGGGGTGTCCAGCAATACACTGTTCACAACCAACCTGAACAACAAGTGCATGAGATTTTGCTTCAGGGTGGGCTGCAGCTTGGTTTCCATCACATTCTCCCTTGGTCCAGTCGTCATCTTATTTGCATTCCAAGGGGTCTCAGGAAATGGAAAAGAGATAAAACAACATTAATCCTTACTGAACTGGTGTGGTCTAAACAGTATTGGTTCACAGACATACATCAATTCTCCCATCTGGTCACCAATATCTTTACCACTAGTCAAGGATCTCCTGTGTCAAAACCAAGGCAAGTCTCAACATCCCAACTCCCAGTATCTCCACCTCACAGCCTAGACAGTCTCTTGTGCTCCCAAGAGGTTCAGAAATGAAATCCACTAGAGCCACATACACAGCAAAGTGAAGAGATTTTCAGTTTGGGAATAATGTTTATCACCCCATCACACTGAAGTTACAGATGTGCTAGACTATCTGTTGCACCTGAAATCCCCACCGCATTCGATTAGTTCAGTGAGAGTCCACCTGGCTTCCATTTTTCCACTATATCCACAAGTAGATGGGTTTTTCCATTTTCTCTCACCCTCTTTTATTGAGTAGCCTTTTTAAGAATCCTAAAACATTTACTCTTCTGTGTCTGTACCTGTATGGGATCTCAAATCTAGTCATCTCCAAACTCATAAGACCCCTCTTTGAACCTATGGCTACGTCATTACCTTTGTCTAATGAAGATGGCATTTCTGGTTGCAAGGAGGGTTTCAGAAGTTCGGGCTCTCCTGGCTGACCCTCCTTTCACGGTCTTCCAAGATGACAAGGTGTCCCTTAGGCCAGTTGTTCTCAACCAGGTGTACGCATATCCCATGGGGGTATGCAGTGGTCTTCCAAGGGGTACATCAACTCATCTAGATATTTGCCTAGTTTTACAACAGGCTGCATAAAAAGCACTAGCAAAGTCAGTACAAACTAAAATTTCATACAGGCAGTGACTTGTTTATTCTGCTCTATCTACTATACACTAAAATGTAATTTATAATATTTATATTCCAATTGTTTTATTTTAGAATTCTATGGTCAAAAGGAAGTAAGCAAATTTTCAGAAATAGTGGCTGTGACACTTGTATTTTTGTCTGATTTTTGTAAGCAAGTAGTTTTTAAGTGAGGTGAAACTTGGGGTATGCAAGACAAATCAGACTCTGGAAAGGTTGAGAGTCACTGCCTTAGGCCTCCTTCTAAATTTATGCTTAAGGCAGTGTCAGCTTTCTACCTGAGCCAAATTATTCATTTGCTAGTGGGGGGGGGGGGGGGTGTTCCTGAAACCCATTCGCCTAAAGCTGAAGAAACACTTCATATCTTGGGTATTCGTAGAGGTTTGGCATTCTACCTGGATTGCACAAGGACTTCTCCAAGGCTTTTGGTAGCCTATGCTGAGAGAGTAGGCCAGGGGTGGGCAAACTACGGCCTGCGGGACTGCCCCCCATGTGCCGCAGGCCCCGCCCCCTGTGGTGCCACAGGCCCTGCGCTGCTCTCGGAAGCGGCCGGCACCACATCCCTGGGGCCCGGAGATGGGGTGGGAGGGGGGGGCCAGAGGGCTCTGTGCGTTACCCCTGCCTCTGGGCAGCGCCTCCCACAGCTCCCATTGGCCAGGAACAGGGAACCGCGGCCAATGGGAGCTTTGGGGGAGGTACCTGGAGGCGCGGCAAGGGCAGTGCCTGGAGCCCTGTGCCCCCCCTCACCCAGGGGACACGCAGGGAAGTGGTGCTGGCCACTTCCCGGAGCGGCGCGGTGTGGGGCCAGGGCAGGCAGGCAGGGAGCCTGCCCTGGCTCAGGATCTGCGCTGCTGCTACCCCGGAGCCGCTTTAGGTAAGTGGCGCCAGGCCGGAGCCCGAACCCCTCCTGCACACTGCCCCACAGCTCCCTGCCCTAAGCCCCCTGCCTGCACCTCGCACCCCTCCTGCACCCCAACCCCCTGCCCGAGTCCCCTGCCTCACCCCGTACCCCAACCCCCTGCCCTGAGCTCCCTGCTGCACCCCGTGCATCCAACCCCCTGGCCTGAGCTCTCTCTCCCGCAGTCCACAGCCCTCCTGCACCCCAACCCCCTGCCCTGAGCCCCCCTGCTGCACCCCGTGCATCCAACCCCCTGCCCTGAGCGCTCTCTCCCGCAGTCCACAGCCCTCCTGCACCCCAACCCCCTGCCCGAGTCCCCTGCCTCACCCCGCACCCCAACCCCCTGCCCTGAGCTCCCTGCTGCACCCTGTGCATCCAACCCCCTGCCCTGAGCTCTCTCTCCCGCAGTCCACAGCCCTCCTGCACCCAACCCCCTGCCCTGAGCCCCCCTGCTGCACCCCGTGCATCCAACCCCCTGCCCTGAGCGCTCTCTCCCGCAGTCCACAGCCCTCCTGCACCCCAACCCCCTGCCCTGAGCTCCCTGCTGCACCCTGTGCATCCAACCCCCTGCCCTGAGCTCCCTCCCGCAGTCCACAGCCCTCCTGCACCCCAACCCCCTTCCTGAGCCACCTCATACACCCCGCACCCCTCCTCTGCCCAAATCCCTTGCCCTGAGCCCGTTCCTGCACACTGCACCCCCACACACACTCCTTCCCGCACCCCAACCCCCTGCCCAGCCCTACATGCAATTTCCCCACCCAGATGTGGCCCTCGGCCCAAAAAGTTTGCCCACCCCTGGAGTAGACTGTCAACCAGTATCAGTCTGGGAAATCTCACACTGGATGACGGCCGGATTAAGCTCTGCTGAAGTCTTGGTCAAGTCTCTCCTTCACCAAGAATAACAGATCAGTTCTTCAACCTTTCCGAGCCGTGTTCCGGTAGCTGGAATCTGCAAGGCAGCTGTGTATTTTTTCCACTCGTGCCATCGCTCGAGCCTTGTGCTGATGCCAACTTTTACAAGCTGGTGTTACAATCTCTGTTCAGATGATCCTAAATCCCTCCATCTGTAAGGGCCCTGCTGATGAGCCTCCTGCCATGGAATGTGTATGTGGCCAATCGCTCAAAGGAGGACAAAACGGTTCTTTTACCCGCACAGTAACTGTTGTTGGAGGTGCTGTGGAATGAATATGTGCACAATCCTCCCACCTTCTCTGCTACTTCAGATGTTAGTCAGTGGTGGATTACTGCATGGGCCGATCAGGCCTGTGCCCTGGGGCCCCGGCCAATTTGGGGGCCCCCACAGGAGCACCAGCCCCAATCCCTGCTGCTCCTCTCCCCACCTCAGCTCTGCTCCTCTTCTTCCCCGAGGCCCCAGCCAGGCCAGAAGACGGAGCCTGTGTAGAGTGAGTATATTCCCCCGCACACTCCCCCACATGGAACTGGCTGAGCCCCCTCTCCCTTTATCCCTCCGCCCCCCACATGGAGCTGCCTCAAGCTACCTTTCCCTTCCACCCCCAGCCCCCCTGCACAGAGCTGGCCCAAGACCCTTCCGTGGGTGTGGGACCAGGGTGCCCAAGAGCAGCCCCCGACTTGTGTCCCTGCCCCAGGATGCTGCCACCCAGGGCAGATGAGGAGGTCCAGAGTTCCCCTCACCTGAGTTCCCCGGGTTCCCTGGGCAGCTCTTATGATGGCCCCAGCTTTAGGGGTGGGGTCTTAAGGGAAGGGGAGGTGCAGGGGACAGGGTTCCATGGTTGGAAGCAATGTGGGGGGCCCAAATGTTTTGTGCACAGGGCCCCAGTAAATCTTAACCCACCTCTGGTTACCGTGATGAGAAGTTAGAGGGGGAGGAAGCAAACATGCCCCACTTACCTTCACCTGAGAGCAAAAGGGGAGCAGGGGCTCATGCGCCACCTAGAGGTATTGCTGGCAAAAGTCTCCGACTCAAATGCACTGGGCACATACACCTAGGGGAAGGTATGTGTGCACAACACCTCCTGAAGAACAGTTACTGTACAGATAATTACCTGGGGTTTTTTTCTTTCACTCCCTTTCCTTCACTGCAGCTTCCTTCCACTCATTGTGCATGTAACTCTTGGCTATGGGGTAATGTGCTGCTTCAAGCTTACGGTAACTTTAATGCTGTTCTTGAAAGTGATGCTTTTAACGTTACTGAGTCAGATTAGGAGTATGTTTTGTTATCCACCCACGTCATGTTTTTGCTGGCCTGCTCCATGGAACCAGTCTCTCAAGGGTTTTGTTCAGTTTTAATTATCTGATTAAGGGTAGTTTTGAAACTACATTCTCTGTTCTCCACTGAGCTTCTGACAGTGATCCCATGGGACTGGTGTAGTAATGGAAATGTTCTCCCTCTGTGCCTTAATCTCTTGGTATCCGTTTCTACTTATTTCTAGTGGAATTGAGCAGGTGAGGTAATTGATCGTTCCTAGACATTGACTAGTCTGGTTGTGGTGAAAGCTTTATATCGGCATAACATCAGAGAAGGGAGAAAGTTAGTTGGAAGAGACAGAATAGACTGCATCCTTGCATCACTATCACCCTCCATCACCTCTTCCAACTAGGGCCTAAGTCAGGAAGATGACAGGAAGGTGCCAGCTGGCTGAGCATGTGGGTCTCAGTCCAGTTCTCAGTGGACAATTGTCCATATCCCAAAAACTATACCAGCAGGTGTCACTCATCAGCCTCTTGGTTGGCAGTCTCAGGGAAACCAAGGCTTGGATGGGCCATGGAGATGGAGAGCAGGGTGGAAGAAGAGCATATACAAGGAAGCTGCTGCTGCCCGGGGTGTATATGGTCTGTCGCTAAAGAGGGTCCAGGGTTGCTCATCCGGCACCTTTCATGTGCACAACATACAACTTTAAACGTGTGGGAGGATACACAACAGAGAGGCCATTCTGGCCTCTCTCAGAGCAGGGGCTGTCCTACTGATTCATCACTGAGTCACGAATAACAATTTGTTCACTGGCCTAGCAAACTGCTCCACCAAAGGAAACATGATCTCCTGGGAAAACTACAGATCCATTGATCCTACAGAAGACAAACCAGCTTAGTAGTGAAGCCTTGGGCCCACATCCTACCTACCTCCTTGGCGTCAATAGCCAGAATATCAGAAGAAAGGTACAGTGCCCAGGTACTTGAGGCTGGTTATGCCACTCAGTGAGGCATTTGTACCTGGCAGTATCTTTCTCCTCCTTGTCATCAGGATTGGACATGAGGAAATCCAAGAAGGTGTGAGGTAGATTGAAATGTGATTCGGTGCCTGCTCAACTCAGCTGGCAAAGTTCTACAAGAGATGTTGCTTCTGGCTGATTATATCTTTATTTGTTCATCAGATCACATGGGAAGTCATGGGGCAGCGCTCTCTGTGTATGTGCTTCTCTGTCTGCCCGTCGCAAAGTCCAGGAAGCATTCCATTCAGAAGCTGCTGACAGCGCAACCAGATAATCTGGACTAAACTGCCTTTCTGTTAGGGCCAGGGTTATTGCCTCTGATTATCCGCACTGATTCTTCCATTTACATCTTCAAAGGGTTTTGCATGAAAGGGGGGAAAAGGTATCTTGGTGCTGATTAACCGTAGAGCAGGACAAGCATATGAATAGCTCTCTTCTGGACAGAGGGACCCAAGCAGTGAATTTCAGTCCTGATTCCCTTGTACCCCTGCCACTCCCAAAGCAAAGTTTCATCTCTGAGGCTGTCTTATGTCTATCTCTGAAACAAGAGAGATGCAGAATCTCTCAAGTCAGCTTCCTGGTAGTAACACCAGGCTCGTTTGGGTGAGTTTTTTGCATCCTGACACATCTTCCATAAATGTTGGGTTATTTTTCCTTCTACAAAATGTCTAAAATTGTCCAGCTTTCCCCTGAATGGCCCTAAATAAAATGCCCTTGAAGACTGCAGCATCTCTGAGTTCCTGTCGTATTTCATCAAGTTTGGGGTACCTTGCTTTTTCTATGCAGCACAATAAATCATACTCTAATGGCCTTGTCTTGCTATGCCTGATTCCTTACGTGTGCAGACTAGCCCTGGGAGCAGTTTTCTGAGATGAGCCTTGATTAGCTGTGTAGAGATACTTAGAAAATAGTCACACATGGGGGACTTGTAATGAAAATATTGTAAAGAAAAGGAAGAAATTGGTGTATATTTTCATGGTATATCTGCTTTTGCAGGAGGGGGAAATCTCTGCTGTGTTTTAAAGTATTATCAAAGAATTGTTAGGCTGGGTTTTATCACAAACACAAACAAAGACACAGGAATGGTGCAGGGCAGGAGGACGTCCTCTCTGTACAGTCAGAGGAGCTGTACTAATCAAGTGGCAGTAATGCTTAGTGAATAATCTCTGGTTCCTGCCCTTTGCAATGTGTGGGCTAGAAATTAGACTCCCCTAACAACCAGTATCTCACAAAATTGTAATGACTTTCTCCTCTAAGACAGCTGGAGCTTAACTACTTCCTGCCATGGATGGCTCACCATGGATTTCTGATTCAGCTGGTGAATGCTCCATTTGTAACCCAGGAAAAATTGGGACATTTCTGTGCCTTAAAGAGCATAGGGAAACTGAAAAGAAACATGCAGCTCCTACCAGTAAAGGAGAAGAGATTAGAAATACCCCAGGCTCTGTAATCCAGAAGGTAGAGAGAGATGGCATGTGAATTCTCCCCTAGCTATCACATCCTACAGCTGACGGTGTTTCTTGGATTGCTGCCTAGAGTAGCACCTTCAACAGTACAGAAGTGATGCGTCCCAAATCACTGGAGTTAGACAAGGGCTTTGCACCTACTAGTCCTCATCCCCACCCAGCAGTGGCAGAGCTACAACTGTAACCCAGTCTTGTGCTCTAACCTCTAGGCCATACTCGCTTTTAAGGAAGCCAGATCTGGTGCTATTTACTAATTGTCTGCAAGTTCCCATACAGTTTCCTAGATCTTGATTTACACAATGGCCACGTTCAAAAGCCACCATTGCAATTGGCATCCATCTTGGCAGGCTCAATGGAGAGTTGTCTGTCTTGACTGTGAGCTCTGCAAGGTAGGGGCTGTCTTTTCCTGGGGGTGGGAGGAGTGTGCTCAGTGCCTAGCAGGGGGCTGCTGCAAAGCGCCTAGCACAATGGAGCTGGGAGCTCTGTTGGAAGGGAATCTCTAAGTACTGTCACCATACAAACTGATGTGACAAATGTGTATAGTGTCTTTCAGTCCAAAGATCCCAAAGCACTTCACAAGCTGTATGGGCCAGATTTTCAAAGACTGCAGGTGTTCTGCTACCATGATTGGATGTGCCAGGGCTCAGTTCTCATCACTGGCACACAATTACCTGATTTGTATGTCCAAGCACTGTAACTATGCATGCCAAAAACTGTAAAGCCTACAATCTATGAATATCTGAATATGAGAGAGTCCATTCGTCCCTCCACCACTGAAATGCAACCAAGTTGGGGGTGAATTATAGCAGCTATTTCACCGCGGTGCTAGGGAATAGTTTAGGACAGAAAGCTGAGGATGGGACCACATCCTTGGCAGCAGCTCAAAGGGCATAGAGAGCAGCCCACATGCAGCAGCTGGGGTTTCCTGTTGCATTGGGAGAACCCTGGGTGATGTAAAGCTTGTACAGACGGCTCTATACCACCTGCTCCTGGCCCTCCAATATAGCTGTGAGAGTGCCAGGGTGGGGCTGGAGTGCATTGTGCTCTAGCAATTCTGGCCTTTTAGGAAAGCCCCTAAGGAACTGTTCAAGATGGTGCCAGTGAGAGCAGCCTTGAGGCTGCTCTAATTTGAGCTGAGGACAAACTGCCCCCAGGATGGGGAAGGAATAGGAAAGTAATGGAAAGTCTCCTTTGATTCAAGCTTTCCTCAGGTGACCCTCCTCCCCAACACAGGTTAGGTGCACCTGAGAATCTGACTCAGAGATTGATAACATTTATCTGGCCTTTAAAGCTGTACTATTTTAGAAGCAATAACTGGGCTCTCAGAAACTGCAGACATCCTTGTTCACAAGCTTTCAGACAATAGTAGAAGGTTTGCACTTAATTGCTTTTGGCTTAGGGGAAAAAAAAGAAAAGGAGCAAAACCAATAACCCTCCCCAGCTCAGCTTGGTGAACTGAGAACAAATGATATCTAGCAGCTCATGGAGAACAGAGCTATTCATTTACCAGTATCGACATGTCAAGTGCAATTTCCTTATACTTGAAATTTAGGAAAACTATGCATCCTTGATTTGTGGGTGGATGTGTGTGTGCAGAGATAGCTATGGCAAACACACATATCGGGTCTGCCTCTGATTACTGAAGGACACATTGAAATATGGCTGGGAAATAAACCCTTCAAAATCCCTCCGAAGTTATTAAAGGAATATGGGTGTAGCTTCAAAGGAGATGAATTTCAAAAGGTTGGACATGTAACTGCACACCCCAAGATGCATGTCCATTTAGTGTAGCTGCATGCCCAAAAGTGACAATTTGCCTGTAAAAATGAGACTGCAAAACTGCTCCGCTATGCATGGAAATGCAAATCTCACTGTGGTAACTGCACAGCTATGCCAGTTGTGTGTGTGATTGCACACAGCCTCAGATGGTAAAGTGATACAGAGCAATATAAAACCATTAGAAGATAGACTTGTGGTGTTTTATGCGCTGTTGCCCTCTGATGGTTTTAGTAATACCATATAGGCCACATCCTGGCTCCCAGTATGGTGTATGCTGGAATACTGGCTTAAATAGCTTGCTAAAGTCAAACTGCTTCAAATGGATAGTTCCCAGTATAGGGGATGTGCTTGAGGGGTAGGAGTGGGGGAATAGCCAGCTGTCCCTGTGCTCTGATGATTCTCAGCGGATGTAACAGCCCCTTGGGGGGTAGTTACCAGCCAATGCAAATTAGAACAGCCTCGAAGCTGGTCACAGTATGGATGGGTGTGTGTGTGTATATAAAGGAGAAATAAAGCCACGTCTACTTGCCCTTTGGGGCTTGTGCTGAGCAGAGCTCAGCTCCCCCAAGCAGTGGGCCCTCAAACCAGACGTCTTCAGATTGTCCCTGATGTCTGAGCAGCCCTGAGTAGGCACTGGTTCTTCGCCTATATTACGTCTTTTTAAATGGTTTCATGTGAAAGTACAGATGAGAAAGTGCACATAAATCATCAGGGGCACATGATACACAGCAGAAAAGGTCACGTGTGGTGTGAATTGAATTGATTGATTGGCCATATCCGCATCAGGTAATCCGCAGCCACTCTTTCTGGTAGCAGCCCTGACCTGCAGATGACAGGCCCCAAGGGAAGCATGAAAATAACCCTAACATGTAGCCAGCTTCCTTTGTTTTGCACTAGAAGTCACTGCTGATGCTGAGTGGCTGAGTGTGCCGGATGCATGTGTAACCCACACGCCTCCTGGGGGTGGTGTTCTGTCCCATCTAGTGGCACCAAAACCACTTGGGGAGAGAGAGAAAATGAGTCTGCTTACAGCCTTAGCATGCAGTAGCGGCTCATGCACTAAGCTCCAGAGGTCCCGGTTCGATCCTGCCTGCTGACGACCGGGGTCTGTCGCATTACGCATGCTTTGCCTTTATTGTAATCCAGTGCTCTTCCCTCACTCTGATTGAATTAAGCAGCTAATCTTGTTAGCTGTGTGATCACCAGGGGACCAGTCCCACAGGGCATGCACATGGGAGGGCTCTGTTGTCAATAACAGTGTCTCTGTTCTAACTGAGTCCTAATCCTCTGCTATTAGCTGAGATTCATTGCATCCTTCTTTTCTCTCTGTCATTCACAGCTTGGAACTTCCTCATTAGTTAGATGGCCACTTTCTATAGCCAGTGATTGAAGGATCCAATAATGCCTGTGTCCAAAGCAATCAGTGCAAAGAAAGGCGGGTGATGGAGGCTATGTTTAATAGAAAGCATTTCTGTTCCGAAGGTTTTGATCAGATTTAAAAGGATGGGCAGACTAACCGGTGATTGAATTCATGGAAGCCTCGCTAATCCAAAAGAAGCACTGAACCATCAGTAACTCCTCTGTTCACTTGCCATGACCGGAGTGCAAGAGCCTGTGTCTCTTCTGCTGCAGTTTGGAAGGAGTGTTCAGATAAGTGGGAGCTAAATCCAAACCGGCTTTGCTTTTGCAAAAACTGATTCCCCCTCCTAAAATCCTCCCTTTGCTTTAGAGCCTGAGCATGTTGTTCCAATGAAATCAGGAGCAACGTCCCTCCTCCTCCCTCTGACTTCAGTGGATGCAGGATTGGGCCTTTAACTATTATGCCAGTGAGGGATCAGGGAGTCCTGCACATATAGCGCTTGCAGGTTTAGGCTTAAGCCAATGCTGGAGAGATGTTGTTCTTGCCAGGTCAGCTCAGTTCATCTGCAAATGTACAGTTTTTCAGGTACAAGAGGGCTGTGCCCCCACAACCATGTGACTCCCCAGAGCACCTATGTTTAAACATGTGGCCCTGCAGCTCTTTGTGCAAATCCATACTATACTTTGCTCTTATACAGCAGCACCTGCCATGGGAGGAGGATTTACAAAGTGATTTACAAAGGGAGGCGAGCTTGTTCTCTCCATTTTACACTCTGGGGAGCTGAGGCAGGAAGACTTTAAGGGGCAGGGTCACACAGCGAGTCGGTGGTCTCAGTCCCCTTTGCTAACCGTTCCCCCCGTCACATTCCATTTGAAATCAAACCCAGTTCCCAGTGTTTATTACAGACTGCTCCGTGCTGGTTTGGAGACAGGCGAGAGCTCATGCACAGCAGTACCGTGTGCTGGGGAAAGAAACACTGAGAGATGGGTTCCCTCCAAATACACCTTCTGGGTCATTTGTATTCCCCGTGGCTCAGTGGCAGCCTCACTTATAGGGAGCTTCTGCGTATTGTCAGGAAGCTTTAGTTAAACAGCAAGAGCTTGAACACTCAAGGAGGGCTCTGAAGAGATGCCTTTTGAAGATCTTGGGGCATGCAACAGGGGGAAAAGCTTAGTGCCTGATGAGGGACTTGAACCCTGGACCCTCAGATTAAAAGTCTGATGCTTTACTGACGACTTCTTCAACGCTTAGCCAGACAGTCAGCCTGTACAACCTCAAAGGCTTGATGGCCTGAGAGTTCAATATCAGAACAGACTTGATGAACCCATGTAATAGGGGTTCTGTCTCTGGGCTGCCTCCACTCCTCGGTTGGTGGAATTTGATCCCAGATGTTAAAAGCCACCAGGAGAATGGCATTCGCTGGAATGTCTTTTGGCTTCCTTGCATCATGTCCAAAAAGCGTAAGACGCCACCTGCGGACAATGGCCCCAGTAGTCTGTAGACCCGAGCGACCATAAACATCTGCATTACAGATGAAGTCATTCCACTTTATGCCCAATATACGACGTTGACATTTTGTGTGGAAAGCCTCCAGCTTTGTCCAGTCTGTGTGGCCTGTAGTGTCCATGTTTCGCAGCTGTACAACACTATGGGAAGGATGCAGCTCAAATAAATCCTGAACCTGGTTGTCATACTAAGATGATGTTGATTCCATATCTGTTGTAAACGGCCCGTGGCAGATGCTGTGATGCCAATCTGATGGAGAACCTCCGTGTGAGAATGTGGGGAGCAGGTAAGTATAGAACCCATATAGCAAAACATGGAAACTGATTTGATGGTTTCTTTATACAAAGGGATTGGAGTTGCAGGTGGACCTGGTTCTAGATATTGCAGTTTTGTCTTTGATCATGAAACTTGGAGACCAATCTTAGCTGACTCCTCCATATGCAGGAGTGCCTCACAAAACTTGTTGGGGCTCTGTACTAAAAGAACAACGTCATCAGTGTAGTCAAGGTCTGTGAGCTAGAGATCACTGATCTCAATGCCTATGGACCTGATGGAATGCTGCATTATGAAATCCATGGCCCGACAAAGGAGTGCAAGGGCCAGAGCCCAGCCCTGCCTAAGACCAGACACTGATTTAAAAGGCATTGACATCCCCAGATAAACACGGGCAGTGGTTCCATTATGCAGCTCTCTAATCAAGTCCAGCAGAGTAGTAGGGACACCTACGCCCTTTAAGGCCTTGCATAATGTGACAAGATCTACTGAGTCAAATGCAGCCTTAAGATCAATACATGCTACATGCAGGGGCTTCCTGACCTCGCGATGCATCTCCGACAACAAGCGAAGGGCCAAAATGGCATCTAATGTGGACCTGTTCCTCGTAAAGCCTGCCTGTTGGGGACGACGTTTCTGGTGTAGCAAAGGCTCCAGGCATGCCAGCAAAACATGAGCAAACACCTTGCCTGGAATGGAGAGCTACCTTTAGCACTGATGGAAAAATAGGCCTGCCTAGTCTTAAACGAAACCAGTCTCCCCAGCTGCCTTCTCCCAGGATCCTATTAGCCAGATCCCGGCTAATCTCTGATCTCCTACCCGGCACTGCTTTTAGCTCCTGCCTTAGCTAGTGAGGAGCCCTGCCCAGTATCACATCTGCAGCCTATGGGGATGTGTACACTGTAGCTGGGAGCAGGCCTCCCAGCCCACATAGACAGACCCATGCTAGCTCTGCTGCTGGAGCTAGCATGCTACAGCAGTGTAGACATTGCAACATGGGGGTGGCTCGGGGCAAGTCCAAGGCTGCCTGGCTGGCCAGGTCCCCGTTCAGGTGGCTAGCATCTGCAGCCACAGCCACCCCTTTAGCACGTTAGCTCAAGCTGAGCTAGCGAGCATTCTCCAGGCTGGGAGGCCCACTCTCAGTTGCAGTATTGACATCCCCTAAACCTTTCTACCTGCCTGTGTGTGAAATGGGAACTCACTGCTGGTGCTAATCACTGGCTTACAGACCAGACCATGGACAATGAGCCCTTCCAATAGCCAGCTGCAAGTGGGCAACATCCAAGGCCTTTGTCAAATGGCCACTGGGACCTACAAGTTGTTTGATCCTCTCAGCCAAAGAAATGGCTAGAACCCTCCACAATAAGGATTTGTAGGTTTGTACCCGCTTTTAATTGCTACAGTAGTTTCTCACCCACACATTCCTCCTATGCAACTAGGTGTGGTCCCCTATCTGCGTAAAAGTGGAAATTAGAATAATAAAAGTTACGCTCTGGGGAGTGCCTAATACAATAAAATCTCCACAGAGCCTCTTTCTTGAAAAGAAAAGGAGTACTTGTGGCACCTTAGAGACTAACCAGTTTTTTTTTGCGAATACAGACTAACACGGCTGCTACTCTGAAACCTGTCATTATGCAAGGCACTGCATTTAGCCGTATGGAGTGGAAATCCATCAACTTCATGTTTTATTTTTTAAATTTGTGAGTCTCTAAGGTGCCACAAGTACTCCTTTTCTTTTTGCGAATACAGACTAACACGGCTGCTACTCTGAAACCTTTCTTGAAAAGGCTATTTCCGGCCCCTCCCCCTGGACTATGGCACAAGAGAGAGATTATACCTAGCTCTAATACAGTGCTTTTCAGCACTTCAGTCTTTAATGTGTTTATCTTCACAACCCACATCGTATCCCTACAGTAAGGAGGAGGTGCTGGTGAGTATTTAGAGCTGGAGACTGGCAGGCAAGACTTCTGGGTTCTATTCCTGCCTCCAGCACCAATCCACTTTCTGACCTCGCACAATTCACATCACCTGACTGTCTGTCAGTTACCCTAGCCGTTAAAGGGGGTTAATAATGCTTCCCTATTGTGCAGAGTGTTGCCAGGTGTAATTATTTATTTACGGCTGGCAAGGCCTTTTAAACCCTCAAAGGGAAGTATTAGCCCTACAGAAAAGGATCAGTGGGGGTTTCCTGTTCTCGAGGTACCTTATGCTGTTATCAGGTGCCATTATTGAGCACCGTTGGGGTACATAGGTGGCCTGCTCCTGTGAGAGACAAGTGTCCCCATTGGAGTTAGGGGGGATTGAGAATGGCCAAGGCTGTGATGTCTTTGGGGCAGCCCTGCTAAGGTTTGGCCTGCTGGAGTGGCACAAAAGGATCTGAAACCAGCTCTAAGAGGCCGCCGAGGCTTCCTGCTGTTCTGCAGAATCTCTACCTTGCATAAAGCTGTTTTTGTCACCTACTTCCCCACCTGGCATAGGGGGCATGTAGAGTGCAGGGAGCAGCTGGGTAGGTACATTGCAGTTTGTAGAGCAAGTCAGGAAGGGGAGCACAATGTATTCCAGTCAATCCTTAGATGACAGTGTGTGTCCTATGGGACCACTCTCATCAATGTAATTTAGAGCAGCCCTTAGGCCACTTTAAATTATGCAGGGGCTTTTTATGCACCATGAAACTGTCCTCTACAGCAGTTGGCTCCATAACCAGAAATCAGCCTGACAGCTAAGCTTGCAAAGGGATGTGCCCTCTGACAACGTGAGTATATTGGGAACAGAAAATAAATTCTGATGGAATTCCCTAAGCACAAGTGACTCATGTTCTCAGGTACTGAAAAGCATCTAGTATTTCACTGAGAAATCTACAGGTAACCACACTGAGCTGTCCTGTTCTGAAATAATCCCCACATCTTGGGCAGAACATTAATTCAAAGGGTCCTGTTTTTCAAATGAGTCAGGTGTGCAACTGTGTGAGCCAAATTTGTGTCTAATTAATGCACATGGTTATCAGGATGAGTGCACAGCCAATTCAGGCAACTGCTTGTGTGAGGGGTTCGTTGGGCAGATTTACACAACTATCTGCCTTGCACTCACAAACACACAATATACATGTGTGCATTTAACTGTTTTGAAAAACTGGTCCAAAGTCTATAGTCAAACTAGGCATTGATAAAGGAAAAGAGATTTTGGTGGGGACAGAGGAGGGGAGCAGAGATTTGAAGTATGCCTAATGTAGATAGCTATATACAGATTCCCATGTTAAAAAGCGAGAGGATCCTGATGAGAACCCTGAGGCCAGATACCCACACATGGGGGCATATTCCCAATCTTGTTGCACAGAGAGGTAGCAAGTACCGAGATAAGACTGTCTCCTTCATAATCAACAAAACATTGAGTCCAAATAACAGGTATTCGAATTCAGTGATGCATCGCAATTTAAAATGTTGCCTCTTACCCATGTCTCTTAGACCGTAAGCTCATTGGGGGAGGGGAGTCCTATCGCTGCAGAGCTGCTCACTGGGACTACTAAATGGTTGTGTCTTTTCAGCTGTGATTCTAAGAGCAGTAAATGAATTGGAATATCAGTCTTCAAAGGAGACTGACCGGTTCCTGTCCGTACAAACCATGTAAAAACGAGCAGTTCAGCATCTACTAGACCAACAATTGCAGCCATTAAAGTGCAGGGGGCAGTGCTGTGCACAAATGGAGGGCAGCCTGGTGCTAAGGAAGCCCAGGTCGCGGGGACAGGAGCAGAGGGACATGAGATCTCTGCGGAATGAGCCCCTGGAAGGCCTTGAAAACAGTGTCATTTGGAAGTGGATCCCCAAGTGAGCAGAGAGGGAGCAGAAGTGTTTGCTGAGAGTGAGGTGACCATGCTGCTTTGTTCAGGTGCAGGTGCCAGCTGGTATTTGAGTTATGTGAAATCTGGTCAGGAGCTGGATCAGGTGGGAGACTGCGCTGTCATGACAGGGACGGACTATCGATTAGATGTGCCCATAGTGCATAAAGGCACTATGCAAAGGCCCGATGTTCTGTTCAGCACAGGAATGGAGAAGGGCTGGGCAAAGGTGCCTAAGCCACCTCTGTGCCTCCTCTCATTCCTTGGGGGCCATCTGGGAGCCACTTTGGCCACTGGTGCTTCTTAGAGCAGCGTCCAGGCTGCTCTTTGTTGAGCCAGCTACGCACAGCTTCCCAGGGGGCTCTCATGTAGGCCGAGAATAGCTGGAGGGCACCATGCTTTGCCCACACCCCCTTCCTCAGCATGCCCCTTACGCTAGGAACAAAGGGGGCAGGGGTCAGAGAGCCATTCCCAGAGCTCTGTGCTGCCCAGGGAACCCTCTTAGTCTGAGATTATTCCCTGGAGGCCAGTTCCTCTAGCAATATGGCTGCTGTATGCTGTCAGAGTGGCTAAAGGCACCGCAGTGAAGCATAGACTCTTGCCCAGAGTGCTCAGCTGTTTCCTGTTCGGAGCCTTGAGGAGGTGAAGGGAACACCTGGCAGGAAGGGCTCAGTTTCCTCGTTTGCACCATGAGGGGAATAGAAGCAACCAGCTCAGAGTCTGGCACAAAGGAGGGAAGTAGCTGGAGATTTTCACTTTTGCCAGATTAATGGGAATGAGTTGGCCTTTGCAAACAGTGGAGTTGCCTGACTCACCTCCCACAATGAGTGGGCGAGGGATAATTTCTAAAAGAGTGGTGGGGATGGCGTGAGTCAGTTAAACAGGGCAGAAGATCAGGGGCGAGGCTCTGTGCTGCATGTATTCCCCTGGGCGTGATTCCATGAAGTTATGCTGATGTGTGCCAGCTGAGGATGTGGCCCTGAATATCTTTACAGCACTGGCAGCCTGTCAGCTTGATCCATGCCCTCCAGAAGAATGTAGAGTAAGCCCTCCCAGATGGCTTTCTCGGTGAGTAATGGATGATTCAACACCACCAAAATGCCTGGCTGACTTGCTCACTGATCACCAAGGAATTTCCCCCCATGGCCCATTGGCAGTGACCCTGGGAGGTTTTCACTATCCTCTGCCGCGTGTGGGTGTGGGCTACTTGCCAGGATTAGCTGGGTGTATCACATCTAATCATTTCCCGGCCATTCCTTGGGCACAAAACAGTCTAGTCTCCTTTGGGCTGTATTGCTTTGGTCTCCTTTGGGTTGCTGGGTTTAGTAGGAGGATCTGTGCAGTGTTGGTGGCCTTTGTATACAGCAAGTCAGACTAGATGATCTGGTGATCCCATCTGGCGTCAATCTCTATGAAAATCAGCCTGCAGGTGGGTTTGAATTCAGAGAGCTGGGAGGTTTCACACTTGTCAGGCTGCTATAAAGCAAGCAGCAGCAGGGGAGGTGGGAGGCTGAGCAGGGTGGTGTTAGCAGAGGATAAGGAGCAGTGGATTTGCAGCAGGTTCCCTGCCATTCTGAGCATCTTGAGAGTAGCAAGAGGCAAATCAGGGACGGTTGCAGTCGGACAAACAACCACAAGTTAGGGGGCCTGATTCTCCTCTTTCATGAGGGGTCCAGCCCCCGGGGTCACTCACCATATGTAGGGAAGTGCACTATCGGATGTCTACCCCAGCACAGTTATGAGAGGACTGGATTTACCACATACAATGGTCTGGTTTGAGTGCCCATCCACATAGCAAATGAGCTGCCTAATTGCTTATGGGAAATGATCCATGTGGGCAACGTAAGCCTATGGCAAGAGCAGTGCATGGCTAGTTTTCACTGGTTCCTAACTGTGGGCTGTGTGGCCATGAACTGTGTTCAGAGCAAAACAAGCCCCACCCAGGAGAGCTAGCAAAGCTGGAATCTTTATCTTTCATCATGCAGCACAAGCTTCATAAAAACAGTTCGAAAGCACCACCTGCTGGCAAAGAAGTGCTATGGCAGCCTAGAAAAACTGCATTAGAGAAGAAACAAAAACCTGCCAATATTACGCCTTGTACAAAGGAGGCTTGTTTTACTAGCTACCTGTAGGGTTACCATACGTCCGTATTTTCCTGGACACGTCCGGCTTTTTGGTTCTTAAATTGCCGTCCGGGAGGAATTTTTAAATATCTAAAAACCTCCAGAATTTTGCCATTATTATTTTTCCCCAGAGTTGATCATTCAAGAAAGAGAGTGAATGTTGATCACTCAAAGACAGTGAATGTTGATCACTCGCGAGAATGCCCGCTTTTCCCCCCTAGCTCCCAGTGCTTGCGCCGACTGCTGGGAGGGAGGGGGGAAGAGGGGGAAAGCGGTGCACTTAGGGGAGGAGGCGGGGCCAGGGCAGGGATTTGGGGAAGGGGTCCAATGGGGCAGGGAGGGTGCGGAGTTGGGGCAGGGGCATGCGAGCAAATAACCCTCCCCCCCCACCGCGTGGAGTGTCCTCTTTTTTCAATGTTCAAATATGGTAACCCTAGCTACCTGGGGATTCCCCCAGCATGTGGGAATCCCTGGAGAGTGTAGAACTAGAAAGACCTGCTTCGGGTTCTCTCAAGATCATAAGAATGGCCATCCTGAGTCAGAACAATGGTCCATCTTGCCCAGTACCCTGTCTTCTGACAATGGTTGGTGCCAGATGCTTCAGAGGGAATGAACAGAACAGGGAAATCATCATGTGATCTGTCTCCTGTCATCCACTCCCATCTTCTGGCACTCAGAGGTTCAGGGATACCCAGAGCATGGAGTTGCATCCCCGACCATCTTGGCTAACAGCCACTGATGGATCTATTCTCCATGAATTTAGCTAATTCTTTTTTTAACCCACTTACACTTTTGGCCTGTTATGTGAAGGGATAAATAACACTTCCCTATTCACTTTTTCTACACCAGTCATGATTTTATACACCTCTATCAGATCCCCCCTTAGTTGTTTCTTTGTTTAAGCTGAACACTGCCAGTCTTTTTAATCTCTGTTTGTATGGAAGCTTTTCATCCCCCCTATCTTTCTCGTTGCCCTTCTCTGTATCTTTTCCCATTCTAATATCTTTTTTAGAGATGGGGTGACCAGAACTGCATGCAGAGCTACACCCGCCTTTCTTGCCCTTTGTGTGAGGGGTGCAACCTGGAGAAATGTGGTCAGAGCACCAATACACTTTAGTGATCACTGGTTCATGAGTCAGCTGCATAGGGGTGATAGCCAGCCGGCATAGTTTAGTGCAGCCCAAAGGCTGTTCTAAAGCTATTCCAGGAACCAGTGCATACTGGATGCAGCTAAGACTCTGGGCGAGAAACTTTACAGAAAGAATCCAAATGCTTGCGTGGTGTAGCCCTGCAGTATTTGGGAACCCCATGGTGTTGCCCATCATTGCCAACACTCATGATTTTATTGAAAGTCTTACAATAGCCAGGATGAAAAGTGCCTAAGTCACTTATTCTCCAAGTCTCCAAAAGTCAATGGGACTTAAGGTCCTAAATCACTTTTGACAATGTTCTTCGACTCTGAAATCACCGAGGTGCTTTTGAAAATGTTACCTGGGGTGGTTTTCTTCAAGCCCCAGTTTTGTGATGACAAGACACTCATTTTTTTAAAAGTAAGTTTCTAGCCCTCCTGACTGTGGAGAAAAAAAAAATGAAAACGATGCCATGTTCCATAGAGCAGACCAAGAAATGGTCCGATTACAAGCAGCTGGTGTTATTGAGCCTGCCCAGTTCTCAGACTAGGCTGCTCCTATTGTTCTACTGTTGAAATCAGACAGTGGAGTAAGCATAGGCAGGGACTACAAGGTCAGGGTCAACAGTGTAGCATACTGATCTTCTGTCTGCTCCCAGGATAAAAGACCTGTATATACACTACCATATCTGGGGGAAAACTTTCACAAACATTGATTTAAGTAGAGCATTATTCTGAGTTTCAGACCCAATGGCAGTAATTCCATGTTAACTGTACATCCAATTGTGTATGTTTTTTTCCTGAAAACGTAGCTCCTATCCCTAATATTTAGAGACCTGGATTTTCAGAATTGCACAGTCAAAAAGAATTTGTAAGCACAAGTACTTTGGTAGATGTAATTGAAGTAACAGTATGTGCAATGACTAGCTATCCATTTTACCAGAATTGATGCTAGTTTGAAATATGGCCCATAATTATGCTGTTTGTAGTACACAATGCCTGAGTTTTCAGAAAGGTATACCCACAGTTACCAGAACTCCCATCCACATTGTATATCAGTGCTGGCCAATCCACTTGTCAATTGCATGCACAGTTACCGGTTTGCAAGTGTAATCCTGGAATTGGTAGGTGAGCAATTGCACACACATTTAGGTCATAATAAAAACGATATCCATCAAAGATGACCAAAACAGTCTACATTTATGCCTTAAGAATATTGCGATAATCCACATTGCCACTCAGCCTTTCATTCCTTTTAGTAGACCAAACAGGTTTTTGGGGGGTTAGAAAGTACTCTTGAAAAGCATTTGGAGCTTATAAATTCCAAGCTGTTATTGAATAAACCCAACAGAAGATGGAGACATTAGATAGCCCTGGAGCTGAGAGAAATAATTAGCAGCTGTAAAGGACAGCGTGTTGGTTCTGTTTCTCCATCCAGCTTCTCTTATAAAATCCTGCCCATCTTTTAAAAAGGGGGGGAAGAATAAGAAGGTAGAAATCAATGGGAATTAGGTGCCTAAATACCTCTCAGTAGCTGGGCCTTCCTCACACATTGTCAATGACTTGCACATAGTATTGTGCAGGTTAAACGATGCAGCTCTAATTGGTTTGTCCTGTTGGCCTAGATTGATTTGCTATACACAAAAAGTTGGGAATTAGTGCATTCTGTGAAAATGTTGCAGCCATATGAGCATCAACCAAACTGCCTGTGGAGTAGCAAAGGAAAACTCTAATCGTTCCCTGGGGGAGGGATTCCAGGGGAGCCTGGAGGAAATACAAAATACTGAGGAATATTGGTTTGAATTTGTAAATGAATTCCCTTCTCTTGAGTTCAGGCCCCTTTGGGGTTTGATCTTGACAAACATCTTGAGATTGATGGGTCCCAGATTTCACCAGCAGTAAGTGCAATTGCTGGCAGGAATGTTTTGCAGAAACAGTGAATTTAAAGTGACTCTGGCAGAATCTGTGGAGAAAGTGACTGATGAATTTGTAATCATGAGGATTCACTCTGGGAACCTAGTTCTAAGAGTTATGGCTCACCCCATCAGGGATTAGAAACAAAACCATTGAGTTGTGTCCAATCAAAATGGCTGTTTTGGAGTAATGACAATAATCCACTTGTGAATGAGCAACAGGCCACAAATCATTCACCAATAAATCTGAGAAAAATCAGTCTGTCCCTAGACAATCAGCAATCAGAGAATGACATGACCATCACTGGGGATGTGACTTGTTCAGAGTGATTTGCCAACCTCTTCTCAGGGGATTGCACAGAAGGCAGGTCACCACCTACACATATGTGCGCATATGGTGTTGCATGTAAGATGCTGGACCAAGGCTCAGAAGATCTGAGGTCAGTTTCCAGCTCTGACACAGATGTACTGTGTGACAATGGGTAGGTCACTTAATCTCTCTGTGCCTCAGTTCGCCAGCTGTACAATGGGATTAACGATACTTTCTTTTCCCCACCCTTTGTCTCTCTGATCTCTTTAGACTGTAAATGCTAGGGGTGGGGAATGTCTTTTGCTATGTGTGTGTGTTCAGCACCTAGCACAATTGAGTCCTGATCTCAGTTAGAGTCTCTAGGTGTTATTGCAATACGAATCAATAATAATAATAAAGGACTTCCTCTCTTATCCTCATCCAGCCACCCGGAGCTATGCTCTAACCATGTTGTGATAAGCACCGACCGGGTCAGATCCTGCCTCTGCTGGAGTCAATAGCCAAACTCCCCGTCCCCCCATGGGGAGTGGGATTGGTCCTCATGTACCACGAATCACGTTTTTAATGGGCTGGGAATTTCACGTATGTTTCTAAGTCTGGCCACTCCCCCCCAAACAAAGGATCTGTTTGTGAATAGGGAGTCCCTTTTCTCTCCATACAATGAGGAAGTCTCCAGAGATCATGAGCTGGGTCCAAGACTCTCTTAAGGAAGAGGATGCCCAAAAGCTGCAGTCTCCTTTCTCTCTGAGGTGGGGTTAGAGCTGATGCTGTAGTACAAAGTTGGGACAGTGCATGTATTGCTTTACGGAATTTGGAATGGGAAGACAGGGCTGGTGATTGCTTCGTGATAGAGACTCGCCTGTGTGGACACACTGGAGCTTTGAAGAAGTTTGCCTCTCTCCCAAGGTTTGAAGCTGGACATTATCCACGTTGAACCAAAACCCATTTGTAAGTTGAAGACCGTGTTTGCAACTTGAGGCTTGGTCCTGTCTCTGATTCCATGTCTCCAAAGTGAGACCTTGGGTGTGTCTACACTGCAGTCCTGGGAGGTGATTTGCAGCATGTGTAGATGCACACAAGCAAGTTTTAAAGTGGCCATGGATAACAGTGACGCTGCAGCAGCATCAGTGCAGGACCGGCTCGCTGCCTGAGTAAGGCATACACAAGCTGTGCTGAGACCCATGTGGCTGCGGCTTCACTACTCTTGTTGCCCAAGCCAGGTAGTTTACAGCTAGATGGGGTGTGACAGTCATGTACCACCATTGCAGTGGAGACGTACCGGAAGATTTCCATCAGAAAAATAATGTGAACTCAAGTAACAATGCACAGCACAGAGGTAATGAGCAGAGTAATGAGCCTGAGCATCGGGAATTCCAGTCTGAAGGCTTCATCTCCATGAGGTTTTTATCCTGGGTACGATTCGACGCCGATGCCAAAAGTCTCCAGTGGCAGGAGAATTCTAGGGCTTTGCAGAATGGCCAGGACTGGAAATGGCAACAGAGCAATGATTTTAAAACATTCCTTACGTCAAGCCAGGAGGTCCGAGCCCGACTGCTGCAACTGGTGGTCCCCATATAGAAATGGGCTTGAACCAAACTTCAGCCTCCTGGGCTTTGGGGAATTCAGAATCTGACCCTGGATCCAGAGCTGAGCTTGACAGCTGGCTCCTAGCTCTAGAATGGGCCAAACCATTATCTGGATCCAGATACCTCCAAAGTGGGGCTTGAAAACTGGATCTGAATTTAACAGCTGGGCCCCATCACTAGCTTAAAGGCAAAATGTACAGGGGGAAAAATATGCAGCCAGGCTGACCCTGATCCTGGCACAAAAAATGCACCTGCTAATGAAATATAGATGCTAATTTTAATATCTGGATATCTAATGACCTGAACTGAGCCCATTATCAGACAGATACCAAGGGCCTGACTGACACATGGGGTGAGACCCACAAATATTAGCAAGGTCAGTGGGAACTGGAAGTGCTCAGCAGCTCTGATAACCAGACCTCTAACTGCCAAAGCTTGTGCCAGCAGGAGGGAAGCTGAACCATGGAAAATCTGTCCCAAAGAGAGGAAGTGACTCCAAGGGAAGAAGAGGGAGGGTGTTCCAGACACAAATGCAGAGGTGTGAGATGCTGGGAAGTGGAGAAAGGCCAGGGCTAGAAGAATACCACAAGTGGGCGGAGAGGCGGTCATGGGGAAAGTAGATTTGAAAACCAGGCCACAATGAGGGTGGAGAGGAAGCCAGTGACGGTGCCAGGGGAAGTGAGTGATACGCTTCATCTTCAGCTTTGAACAGTGAAAGCTGAGACTGGCCAAGGGATTTTGAACTCCCTGGCAGTTACAGACTAGGAGATGCTGAAAGGAGGAGATGGGAAGTGATTGAAACATGAATAAGGAGTTCAGCAGAGGTTTGTTCAGGATTAGCTGTGGCAAGTGCCCAGAGACAGAGAGAGAGAGGCCCAGCTTTTCAAAAATACATATATAGGTGTCTACAGTGATTTTCAAAAGAGTCTAAGCAAGCCAGACACCGAACTCCCATCGAAATCAATAAGAATTAGGGGCCCCATCTGCATCTTTAGGTGCCTAAATATCTTTTAAAATCTGGCCCAAGGACCCCAGTCAGACTTGCTGGGCCAGGAGGAAGAGGTAGGAGAAAAAGAGACATTGCTGCGGTGTTTTCCCAGGATGATGCTGTCCTCTTTCCCCCCCACCAATTTTTTTCTGGTTTCATACACAGACTTGGTGCTTGTGAGAGGGAGAGTATTGCCTAGGAAGGGTGCCCAGGGAGGGTATGTCATGATCTCAGAAATTTGGAGGCCGGGGGCTTGAGTAGCTGGCATTTTAGTTTTCAGAGAGACCCCTAGCTACTTGAACGGGCCCCTTGTAGCAGCCATGAACCCTCTTGCAGAAAGGTTACAACAGTAAGGTGTTCTTATCCCACAAAACGGGGAGGAGTCTCCAAGAAGATCAAGGCAATTTAGGAGAAGAGTTGGGCAAATCTCACCAGTTTCTGCCTAGTAGTCCTGCATACTGCCCCAGGACCTGAGTGCCAAGCTGGGATCAGGTGCAATCCTCTTCGGGAATAGTCTATATTTAGAAATTAGTTACAAATTCAGAACAGAATCCAGCTGCCTCCCCAGAGCAACGGTGGTTCTGTAAAGCTAGCAGGAGAGGAAAATGATAAAAGTGTCTTTCTCAGGAAAATAAGATGATCTGACCCTAAGGAGACAGGGAGAAGATCTGCTAATGGGGAGGTGCCATGTTTACAGTTTCTTTTCTGTCCAAACAGAAGAGCAATAATTCTGCTCTCAATGAAATGTGCGTATGACCCATTGTCTTTATCCGAGTTACTCTGGCCTAAGCTTCCAAAATAACTAGTGATTTTTGGTTTCCTCGATTTCTGATTGCCCAGCTTGAGACATTCTAATGAGGCCTGTTTTTTGGAAAAATCCGAGCCTCCTCCCTCATGAAATCCAGGTCCCTCTATGGTGTCTTAAGTTGACACCTAAAATGTGAGGCACCCAAAACCATTAGTTACTTTTGAAAACATAGGTCTCTGTATTTGTACCACTGCATCATTATGTCGTGGGCTTGGGCAGGAGATCACATGCTGCGAACGATGGTCCCAACATTTTTCCTCATAAGTTATTTTCATTGTGGCTTTAGAAGCCCATGGAATTGAGACAGGAAAGCATATAGGCTGTGTTCAGATGGTGCCATGAAACTCACTGCCTGAGTTCTGAAAAGCATCAAAAGCTGTGGGAAGGAAGCAGGAGACTGAGCCTAATGAGTTGGTAGCTAATGAGCTTTGTTTACTTGCCTGGTGATGTGGTCTTGCTCGTGAGCCATTTCCTGAACTACTTTGGCTTCTTGAACATTTTGTTGGCCAGCTTGTTTCTGCTCTTGAGGACGTTGCTGGGTACCAAGAACGAACAGTGAGAGGGTTGGTTTATTTGTTTGCTTTAAAAAAAAAAAACACACACACACAATGTATTTGCTTTCCTATGAATGGTGTTCTGTAATGGAAAGCTCCATTTGGGCAGAATTCCTCTTCCATTCTGACATGACCATGAAAGGTGCTGAATCTCGCCTACGATTCTCAAGAATACAATGAGCTCCCACATCTCTCAAGATCAGAGTCCTAGTCAAGCCCCATCCTCAATCTCTGGTGTATTCCTGTGCTGACTGCAGGACTGTTTATGTCTATGTAACAGATACCTGGTCATGAAGGGGCGTGTAAAGGGGCTAGCTGGGGCTCGACCCTCTCCAGGGCGGCAGGGAGCTACACTGGCTCACTACACAGCTGAGGATTGGGGAATTAGTTTGGCCGCGGAAGTCTTCCCTGGCGCCTCTTGTGGAGGCAGAAAATAAGTACAGTTATGCCGGGGCCCAAGGTCAGGGCAGGGCAGTAATGACTCAGGCCCTCAGGCAGGGCTGAGCAGTAACCGTACAAACAGTAGGCCCAAGCCTCCACACGGTTTGGGAGCGGGGGAGACAGCCACCCACAAGTTGGGTGGCAGGGGGACGCAGGCCCTCCCACTCCACTGCGTCCCAGCCCGGGACCCTAGCAGCGGTAGAAGATCTGCTGCGGTGTCAGTGGGGATCCTGGCCGCAACAACCTGACATGGGCTCTGGCAGTGCTACAGCCAGACTAGGGTCGGCTGTCCCCGGGCTACTTCCTGACTCCCCCTCTGGTGGTACCTGAGTCCCGGTGGAGTCCTCCGGGGGGTCCAGCACCATGGGTTCCTTGGGGTACCGGGCAAGCAGCAGGCCCTGCAACTCCTTCGGGTAGCGGGTATAGGGCAAGTCGGGCCAGTCCTGGCGTGCACCTTGGGCCGCAGGGGCTCCCCAGTCACAGGCTAAGCTGGAGGTGGCTGGCCCCCCCCAGTGGCTGGCCCTCTAGTGAGCTCTGAGGCTTTATACTTCCGGGTCGCCGCCTGACCCTCTGAGGGGCGGGCTCAGAGCTCCCTAGCTCCACCCACCTCGGCCTCCGGATGAGCCACACCCCTCACAATGGAAATGATCCACCATTAGGAATTCACATGACCTCTCTCAGTGTTGTTTTTGTGGTATCCCATACCCCTAAATACCTGTGATCTTTCAGTGCTACATATGCTTTTTTAAGACTTCCTGAATAGATAATCTTGCGCATATCAGAGAGCGTACCATTTGAATGGCCATAGTATGGAAATTCAGGGTCACATTCCCAGCAGGTTTAAATGGGTCCATTGACTTCAGCATCAGCTTACTCCAGTTAAGGATCTGATTCTTTCATTCCTTCTTCAAGATGGTGCCAAATGGTCCATTACAAATTCCCTGCAGATAACATCCTGCATCTGATTTCATCCCCTACTTTTCTGTGCTGGGTCTGTCTCCTCAACTGAAGTTTTGTAAAATGCTCGTTTTTCAAGAGATGGCATTTCAGAAATTCTAGTTTGAGAAACCTGAGCAATAAGCATTTCAACAGACTTTAAAATGGTGTTTTATTGGCTTAAAATGATATTTTATGGTCTTAAAAAGTAATTCACTTCAAATATCTAAAGCATGGTACTTTGTAATCTGAAACTTTGTTGCTAATCCATAGCAGATGTAGTTATTTAAGAGCACGGAACCTTTTCTGATCTCGTTTGGCAAAGAGGCAAGCCCATTTCCTCCAACACTGTATAGTTTTTAATAATAACACTTGGCATGTTTCATCTGAGGATTTCCAGACACTTTGGAGACTTGAAATCAGCTCTCTCAATACTTCATTGAGGCAGGTGTTATGATGTCCACTTTTTACAGCTGGATAACCTGGGGCACAGAACAGTGAAGTTACTTTCCCACCTGTTAGAGCTGGGATTAGAACCTAGGAATATGTCTACACTGCAGTAAAAGATCCGCAGCTGGCCTGAGTCAGCTGACCTGGGCTCAGGCTGTAAGGCTATAAAGTTGCCATAGATTTGTTTGGGCTCCGGTTGCAGCCTGGGCTCTGAGACCCCGGCCCCAAATTGCTATTTTTAGCCCTGCACCTGAGCCCTGCTAGCCTGAGTCAGCTGACCCAGACTCGGTGCCGTGAGTTTTTTGTTGCAATGTATACATACCCTAGAAGTCCTGATTCCTGGTCCTAGTCTAGGCGCCATCCCTCCATGTACTGATTTCTTTGCCATCTAAGCTTCCTTCTGCATAGCTAGTTCAAGCCAGACCTGTGGCTTGAACAACAGTGTCTCCATTGAACAGAACCTTTGGCTGATGGCATTGTCTGTACGACTGAAATAAATGAGCAAACAAACCCAAAGTGTACGGTGAGCACGGATCTAGCAGGGAGATGCACCATATTTATCGTTCGGCAAGCTACGGTGGCTTTTTTCCCTTCCTCCACTTAGGTCTAATGCGACAGAAAGGAAAAATACTCATAGTGGGAGGAATAGAGCCTGCCTGCTACACAGAATATACCCAATGTTTTTTGTTACTGATGCCCACATAAAAGACCGGAACCTTTCTTTGGGTTTTGTAGCATGCTGTGATCCACAAGATGCATTCACATTGTCTGTTTAACTGATAACTGGAGTCTGTGCAATTCACATTGAATGACATCTACTAAAATGCAAAAAGAAAAGGAGCATTAGAAGTGAGCTCTAGCTCACGAAAGCTTATGCTCAAATAAATTGGTTAGTCTCTAAGGTGCCACTAGTACTCCTTTTCTTTTTTGCGAATACCGACTAACATGACTGCTACTCTGAAATCTACTGAAATGTTGCCCTAAAAGGGTCAATGTGAAATAGATACATAGATTTAATGAGTAGGGACTTCTTAGGACTGGTGACTTTTCTTTTTCTTTTTTAAAAATCATTGTAGGTTTCAGTGTCCACTCTAGGATGCTTGAAAGATTGCTCATAACCATCGTGATGATCTGGATTGGCTAATGCTTGTTTTGTGATGTTTACATTGGCTTCTTTTGTGCATGTATAGGCATGAATATGTCTATCCATCTGTGCAGGGTCATTGCATTACATCTGGCTGCTGTGTATCATACTTACTCCACCTAAAGCATGCAGTGCCTCTTATGCTGGATGAGATTTTCGTAGCAATACAGAGTAGTTTCCATATTTGTGGTGTTAATAGCACCCCTGTTTGGATGGGGCAAGCCCCCTTTATAGATTCCTCGGAGGCAATGCTTGTGTTGTACATAGGCTGCAGAAACCCTTATTTGAACATTGAAAACATCTGCATAAATCACATTTCTATACTGTTCCTGAGCTAAGTTATTGTCATTTTGTGTGCTTTTTCAGATCTGTCTACCAATGTGATGGGACAGTTTTTCCCTTAAATAAACTGGCTTGTCCTGGGAGTTCCTGTAGTGGGTTCAGTTGGGGGCATTCTTTCTTTCTGTATGCAAGTAAATTGTACCAGCCAGTTTGAATTTGATAAGGGATGTTAGGGCCTGGGCTAAACTAGGCCTCATCAAGGGAATCAAGGCTTTTTCTTTAAACTTCCCTGCAATTGCTAGTGGCAAGTTAAGTTGTTAATGGTGTCTTTGATGTTCATTGCAACCCCTTCAATGATGATAAACTATTGGACTCAGTAGTGATACAAGCAGCAAGCACATTGCCATGTTATATCTATGAATGTACATGCACGTCAATTAAACAGCCCATCCCTTCCTTAGCTTTCTGATGGAAACTTTTGCAGGGTAAAGTGGAAGCAGATATACTCTGACCCATATCAAGTTGGCCTTAACTTGCCATCATACTGAATCACGTTGAATAGCACACTTAAGCAGCTGAAGCAACGACATAAACAATTCTTTAGGTAACTGCAGAGTGGGAGACATGATGTAATGCTGGTTATAATGAGAAATGGGTCAGAAAAAAGATCAGAAGTTCAGGAACAGAAGTTCTCTGATCTGGAGAAGTTCTTTAATAAACTGCTTTCTTCGAGGAGTTAGGGAGTTCCTGTGAGTCAGTGTCATATTCTGTGCTCTTTTATATTAAGTGGTGGATTGTTTTCATGTCACATCACCAGATTATATTGTTTATATTAGGTCATTGTTGGTCATTAATGTTTCTGATGCTGCCAAAAGATTAATAGTGCAATACAATAGAAAATGTTGTGTTTTTTTTCAAATGCAGGAAAAAATGTGAAATGGCCATTTCTGTGTTTATAAATATTGAAAGAGAAAATATAACTCCAAAAAAGACTTAGATGGGGGAGAGTAGTCTCTTTTTCATTGATGTGTGAAATAAAGTAGAGTTTGCTGCCTAAATTAAAATAATTTGCAATATTTATAGAGACTGTAAGCTCAGAAAGTCAGGGCTCACCTCTTTGTTCTGTGTTTGTACCGTACCCAGCACAATGAGGTCCTGATCCCTGTTTGGGGCCTGTAGGTGTTACTGCAATATGAATATGATAAATATAAGAATCACAATTTAAAATATATTGCTATATGGAAGGAAAAAGAAACTTATTTTTGTCATAATTCATCTTTCATGTTATATTGCTACTAGGGGAAGAACATGTTTATCTTTATTGAGTTGTCTACACGTACTCATAAATATTATATTATATACATGGTTGTGTGTGTTTAAAGTTAGTCGATAAGTCTATTGATTGAATAGGGACCTCATGATTTGCCCCTCTTTATATTAGTACGGCAGGTGATGCTATTACAAGCCTTCCTAGTTCTTTTTTATGAATATACAAGCAAGTGTTAAGTCTTGGGACGACATGCTATGTGTTTTGTTATGAAAGGTTGTGGTGAAGGGTAAGCTGTGTGATCAGCCAGAGAGATTGGTCTCTGACTGGAATTAGTTCTTGGGGCCTGGACATTGATGTTGCGTTGAGATCCTGGAAAGCGGGGATTGCCTGCATTCTGTTTGTGACCAGCTCTGTTCAAGGACTGGTGTATTTGTATAAATAAAACAAGTTACATTTAAATATACCCAGACTCCATGTCACTGATTTCTCCTCCACTGGGAAGCTGATCTGCAAGACACTACTCAGAAACAAGTTGACACTTGTGTCAGAATGGCACACTTGTGTTGGAATTGAGGACAACATCATTATTACACTACTGATCTCAACCCAAGCCCTATTTGGAGTATAATGCTATACTAGAATCACAGCACCTTTCAGCTCAGGAATTCAAAATTGAATTACACTCACAGAAAAGGAGGACAAACTAAGGCCCCTAGATATTAAGTGACTTGCTCAAGGTCCCACAGAAACTCTAGGTCCGTGTCCTGGAGTGGTTCTTTTCATGTATAATAGCAGCGTGATCTGGAGAAAACTGTCAGGACTTTTATGCTGTTGAAGCCTCAACATTTCTGGATTTCTGTGTTTTGTTAGCTGCCTTTGCAGGACAAACAGTGACCATCTTGTTATTGAACTAAGTCTGTGAGATGTTTTTATTCAGACAAGATCAAAATTCAAGTCTGAGCAAGAAACAGTCATTTCCTTGGCATGTGGGGCTAGACAAAGGTATTTGGACCTTAACAGCATAATAGATCTCCTTTTCATAGGACCTGATCCTGCCCTCATTAAAGTCACTGACAAAATTCTCTGTGACTTCATTAGGGGCAAGATCAAGACTTGAGAAGCAAAATATCAGACACATCCATTGTGCCACATTGGGGAGAAAACTGACTCTGGTTTGTTTTCTGTAGTAGTCTAATCTGCCCCACTGCTATAAATGATCACCATGGCAGTATTTCTTAAGATATGTGCACTTTGCAAAATTTCTCCCTTCATTACCATTGTTTGGATTTTGTAAATGCTGACACATGAACGATGCATTTTCCGAGGATTCTCTCCTATTTCCTGCTAACTAACCCTTCCAACACAGGAAAAAGAAATCCAAGTTTTGCTATTTTTTGATTATCATGTTATGCCAGACCTTGGGCCAGGTCCTTCCCTGGTACGTGACCCTACTGACCTCAGCGCTCTTCCAGCGGGGCTCACTTGGACTCAGGGTGACTAATAGACTAGGATTCTGTGGAGCTTTTCCGTAGGGATGTGGTGACACCCAGGATCAAGTCTTTCCTTTTCACTGAAGACACTGGGTCATACAGCCCCGCCATGCTTCAGCGCCACTGAGGGCTTCAGCTTTTGCCTTCGCGTTCTCTGCTGACCCTCTTTTGTGCCATAGAGTCAGAGGAAATGAAAGAGCCTGCAGTAAATCAGAAAGTATCCCCATTGGACTTCAAGACTGGATGGGAAGGTTGTGCTAGTTCATCCTAGCTGAGTTCTAACCCCACTCACAGAGTGGGAGCCAGCTCTTTCCTTCCCTGGTGTTACATAGGAAGCTAACAGGCTGCTGGTTTTTTGATACATTTTCCTCCTTTAAGGGCCCGATCCTGGTCTCCCTGAAGTCACTGGCAAAGTTCTCATAAACTTGAGAGGGAACAGAATTGGGCCGTCCAGTTGGTATCTCCAGATAAACCATATAAATAGGGTTCTACCAAATTCACGCCCATGAAAAATGTGGCACAGACCATGAAATCTGGTCCGTCTCCCCCCCCCCCCCCGGTGAAATCTGGTCTTTTGTGTGCTTTTACCCTATACTATACAGATTTCACTGGGGAGGCCAGTGTTTCTCAAACTGGGGGTCCTGACCCAAAAGGAAGTTGCAGGGGGGTCGCAAGGTTATTTTAGGGGGGTCGTGGTATTGCCACCCTTACTTCTGCGCTGCAATCAGAGCTGTGCAGCCGGAGAGCGGCGGCTGCTGGCTGGGCGCTGAGCTCTGAAGGCAGTGCCCCGCCAGCAGCAGTGCAGAAGTAAGGGTGGCGATACCATACCATGCCACGCTTACTTCTGCACTGCTGCCTTCAGAGCTGGGCAGTTGGAGAGTGGCGGCTGCTGACTGAGGACCCAGCTCTGCAGGCAGCAACGCCCAAGTAAGGGTTGCAATACCGTACCATACCATCCTTCCTTCTGTGCTGTGCTGGTGGTGGTGGTTCTGCCTTCAGAGCTGGGCTCCCAGCCAGCAGCCGCCGCTCTCCAGCTGCCCAGCTCTGAAGGCAGCGCCGCCACCAGCCGCAGCACAGAAGTAGCAGTCCTGCAACCCCTCCCTACAATAACCTTGCAACTCCTCCCCCCCCGCCAACTCCTTTTTCGGTAAGCATCCCTACAATTACAACACCGTGAAATTTCAGATTTAGATCACTGAAATAATGAAATTTATGATTTTTTAAATCCTGTGACCGTGAAATTGACCAAAATGGACCATGAATTTGGTAGGGCCCTACATATAAAACTAACAGCATTACAAGGGCTCCCTAGAATATCCCGTGGGCTTTAATGACCCAAATAAACAGCTCAAGGTTTTAAGAGCATCTAGATGTGATACCAGAGCTGTGAAGTAACCATGCTGCAAAGTGCCTTGTCCTGCCAAGACTTATGAAGGGGGAAGGTGGGAGAGGAAAGAAAGTGGAATTACGATGGGAATGGGAGGGAAGTGAATTTCCATACCTTGCACCTACCCCTTCAGTTGGAACAGACACATTTGGTAGCAATTCTGGTTCATTGAGGATTCCTTCCTAATGTTGTGGGTCATGTTTTTAAAGGGCCAGCTTCTGCTATCCTCACTTGTGTGGAGTAGTACCTTAAGCCATAAACAATACCACTGATTTCAGTACAGGTTCTTATGGACTGAGGTGCTCCTTAATGTGAGTAAGGTGATCAGGATTTCACCCAAAGAGTTTGAGTGTGAAAAGCTTGTCTCATTTGCACTTGCCATTACTATGGTTGTGCTCACAAATCAGGTGTGTACACATGAAGAGCTGGTTATTTGTCTGTGCAATTTCTTAATTTGCACATGTATCTGCAGTAACTGTGTGCACGTTTGTGTACTTTAACTCTTTAGAAATCTGGCCCTTTAATTCTTGTTGGGATCTGGAAGAGAGATGTAACCTCTTTCAAGAGCCCATTGCAAACAAACCCCAGATCAAAGACTGCCGTTGTAATATACATAGAATTTGCCATTAGTTAATAAGAATATCTTGTCTATGAATATATCTGTGGATCAACACTGAAAATCCCGTAGATGTAAATAAGAGAGAGAATGGTAATGAGACCTTTCAATAGCACACAAGTCCCATTTTCAAAAGTGACTTAAGCACTGAGGAGTCTGTCTCATTGAAAGTCAATTAGGCCCCGTTCTTCAAACGCATTTAGGCACCTGAACTTCCAATGAGTTAGGCAGCAGCCAAGCAGGGGTTTTGTGGATCACAGTAGCATCTATATCTGGTACTTAGGCCCAGATCCACAAAGGACCACTTAGGCACCTAAGTGACTTGCCCAAGGTCACACAGGTGGTCTGTGGCAGAGGAGGGAAAATAACCGAGGTTTCCTGAGTTGCAGGCTAGTGTCCTTACTACTGGATTAATAAGACTGGGATTTTTCTGCTTGGAAAAGAGATGACTAAGGGGGAATATGATAGAGGTCTATAAAATCACGACTGGTATGGAGAAAGTAAATAAGGAAGTGTTATTTACTCCTTCTCATAACACAAGAATGAGAAGTCACCAAATGAAATCAATAGGCAGCAGGTTTAAAACAAACAAAAGGAAGTATTTTTTCACAAAACGCACAGTCAGTCTGTGGAACTCTTTGCCAGAGGATGTTGTGAGGGCCAAGACTATAACAAGGTTCAAAGAAGAACTAGATACATTCATGAAGGATAGGTCCATCAATGGCTATTAGCCAGGATGGGTAGGGATGGTGTCCCTAGCCTCTGTTTGCCAGAAGCTGGGAATGGGCGACAGGGGATGGATCACTTGATGATTACCTGTTCTGCTCATTCCCCCTGGGGCACCTGTCATTGGCCACTGTTGGAAGAGAGGACACTGGGCTAGATGGACCTTTGGTCTGACCCAGTATGGCCGTTCTTATGTTCTTATGTTTATGTTGTTCTTATGAACATCCTTCTGTCCCCTTCTGGGTTCAAGGGGAATAGCAGGTGCTCAGCCCCTCTCAGGATCTGTTATTAAAAGAACTAGAATAACTAATTCCCTAGATCATTAAAAATGCTGTCATTGTTTCAGTTCTGCTGTATGTCTGCTCAGAAGGACCCAGTATGAAAGGCCCAGAAGTGAATGTTTATTCAGTGAGAAATCATTGTGAAGATTTCCAAAACAAGTATCTGCTCCAACAACCCATTCTCTTTGGAACTTGGGATGGAGTAATACTGGTCTGGGTAATATAAAATTTGGACTCCATGCAGAGCCAGGGGATCCCACCGCTTTCTCTGAAGAAAGACACATTGTTTGAGGCCCTTTCAACTAAAGATTAGCAGATTGTCCGCACAGAGTCCTGCTCTGATATAACAATTGTGTTTATGAAGGAAACCAGCACTGGTTTGCTAGGCAAAGGTGGAAAAGCAGCCAAAATAAGCTGCCAGAAATAGACTAAAACCTCAATCTTTGCAAATGATTTAAACAAGTTTAAAGCTCCCCAACCAAAGCAGGATGTAGGAGGCGTTTGATAAAACTGAACTGCACATATATTTTGGCAGTTGCTGTGGCCCAACGAATTAGAGTTTAAAACAAAGGTTCTGAAATAAAAAATTACTCTGGCTAAGGTCAAGACCTTGTCCTTTAGGAAAGCTGAGTGTGTGTAACTTCATTGTGGGGCTGTTTATAACCAAGGAGCTTTGTTCTTGGTGGTCTTGCAAAGATGCAGGCTTCTTCCATTTCCAAGAGTTTATTTTGGCTGCTGCTTTTCCTTTAGCAAAGACTCACTCCCGGTTTCGCAAAAGGCTTTTTCAAAACAATCCCCCTCAGATCACTTGAAAGCAAAAATGGTGGGTACATGTTATTGTGTTTAGTGGAGTTCCTTATTTTCTTTCAGTACGTGGTTATACAAAGGGTGCAATACATTCCAGTGTAGGTGGTTGCTGCAGGGCTCTCTGTACTGCATAAGCCCCATTTTAGTTCTGAGGGGCAAATACTGTCCCCCTTTACAGGTGCAGTTCTACTACTCAAAAGGGAGGCAGGGTTTGAGGGGCAGAGGCAGGAATCATAGAGTAGCTCAGTTCACCCATCCTCCTGGTGGTCATACATACACAGAACAAGCATTCATTACTAGAGTGCCTCGAAAATGGAATTTCCATCACGTGGGAAATTCTGACAGTTTAAAATTTGTTTTATCTCAAATCAAGACGAAACGTGGAAATCTCAACATTTAATAGAATATTCCAAAGTATTTCCTGTTGGAACAATTGGAATGACCTTAGTGAAATGTTTTGTTTCGACTTTTTCCCTTCAACTTTTATATTCTAAGTCAAAATGAGAAAGTTAAAAGGAAACATTTCAGAACTTTTCCGTTAAAAATTTCATTGACAGCTACATGTTCCTGCGAAACATTTCAATCTCAACAAAACAGCATCTTCTGATGGAAAACTGTTCCGCTGAAAATTTTTTGACCAGCTCTCTTCATTACCCCATTCTCTTTTGCTTATGGTCATGGGTGAGGCTTGGCAATTAGGAGGATCAAAACTCAAGTTCTGTCCTTGGATCTGATGTTCTACACCTTGCTGGTTAAATTGCCATCAGACTCAGATTAGAAGACAAAGGCCTAATCTGCTGTCAACAGAACTTTCCCAGACTGGTTGCTAAAGGGAGGTGATCTACCTAGTAACAGGCACTTGATCTGGATGGAGATAATATGGTAGTGAAGCAGGGTTGTTTTTTTTTCTGTAGCGACAACAGGCAAATGTCTTCCTGAAGAAAGTTCCTCCTCCTTCTGCAGAATGGTGAAGGGCTTCTCTTGCAGTTGCATGCAGCATTGTCAACAGTGAAGGGCCTAAGGAAGGTCACAGCTTAACTCCCAGTGGGGAACAGCTGTCAACAGATTAACCTGGCTCATTTTCACTCTCTCTGGTAGGAGCAGCTGGTCAGGGTGGTGTTGGCAACCTGATTTCTCCATCCTCCTCTAAAAAGAGGTGGTGGAGGAGGAGGTGAGCCTGTTGGAATGTAACAGTTAATGTCTTTCTAGTAGATCTAACTGGTTATTCACAGATGTGTTTAGAGTGAACGAAGCCCTGGCTGTAGTAACCACGCAGGCAAATCAAGTGGGCAGATTTGTATGATCTTGTACATACACAGCCCTAAAGTGCTCTGTGCCTCAGTTTCTTTATCTGTAAAAAGGATGATAATATTTATCTGGCTGCATGGTGTTGTGTGGGGTTAATTAAAGTTTGTAAAGGGCTTTGATGTCCATGAATGGAAGTTATTCTGGCAGGGCAGAGAACTTTTACCAAGCCACATTTCTCCATGTTGGTTTTTGCTTATTTAGTATCCAGATTCTCTCTAAATTTCTTGTTTGTACTTCCTGGTACTATACTTAATTTTTCTTTAGCTACTCGTGATTCACATAGATCACTAGAATATTCCTGCGCTGTCCACTTCAAAATAATGATGAACTCTCGACATTTACTTAGATGAATTTAGCAGACTTTTAAGAAGCTTTGTAACTTACATTGATTTCCAGCACACCACTTCTGTCAAAGAGTATTAAAAAAGGGGAAGGCCAAGGGGCTAACTGTCTGGTCTGTATAACCTACAGCTTTGAGAAGATGAAATATCAGGTGTGTCTAGACAAAATGATGATCTGAACAAAAGTAGGGAAAATTGGTTTTTCAAAGACGTACATTCATCTGCCATAACCTATTGGCTATGGAAGGTCATAGGGCCCTTTCAGATCTGACACATTCATTCAGCAGTCATTTGCCCACGGGATCTTTTCTGGTTCAACTTGATTAATCCAACTGGGACAAAGTGAAAGAGGGAGAAAAAGGAGTGGGCCCTAATCTAATCTGAAGCTAATCTATATAGAAGGGCTTGAAGAAGCAAATACATCTATAGATAGACCTGGTTTCGATTCTCTGCCTTACCGATGTTTTGCTCAAACATGACCCCAGTCTGCCTAATAATCTTTGTCCCTAATTGATTAGCTTCAACCTGCAGCAGAATTGTGGCCTAGGCTGAAGAAGGATGGTGCTGTGGTTAAGCCGAAGGGGTAGGACTCTGACTCATGAGAACTAGATTGAGGGTCAGGTGTCCTGCATTCTACTCTGGCGGCTGGGCCTCGGTCTTTTAAAAAGTGAGCCCCCATGACAGCTCTATACCTCAGTTTCCCTTCTGCGTAGAGGGGACAATAATACTCAGCAGCCTAACAGGGGTGTTGTGAAGCTCATATTTATAAGACCCATTGTCTTTCTGTAGCTTCTTCCATTAGAGAATGTATCTGGGGTGATGGGGTGGTGGTGAAGGAATTGTTTTTTTATCCAGTGTGCCTGTACAAACTTTCCCAGGAGTGAAAAAACTTTTTTTTCCTTTTACTTAGGAAAGGAGGGAGAAGCACAATAGCAGGGGGAGTGAAAGGTCAGCTATTTATCTGCCTGAAGCACCAAGCCTTCGCTGTCTGAATACAAGCTCTCCTACGCGTGACAAGTAAAGTTGTGGAGAGGGGACGGACTCCTGTACAGACAGCGTTATCAACAGATATACTCCCAAAATATTGCAAAATGGTAAAATTCCCTAGTTCTTCCTTCATTGAGAAGCATAGGTAACTCGGTGTCTACACTTGTGCTGTGTCAACCTCAGTATATTGACTATGGCTCGCACAGCTTGGGGAGGGGGTGTTACTGAATTGGTATAACTTACATTGGTGGGAGACAAATTTGAGGGTAGACACATGAATAACTAGGTCAGTGCAGGGTGGCGTATGTTGACCGAACTTTGTAATGTAGACTTGGCCTAAGTGGCATATTTTCTGTTCTGATTGGGCAATGCCACTCTGCCCTTTTTCCATTTTGCTTCATTGCCCTGAGATGATAGGAGGGAACTAACTGACAATTGTTCCTCCTGACAATATTGAAACCCAGTTCCTAGTCACAAGCCACCAGTCACGACAAGTATGAAATCCACTGCCTCCCTAATGTAGGTTTACATGATTTTAAGTTTTAGAGAGACCTATGGTTCAAATCCCAAGTGGTTATTTTTAAAGGAGTGTAAAATCTAATATTAATATCAGTTTTCAGAGTAGCAGCCGTGTTAGTCTGTATTCGCAAAAAGAACAGGAGTACTTGTGGCACCTTAGAGACTAACCAATTTATTTGAGCATAAGCTTTCGTGAGCTACAGCTCACTTCGTTGGATGCATTCGATGAAGTGAGCTGTAGCTCACGAAAGCTTATGCTCAAATAAATCTGTTAGTCTCTAAGGTGCCACAAGTACTCCTTTTTTATTAATATCAGTGTTTTCATAACTGTATTTTTCTCTAATTTCCATATATATGCAATATTATCTGTCAAATATGTTTGGATTTAAGTCTTTTCCTGCAATGTTCCAAACCCAAACATTGCAGCTTTGTGCTAATGCATGAGAACCACAAAGTGAAATTAGCTGGAAGCAGAAGTCATACTGACTAGTCGGTTTTTATTATCCTCCCAAGAGAAAGCAGAGACCCTACAAGCAGCAAAAAATAAACCAGGGTGTTAAAATTCAGTGTGATTCAGGCAAGGAGTGAAGGTTTAGCCAAAGGAATTTTGTTTGGTCAGTAAAACACGGGGTCAGATCTTCAGCTCCTGCTAAGGTCCCTTAGTACCCCCAGAGCACTAAAGGGGCTGCTGAGAATCCCCTTGGCATAGGACTCATTCCAGGTGGCAGGAGAGGCACGTTGAGGAGTGGATACAGTGCACAGTGCAGAGTGGCAACCTCTCCCGGTTTTCTGATGTGCCTTGTGATATTTGGTGGGTTTTTTTAAAGCCCCAGCTCCTAGAGTCATGTGATTACAGAAGAATCTCAGTTTTCATTTAAATAACAACACAAAGGTTCTAGCTCTAATAGTCGCAGAAAAAACTTGAAAACGTAAGGTAAGTGAACCCCAAGTGTTCAAAAAGCAGAAGGCAAATAAAAAGAACTCCAAAATCATTATTTTTGGCTTAAAAATCATGACATGTTTTTAATCTTGTGACTTTTGGAGGCCTAACTCGTGATTTTTGGCCACATGGGGGAGCTGTGCTGATATTGTTCCTGCTGGTCCTTGGCCAGTTAGGTGCTGCCTAGTGGACTGCTCCAGCCAGCATCATTTAAAACACCCTGTAGCTCTAAAATCACAATTGTGGAAAGGTACAGTTGAGGATCCAGCCCACATGGCCTGATTCTCCTCTCATTTACACTAGTGCAAATCAGAAGTAACTTCCCTGAAGCTAATGGAAATACAGTGGTACAAAACCAGATGAGATAAAATGAGATCAGACTTGAGACTTGGATTTGTAATATGAGTGTGTCTCTTTAAAAGACCTGGTTTTGATTTTTGTCTTTGAATAGCAATGCTGGTGATGGGGAAAGTTTTGTTATGAAACTAATTTTACAATTCTGGCAAGGGCAGCAAAAGGCTGAGGCAGCCCTTGTGGAGAGCAGCTGCTAAAACAAACCCAAAAGATGTTTTCCCATGATTCCTAAAAGACTCCTTAGATTGTCCTTGAACAAATAAAGATTAGGAAATATCAGGAGAGTTGCCAACAGTTCCTTCTTACAAGGGATGTCCCTTATTGTTTCATCTCTGTGCAACGAGATTGGGAATTGCTGAGTGCTGCAACGAGCAGCAAGAAATACCTCTGGCAAATGTAGGTGATTACTGATTATTATTAATTATTATTTATTTAATAATATCAGAAGGAGGGTGGGGTAGGAGTGCTAAGAAAATGGTCCCTTATTTTTGAAATATAATGTTGGCAACCCTAGGTATGGGAAGGGCCCAGAACTGCAATCTGCAACACAACATGGGTGTGCAGGAGGCGAACTGGGTTAATATTAGAAAGCATCACACCTTTTCCTTCCCTTTCGGTTTAAATAGCCATTAGAGGAGGAAATCAGGAGAAAAAAACAATGTGTGGTATTGAACAGATCCTTAAAGAGAGTCCCAGGGGATAATTTGTCCTCCTTCCCCTGGATTTGGATTTTAGATCTTGGGGGGGGGGGGGAATAGTCAAAATAATAAGGACTAAAAATAATACATATCTTTAAAGATTTAGGGTCAAAGCTTGCACCCACTGATGACAATGGCAAAGCTCCCATTGATTGGACTAGCAGCAGGATTAGGTCCATTGCCTGTGTTAATGTTTCTACCTAATCCTGAAGGACTTTCTATTTTACTATAGATTCCATTACCATTACTAGTATTTTACAAAGTATATGGGTCTTAATCACATGGGAGTGTTTATGGGCTGAATCCTGTCCTCTTTTCTCAGATAAACTGTCCATTAGTTTCAAAAGGCCTTTAGCCTGGCAGAGAACTCCTTAAGGGGTGCAGGATTTGTCCTGGGGGCGAGGGAGTGGTTAGGTTCCTCTCCCCAGGGATTTCCCTACACCCACCCTGAACTTCCCCAGCACCTCCCCCCCAGTTTTGTGAACTAGTTACATGCAGTGTTGCCAATTTAGTGATTGTTTGGACATTTGAATTGAAATTGAAACATTAATACACACTTTAAAAGCATATAAAGTATATGATAAAATACGTGTATCTGAAAAAGTATAATAGATTTGAAAAGTATGATCATAGACTAGCTTCCTTATACAGCTGTTGTTTTTTATGACAATGTCAGTGCTTTCATTTCGATGATGTTGGCTAACCTAATAATTTCAAATTATGATTTGTAAGCAAAGTCTAAATGAGCTCTCCCTGATGAGCTGGGGGGCTGGGGAGAAAGGCTTCAGGACCAGATTGTATTTACATTCACACCTAATCTATCTAGGTATCCAGCAAACAGAGCTGTGTTGCCCAAGTGATAGATTTTGGCTGGGGTTGGGTTACAAATCACTTGAATGTGTGTATGTGTGTGTATGTGTGTGTGTGTGTGTGTGTGTGTGTGTGTGTATATGGGGGGGGGTAATGAAATGTTCTTGTTCTTATTGTATGAGTAAAGGGTAGTAGAACTGTACTTAGCCTGTGCTGATTGAGGGCATCAAGAGAGAGGGCGGGGACAGGTGTTTTGCTTGATGGTCTGCCTGAGTCACAAGGTACTACCTGACCTGCCCCCTCCACTGTTTAAAGACAGAGCGGATTAGGCTCCATCGATAGTCTTTTGTTTTGTCAAATGACCATTACAGCTGAAATCACTGATAATCAGGTCTAAGTGCTTAGACCTGCTGTGGGACAGTGTTTCTGTGGAAGAGACGGCCCAGTCTGCACTAGCAGTGAGGTTCCCCCACTGAGAGCTCAAGAGACCAATTTGCAGAGGTCACAGTGGCAGGTGGCAGCAGAAGGTGACAGCGCAGGGCCATTGGCAACAGAGCGATGGAGTGAACGGTGGCGCAATGAACAGTGGCCAGAGTGAACAGTGAGTAGCTGGAGGAACGAGCAAGGTGCCTTCTTGCCCCCCATCTGGCAGGTGAACATATGTGAAAGCACCTCTGAATTCTGAATCTCCACGGACCAAGGACAACACCGGTGAGTGTTAATGATGCTGTTAAGAATGCTGGAGACACAACACAGTTCATGAGAACAAACATGGCTGTGGCATCATACTTTCTATTTAAGCAAGAGATACCGCACACCACAAACTGGAGGCCAATGTTAAGTGCATTGTCACTTGTTCATCCTGAAGTTGAACACTGGTTCCAAACAAGACCAGCAAATGCTCACTAACTCAACTGACTGGCTAGAAGCATGTGGTACAACAGTGAAAGACTCAACAGTTGAAAAAGTGAAGAACTCTCTCACCACATTCAAGAACTCTCTCACCACATCAGCATACATGGCTGATGAATGCACCAGTGCAAATGGGCATCAAGTATTAAGTCATTGTGTACATTATCTTGATGTCAGTGGTAGGCCAATAGATGTATTTCTAGATGTTCAAGTTATAGAAGACACATCGGCTGCATCTGTGACAACCACATCTTACAAGAGTTAAATGCTTGTCAGCTGGATCCCAAACAGATGGCTGCTTGTGCATTTGATGGAGCTACAAACTTCTCTGGTAGACATGGTGGAGTACAAGCTTTGCTCAGAGAAAAATGTAACCCTAATCTCTCCTATATACACTGCAGAGGCCATCTACTCCAACTAGTGCTAGTACAAGCTGCAGACTCTTCAAAAGACATTTAAAAAGCTATACATTTAATGTCTTCATTATATTCTTCTTTCAGCAAGAGTCCAAAAAGACTGAATATCTTGGAAAACATAGAAGATACACTGGGACTGAAATTCAAATTAGTCCAACCTGGGAAAACCCTCTGGCTTTCTCATGAGTGAGCCTTGGGTGTTGTCTTAAAATTACTCCAGCTGTTATTACTGGCTTTGGAAAGTCTCTACCAAGATGGGCTGGATCTAAGTAGTGAGGCTGGTGGATTACTTTTGCTACTATGTTCAGAGAAGACTATTGCCATTCTCTCTCTTGTAAGTCTACTGTTGAAACCACTTGGGTCATTAAACGATGCCATCCAGGCATCTGCTACAACAGGAGTAGATCTTTGTCCAGCAATAGGAGCTACATTTGGATCAATCAGAGAGCTATCCATTGAAAAACTACTGGAAGAAGCAAAAACTTCAGTCCAGAAGTTGACTAATGAAGGCATTTATATTGAATCCTTAATTGAAGAGGACAAGAAGTGTTTGTTAAGACAACTGAAAAAGTACACAGACTTGATTCTTAAAAATCTACAACAGCAACTCCTAGATTCTACTCAACCTCTATGTAGCTTTTACAGATCCCTGTCCTATAAAATACTGACAGTTAAGTGGAGTGAGGCACTACCAGCAATGGGGCTGCCGTGTGGTCAGGACAGAATAGAGAATTTGAACACAGAGTGGAATATCATACGATGAATGAATGAAGATTTGACACTTCTTTTGTATCATTACTAGTGGCTCGACCCAATCTTTATGCTTTGTTTCCTCGGACGAAACAACTAGGAATTCATCTCTTGCTACTCCCAGTCACAACAGCTACAGTTGAGTGTTCTTTTTCATCCTTGAATAGAATTTTGCGTTCTGAAAGAAGTCACCTTCTGCCTGATCATGTGAATGAACTAATGAGCATATCAATTGAAGGAATGGAAGTACCGGACACACGAGAAGCCACCAAAGATGAACACATTGCGTACAAGAAGTTCATTAATAGAGTTGTGCAAAATTATAACAAGAAACCAAGAAGGATGTAGATGTAGTGCTTCATAGAAGGCTTGAGTAGCCAACTTTAATTTGTGATGATTTTAAAACATGAGTTAAATCTAATAAAATGGTCATGAAACATTTTTCAGTTTTTACTATGGTGCCATACAGCCCACCTTCACCCTCACGGTCTCACCCCTCATTGGCCTTGACACCCCTCCCCTGTAAATTTGAACACCCCCCCTAATTTCAATTCCTGGGAAAAACTCTTCCTCTCCCTCTCCCTCCTATAGTATATAGGGGCTGTAGAAAGGTGACAAGTGACTCAGGGAGAACTTCTCTGGTGCTGGGACTCTGTTGGGCTGTTGTAGATGCAAGGGAAAAACCAGGGGTTGGGGCCAGAAGTGGAAGAAGTCATGTCAGGAGTCAGAGAGGTCAGGGTCATTGTGCAAACTGCAGAGGGGGCACCAGGGAGAGTGCTGTAATTTAGAGCAGCCCCTAGGGCTGCTTAAGTGACCGTGAGGCCATTTTGGCTCCTGAGCAGCCCAAAATTGGGAGGGTGCAAAGGTACCAGAAAGCCACTTTAGTATCCTCCCTGCCCCGGGCCTGCACCTTCTTTCTTGTGCCTCCTGGATGTTCTCCAGGAGGAAGAATCTCAGCCAACAGGATTCTTTCCCATTGACCTCAGTGATCTTTGCCCGGTTCTTTGTACAATGTAGTGTAACTTCAATGGGTTCTGGCTGGGCAATTAAATCCACATCCTGCCTGGTCAGAACATCATTGTACGTTTGATTTTAAAACAAAAATGAGGCCTCAGGCTGTGCCCATGATGGTGAGATGCCGGCAATAGGGCAGGAGAAGTACTTGGCAGAGGCTGAGGCTGACGCCGGCTCTATGGTAGAAAAGGTTTGCCTGTATAACTATACCAGCAAACCCTCCTAGTGCAGACACAGCTTCCACTGCTTTTCCCTGGTACACCTTATATCCATTCCCTGAACGAGATAAGCTGCAAGCTAGGCAGCTCTCTAACACCACATTCTACAAGCCATTACCCTCTGATCCCACTGAGGGTTACCAAAAGAAACTACACCATCTGCTCAAGAAACTCCCTGAAAAAGCACAAGAACAAACCTGCACAGACACACCCCCTAGAACCCAGACCAGGGGTATTCTATCTGCTACCCAAGATCCATAAACCTGGAAATCCTGGACGCCCCATCATCTCAGGCATTGGCACCCTGACAGCAGGCTTGTCTGGCTATGTAGACTCCCTCCTCAGGCCCTACGCTACCAGCACTCCCAGCTATCTTTGAGACACCACTGATCTTCCAGAAAACACCATCCTGGCCACTATGGATGTAGAAGCCCTCTACACCAACATTCCACACAAAGATGGACTACAAGCCATCAGGAACAGTATCCCTGATAATGTCACAGCAAACCTGGTGGCTGAACTTTGTGACTTTGTCCTCACCCACAACTATTTCACATTTGGGGACAATGTATACCTTCAAGTCAGCGGCACTGCTATGGGTACCCGCGTGGCCCCACAGTATGCCAACATTTTTATGGCTGACCAAGAACAACGCTTCCTCAGCTCTCATCCCCTAATGCCCCTACTCTACTTGCGCTACATTGATGACATTTTCATCATCTGGACCCATGGAAAAGAAGCCCTTGAGGAATTCCACCATGATTTCAACAATTTCCATCCCACTATCAACCTCAGCCTGGACCAGTCCACACAAGAGACCCACTTCCTGGACACTACAGTGCTAATAAGCTATGGTCACATAAACACCACCCTATACTGGAAACCTACTGATGGCTATACTTACTTACATGCCTCCAGCTTTCATCCAGACCACACCACACGATCCATTGTCTACAGCCAAGCTCTAAGATACAACCACATTTGCTCCAACTCCTCAGACAGAGACAAACACCTACAAGATCTCTATCAAGCATTCTTACAACTACAATACCCATCTGCTGAAGTGAAGAAACAGTTTGACAGAGCCAGAAGAATACCCAGAAGTCACCTACTACAGGACAGGCCCAACAAAGAAAGTAACAGAACACCACTAGCCATCACCTTCAGCCCCCAACTAAAACCTCTCCAGCGCATCATCAAAGATCTACAACCTATCCTGAAGGACAATCCCTCACTCTCACAGATCTTGGGAGACAGGCCAGTCCTTGCTTATAGACAGCCCCCGAACCTGAAGCAAATACTCACCAGCAACCACACACCACACAACAAAACCACAACCCAGGAACCTATCCTTGCAACAAAGCCTGTAGCCAACTGTGTCCACGTATCTATTCAGGGGACACCATCATAGGACCTAATCACATCAGCCACACTGTCAGAGGCTCGTTCACCTGCACATCTACCAATGTGATATATGCCATCATGTGCCAGCAATGTCCCTCTGCCATGTACATTGGCCAAACCAGACAATCTCTACGTAAAAGAATAAATGGACACAAATCAGATGTAAAGAATTATAACATTCAAAAACCAGTCAGAGAACACTTCAATCTCCCTGGTCACTCAATTACAGACCTAAAAGTCACAATACTGCAACAAAAAAACTTCAAAAACAGACTCCAACGAGAAACTGCTGAATTGGAATTAATTTGCAAACTGGACACCATTAACTTAGGCTTCAATAAAGACTGGGAGTGGATGGGTCATTCCACAAAGTAAAACTATTTCCCCATGCTTATTTTTTCCCCCTACTGTCACTCACACCTTCTTGTCAACTGTTGGAAATGGGCCATCCTGATTATCACTACAAAAGGTTTTGTGGTTTTTTGTTTTGTTTTTTCTTCTCTCCTGCTGATAATAGCTCACCTTAACTGATTACTCTCATTATAGTTGGCATGCCAACACCCATTTTTTCATGTTCTCTGTGTGTATGTATATATATATCTATATATCTATATAGATATATCTATATCTTCCTACTATATTTTCCACTGCATGCACCCGATGAAGTGGGATATATCCCACTAAAGCTTATGCTCAAATAAATTTGTTAGTCTCTAAGGTGCCACAAGTACTCCTCGTTCTTTAAGCTAGAAGCTGTGTCTACACTAGGTAGGGTGACCATATTTCCCAAAGGGAAAATGGGACACCGTGTGGGGCTAGCTCAAACCTCCTCTCTCCCACTGAGATGCTCATCCAACTTTCCCTCGCCCCCCCCACTGGGTTGGCATTGCTGCTTGTTCGAGCCCAGCCTGTCCCCCTCCCCACCTTTCCCCCTGCATGGGGCTGGCGTTGCTGCATGCCGCCCCCCACATGTTCCTCTGTACCCCGTTTTTTGACAAAAGTGAGTCTTTGTCCTATTTGCTCTTGCCAACTGATCAAGCTGGCAAGAGCAAATGGGACAAACGCCCACTTTTGCCAAAAAAATCGGGATGGCCAGGTTAGGGCTTAAAAAAGGGACTGACCTGGCCAAAACAGGGCATATGGTCACCTAACACTAGGGCTTTTGCTAGTATAAAGACGTAGTAAAAAATCCTCCTCTCTAACTGACATCACTATATCAGCAAAGTTTCTGGAGTAGACTTGGCCTAAGGAAAAAAAGTTGACATTTGACTTCCCACAACCCGAGGAATGACATCTGGCTTCCCACAACAAGTGGCCCTATTTAAAAGTGGCCCTATTTATACCCAAATCACATCCAGCTGAACAAACAATTATACCCTCTCAGGGCAATGGGAGCTAAGACATGACGCTCCACTAAACCCCACTGAAAAAACTGTCACCCTTAAGATAGAATAGCTGGGTGCAGGAAAAATCCTGGGACAAATCACACTGGTACAGAGAAATAGGAACGAATAGAATAGCATCATAGTCTGAGAGGGGTTGAGCATTTGCAGCTCCCATTTAACTCTCAGGATCTGGCACATAAAATATACTGGAATGTAAATCACAGAGCCCTGTTTCGTATCATCCCCTGTGTAACCCACACCCACTCACCAGAGCATGCTATTTCCCTTCGAGCAGAGGCTGGGCCATAGATAGATCTTGATGAGTCTGTTACAACCTCAGCTAGGAGAACTGAACTTTTTAGCTCAAGCAGTAGAGGATTATGCTTTAAGATCTAGAAGTCTCAATCCGCACGGCTGGGAAAGGACCACAGCATGAAAGAGCCAATCCTGCAAACGCTTAGACAGGAGTAACTTTATGCACATGTGTAGTCTTCGTGGCACTACTGGGATGAATAAAGTTATTCATATGCATAAATGTTTGCAGGATAGGGGCCTAGATCAACAAAATGCAGCAGGAATCACTTTTTTCCTCTCAGTTCCACAGTGTCATGATGAAGGCTGCAAAGCAAAAGCCATCACTTTTCCTGCTGCTTTGCGTGTGCCTGGCACACTGACATCCCAGTGTGCAGCATTCCAGAGCAATTCCTCCAGCGTGGTTACGGGTTGACTATTTAAACTGAATCCAGATGCTTTTCAGAGGCAAAAATAAGGACTTTCACTCGAAAGAAAGAAAGAAAGAAAGAAAGAAAGAGACACAGATGTTTACAGAAAGCAAATATGGGTCTGTGGAAATACCCATTTATTTTGGTTGCAGAAGGATTAGTTGCATCAGCTGGAATTTCCGAGGCATTTGGTTAATATTTTATCAGTAGCTGATGTTTTGTTCCATAAGAACAGGAGCAGCAAAGTATTTGAAAATTGAAGAAAAGTAGTGTCTCTCATGTATAATATGAATGCACGTTTCATCTAGCAGGCTGTTCATGCAGATGGGAGAAATCAGAAATATTTGCCTGCCAAATTTGCCTTAGAATTTTGCAAAATATTGGGGTGATAATTAACCTATTTATTTTCTTTTTAGCAAACCATGGACATGATTGGGGGGAATCCCCCACCCCAAGCTCTAATGTTAAGAATCAGGCACTGAATAAAAAACTGTGGAAAGGAGGAAAATAAAATACGATACTGTTAGGTCTGGGAATGGGGCTAGTCAGATTCAAGGGTTAGAGAGATGAAAATAACAACAGGGAAAGTTGAGTTAAAACAAGTAAGGGAACAAATCAAACAATAGGATCTAAAGAGTGATCAGGACTGGAGAATGTGAAGCTGTGGAAAAACAGGGAGTGGTAGCTCAAGGAGTAACGATACATAGAGTGCAAAAAGTATGTAGACGGCAAAGCACTGTAATGCACTGGCTAATGTGTACATGTATCATTGCCCTTTGCTGGATGGAATCAGAACTGTTCTACCTCATATCTTAGGCCCTATAATGCGCATGGAGATTTTTTTATATAGCTCAAGTGGTAGAGGCCTCAATCTCAGATGTTCAAAAATCAGGAGATTGGCTTAAAAATCAGGAGATTTTAGAAAGTAAAGATACATTTCTTTGTATTTATCTTCTATTTTTTTTTTGAGCTTTTAGGGTACACTGGGCCCACATTTTCATTCTTTTCTCTGCAACCATAAGGTCTAGAAAGGTGGTTTGTTTTTTTTAATGAAACTGAAATTTTCTCATGGCTCCAGGAGCTGGGGCTTTAAGAAAACCAACAATTGTCACAAAATTCATGATAATGTCATTAGATTTAGCCTGAGTTCTCTTCCAGTTGTCACTGTAAGTTTGATTGGCACAGGGCATAGTGCTGATTAGAATTGTTGAGAAAACGTTGGTGAAAATGAAGTTTTGATGGCAAAGTAGGTATGAAAAACACCACCAAAGTGTCGTGAACATTTTCACGATTTCCCCCCTCTGTTTTCCATTCAGCTCTAATACTGAATGTAAAGCCCTGGACACCCTAGGTTTGATGTGTTATATGAGAGAGATCAATCAGGAGAACATAAGTCTGAGTGGTTTTTTTGCAGGATGATGGTGTTGTTGTGGATAGCAACTTACCTAGATTAGGACCTGAAATGTAGAGGAACTGCTCAGCACCTGCAACTCCCCTTGACTTTGACACAGGATCAGATGCAGGCCCTTGACTAATATTTGATCAGCATGCTTTAATAGTTGAGCTGAGAGTTGCTAATATGACTACTCTTGCTATAGGCTTTGGGTATTTTTCCTAATCTAAATGAGTGTTTATGTCTTCTCATGCCGTGCTTTGTACTAAGCAAAACCGCTGTATTCACCATTCCAGCAGCCTTTCTTCTTGTTCTCGTGGATACTGAATGTCTGACCTGTTGCTATTCTTGGTCTCATGTTACTACTGCCTGATAATGAAGCGCATTTTGAAATTCCAGAATTGCTTTGTGTCTGTTTTGGGACCCTATTAACAATAATAAGGCTGGAGCCACAAGGAAGAGGCATGAATTTCCTGTATGCTCACAGGTCAACCCCTTCACGCCACATCTGCAGAAATAAAAACAAACAAAAATCCTAAATGACAGTTTTTCTTCCAGTTTCACAATTGTACTAATTCAGGGGCAAGAAAGGGTTAACAGCTCCAGTTAACATGTCAGATTCTCAGGCGGTATAAATTGGCATAGCTCAAATTACACCTAAGGGATCTGAGGCTAATGTCCCTACACTGGAGCACTTTAACTGGGTGTTACTTAACTAGTCATCTTCTTCTTCAATGCTTAACCAGACAGTTGGCTGTAGAGATTGTTCGCCATTTGCTCCATTCCTGCGCAATTGCGAAGGCTTGGCAGCCTGAGTCCAACATCGGAACAGACTTGATGAACTCATGTAATGAGGGTTCTACCTCTGGGCTGCCACCACCCTTCGGTTGGTGGAATTTGATCCCAGATGTTAAAAGCCACCTGGAGAACAGAGTTCGCTGGAACGTCTTGTGGCATCCTTGCATCATGTCCAAAAAGCTTAAAGCGCCGCCTGTGGACAATGGCCCCAGTAGTCTGTAGACCCGAGCGACCATAAACATCTGCATTACAGATGAAGTAATTCCATTTTATGCCCAATATACGACGTTACATTTTGTGTGGAAAGCCTCCAGCTTTGTCCAGTCTGTGTGGCCTGTAGTGTCCACGTTTCGCAGCTGTACAACACTATGGGAAGGATGCAGCTCAAATAAATCCTGAACTTGGTTGTCATACTAAGATGATGTTGATTCCATATCTGTTGTAAACGGCCCGTGGCAGATGCTGTGATGCCAATCTGATGGAGAACCTCCGTGTGAGAATGTGGGGAGCTGGTAAGTATAGAACCCAGATAGCAAAACCTGGAAACTGATTTGACGGTTTCATTGTACAAAGAGATTGGAGTCGTGGGTGGACCCGGTCCTAGATTTTTCAGTTTTGTCCTTGACCATGAAACATGGAGACCTATCTTAGCTGACTCCTTCTCCATACACTGGAGTGCCTCACGAAACCTGTCAGGGCTCTGTACTAAAAGAACAACGTCATCAGCGTAGTCACGGTCTCTGAGCGAGAGATCACCGATCTCAGTGTCCATGGACATGACGGAGTGCTGCATTATGAAATCCATTGCCTGACAAAGGAGTGCAGGGGCATAACTAGGCTACTTAACTAGAGGGGACATTAAAAAAAACGAGCATCAGGGCTCTGCTGTGGGGTTTCTGTGGGAAAATAGCACTAGATGGCTGGGCTTTAGTGGGTGCACAGTGAAGTCAAGCCATTGCCTCTGGGCTGCGGTCCTTGTTCCTTGGCCCAGGGGAGCCCAACTGTAATGTGCAAGCACCCTGGGACAGACAATTTTTAGAGGAGGGTTCTTATTGTTTAAAGGTAGTAATTTGGTCTGAATGAACTATATTGATGAGAACTCTGGAACCTGCCCCTTTAAAAATAGGCAGAACTTGGAGTGGTTCTTTGCAGAGGCCTGTGAGCACTATGTGTATACTGCTCTGCGAGGAAATTGGCATGTAGCCGAACACTGGGGAAGACTTGGGGCCAGATTTTTAAAGTTATGTAGGCATCTGTAGCTGCAGATAGGCATATAGTCGGATTTTCAAAATGACCTAGGTATCTAATGTCCATCGTTTGGTGTGTAAGTGCTTTTGAAAATCCCACTGGCCATCTATTTGCAACTCAAGATGCCTAAATCTCTTTAGAAACCTGGCTCTTTCCCTGTAAGAAGCTTCCAAGAAAGGTAGATTTCAAGAATAAATAAAGTTCTCTTTTGTAAACTGAGCTTTGTGAGTGCAGGTGTAACCCACACACTCCTGGGGAGTTTTCAAACCCTCCTGGACACAGAGAAAACAGAACACACCCTTTACAAAAATCCCCTTTCCTGTTCCAAAATTATTTTCTCTCCGGCTAGGTGCAGTTTGGGATTCAGTGAGCCCTTTATCAAATCAGTGCTGGGACATTCATCCACATGGCAGTTGTCTTGTTGAGAGGCTACTGCTCATGCGTTCTATATAGTGCGAGATCGTCAGGTGGTGTAAACTGGCACTGACCCACTGCCTTCAATAGAGCTCTTCTGCTTTACACCACCTAACTCAGGATCGAGCCCACAGTTTGTTTAGTTGGTTGCTTTGTTTTAATTCTCATCTGGGAAATTGTCTCTAACATTTTGGCTCAACCTATTTCCATCATGGGCTGGTGAAAGGTAGGGAGCAGATGTTGTAGGCCAGCAAGGACATTGTGCCCAGCAAATACCATGGATGTGACGGATGTTGTTTTTGTAGACGATCCCAGATACATTTTTGTGTCAGTATCTGCCTCTCATGGCCACTTTCCTCTAACAGCTGCTCTTAATGATTTTGAAGTAATTGCTGCTCCTGGGTGGCAGGAAAAATAACTGAACAGCCTAAAAATCTGCATTTACTAGACTGCATCTCAGCCCCTCTGCCTTGGTCATGCTCTGACTCTGCCCTGACATGCACACGTTCTTCCCCTAGAGCTTGAGCCTACCCCATTCTAATCAATGGTGGTTTGAATTCATGAGGGGAGAATCAAGCACCTACTCACTGGAATTCTGCTGAGAGAAAGCAGTTTTCCTGGCAAGTTGAGTAGCTGACTGTGCTCCTCTTTAAACTCCCTTGCCATCTCAGATGGTGAGACCACAAAGGTCAGTGAAATACAGCTGCTGCCTGATTGTTGCATGAGAGCCAAAAGGTCTCGTGACAGGAAGTAGGGCATTGTATATTGGTTTAATTGCAGAAACAACTGACTCAGACTCCAGTAATAGGTTGAATGTTTTTTAATGCACTGTTAGAAAAACACATCAGCACAAATGTCAAGTAGCAGGGTCGGTGGCCTGAATGCTTTTAATTTGTCCATTGAGAAGTACAATGGTTAAACACTTTTCAAACACTAAGTGTTTGCGGGATGGATTGTTTGTCTCGTAGTGTGAAGTACGGAATTCCTTCCCCATCTAACTTGTAGCTCGCTCACGGAAATGTGTCCAAGGGTTTTTCTAAAAGAACAATGTCCTTCACATAGTTTGGAAATGAAGATCTCAGGTTCCAAACCTGGGCAAGCTCAATGGAGAGCCCAAGCTGTATTGTTTCTATAGGATTTTTGCCTGAGCTAAAGATTTTGAATATGGATCCAAACTCTTTCTAAATTTGAATCTGATACTATAGATCAGATCTGGATCAAAACTGCTTCAAATTTCAGGAAAGTGCGGATCTAAGTATTATGATTCATAAAATCCATGTTCTGCTTCTCAAATTGGCATAGAATAGGTACATGGTAGAGTAAGTGCTGGATGAATAGTATTTGCAGATAGCGCAGTGAAAATTTTTCCATATAAGTCTGATAAATTGTGTGACTGTTTTCTGATATTTGACAATTTCTAGAGGTAGCTCAACAATATTCATCATATTATTCACTTTTTTGCTGTTGATTGGGGATTAATTTTATTTATGAAGATTTTTTTCCACTGCTGCAACCAGATCTAGTGTTTGAACACCTAAGTGCTAATATGAATGTGAGAGCTGAATCTTCTGTTAAGGTGTCTGTGTTTGAAAACTGGGCCCAGACTCTGAACTCTTAAACTTTGTGATTTGGAAACTCTACCTTTGCCCTTGTGTTTGATGCACACATCGCTTCCAGGTTGGATACACTTGGTTCTCTACGCCAGCTAGCAATGTCCACTGGGATCTGAAGTGTCCGTGGTATAGGAGATTCATCCTAAGTAAATGCGCCTCTGTGTCTGATGCTTTGCTCTTCCCTCCTCTATCTGAACTCTAGGCAGTACTATTTCTGCACCTGAAGGAAGATTCTTGTACTTTCTGTATTGTGGGTCTTACTATTCTAGCTCTAGGCCTATATCCTGGAGTGGAAAAGACTTTAAATCACTTCTGGTGCAGCTTTTTTAAGAGTTAACGCCTCGAACCTCTTGCGGGCTAACTAGATATGAGCAGATGGCAGCTTCCTTCTGTTAGCCTGGGAGAAAGAGAGGAAAGAAAAAATAGCACGAGATACTAGTCTAATGTTCTTCCTGTCAGTCTAGATTGTGTGTGAGGGATTTTTTTTTAATGTTTAATTATTTAGTTAAGGTTTAGCAAGCTTACAGTCTTACCAGGTTTATTTATAGTATGCCAAAGAACTGGAAGTTGTAGTTAAAAAAACAGTGTGTCAAACAACCCCAGGAGTGTTGCATGAATGAGATTGAATTTTTGGTAGATGTTGCCCTACCCAGTGCACACTGAAAGAGTCACCTACAAAGAGATTTGTCAGCAGGAAACAACAGGACCAATTTTTTTCTTACTCTTTGTAGTGTACTGTTCTAAACCCAGACTGTAACAAAAAAAGGAAAGAAAGGAAGCAGCATTTAAGGAGCTGCTGGAGGAATGAAAGCTGTAACTGGGGAAGTCTTGTGGCCATGTTAACTTTCTTCCCAGCTACAGATGTGTTTTTGTGTTGTAAGAATTTTGAAAACCATGCTGTGATTTATGACCTCCGCACAGTTCAGCAGCTGGCTGTTACAAGCTTGTCACAGTGTGAACAGAAACCTCCCATGTACAGCGAATGCAATAGCAGCATGACAAGGTGATTTTTCCTGGCTGTTGTTTAACGATGCTGCTTTGCTGCAGGGAAGATGCTGTGAACATCAGTGTCAACACATCTTAGTCAAATAAACACTATCTAACTAACGTAGCGTTTTCTATCCCCAGAATAGGTTGGTGCTTGTCTCCACATAGAGAGCAAAGCATTTCCCCTCTTGTAGTATCCTTCTCTTTCCTATGTGCCAAATTGTGGCCACCGCTGACCTCAGTGAGAGTCTTGCTGGTGATTTAGGACTGGGATTTGCCCTGTGTCCATTAAGATTTCCCAACCAGTGTTTTGCCTGTCCAAATTAACACACAGCTTGGTTGCTGGAGCACCTCCTGAGGCACTTTTACCTCCTTGAAGAGGATGGGGCACAGAACGGGGACTGAGGAGACATTGGTTCTATTCCTGCTTCTGCCACCTTCGGCAAGTTACTTCTCTGCACCTTTGTTTCCAGTCTCGCCCCTTGTCTATTTAGAGTGTAAGCTCTTGGGGCCAGGGCTGTCCCTTACTGGGTGTGTATGTGCCGATCACAATGGGACCTCAATCTTGGTTGAGGCCTTAAGGTTCTACTGTAGCACAAATATTTAATAAGACGTGTATTTCCCCTGGGATATGATTAGGGCCCTACCAAATTCATGGCCCATTTCGGTCAATTTCTTGGTCATAGGATTTTAAAAATAGCAAATTTCATGATTTTGGTTATTTAAATCTGAAATTTCACGGTGTTGTATTTGTAGGGATTCTGACCCAAAAAGGAGTTGTGGGGTGGTCGCAAGGTTATTGTAAGGGGGGGTGCAGTACTGCTACTTTTACTTCTGCACTGCTGCTGGTGGTGGTGCTGCCTTCAGAGCTGGGCAGCTGGAGAGCGGCGGCTGCTGGCCGGGAGCCCAGCTCTGAAGGCAGAGCCACCGCCAGCAGCAGCCCAGAAGTAAGGATGGCACGGTGTGGTATTGTCACCCTTACTTCTGCGCTGCTGCCAGAAGAGCAGGACCCTCAGTCAGCAGCCGCTGCTCTCCTGCCGCCCAGCTCTGAAGGCAGCCGTGCAGAAGCAGAGACGCCAACTCTGCGGGTGCTCCGGGGCTGGAGCACCCACGGGGAAAAATTGGTGGGTGCTCTGCACCCACCGGCAGCTCCCTGCCACACCCCCCACCCCAGCTCACCTCCGCCTCCTCCCCTGAGCACGCCGCTTCTCCCCCTAGCTCCCAGCGCTTCCCGCCAAGAAACAGCTGTTTCGCAGCGGCAAGCACGGGGAGGGAGGGGGGAGGAGGGGGAACGCGGCATCCTTGGGGAAGAGGCGGGGCCGGGGCAGGGATTTGGGGAAGGAGTCCAATGGGGCAGGGAGGGAGTGGAGTTGCGGCGGGGACTTTGGGGAAGGGGTTGGAATGGGGGTGGTGCAGGGGCAGGGCAGGGGTGGAGTCGGGGCGGGGGGGCATGAGCACCCACTGGCGCCAGGAAAAGTTGGCGCCTATATGCAGAAGTAAGGGTGGCATGGGATGGTATCGCCACCCTTACTTCTGTGCTGCTGCTGGCAAGGCACCGCCTTCAGAGCTGGGCACCCGGCCAACAGCCACCACGTTCTGGTCGCCCAGCTCTGAAGGCAGCGCAGAAGTAAGGGTGGCAATACCACAACCCCCCTAAAATAACCTTGTGACCCCCCACTGCAACTCCCTTTTGGGTCAGGACCCCCAATTTGAGAAACACTGGTCTCCCCCATGAAATCTGTATAGTATAGGGTAAAAGCACACAAAAGACCAAATTTCATGGGGGGAAACCAGATTTCACGGTCCGTGACGCGTTTTCCATGGCCGTGAATTTGGTAGGGCCCTAGATATGTAATCTAACTATTTTCTGTCCTCTAAACTTTCAGGTACAACTGCATTGGCATAAGAAGCCAGATGCAAACCATTTCAAATACAATAATCCCTATCGCTCTTCATCAATAGATCTCCAAGCACTTTACAAAGGAGGTGAGTACCATTATCCTTGTTTTACAATTGGGGAAACTGAGGCATACAGCAGGGCAGTGACTTGTCTAAGGTCACCCAGCAGGTCAGTAGCAGATCTGGGAGTAGAACCCAGGGTTCTGAGTCCCAGTCCAGTGTTTTAGATACTAGGTCACACTGTCGCCTGCAAAGCAGTAGATTTCAGTCTAGTAGTGGAAATGAAAGAGTAAGGAAACATCAATTATTCCCAAAGAAAGGCTGGACAAATTGATTTTATCTAACTGTTTGCTGGTTAAAGAAAGTTTATGTGATGCTCTTGGCCAGGACTGTTTTCCTTTAGGTATGACTGGGGAGATCACTGGTGAAATAATGGGTAACACATTAGTTTCCATCTGCTAGATTTAGTTCTAGCAGAGACTTTTCCTAGACTGGTCAAAGGGATGACTCATGCACAGGTCATCCAAGGCATATAGAGATAAATTATTCAGGGTTTAATGCATGGTGATCCCTGGTTACGTATTCCATTGATAATCTTTGAGTCCTTGCATCATACATGTACACTTCCGGGTATAGGTTTGGGGTTGATTTTCAGAGCAACTCAGTGAGTATTCCATACAGAATTCCCATTATTGCAGTGTACAGGACTTAATAGTCCATAGCAAAGAAATGCAACATTAAATGTTTTATTAAAGCAGCATACTGAAATTTACACTCATCCCTTGTATTCTAGAAGAGCTCAGTTTGCATTGAAAAGGTGGGTGAAGAGAAGCTGGCTCAAATTTCTTCCAAGGTGAAATTCAATGTTGGCAACTTTGCTAATACTCTAAAGTTACCAACAGCTGACGACAGCAGATCACAGTTAAGATGGCACAAAGTAATAGGGTCAAGATGGACTCATTACTACCCCTGGACATGCAATTTGCCACATGATAAAGAAAGTCTTTGTTCTCCTTTGCATGGCTAGAAGGCTGTGTCTGTTTCTTTCAGATGATGATGTAGCCCCAAGTGATCCAAATGAATATGTACAAGTTCTCTTTGCACTGTAAAATTACAGGCTGGAGTTATCCTAGATGCTTGTACACATAAAATAATTGACCCAACCAGTTTATTGTCCGTGTGTGACTCCCACACAGGTTCTACTAACTTTGAACCGGGGGCAAAGACAATGCTACTTTGGTTTTCCTACCAATTCTACAAATCTCAAGCTGATGCAGATCTGTGGAATCCCAAGGAAGGCCAAAGTTAGCTGCTGTGATCTAGTATGACCATCCTCCTGGGATTCAGCATCTATTAAAAATACCCTATCCTAATAACGATGGACCCACACCAAAACTCGGGATCTGAACCCTGAATTCACAGCCACATTTTGTATCTTTATAATGGTCTTCACCAAGACCCCCACTGAAACACTCAGTAATCCAGGGTTCAAACACCAGATTCAAATCTGTACTTTTTCAACTGTCAGGATGTTCAGGTTTTAGTGTTTGGGTTTGACCCATTAGAGAGAAACCTACACTGTTTCAGCTGACAGGTTTCAGAGTAACAGCCGTGTTAGTCTGTATTCGCAAAAAGAAAAGGAGTACTTGTGGCACCTTAGAGACTAACCAATTTATTTGAGCATGAGCTTTCGTGAGCTACAGCTCACTTCATCGGATGCTCATGCTTATGCTCAAATAAATTGGTTAGTCTCTAAGGTGCCACAAGTACTCCTTTTCTTTTTGTTTCAGCTGAGACCTCATCCCAGGCATTGCATCCAAGCTGCCTTGGATAGCTATTGTATAAAGATGCCTGGTATTGTACAGGCACTGCAAGCACAAGATTCTCCAAAGCCTAATGGTTGGTTGTCCACCCTTTCCACTTAGTGCAGACCAAGAGAGCAGGTTCCCCACAGGTATGTAGTTCCCTCTGGAATACCAGCTGGAGCCAATTTTTGTTTTCTTTTAATCTCCAAATTTCACCAGAATTTAGCAAGAATAGATTTGGAGGGGGAGAAACCAGTATGTTGCAGCTTCCTGTGGTAGAAGAATAGAAATTTGTTGCAAAACTCAGCTGATCATAAAGTGAGGGAAGCAGGACCAATGGCACAAACAGGAAGAAAGTGTGATTGGAGAGGTAAACAGTGGAGGCCACTGAATGTAAATGTTTAGCTCTGGAGCCTGCAGTGAGAGTGGCTGGAAGACTTATTGCTGCCATGCAGAGGTGGGTGACAAAGGATTTGCTGCACAGGGCATCCGTAGGATGTTAGGAATTGAAATTGACACAATCACCTGAATGCAAATCACAGCACTGGCGGGACCTGGGCAACACAGGCAAAGTTAAACTTCATCCCCTTGTGACTAAAGAGCTTAAAAGTAGAAGCAGGAGAGGCGACTGTCGGCGTCTGGCTAGTTATATGGAGAAAAGGTAACCAGGAGGATGAAGGTCAGTGTCAAATTATTTCAGGAACGGAGTTGTTGTGTGGTATTTTCTATACAATGTCTGTACTCTGTTTATGGGGCTATGTGCACCAATAAGACTGATGAAGAATGGCAGCAAGACTTCTTGTCAGCTATTCCACCTTTGCCGGCTTGGGTGTCTCTTACTTGAATCAGGGGAACCCAGATGACACGCTAGTTGTTGGGGGAAGTTTTTCCAGGTGAACTTTTAAAATTTTGTTCGGATAAAAATAACAAATGTGTTGATAAATATTTACACGGCTTGATACCGAACCCTAACATGCCTTAATTCATTATATATACACTGTAACGGCATGTAACGTGGGCCGCTTTATGTGGGATGCAATTGAATAAATCCAGCCAAACAACTGAAAAACGCCTATTTCCTATGAACAAAATTCTGTACGTACATTTGTCAGCATATCGTTTGGAAGTTTACAGAATTTCTGCTGCATGAGTGTCCCTGAGGCGGCCTCAGATTTAATATTCAGATCAATCCCTCTATTTTAAGAGATTAGCAAAACTAACACAGACGATTTCTGCATATAGTGACTAAAATTCTTTCTTAAGCAGCTAAATCCCTTTCTCTGCGGTCCAAGACTATTTTATTTGCAAGGATTTCTCTCTTATTTGACGTCTATAAAAAACAACATTAGAGTCAAAGCCTTGCTCTGGTACATCTGTTTGCCATTTACTTCTTTTATGTTAAGTTTTAAAAACATTTCTGATTAACCAGGTTATATGATCTCTAGATTTTATGGGACTGGTTTCCAATTAGGTGTTTTGACTATCCAGACATCTGTTTAGAGCATAGATTGTTCCAGTGTAATTATTTTTTACATGTGTACATCACATAGGAAATAAAAAAAGATACGTAAACAGAAGAAGAAATAACTTTTCCCTTTCTGCACAATCCATAGCAATAACATTTTACTAGTGTTCCGTAGTGTTCGTCCAGGAGTGGCCATAATAGTTGGGCAGGGGAGTGTATATTCTGTAAATGAACATGACTAAGTTTCCAGTGTCACTTTTTCCATTCTAAATTACCTAAACATTTTCTCATTCAGGCAACCCTTCTTGTTTTGCCAGAATGAATACACAGAGCTGATAGTGTGCAAACAGCCTGAAGTTTTTAAAGGGGGATGATAAATATTTGTGGTACTTGTTTGTTTGTTTCTGGTCATAGGAAGAACCCTCAACCAAAAAAAAAAAAAAGCTTCTCAATATAAAAACACAAGGCAAGTGGTTTTTGCAAGCTATTCTAGTCCTGCAAAAATATATCCATGTCCACAGATCTAGCAGTGAGTCTGGCTTTATTACTAAAACTGGCTTTAACTTAGAATATTGAAATATTACTATCATTTAAGAGTTATTAGCAGTTTCTCCTGTTAAGCCCTGAGTCGTTGGATATTTTGTATCTGAAGAGGAGTTAGGTAAAACCATGAGAGATTAAGTGGTGATTTTAACTTGAAATGTATAATATTGATTTCCACTGGATATCCTAAAGCACTCTTTAAGGGCCTGATCCAAAGACTGTTGAATGGGCTTTCAATCAGACCCTCGTTGATAGGCTACAGACATACTGAATTCTCAAGTGGATACTCTTTGAACAGCTTCCTCAGATAACTGAATTAAAACTCTTGAAAGGGATCCAGTAGTTATATAAGCATAGGACTATGATAACGTTTGGAACAAAACTTCCATTGACCATCTACAGATTCTGGATTCTGTATCCCAGGTAGGCAGGATCCATGTTGAATTTTGGGTCACCAACAGTGTTTCCACTTGCTCAAGTGAAAAGAGCCCTACTCCATGACATCCTCTTTCTTCCAGAATATGTGATTTCTTTTGGCCACTATCCACCTGTGAGAAGACAGATGTTGTATTCGAATCCAATTAACACTGTTTCATTGCTTAGACCTTATTATGTTTGATGTAAACTAGATAACTGGTGATTAATAATTCTGGAGTTCTTTTGCTCATTTAAATTATAGTATGCCTGCAAGTTTTATAAGAAAAGTTGTGTAACAAATAGTGAGATCACACATGTGGACTTAATTCCAAGAAATAATAACTAGAATAACTATGTTTTTCCAGACTGTGTGCCAGACCTTCAGCTAGTGTGAAGCAGTTTAGTTGTATTGACTTCCTATGCTTTTAGCAATGTTTAGATATCATTATGAGTGCTGAATAAACTGAACTCTGGCATTAAAATACCCTATTCCTGCCCACACTGTCTTGGTTAGTTACATAAGTACCATTGTATTGTTTCTGTAACCTGATAGATTACTGTTGTAACTAACAATGCAGCCCAAACAATGACTGTGACAATATAAAAGCCATATTCCATGCTATAACTTCATAAGTAATTTATAAAAGGCACCTAAGTTAGTTGCATGAATTGCAATATTTGCACTCTGAGAATTAAAAATTGTGAATAATTTTGCCTATTAAATATATTTGAAATTATTTGTTCAGCTGAGGAGAGCACCCTGACTGTCATCTAGAATTCTCCTGGCAATGAATGGAGCACCAGTATGAGATGATTTGACCCTCCTACCTCGCTCTGGAGGGAAACAATACTTTCCACTAACCATCGCTTCTGAGGTTCATTTGGGGTTAGATCCAGATGGAGCTCATTGCCATAAGCTTCAAAAAGTGTTTGTGATAGCCACTGATGTAATCTGGGAACCAACAGGCAGGGAGGCGTCTAGTAAGGCCCCAGCACAGCTCTTCACTTCAACAGTGGTTTGGCAGATGCCTTCAATTGCTGGAGCAGTTGTACGTTTTGTCGTCTCTTCTGAATGCTTTTCCACTGCAGAGCAGCACCACCTCTATATTATCCAGGTGGAACTTTAGCCAACTGGCTTCCATCCAGGTCTTTGTTCTTGCCAAATCTTTTGGGGAGTCTGGCACTGGTTATGACTGGGGCCAATGAAAAGGAATTGCAGACCTGAGTATCGTCAACATACTGATGTGGTACCAAAGCCTGTATCGTGTTATGATCTACTGATAGCAAGGGAACCCTGTTGCCCATCCAAACAGATGAAAGCCTACAATTTAAAGCTGAAACGGTCCAGAATGACACTTATTTGTATACAAACACTGGTGTATGTGCCAAAATAGTTAGCAAGATTAATCATTTTGTTTCTACTTGTCCTGGAGCTGCTTGCCTGAGGCTGATATTTTTGAGATAACCTGTTTTGATGCTTCTTATCTGCCTTTGCAAAATGCTTCATGTTACACTTTCACAGCTAAATTTCATTTTGCAAAAGCCATATATGTATAGGCCATTCTGGAAGATCATAACACTGCAGTGAACATCACTTCCAAAGCATGAAATGATACCGTGGGAAGAGCACCAGGGAAACATCCTTTACCTCGCCAGTTAAGTTTCAAATTATTATTGACACTGTTAGTGATTTTTTTTGTCTCTGTTTTCTACTGTGTTGTTCTCTGTTATCCCTAGTATAGCACTTAAAATGACGGACCACCAGTTAGTGAATTTGGGAAACATGTTGGCACAAGATCTGTATTAACTCATTGGGCCAGATCAGCTGGTATAAATCAGCGTAGCTTTGGTGAAGTAAGCGTAAACATGCTAATGTACACAAGCTGATATCTGTCCCATTATTCAAATTCCAAGTTAAGAAATCTTGCAGCTCTAGAGTTTTTGTCTTGGTACTGTTTTCTCCCCTACTAGGTACACAAGGAAAGAGTTGGAATAAATGTAAATGCACATGGTGCTGTTTGCAAGCATGCCAACAAAATACATTCAGCATTGTTCATACAGACAGTGCAATCCACCCATTCCATTTCTCTACTATGTACTCAAATCAAATGCTTTGTACAGCAATCAGTTGAGAAAACACATTTGTTGCATGGAACAGCTTACAGTAATTATGAGCAGTGGCTAATATAGGGCTGGATCCTCAGCTGGTGTAAAATGATGTCGCTCTACTGAAGTTAACAGCACTTCCCCAATTTACTCCATAACAATCTTTATATAGGTAAATATGTTGGTTCTTTGGCTAAAAATGGAATGAAAGTCAGACGAAAGTAAAGTGACAATAGAGTTCAGTGAAGTTACGCCCAGGATGAATTTGTTCTGTATTTTGTCTCATTGTTTCTTTTCAAAGATGCCAGTAAAGTTGGCTTTATTTCAGATTCGGCCTCTATATTTGCTGTGGTTCAGTTTTCTTTGTAGAAAATAAGTCTACGTGGGTTATTGCCAACAAAACAGGATCCCCTCCTGATATAAAGCATCAAATTGGTATCCTGCCTTTCTTTTATTTTCCAAAGCATTTTTTAGACTTTCTCCAACCGTCAGTAGAGTTAAACCCAGGATGAGTCTGGGGCATAGTGTTCACTATGTTTTAGTGCAGCATTCATCACGGAAGGAAAATGTTAACTTCTTCAGTGTTTGCACAGAATCTTAGGGGTTAGGGACCCAGCTTTCAGGGGTCGCCCAAAATGTACCCAAAATATTTACAAGTGCATCCATATACATAAGCCTGACTCCTTGTTTGCATGGCTGGGTATTCTTTATAGTGGTGCCTATTAGCCCAGTCATGGACCAGATGCCTATTGTCCTAGGTGCTGTACAAGCACTGAACAAAAAGACAGTCCCTGAACCCAAAGAGCCAGGTGACTGCTCACCTGACTACAACCTATTTGCATGTAAAACCCAGTGTGCGTGGGGGTGTTTCTATTTAGTCTTAAGGTTAAACTCAGTCATCATCATAGGACATAATGCACAGCCATGCTGGAAATGTGTTGGGAAACAATTTAGCTGAATATGCTCTTTATGTAGTATATTTTTATTAATATTCTCTCAGCTGGGGCAGATTCTGCAAATCACTGCAATCACTGGTTCTTTTTCTGTTTTGCTTCCCAGTTAATTAATTGGACAACACCTTTTACAAGCGATAGGTAACATTGTTGCCATTCTCCCCCTCCTAAAAAGCACCATATTCTGACATTTAGAAGGTTTTATTCTAAAAGTCTTTCTTCCACAACTTGGGAAGATCCCCACGGGTATCCAATCCAGTTCAACTGGAGCTCTTTTACTGTCACAGATGCTTTCCAAAAACCATTTAGTAACTACCAAAATTAACTGTAATGTACTCCTCTAATTTATTTGTTAGAAACAAGCCTCTAGTGCTGTTGTCAGCATACATTTATTCTATATTGACCATTTTGAAATGCATCCGATGAAGTGAGCTGTAGCTCACGAAAGCTCATGCTCAAATAAATTGGTTAGTTTCTAAGGTGCCACAAGTACTCCTTTTCTTTTTGCGAATACAGACTAACATGGCTGTTACTCTGAAACCTGTCATTTTGAAATAGAACATTTTTGATTATGATGTCAATCTGCTGATAAAAATACCTAAAAATAAAAATACCTTTCACAACAGTTGAAGAAAACACAATAATATATATAAACCTGGTTCTTTCATTAGCTTTTCAGCCTGTTGAAAAAAAAAAGTGCTTTAAAATAGTTGTATGCCTTACGGAGGGTCGTAATTGCTTCTGCTATGGTTACTATAGGAACTGTTGTTCTTCCTTTGCCTTTTTAGTATACCTCTGTAATAATAACATACATATATACATTTATATAGTTCTGGTTAGAAACAAAGTTGATTATCTGCAGCTAGGTAGGGGTGGAATGATGGGGAAAAATGGATTTTTCTCCCCATCCCAGGCAATAGGTTCATAGTAATTTAAATAATATATAATTTTTGTTTCCCATGTCTTGGGACCTATTTCTTACAGAAGAAAGAACCTTTCACACCAGACATGAACAGAAGTATTAATTCCAAAGAAAAAGAACATGGGCCAGATTCTTCCTTTTTTCCATGTGTGAAAATGCAAAGCAAGACCACTGATGTCAGCGGTCACACTGGTATAAAACCAGTATGGGGTCAGAATCGGACTCCAGTTCTCTCTGATTACAAAATAACTCATCAGGGTGTAAGTTACACTAAAAAGAACATGTCTCTGCCAGGAAAACCATCTTTCTATTTTAACAGCTCAGCAAAGAATATTTCAGACAATGACAAACCACCGATTTCTATAGACTGTGACAGGGTCAGGCCAGATGGTTACAGGAGAGTGATAGAAGGTAAATACATTAGCCCCAGATTAAGCAGGTCCCTTTCCACTGAGTAAAATAATGGGCTGCAGAACAATCATAAAGCTACTAGAATCAATTTAGACAGGCTGGCTAATCAGGGCACCTGGTTTAAAGAAGACCTCAGTTCAGTCAGTGAGGGGCGTGCAAAGAACTGGGAGCAAGAGGCGCACAAGGAGCTGAGAGTGGGAAGGCGGACTGCTGGAGGACTGAGGAGTACAAGTTTTATCAGGCATCAAGAGGAAGGTCCTGCCATGAGGATAAATAAGGTGTTGGGAGGAGGCCATGGGGAAGTAGCCCAGGGAGTTGTGTCATGCAGCTGTTACAGGACACACTGCAGACAGCTGCAATCCACAGGCTGGAACCCGGAGTAGAGGGCAGACCCGGGTTCCTCCCATCCCTCGAACTCCCTATTTGATACAAGAGGAGTTGACCTGGACTTTGAGTCCCACCAGAGGGAAAGGTCTCTGGCCTGTCCCCAGACCCACTAGGTGGGTCAGCAGACACTGCAGGGATTGTTCTCCTCCCTTTCCCCATGCTGGCCAGTGATGAGGTTAGCTGAGTGAACGGCAGGTTTGAGCCACAAGCAAAAGTGGCCAGACTGAGGGCTGTCTTGAATCTCAGAGGCAAGCAAATCCGCCAATAAGCGCAGGACCCACCAAGGCAGAGGAGGAACTTTGTCACAAGACTTAAAAAAAACCCAGCAGCCTAGTTTTAGAGAAAGTTTTTATCTTGTTGTCAGCGGTCTGTTCTCCAACAGACCTCCAACAGTAAGGTCAATAACAGTTCAGCAAGCAACTGACAGTCTGCTGCAGTAACTTCCCGTTTGTCCTTGATTAAAGCTACCAGCCATTTGGGGACCCAGCCTGCTGTCCTTATGCTCTTCCCGATTGCCATGAGAATTTTGCTTCAGTAAGTACTGCAGGGTCAGTACCTTGGTATGAGATAACCCATTGTATTGGGTCCTAAGGGCACATTCTTGTGTATGTATTAGTAATAATAATTATTTACATAATGGCACCTACAGAGATGTTTAAAAAGGCACTGCCTGCAGATTATGGAGACAAGCTCTTTGGGGCAGGGCCTGTCTCTTTGTTATGTATTTGCATAATGGGGCTCTGATCTATGAATGGGGCTCCGAGGTGCCTCCAAACACAAATAATAAGAAATAATAATTGACACATTTGCAGAATTGCTTATAAAAATGAGTGTGTTCATGGTATTGTAATTAATATGAATTGTTTTGAACCATCAAGACATATGCATATCCAGAAATGAGTGACCACATAATCCTGAAGCTTCTCCAGAATAGCCAGTGTGCCATACTGGATTACCAGAGTAACTAAAGGTCTTTTAAGCAAGGTCCATCTTGCTGTGGCATTCACAGGGCCTTGGTTATATATTGTCTGTCAGTCACAGCCATTCATTAGATGTGAAGCTCCATCAATCTTTTAAGTGTCTTTTGTGAAGTGCATCATACACTTGTGGGTGCTATAAAAAAGTAATAAAAATACTTCAAATGATTAATAAAATCGGCATGACTAGTATTTAATTTAAAAGAGTTTTGCAAAACCAGTTGGATAAAGTGCCCAGAATCCCATCGAGGTAAATGATGAAGTAATGAGCAAATTTCTTCTCTGCTGCACCGTTTGCTTGCTTAGAATTTCCCTTCAAAAGAGGGGCAGGGAAAAACCGCTTGAGTCTACAGTGATGAGTATCATAGAAAGGCTTCTGAATAAACAGAGATACTTGGTGCCTGTTATTTATCTAGTGCTTGGGCCGCAGGATGCTCTCCGAACTGTCTTGGCGCTACAGGGAAGAGTGTGGGAAGGAGATTAGAACAGAAAATACAGTGGAAATCGGGGTTTGGGAGCGCTCTTTCCAAGAGGGATTTGCTGGGCTTTCCCTTTACACAGGGATCTGTGTCTGGGCCGCTATTTGGGGAGGGCTCGTTCTGGTTTTGCACAGTCTAGTTTGACTGCTGGGGTTGGGGTGCCGATTGAAACTGGAGCCTGTGTGTGTGTGGAGGGCTAGAAGGGGGTGGGTTTGCCCCTTCACGAGTTACTGTCGGTTTGTCTAGGGCTCCCAGTGAGGAATGGTGATCCGGAGCCGGGGACCAGGGTCCAGAGGTCTGGTTTCAGCTCCCTGAAATCCCATAGGGGGCGGGGGGGAACCGGCGAGGGGCAGCCCCTTGCCAGCCGGGCTGGAGAGCTTCCCCCAGCGGTGGGGACGGGGGGGCTCTGCCCCCGCGCTCAGGGCTGGAGCCAGCGCGTAGCCGGCAGTGGGGCAGCCTCCCACGGCTCCAGCGGGGCTGGTCCGGCCCGGCCAGGAGGGACGGAAGGGGAGGAGACCAAGGCAGCTAAGAGTGAGGGGCTCGGCCGGCCGGCCGGCCACACCGGAGTGGCGGTGACCGAGGCAGCGGCTCCTCCGGCGGGGTCCCGGCGATCAGCCGCGCCATGTGCTGGTCTCTGGCCGCCGCCCTGCTGGGCACCCTGCTGCTGCTGCTGCTGGCGCTGCGCTCCCGGCGGACGCGGTGAGTGACCTGCCTGCACCTGTGCCCAGAGACAGGGCAGCCCGGGGCAGCCTGCGTGGGCGGGGGGAGGGTCCCCCAGCGCCCGGCTCCAGTGATCGGGGTACCGAGACCACGGTGACGGGCGCGGTGTGGCCCTAGGTAAACAGAGGTCCTGCCTTGCCGGCTCTGCTCCTGCCCATCGCCGAGCAGCTGCAGGTGGACCTGGCCCCACCGTCAGCAGGGGATTGGGGTGGCTACACGCGGATGGGTGTCCGCGGGGAGCAAGAGGGAGCTCTGTTCTCAGGTCTCTTCTCCAAACCCCATTGAACCATCATAGGCCAGAACCCCGGTCACTGATGGGTTGCAGGCTACAGCAGGTGGGGTGGGGTGTGTGTGTATGTGGGGGGGGTTTCAGTCTTTTATATACCAAATGCCGCCCCCTCCTCGCTCGATAATTTCGGGCCCTGGCGCTGCAGTCCCTACTTATGTAAATCTCTAGCCCGAAACCAGTGGGGTCTGCTTAGGGGTCACTGTGAAAAGAGGAGCAGAAAGGAGGGGGAATGAATCCCGTGAAAAAATATGGATGAAGGGAAATATGAATACATAGGAGAAGGGGAGAAAGGAAAATAGCGACTGTATAGAGCATGGGCTTGCGCCAGCCTCACTTTTAGGGAATGTTATTTTGTCCTTAATAAGTTGCACAGGATTCCCTCTAGATAGGAAAAACAAGTTTTAAAAACGCTTCTGAATTATTCCCTGGGGGAGGAGTATGACCCATAGGTTTAAATGACAGTGGAAAAAAAGTTTGCAAACTCAGACTCCTTCTACAGAGCTGTGAATTGATTCACGTTTTCAAAACCTTGATCTCTGTGAGATTCACCCATTGCTAGTTATTGAGCCAGGGCACCACCGATTGGCAATCTGAATCCGCTGATTAGGATGGGCACTGCAGTAATCAGTCGAAATCAGAGGAGATTCCATGTTTAATGGGGTTTGTGTAAAATCCTCTCATTCTGAAAGATCCCAGAGTGTGGTTTGAGTTGCTAAAGACCCCAATCTCAAATTTGTTTGGCTCCACATAGGCCCTTCTTTACACCCCCTTGCATTGTAACTAATACTTGGCGTTTTGAAAATGTTCCCTGGTAGTTATTTCACTGTCATTGGGTCAGACTGTCATTGGCTATACTGGTGGTGTGAATCTGGAGTAATTCCATTGACTTTACTTCTTTACACCAGTGATAATGAAATCAGAATGTGATCCTGACCCTTCAAAATGAAGGCTGTAACAGTGTTCAAATCCCAGCTCCTCGAGTGGGTGACCCGACAACAAGTAACTGAGGGTACAGTATTGGATTTGCCTTGCTCAGGGAACCACATGGGCACCTCATGCCATCTCTGCTCCCTTTGAGTTGGCAGGGGAATTAAAAGGACAAGATTCCTATTTTCCTTCCAGAAGTTCCAAACAGTCAGATTCCTGCCAATTTTCATATCCTCGGAGCAATGAAACCTCAAGCGAGTTTGTGACAACGGAGCAATCTGAATGCACAGGCCTCAGGTGCTTATGCACTCTGGGTTTGTTTAGGTTGCCCTGATATTTTAACAGCATGGCAGCCCTCATTTCGGAATTGCGGTTGTTTTTCCAGTATCGTAGGGATCTTTCAAGGTTGACAGTGCTCAGTTTACTGCATCCCATTGTGCCTTGGTATTGCAGGATTGAGAATGTACCCTATACGTGTTGCTGTAGAATTATGATTTATTGTTTTTCCAACACCCCAAAATGTGCTCGAGTCTTTACAGAACAGAGCATGTTTGCAGTGGTGTTGTAGCCGTGCTGTAGACCTGAAGAAGAGCTCTGTGTAGCTTGAATGCTTGCCCCTTCCACCAACAGAAGTTGATCCAGTACAAAATATTACCTCACCCGTCTTGTCTCTCTTAGAACAGAGTATGGCAGATTCCTGGTCTAAAGCACTTAGAATCCAGAACCAAAAACTGCAGAAGTAAGGGGAAAGGATGTAACATTTGCCCCCGTATATCTTTGTCTTGTCCTTAACACGCTTACCTTTTGCTGTGTAGACCTACCCCAAAAAACCACGTGGCTTGCCTGTTCCAGCCGATTCAAGCTGGGCTCCAGCCCAGGCCCAGAAGTCTACACTGCAATCAAATAGCCCCGCAGCCCGAGCCCTGTGAGCCCAAGTTGGTTGGCACGGGCCAGCCGTGGGTTTTTCTTTGCTGTGTAAACATACCCGTTGTGGTATATATGTTATTGACATACCTAGCCTTAGTCTGGTGAGTTACAGAGGCCATAGCATAACAACTTTAAATCCTAAAATTTCAGTCCTTTGTCAGTTTGCAAGACCCATAGGATTATTTTAATGCACTTAGGTATTTCCATTTAATTTCTTCTTTTATATTAGCTACATTAGAAAGAGAATAAACCCACAAATTAATATCTTTTTGTCATTAACGCTTATGCGTACTATTATATTGTTTAACCAGCATAAATCTGAGATACTTCCAGTAAATTAAAAAAACCCAACAACCCACAAACCCTTTGTTTGAGCTGCTAACTAGTCCCCACTCCTTTATGACTCAGGATAGTAATGACAAGTCCTTTTGGGGCTTACGTCTTTGGAGCCCTGGAGACATAAAAAGATTCAGATTGGGGGAGCCAGAATGCAATCTGGCCATAGAATTCTATTCATGTGGTTTTCCAAAGCATGGTTGATCTGTGAAACAAAGCAAGGTGCAGATGGTAATGTCGTTTCACACTGACACACCCATAACATGCTGGAATGCAGGAGTTTAAGTACCAATAGTTATTAAGTAACTGTAGGGCAATCCTTCCACAGGGCTTTAAGAGCTTTTACCGATCTTTTTTTCCAGGCTACCGAGTGAACCTCCACTTGACAGAGGCTTTGTTCCTTGGCTGGGACATGCTGTGGAATTTGGAAAAGATGCTGCCAGCTTCCTGTCTCAAATGAAGCAAAAACATGGAGATATTTTCACAGTAAGCGCCCGCTGTGAATTGCCGGTGCTGCCGGGGTTTAACTCCAGAGGGGTGCACAGTTCAGCTGTTCAACCAAAAGCAGCCCAGAAAGCTCTGTGGGAACAGCTTTGAGAGGATGCCACAGACCAGCATAAATATCAGCAAACCTTTCCTCTTCTCTCCTGGCCACTCTGCCTCTTCCTTCCCCCAGCTACAGTAAGCCAGCCTGGAGCTGCTTTTAAACTAAACAGTGCATGAGCGGCTTTATTTTAGAAGGTTTTAACATCACCTTTCATACGTACCACAGAGCAGCTTCATTTTTCATAGCAACATATTTTCCCCATACCTGCATTAGACTACACATTGGTGTCTTCAGTCTGTTCTTCTTCCTGTAGGGGCCCAAACTTGATACTTCAGAGGAAGGTGGATGCCCTCATAATGTTGTACAGTGTTGGGGGGTGAGAGGAAATGACCTTTGCACCGTTAAAGTCAGTGGGAGTTTTGCCTGAGTGAGGAGTGCAAGGTGGGTCCCTTAACTTGTATAACTACAGGGGATGTTCAGAGTCATAAAATTTTAGGTCCTAAGAATCCTGAGCCCAGATGTGTAACTGTGACCAGGTATGCTACCGTCTTGATCAGTGACTTTCTGTGTTTCCATGGGAGCATGGGAGTTTTTCAGACCATCAAATATGCAGTCAAAATAACATTTTGGAATTATTTGCAGACTATTGCACCTCAGCTGGTGTAAATCAATGTGCCTCCATTGAGGTCAAAGGCCTTGCACTACTTTGCACCAGCTCAGGATATGTGCTCAGCTGGGAATAATGAAGGAAAAGGACTGTATCTGAGTAAATGGACTTATTACTGCAGATTTTGGCTTAGCAGTTGTCCCACTGTTTGGTAATGTTTCACATTTTTAATGTATTATTGTATTCATTAGGCTAATAGACCCATTAATTTTTTATTGTGGATTGTTTTTCTTCTTTAGATCCAGGTTGCTGGGAAATATATCACCATCTTGTTGGACCCTCACTCATATGATTCGGTGCTCTGGGAGTCAAGTTGTCAGCTAGATTTCAGCAAATATGCACGCCTTTTAATGGATCGAATGTTTGATGTCAAACTGCCTGACTATGACCCCACTGAGGAAAAGGTCATGCTGAGATCGTGAGTATGATACAAAGGAAAATTTGGGCCAGTGTCTCCAGTTTGTTTTGGGATATTATTTTCCAGTGAGAGAGCCAGGCAGTTCCACCATGGAGGTGGCGGTCCTGGTATCCAGGACAGCGATACTAACCACAGTGTAAGTACAAAGCAAAATGGAAGGGGATAAGACCTGAGGTCTATCTAGATTTTTCCCAATGAGTCACTCAGTAAGGATGAAATGACAACGGGCTAACTATCCTAGATGCCTGGCTTCGAAATACTAGAGATGGGTGCACTAGAAAGATGGCTAGATCTTAATCTATCTTTGTTAACTTTAAAAAGAAATAGCCAATAATAGCCCTGGTGGGTTTAAAGTGTAATGTGGTGTGGCAGCAAAAAAAGGCTAAGGTGGCTTGGGGTTGCACATGCAGAGCAGAGAGGTGATAATCCCTCCATGTATGGCTCTAGAAAGGCCATGCCTGGTGTACTGTATTCAGGGCAAAGCACCTCAGGACTGACTAAAAGGTAGAGTCAATTGTTTGACTACACTTGTGGTCCATTCTTAACAATGTTCAAGAGACCAAATTACCAAACGTAGCCAAATTCGCTGTCTAAAGACACAGCAGTACAATGCAAAAAGGGGATATATATACCCCTCCTTCTGGGAAGCAAATTCTCACACTGTGTTCACCTTACACAAAAGATGTGCTTCACAGATACAGCTTCAAACTCGATTGTGTTTATATTATGGTTGTTTCCAAGCTAAATGCCCCCTATATGTCACTTTAAAGCTTAAGTTTAACCCACTAGTTTGTGCCAGCTTTGTCCTTGGTGCCTGAACATAAGAACGGCCATACTGGGTCAGACCAGTGGTCCATCTAGCCCAGGATCCTGACTTCTGACAGTAGCCAGTGCCAGCTGCTTCAGAGGGAATGAACAAAACAGGTAATCATCAAGTGATCTACCCCCTGTCACCCATTCCCAGCTTCTGGCAAACAGAGGCTAGGGACACCATCCCTGTCCATCCTGGCTAATAGCCATTGATGGACCTATCCTCCATGAATTTATCTAGTTCTTTTATTAATCCTGCTATGGTGTTGGCCTACACAACATCCTCTGGCAAAGAGTTCCACAGGTTGACTGTGTGTTATGTGAAAAAATACTTCCTTTTGTTTGTTTTAAACATACTGCCTATTAATTTTATTTGATGACCCCTAGTTCTTGTGTTATGAGAAGGAGTAAATAACACTTCCTTATTTACTTTCTCCACACCAGTCATGATTTTATAGACCTCTATCATATCCCCCCTTAGTCATCTCTTTTCCAAGCTGAAAAGTCCCAGGCTTATTAATCTCTCCTCATATGACAGCTGTTCCATACTTTTTGTTGCCCTTTTCTGAACCTTTTCCAATTCCAATATACCTGGCTATACTTTCCCGTATCTCATTTTGAATACTACATTCCAAGTGTTAATGAGCTAAGCAAGTATTCCCTCGCTGTACTTAGTACAAAGTATTCATGCATCTTTGCTGTGGAAAGTTTTCTATTTTATAATGCCAAAGCTAATATCAGCTTTGCAAAGTGCTGTGGGATGCTTGACATGGGTGAAAAGAATTGTGGGAAGAGCATAGTACATTCAGTTACCATAACTTCCCAACAACCATATATATATATATGTGTGTATATAAAACATTATATTAATACCATGCACATAATACCTATTCATGTGCTGTGTACTACACCAACAAATATGTATTGGCTAACATCAGTATGTGAATCATGTGGGTTAACTGAAGGGGCGCACAAGAAAAGCAACAAAGGTTATAAGGGGACTGGCTAGAGGGATTAGTTTATAAGGAAGAATTAATACCATGCGGGGGAATATAGATAACTTGGCGAAGAGTCCTCCAGGTTATGTCTGGGAGCAAACCTCGCTTGTATATCAGTCTTGCTTTTCAGCCAGGCAGCGAATGTCATGTTGACCTTCGGCGCTGAGTCTGGCTGGCACGGGGCAGAGCAATGCACGATGTGTGTATGGAAGGAGAGGACCTAGGGAGTTCCTGCATGTCTCTTGTACAAGCAACAGCACGGCGTCTCTCTCTCTCCTCATAGCACGAAAGAGAGCTCTTGGAACAATGGGCAGGAGACATGCGTGCGCTGATGGGGACCGGTGGGAGTGCGTCAGTCAGCTGGAAGCTCTAGCCAGCAGCAGAGGAGCTGCACTAAAGTGGGCTCCACAATGCAGTGCCCCCAACCCTCCCCCTGGTGTCCTGCCCTGGATATCAGGATTCACGTGGTAGAACCAGCATCAGGAAAAGTTTCTGGTCTCTCCTGCCAGCCAGGGGAAGATTTAGACCTTCCGAATTAGCAATGCCTGTCTCACACTGTCTGGACATCACAACACTTGTACACCAGCAAATGTTGTCCCAGCTCTGAAACGGGTAAAAATCATCCTGAAGCAATTACAGTTACTTGGCGGGAGACAGTAATAAGCAGCAGAGCCCTGGGGCTGTCATTATTTTACTCTCCCTGGGTATTTTTACATCTAATATTTTAAAATATTAGAGAGATTTAATGACTTCTTGCTGTGTGATAGTAGCGAGACATGTTTAAACCCTTTAAATAAAAGCGAGGGAAGCAACCTGGCTGGAGATAAATATGCTGACCACATAGTTTACAGTGCACATCTGATGGAGCACCGGCAGCGTGACTGAAAGCAATGAACAATCATGTTTATGCTCTAATGGCATATAAATGGGACAGTCTGTGGTCCGAACTTCTGCTTTACCAATAGATACATCACACCGAGACATGAATGGCTGAAAATAGCTTTTAGGTGCACTCCCCCCTTCAGATTATTTGTTTCCCAATGGAAGTTTTAAGGTCTGGGAGATGTTGATGTGAATCATTCAGACGTGTGACCCTCAGTCAGACATCGCCCTCCAATCTATAGGTTTAAAAATTGTTGGACTCTCAATTGCTAGAGGGAGTGGCTTGACCTTATTGTGCTGATGCAATTTACAAGGAAATGGGGTTTGGGTAAAACCAGGCTGGTTTCAGATGATTTATTCTGCAATATTGCATTTGCACATTGGCTGAGGGCACTGATATTTTATGCCATGCACTTTCTTTATTGCGGGAATGCTAACATTATGTTACACTATGTTAGCACTCTGATGATCTCCCCGAGATTGGAAAGTTAGCAGGTTCATTTGTCCGTGCGCCTCAGGTAGATTGGTCTGAGCAGCGTAGTGTTCTGAATCAGCAGGTGTAAATCAGCACAGCTTCTTCCCCTAAAAGGATTGCTGCTGCAGTGCTGTGCAAGCCGCCCTGAGAGTCCTAGGCGGGAAGTCCCAGGCTGACAGTGCGCTAAGGAGAATGGCCCATAATCAGTCCCTTGGAAACCATTTGAGTAGCACGAAAAGAGCAGTGGCTCCAGTGTGGTTAATGAAGTCACAGAATGGCTGCTCATTTTAAGAACCATGCTCCATGTACTAGCATCATGTAATGCCCAAGTTCCAGTTCATTGGAAGTACAGCGTAAGAAATCCAGTAGCCACTGTGGAAAAACGTTATACTGTCTCAATCAAACCTCTCATCTGACCAGTGGCTATCACTAGAGGCAAATCCCTGCTAGATGTCATAGCGAACTGGCCTTTCTTTTGCTAAGTCTATAACAGCCACTTTCCCACACAGGAGTAGTTAAGGCACTTAAAATAAATCTGCATAGATGGCATCTCCATGTTCATCACTTATTCCCTCTCAGTGGCTTCTATCCCAGAACATGGGTCCAAAGCAAAAAGCCAAGTCCAACCTTCAGCCTCACCCCCCAAATGTTGGGGAGCGTCCAAAGTATCTTAGAACTCTGCAGCTGGTCTCACTCTCCATAACGGGCAGCAACAGAATGCAGACCAGGCTACTTTACGGTGCCCTAGTGCAGCATGGAGAATTCTGTCCAGCACTTTCCCCTTTGCCCAGAACATAGGTGCTTGGGCTGTGCAAGTGACGAGGTTCAGACACCCAGGGATGCATGTGATATAAACAGGAGAGACTTGTCCCTAACTAAACACTGATTATAGAACAGTAAGCCTTATACATGAAGGTGTTTCACAAAGTAACTTCTGTTTCTACAGGGCTCTGCAAAACAAGAACCTTCCATCCCTCACTAAGGCGATGTTCTTCAACCTTCAGACCCTTCTGCTTTCTGACCCAAGCAATCTGAGCCGGCAGTGGACAGACGAAGGCTTGTTTCATCTCTCCTACAGCATGATGCTCAGGTAAGTGCTGCACTATAAAGCTTCATCCCTTGGGACTGGAAGGGGAATGACATCACAGTCAGCTCTTCTCCATTTTTTAAAAATTGTGACTCATTTAAAAAACAATGGATGTTTGCACCAGACTTTAAAGATGCAGGGCCTGCTGTCGCTCTCACACTGGTGTCAATAAGGAGCAAGGGCACTGGAGCCAGTGAGGAGACACTGGTGTGAAACTGGTGTACAGCAAGAGCAGAATCAGGCCTGCACCATGCTATAAAAGTGCAGGTGTCGTTATTTGATCACTATGAACGCTGATTTTTTTTAAGCATATCTAATATTTTAAAACTTTAGTCACTGCTGCCTTGTTTTGCCCTTTCTTCTTTCCAACAGTCTGTTTGAGGGGCAAATGGACTGATGTTTTTTATTCATGAAGGGATGGGGAAGAAGCAGAGTGATCTAGTAGTTAAAACTCTGGCCTAGAAGTCAAGGACACTTGAGTTTGCTTTTCTAGCTCTGCTTCTGACTTACAGCATGACCTGGGACAAGTCACTGTAGGCCCAAAATTAGGTGCCTAAATAAGTGGCTTGATTTTCAGAGCTGCTGATCACCCACAGCTCTACCTGCCTTTGGGAAGCCAGGTTTGAAAATCTTGGTCTTACCTGTGTTTCGCTTTGCCCATCTGTAGATTGGGGGTAAGAACACTTAACCTGCCTTACAGAAGTGATGTTCATTGACATGTAGAAAACAAACGGCAGGGCTTGCATGGAAAGTTCTATTGCAATGCAAAACCAGGGTCTGCTTCTGCCAGCCTTACTCCTAATAGCATCTTACTGCAGGAGTTAGTGTCATTAACATTAAAACTGAGAGGGCGCCAAACGGGGAAATGAAACAGTGACGTTTTCTTTTTACTGAAACCCCGAGAAAAGAGACGTTATAGAAAAGGAATATTTGGCTCATGACTTTTTTTTTAAAGCAGTTTAATTAGGGTTGATGTTGCAAACCTTACGTTAAATTAACCCCCTCTGTGTGCCCGAGGATATGCAAAATCCAACCAGTGGTCTATGGAACTGACCTGCAGTATGGACACTCGTACTGTACATCCTACGCCGTCAGAAAGCATATCTAAGGCATTGGTGTTGCATTAAACATTTCAGTGGCACTTATAAGTTTACAGCACAGCAATGTTCGGATTGTAAACTGTGGAGGGAAATATTTATTTGTTTAAAAACAATTATATCCAATAGAATACACACGCACGCACACACACACAAACACACACAATGCCACACGATAGAATATTGGTTTGCTTTTTAAAAAACCTCGGAGATTACACACAAAATAACTACGTTAAGAGACTATTATTAAGGTTGCAAAGTCAAGCATTCAAAAGTTAGGAGATACCAGAATGAAGGGTTCCTGTGCAATGTTAATTCGGCCTCCTGGTGCATATGAATTATTATTATACTGCCTTTAGTAACATGACCACATACTATTTTTCCCATGGGATCCCAGCCTCATTCAGTAAACAGGTTGGACCTGGTGTGGGGATGAATTAGGGGTGTGTATGAAGCAGGCTGTTGTCTGTAGGCCCCCTGCCTCACTTGTTGCAGAAGTTGGAAGGTGTATAATTAATGAGAAGGGATTTCAGGAAGAGAAAGGACCATCTCATGGTTAAGACAATTGAACGCTGCCCTGGAGAACTGGATTCTATCCCTGCCTCTGCCACAGAGTTCCTGTGTGATCCTAGGCAAGTCACTTCAACCCAGATGTTCATAGCTGGTCAGTAGTGATGTGTTCTTCTCTTTCTGAGGATCCATCTTGATGCCTGGGGTTTTATTTGCAGAAGAGCTGAGCACGCACAGTTGATCTGTGCTTTGAACACATAAAGTGCTATGTGATGCTAAGTACTCTGAAAAATCAGGTCATAGTCATCACAGACTGGGAACCCAAAATTGGTAGAAACTTTTGACCATAATCTCTGTGCCTCAGCTCCCAGTCTGTAAAATGGGGATAAGAGCCTCTCCCCCATTCTCCTCACTGGGCAATGGTGAAGATAAGTTAATTAATGTTTGTGAAGGACTCAGATACTATAGTGATGCGCATCATAGAAAAGCCTAGGAGGAGATTAATAATTCTATCTCCAGAGCAGGGTTTGAATAGTATGCAACAAATAAGGCCTGGGACCACACACTGAACAATGAGGAAAAAACGAAATGTTGAATAGCTGCTCATTAAGTGAGGGCCACCCATCCTGTGCACTGAATGAGGGAGGGAGCCTGTGGAAATAATAAATGTGATCATGTAAATAAATGCAGTACAATAAGTGTGCAAATTAAGGTTGCAGAGGCAACCTTAATTCGGATGTTTCCTAACTTTTGAGTGCTTGACTTTACAACCTTTTGTGTGTGTGTAATATATAAAACCCAGGGGCCTTTAGTGTGAGCTGGATTAGACTCTAGTAAAAATATGCAAACAGGCATAATCAGATGCAACAAATTCTATATAATGTTGGACTTTCTAAAGGCAAATCTTTCCATGGAAAGCAAAGGGAAACAGATGCAAAATAAAATATCAAAACTCTATGCCATTATCCTCTGTCTTAAGAAGTAACTGTTGTTGCATATGTCATCTAAAAAGGTTTCACTATACATTGCACAGAGCCTTTTAATTACATGTTATATTAAGATTAAAATACTAAAAACATTGGGCGAAATCCTGGCCCCTGTTCAGCTCAACGGGAGTTTTGCCCTTGACTTCAGTGGAACCAGGGTTTCACCCATTGCATTTTAAATACAAATGTATTTTCCCTCTTTGTTCCAAACAGAGCTGGATACCTGACCCTGTATGGCAATGAAGAAGAAAACTACAATGATCCTTCTTGCCAAAATAAAGACCGGGCCCATTCTGCTGAGGTCTACAACGAATTTTATAAATTGGACCAGCTGTTGATGAGCGCTGCCCGCTCCACGCTAACTGCAGGTGAGTGCCTGTGGGCCAGAAAAAAACATCCACATAGACATAGGGCCACATAGTCAAGCATGTTAGGCATGCAATTATACACCTAATTGGTAGGTACAGTTCATGCAATTGCACATGCAAGTCAAATCATATAATATGCCATTTGCATGCACCTCAGACACTTAGGCCAGTTGCAAATGCAGCTGGCCATGTGTACTATGCCTCTACTCCCTGATCTGCACAGGCTTCCAGTTCATTTCCAGGTGCAATTTAAAAGCTCTGGCTTTAACCAATAAAGTCCTGAATGGTTAAGATCCTCAATACCCTAGGAACCTGCCCCTCTTTCCCATGAGATACGAAGGCACCTGAGGTCACCAGAGGCCTTCCTTGCATTGCAAGAATGGGACCAGATAAATTGGCCATTGTGTTTCCCTTGTGTGACACTTGGAGAAGTCTGCACTGGCCCTGCATAGTCTGGTGTGGAAGGTGGTGATGGCACAGAACAGCAAAAGGGCCTCCAGATCCACATACTGTGGCAGGAGTAGTGGCCAGATGGGGCTGTACGGCAGCTCTGCCCCTGCAATAGGGCTTGGGTTAAACTTCCCCAGCTCACATGGAACCCAGTTACCTAGGCTTTCTGCTGGGAAAGAGAATGTCAGCCTCACTGGAATATCAGCATGTCCACATGGAGTAGTCTGGGGTATAAGGGTTTGTCTAGAAATGTGTTAGCTGTGCGTGCTCAATCCCATGCTTCTAAGTAGGCAGCGTGTTTTTAAACATGACTGTCTACACCCGGGGCTAAATGGGGTTCAACAGCATGCTAATCAACACATTTTCTAACACGACTCAGTTCCCAGTGTAGACAGTGCATGGGAGGAGCATTTCTGGCAGGGAGCTGTTGAACACCTCACCGTGGAGAGGTCTAACTGTTCCTCATTCCCAGCCTTCTTATGGATTTGCTTTTGACCTCTCCTTCCTCCAGCACACGTGATTAGAGTCTCACTGCTGGGAATTGCTGAGAGCACACAGGAAATGACCATTGCTCTGGAAACCCCCTGGAAATTAAGCCATTTAGGTTGGAAGTGATTTCTGAGCAGGGCCCTACTTTTACATAGGAGCTATTCTAGAAGAGCAAGTATGGGCAGTAGATGGCACCATTGTGAACATTTTAAGTTCCTTCTATCCGTGTCACTTACACTTTGGACCAGGAGTCACTAGAACTGGTCAGCTGCAGTGTCTCTTAATAGTTATATTAATAACGAAATCTCTGCCTTTGTTTATGTGCAGCGGAAAAGAAGGAAGCTGCCAGCATCAAGGGACATCTCTGGAAGCTACTGTCTGTAAAAAGACTGAATTCCAAAGCCAACAAAAGCCTTTGGCTAGAGAGCTACAAGCTGCACCTAGAGGAACTGGGAGTGGATGAGGATATGCAACCCAGAGCCATGCTGATGCAGCTCTGGGCCACACAGGTAAAACCATCTCAGCTCTTTCAGGGAGATAACAAGATGGAGAGAAAGCTAGAAATTGGCTTAGGACTAACAATAATAATACTGATTCCACTAGAGAGGTTGTGATGCCTCTGGAAAATACCAAAGAAATTCTAACTGCACGGAGAAAACGTCAAAGGAAATAAAACACCCACATTGATTTAAAGTAATATTGCGGCAAAGCCAGGGCCAAGCTGTGAACTTCCTCATGGTTGTTCTGAACTGCAAGACAACAGCGGGGATAGAATATTGAGCTTCCTTCTCCAAAAGCACAGGTCTACACCACTTGAGAGAAAGGAGAACCACAGGATTGTTAGCAGTGTAGGATCTGTACACACAGTGGAGTCATTCTGATTCCCTCCAGTTGAGGGCAGTGGTGAACATATGCACTAGGTCAAGTCTGTTCATTACAAATTTTAGTTTCTTAGAGGCACAAACACAAAGATGCAGGTCCCTCTCCTGCAGTGCAGGGACTTGGCTCTGTCTTTAATGTACCCAGCGTGGCAAATTTCACCTGCAGATTGTCTGGTCTTTCAGCAGTGTTTCAGGACAGTGGGTGATCACGAATCCAGCACCGTACCAACTGCAAAGCTGGCATGCCATCTTTCATTCACTGTGCGTGTGATTATTCATTGCTCTGAGGCCCTTTTACCGAGGGCCAGATGAACTGCAATACCCAGGTCCAATATAGTGAATGATAGTTGCCAGGAAACTTTAACTGTGATTTTTACAGGATTATGCCTGAGGCATTTGGATATTATCAGTGAGACAAGTCATGCGAATTAAGCCTAAATTGGTTCTGTGCATATAAATTCTATGGGGCAAATCCTCAATTGCTGTACATTGTTGTAGAGCCATTGATATCAGTGGAGCTGTGATAATTTATACCAACTGAAGAGCTGCCTCTATCTGTGTGTAAGTGCTAGCGTGCAAAGACTGTGTGTGAACTCATTAAACACAAATAGGAGTTCACAATTTGCCCCATCTATGTGCACATTTCCTCATGCACCTGCTGGACAGGTACATAATGCAAATCACCACTAGGGGGTGGTGTATGCTGTATTTTAAGACGTGTTATTGTCCTTGGCCAAGGTGCTGTTTTCCCAGGAGAAGTAATGCATACTGTCTGGCACGGATCGCAGATGACATCTATCCTCAGGCATTTCCAGTTCACATTTGATCACATCTGACTTCCTGAGCAAGGACCTTTTCTAAGCAGCTGTAGTTTCAGGCCTTCTTAAAAAAACCCAATTTCTCCTGTGTGTCACCTAACAGTCTGAGGGATCATTTTCACATCCCAAATCCAGAGATTTTACTGGAGACACTCAAACAGGCAAAGCTTCAGATCACTGTGCAGCTAGTGAAAACCACAGCGTAACTTCAATAGAATCCTAACCAGGATAGGAAAAAAATACCCATATGTTTCTTGTTTCTTCATGACTAAGGCTATGATTTTGTCATGGATATTTTTAGTAAAAGTCATGGACAGGTCACGGGCAATGAACAAAAATTCACGGAAGCCGTGACCTGTCCCTGACTTTTACTAAAACCATCCCTGACAAAATGGGGAGGGAGAAGTGTCCAGCACCCTGCCCCACTGCATGCAGTGGCAGGGAGCTGCGGCCCCTCACCCCTGCCCACTGGCTGGGGAGCTGGGGGGGGTATCCCCCCCGCCACAGGTTTGGAGGCGGCTGGGAAGCTGATGGGGATCCCCGCAGCTGCAGGCTTGGAGAAGGCTGGGGAGCTGGGAGGGAATCACAGAATCTGTGACTTCCGCAACCTCCGTGACATACTCGTAGCCTTATTTGTGACACAATGGAGAGTTATAGAATAAACTTTAATAGGGATTTAGATCAGAATTTTCAAAAGTGGGTACTTGAGACTAGTCGTCTAAATTTGTATTCAGGCCCCGGACCAAAGATTTCTTTAAATTGGACACCCATAATCAGAGGCCACTTTTGAAAATGCTGACAACACTGGAATTACACTGGTGTATAAGAGTAGAGGATCAGCCTGACAGTTGTCTACAGACAGTGTGGCTTAGTGGGTAGTGCACTGGATTGGGACTTAAGAGACCTAGATTGTGTTCCCAGCTCTGCCACTGGCCTGCTGAGTGACCTTGGACAAGTCACTTTAGCTCTGTGCCTCAGTTTCCCCATCTGTAAAATGGGGGCAGTAGTATTGACCTCCTTGATAAAGCACTTTCAGATCTACTGGGCAAAAGTGATAAAAACTAGGTATTAATATTATGATATGGTGTATACGTTCCTGATAATGATCTCAGTTTATCAAAATGGTTTATTATTTATGGGCCTGATTGAAAATCCACTGAAGTTAATGGAAAGTCCCCTTGGATCAGGCCTTATGTCTGTATCTTAGAGGGATATAGCTTCAGAATCCCATTGTAATACTGATTTTCCTTAATTCAGTTTTCTGCAGTGTTACCTCTGTGTTTTTTGCCCAAGGAAAGAGTTAGCCTTGCTCCACAAACTGCTTGGTGTATTTGAATGAAAAAGTAGGGCTCAGTTTTTAATAATAAAAAAATATTATGGGGAGAGAGATTCAAAGGCACAAATGGCAGTTGTGGGCCTTAATCAACTGATAATATCCCATAGGTAGCCTCTCTTTGGTGTAAAAATGGTTTCTTTGCTTTGTAATATTCAGTTCTGTTGTTCGTTACACTGATAATATCACACTCATTTAAGGCCTCATCCAAACGCCATGAAAGCCAATGGAAAGATTCTCAATGGTGTCAGTGGGCTTTGGATCAGGCCCACCAGTGGGCATTTTGCCTGCAGTAATACAGAAGAGAACTAGAGAGACAAATGTGGTGAGGTAATATCTTTTATTGGACCAACTTCTGTTGGTGAGAGAGACAAACTTTTGCGTTTACACGGGTCTGGGACCTGACCTGAAGAAGAGCTCTGTGTAAGTTCGTAACCTTGTCTCTCTCACCAACAGAAGTTGGTCCAGTAAAAATATTACCTAACCCACCTTGTCTCTCTAATATCCTGGGACCAACCTGGCTACAACAACACTGCAAAACTAGGAAGAGAAGTGTTACTTCTCCAATCTCTTTGAAATATTTGAGCTCCTGTTATCTGCCTCAGAAATATACATAATTGCTGGGAAGGCATTTGCTTTAAAACAGTCACTGAAATAGATTCAGCATTGACTTGACTTTTCAGTGCTTTGTTCTTTTTTTGGTTTGATCTCAGCAAACGACTCTTCCTCCAATGACATTGTACTGTGCAGTGGCCCGAAACTCTCTTTAATCACAAGAAGAACTTACTCAGCTCATGTAGTTTTCTGGAATGTAATCTCCAGGAAGAGGAATGATACTTTATTCTTTCTAATGCATGACTAAGTCTGTTCCCTTGCAACACGAAAAATTAAATGGTCATATGCATTTATAAATGCCTCTATTTTAATTAAAAAGTAAACTGCCCTGCTTGAAAATTAGGCAAGATAAAATGTCATTGCACTTACCAAAACAGAATGAATTATTTATGTTGTATACTCTTCTCTTTAAATTACTTAGATTTAATGTACTGCGTATGCACTCCCTATTGACAGCGATGCTACTGTGCTTTTCACTTAATCGTCACAATTGTTTTAAAAACAAGAATGAATATATAAAGTGCAGGCCCATCAAGTATTTCTCTTTGCTGGTTTGACATGGGGGTATATTTCCTCTTGCACTCTGGAACAGCTATGTCACTCTAGCTGAGCTCTCACTTAAGTGGCTTTTATGATGATGATTTGTATTGTGGTAACATGTAGGGACCCCGGTCAAGGACCGAACGCCAGTGTACTAGGTGCTGTATAAACACAGAACACAAAGACAGCCTCTGCCCTGAGGCTCTTACAATCTACACATATGAATCAAAATTAGAGAGGCAAAGTGGGTGAGCTAATATCTTTTATTGGACAAACTTCTGTTGGTGAGAGAGACAAGTTTTTAAGCTTATGCAGAGCTCTTCTTCAGGTCCTCGGATAGATTTATACACAGTATAACTTAGTGAGAGATGCCGACTGCAGATGAAATGGAACCAAGCCCACTAAAATAGGGTTATGTGGGACTTAATTGGTGCATAAGCTTTGTGCAGGCTCTCTGAAATCACTCTCTATGTATATTACATCCCGCTCACGACAATGCAATAGGTGGGACATAATCCCTATGATAGATTTCCCCTCACTGGATGCAAAGGGGAGTGAGAGTATTTATCTCATGGGCATATAAGTACTTTTCTATACAGTAGCTGAAACACTGATAGTTAAATCCTTGCCTATTATTGTCTTTGTAAAATTCTCCTGTTGCCTTCAGAGAATCTTATTAAAATGAATTCAGGTTTCCTACAGTGGGTTACATTTTATGCCCTCATTGGCTGCTGCCGCCATACACTGGGCCGCCTCGCTGACTGCAGGATACTTGACCCAGCAAATTCTGCTGTCCTCTTTTTTTAATGGCAGAATTGTGAGATCTTTCACATTTCTGAGGCAGCCATTTTGTTCTGAGATACTCTCATTAATAATGTACAAGAGCTTGAAAGATACTTATCATCCTTTAAAATCAGTCCTTCAAGAATTGTTTTATGTTAATTTTCAAGTGTTGCCAACAATTCCTTTCACTTATTGACGGAAAAGACTTTGCTTGTAATGAAAATTGAATTGACATTGACTTGTGTTTTTCTTTTGTGATGTAATGGAAGTTCTGTTTGTTCCAATTCATCTGCTCACAACTTTGATAACTCTGATTCCTTCTGGGGGTTTTATTTTTAGGGTAATGCAGGTCCGGCAGTTTTTTGGCTTCTCCTGTTTCTTCTAAAGCATCCTGCAGCCATGGCAGCAGTTCAAGGTGAAGTAGAAAAAATAATTAGAAACAGAGGACAAACAATGAAACAGATGCAAGGCATTAGCCAAGAGATGCTGGACAGCACTCCTGTTTTTGGTTAGTACATATCTTTTGGGGACATCCGTGTACCATTTGACTTAAATTCTCTTTGGTAACTTAGGAAATTTTCAAGGAGTTTAGGCCGAAATTGTAGGCCCAAAATGTGCATGCAATCATGGCCCTAATTTGCATATGCAGTTAATGTGCTTGCTCATGCAAATCAGAGAAAATCTGCATACAGCTATGTCTAGCTGTTGTAGAAGAAATCCCAAGTAAATGAATGTCAAAATGTAGGCATGCAACTGGCGTTCTCACTTTCCTCTCATAATTGTGCCCCTTAAAGATTTAAAAACCTGGCCTACAGCCTGCTAGGTACTATTCAAGGTTTTACAAGTGTTAATTAACTAGTCTGATGTTAACTGCAAAGTAAAAAGGTTTAATTATACACCATTCTTCAGTGACAAAGCTAGACATAATATTTAAGCCATAGAAGCTGGTTCTTAAACAGCGTTTGGGAAATGTAAATCTTATTTTCTCCATACTTTGGGGAACACCTCTTTGCCTTAGTTAAGTTTTGTATTATCTAGCATGTGCATTGCTCGCCTCTTTTCTGTTTTTCTATTCAGTAAAATGCATCTACATGGTACGTTCAGATCTTTAACCTGCTCTCTGCATAGTGAGAGCAAGTAATGCTGTTGTGAGCAGTCAACTCAGTTTTAATACTGCACTGAACAGATTTAGTGAGAACTTCTTTCAAGAAGTGTTATTAGGAGGTGGGAGTCACTGTGTTAGTATATGAAGCATAATCTTTTACACTGGGTTAATGACATGAAATAGTGGTTGCAATGAGAAGTAATCTGAGTCTATTTTAATACTCAATCATGGTTTTGATGAAAGCAGAACATTCTTAGTTGAGCTGAGAAGGAAACAATTTTCCTGAATTTTCAAGATTTTGAAACATTTTCCTGTCCTGAACTGGGGCAAAAAGTTGAAATCTTGAAAATTTCCACAAACACAAAATCCAACAAGTTTTTTAATTGGATCAATTGAACTGTTGCATTTTTAAGATTTTAAAACACTTCATTTTGATTTTGGCCTTCTTTATTTTTTTTTTTACATATTTTTACTATAAATTAACTTAAATTTCTAAACAAAAAATCATTTTGTACTGAAGAAACAAGCCTTTTCATTTTAAAAATGGTAAAACAAGGCAGTCTGACAATTTCAAAATATTTTTTTCAAAAAACTTTCAAAACAGAAAATTTGTTCAATTTCAACAAAATCAGGATTTTCCAATAAATAAATTATTTTGTGAAAAATTTCTGACAGCTCTAATTCTTAGTATTAATAACAAAGACACAAGGTGTTTGAGGTGATATCTTTTATTGGACCAGTTTCTGTTGGTGAGAGGGACAAGCTTTCAAGCCACACACACAGCTCTTCTTCAGGTCTGAGAAAGGAACTCCCAGCATCACAGCAAAATGCAAGGTGGAACAGATTGTTTGGCATAACTAGTTAGCACATATTGTAAGGGACCATTCAAGGTAGATTGTCCCGTTAACTCCTCTGCAGTCATAGGACAAAAAGAGGGGGGTTAGTGGATTACAGATTGTTGAAATAAGCCATAAATCCAATGTCTCTGTTCTGTCCATGATTTTTGGTGTCTAGCAGAGTAATGTTATCCGGCGGCTCTACCTTGAATTTGTATAGGCTGAGTGACCTACATAGTCAACCATGGTTTTTAAATGACAGAGGGATTTCTCCTTGGGTTTGACGATATATATGTTAACTGCACAAGCCACTCTGTAATCAGAAAGCTGCACACATTATTCAGTAACAAAGCAGTTAGCTCCTGAGTGACTGAGATGCAGGAAATAGTTGGATTCACATTTTTTACAGGAGAATTGCAGAGAAAGTCCTTGAAGACACGGTTAGTATTTCTGTGGTCTCTCCTTTATGTCTAGTTCAGTTTCCCAGGGAAGGCAGGAGATATAAACCCTCTAAGTCTAAGGTATGTCTGCCATTTGGTAGTATATTATGTGGTAGAACTTCATTAAGCAATTTATTTTTTGCAGGTATGCAATTCCATTCCTTATGCATAAATGTAAAGCAAGCAGCCTGCAGTGAGCTCACTCTTGTTTGTTGGATGCAGTAATTCTCTCTTTGCTTTTCCTCTTGTGCAGACAGTGTATTGAATGAAACACTACGTTTGACAGCAGCCCCTTTTATCAGCAGAGAAGTACTTGCAGACATGAATCTGAGACTGGCAGATGGCAGGAAGTTCAGCCTGAGAAAAGAAGACAGGCTCTGTCTTTTCCCATATTTAAGCCCACAGATGGACTCCGAAATCTATGAGGAGCCAGAGGTAACTTGGTGTCATTCTGAATCTTAATTCTTGTGACAATATTCTGTTCTGCTCCTTCTCAGTGTCCCAGCTTTAGTGGTTTATCTAAAACAATTAAGTTGAGCATATAATACAGTAGGCTGCATTATTGAACCTGAATTTGGCATCTTTAACATGCCAGTTTGAATAGATATCCTTTTAGGTTAACTAAATTCTAAAAATAAGAACTAGATTTTCAGAGCTTAAGCAGACATTAGTGTGCCTAATTTGCATGCACACCCACTGTGATATGCTGGTTTAGTGAACTTGATCAAGCTTCCCCCTCATGGCTGGACCAAGCAAAAGAGCCTACTACCTTTTGACAGCTAGCAAGATTGCTCTTTTAGCTGAAGAAGTGGGCTCTTGTGCATCTGGTGTCTCGGGTTTGATGCTCACATTGACTGGGGCCAACTAGTACACAGGCAAATGAGGCAACAGCATGTGAGAGGAACCAATTCTGGTCATTTGTGCATGCAGTTACCTGAGCTGTGCATGCAGTTCTGCACCTGAACTCTGGAAATGTGGCCTGAAATAGCTAGTATTTCAATATCCTGGACTTTATTTTGCCCTGATTTGAAATTAAATTTCAGAAAACTTCAACTGATTCATTTAGTGTTGCCACAATCCAGTATTTGAGGGCTGGATCTCAGTGCCGTTCCTATGGTTGTTTGGGTACTGGTTGCATACTCGTCTACTGGAAGCTGTCCTCTCCCCTTTCTGAAAAGCTGGATTGCTTATCCTTCTCATCTGTAGTTTGTGCCATCAAATGCTTGTGAAGTACTTGAGTCCCTTTAAAATTGAATGTACAGTATTGTACATTGGAACTACTGTGAACAGAAAGGGCTGCATTATTTGTAACTCTGTTATATGTAACAAGATCTAGAGAACAGTTTTAATATAATCCCATTACATAGAAATGCACAGAGGGATCTCTTTCCCTGTCATGTGTGGGATGCAAAGTGGTCCTCATAGTGGTTAGCACTGCATGGGAGAGGGAAAGGGCTCTTCTACAGTTCAATCTCAGTAATTACTACAGGTTATATGGACCATTTCCCATTCCAGTCCTCCTGTCCCTATACAGCTAACCCCACACCTTCCCTGCAGAATGTGTAGAGATTGGATACACCACAAAGGAATATTAGCACAGTCCTGACATTCACGTTTTGGGCGATGCCCCAGAGGGGCTTCTGATTTCTTCAAAAACTGCTAGCACTGCAGCTACTGCTGGCTATTTTCTCTCCCATTTGGGTGAATCCTGTTCAGTACTTTCCAGGGTGGGCGAATGACTTCCCCCTCCCATAACAACCACCTGCTGCTTTAGTGACAGGTTGCAAAGGATCCGATGGCTGCTGTTCCAATTGTATCACTTCACGCTCTGACCGTCACTTTCATCTTGAAAATCTATCCCTCAGTTACTCTGGGTTGAGTGGCAGAGTAGTTGAATATCAGAATCACTGCTCCAATATTAATACTAGAACACCTGTTATTATTATTTACTTATTGTTTTGGCAGGCATCACCAGGTGGGGCTGTAACACATAGGCTTCCAAAGTGTGTTTTTGAGTTTGTGAGCAATTGGGAAGACAGACTGTGGTATTGTTAGCTTAGGGGTATGTGAGGTTTTCTGTAAAGTCAGCCTGGGGAGAGGATGCTTTGCGAGCAGCAGGAGCGATTGCTCTCAGCCTTGGGCTCTGATTAGAGTTCAGTCTTGAAGCAGAGTTGCTCCCTGTAAACCAGGACTGAGAGTCCTGGAGGAAGGGATTGCCCTGCATGCTGTTTGGATGATCTCATTTCAGGACTGGTGTATATGTGTAAATAAAGCACATTACACTGAGAGCTTGCCAGACTCTGTGTGACTAGACTTCTCTACTGGGAAGCTGACCTAGAAGGTCCTGGACATCTGCTGCGACTCAGCAGAGCGGGGACGCTGGTGTTGGAAGAAGGGGTAGCACTATGTGTAGCATGCCCAACGTGTCAGGCACTTTTGAGAGCTGCATACCAAGAATTCAGCAGGAACTAAAGGCAAGACTCTGGTCGATTGGGTGACGAGTCCCATTAACTTACAACTGTAAGTCGGAGACTTGGACATATGATGCAGTTTCTACAGCACAAAATGTAGTTAGAAGCCAAACTTTCAGCAGGGATGGTAGCCAACATCTGAATGTGGGCAGCACAACTGTGATGTTTCTTTAAGGTGTCTTGTAGTGCTTTATAGGTATTCTTTTGAAGAACAGTGTGACTTTTCAATGCTCAGGTGGGATTTGGCCTGATACCCCTAGAGATTCAGATACTATGGAGATGAAGACCATAAAAGTACACAGCTAGGTATAGAGACCAAAGTCTTCTCTCCTTTGGCCAAGAAGAACAGGTACAGCGTGGGCCACAGCGGTGCTGACTTCTCCTACCATGCTGTAAGAGTGCCTCGGGCTTGACCTGATGGGAGCCACCAGTGGGCATGAAAGAGGAGTTCATTCCACATGGGCAGTTCAGGCAGTACCTTCTCTGCTGTTCCTGCCAATGGGTACCATCTACCATCATGGTCCTTTGTGCAACTGGAACCAAGTTGGAATGGCTCATTCAAGAATGACCGCCAGAGGCTAACAACATTTGGTTGCTACCAACTGGATCTGAATCCTGGTGCTCCAGCATCGTGAAGGGTTCCGAGGATTTCTGCAATTGGCTTTTGTTTTAATAAATGCTGTTAGGTTTAAGAGAACCTTCTATCATATTCCTCTAATCTGCTTCTCATTTTAATGGGAAAAACTTGCACTGAAAAAGATCAAATGAGTTGCTTTACTTTTCTCCTTCAGATTCAGTGTTATGGTAAAGGCTGGTAAGTTATGTAAACTTGAGCTCTAAAAATGAAATTGTGGAAACAATGGTATGTGAGGACAACGCTGACTTGTTATGACAACTGGAATTCCACTATCCAGTTGCCATAACAACTTGATGCAATCTTTAAATATAGAAACATGTGTTACCCCCTAAACCCCCTGCTAATTGCTATTTGGTAACAAAGAAACAAGGTGTTTTTGCTTCCTCTACATACAGTCTGCCGTGGGCCAAAATGTCAGAAATGATGTCAGCATTACAGCAATGTAAATGCTATTAAATACAGTTTGCCAGGTCAAGAGACCTCTTATAACTCGTTAAGTTACTGTGCTCCATTCAGAGACAGAAGGTTCAGATTCCAAATATTCGTTTAACACAATGAAACCCTATGACAGGTTGATTTAAAAGACAAAAGATCATCAGGCAAGACTGGAGAAAATTTGACTCATTTTCCCCATCGAGTCACCACTCCTTTCTCAACAGCAATAGCAGCTCAGCGCCTCATGTCACATCTGTCTCTGGGACAGGTTGGGTCGTTTTTAATGCTATCGTGATACTGCTGTAAGAGAGTCAAAGTTGGGGTGCGCAGGGGGCAAATCTTGGCAGCTCGGTTGTCATTTGAAGTTGAGCTTATTCCATGCAAAGGTATACAGGGACCTGATGCCATTTTTGCACTGAAGGGTTCATTGAAAAAAACCCAAGGGGACTGGTTTGTGTGTATGGTAGAGCGACCTGCTCCCAAATCCTGCAGCTGAATCACACGTAAGGGTTCCAGTGAGCTAAATCTGTCTCCCTAGAGGCAGGTCCTATAGCTTAGAGTTGAGGTACATCGATAGGGCAGGGGGAGGACAACTTGCACCATCGTTGCACGTGCAGCTCCTGTTTTGTGGATAAACTCAGGACTTCAGTCTCCAGGGTTGTCAGTTCATCACTTTCCACCAGCACTGAATTCAGGCTGTTGGTGGATTTTTGTCTATGCCCATTAATCTGGGGGAATTTATAGCTCCCTCTTTCTCCTAGCGTGAAATGTGTTTCTCCATTTATGATGCTGAGACACTTCCCAGGCTACAAAAATGTTTTTGTTCCTTTATACTTGTCAAGGACACGACCAGGACGTGGGCAGTTGGGCCTAATGGACAGAGCTCTAGGGGTAGCCAGGCCCGGAGGTTAGAATGGAGCTGAGCTGGAGTCAAGATTCGGGGCCACGGAATACAAGGGGCTATAATTGAGAACAGAGCTGAGGGTCAGGGCCATGGATCGGAAGCTGAATGCCAGAACCAATGGGTGAGCCAGAGATTTGGTCGGAAAGCAGAGCTGGGGTGTCAAGGATGGAGAAGGGTATGGGTTGAAGTGGGCACAGGGGCAGGCAGAGAAGTAGCAAGTGCAGGAGGCAGGACCAAGCCAGCTGTGGGTAGGGAAGATGTTGAGCAGCCAGCGAGCGCTGGCTGTTGCTGGATTAAATAGTAGCTAGCTCCACCCTTCCACCAAGCGGGAAGTGAAGTCAATCAGGCAGCCCCCATTAGGATCCCTGTGGCCAGTGTGTTGCTAGGAGACTGCCCCTGCTGCAGCTGGCTCCCTGTCAATATTTGATCACAGTCTTAAATACCTACACGGGAAAGAGATTTCTGACCGCAAACAGCTCTTTAATCGAGCAGAAGAAGGCATAATTAGATGAAGCATAGCAAGATCTTGCTGAAGACCTAGGGGTATGGTGGATCCTCCATCATTCAAAGTCTTTAAAAATCCACACTGGACATTTTGCTGAAAGACATGCTATAGCTCACCCACAAGCTATGGGCACAGATTTTCTGCTGGTGTAAATTAACAGAGCTCCATTAGCTTTACTGCAGCTCTGACAACTTACAGCTGAGGGTCTGCCTCATGGGCCCTATGCAAGAATTACTGGGGGGAAAAGTGTCCTATGGCCTGTGTTATGCAGGACATCTTCATAGATTATCATAATGGCCCCTTCTGGCCTGGAACTCTAGGAATCAGTGTTTGCTGGGATTATATAATAGTCCTGCCGAAGAACGTGCCAGAGAAAACATTTAACAGGTTGAGATGCTAACCAAGAGTACTGCAAGGGAAAACTGAACCAAAAAGAGCTGTGACTGACTCTACTATTGGCTATCTTAGGGAGAGGGGGCAACAAAGCTTGGAGGAGTGAAACAGCCTGGACCAACCTAGCTTACTTAGTGCTGCAAACACTTCATCCGATGAAGTGAGCTGTAGCTCACGAAAGCTTATGCTCAAATAAATTTGTTAGTCTCTAAAGGTGCCACAAGTCCTCCTTTTCTTTTTGCGGATACAGACTAACATGGCTGCTACTCTGAAACTTCTGTAGTAGAGACACAGCTCCTGTAATTGCTGGAAAATGAAGTGGGAGAAAGGTCTGATGCCAGAGGCATTGCTGCACACTGTGAAAGCCTAGAGACCAAACATGGGAAAGGATCATGGCATGTAATGGTGCCCCCGCCACCCTTTCAGGTGTCAGTGCATTGATTCTACAGGACAATGCCTGGCTCCAGCTGGATAACTCATCTAGGCTGGGTCCTGTCAGCTCCCTAGTGCTTCGTCTTGTGGACTAATATTTTCCCATTTGAGCTCCCAGAACATGGCCTCAGAATATTGGTGCTGCATCTGCAGATACAAGGAGGCCAAGACTAGTGCTGCTCCATAGACTGGCCTTGTTAGGGGCGTAAGCAGTGGTCACCTGCAACTATTTTCCGGCTGAAGTGCACTTACCTCCAAGATATGCCTGAACCCTGCTGGCTGCCCAAGTGAAAGATATGAGCTGATGCCACAGTCCAGCACGCAGCCCTGCCATGGAGCCAGAGTGAAAAATGCCATTCCTGTTGCTTGAGTGTCCTTAGGAATCTCACAGAATAGTTCAGCAGCCAAGTACATACACCAGAGAGGTATTATGTCCAGTACAGTTTGTTTGCTTGCTCTTTGGATAGTTAGCACTAATTAAACTTCCCATGTGCAACTAAATGAATAACTTAGGAACCTATACCTAAAATAGGCTCCCTGGAATCCCACGTTTGATTCCCAGCAGGGCTGCCTCAAGCCCTTCATTCTGCAGAGATAGATATGTATTAGTAGGCACATCAATGTAGGCAAGTATCACCATCGCCATGTTACAAATGGGGAAAGGAGACAGAGCAAGGTCAAATGACTTGCCTGAGGTCACATAGTCAGTCACTGGCAGAACCCACATCTCCTGATTTCTGGTTTGGTGCCATCGACACTGGACCAAGCTGCCTCGCCTAATGATTTTCAGAATTTGTCAACACAAGTGCACAAATTTAACATACTCAGGCTATTCCGTACTCCTCTATCCTTCAGTGTATTTGTTAGTCAGGGCCAATTCCCACAGTCTTTATTCAGGGGAAACTCCATTTTAAGGAAATAAGTTTTGGTCCACATAAGCAATGCTAGGACAGTCAGCTGGTGCCCTAATAAGTGAGAAAGACCAGCCCCAATGGTGGATTTTCCTGTTAGTTGATTATAGGCCCTTTAACCATTATATTAGAATAGGTGAAAAAGCAGAATTCCGAGCGGGAATGATAGACCAGTGAACTATGTGTTTGCATTACCTTGCATGACTAAAGGATTCAGCATATGAGTCACCGAGCTGAAAATACGCAGCATGGCAAGGGTTAAAGCAGGACAGCTGTTTGCATGATTTCAAAGGTGAGCATCGGGGAATGATTGGGTTTGTTTCCAGCTGGATGAGATCATTGAAGACTCTCCATTTCAAAGCTGTTTGCCAGAATGGAAGAAACTCTTGATTGTGTCTGTTATGGTGGATCATCATACATCTATGGCTCAGGGTCTCCACATATGCCAGCATGAGCCTTTGTACCGTGTCGCTTTAGGGAGAGAAACTCAGGCCCTTTCCAAGCCTCATTTTGTGCCATCCCCAGTGGAGTTTGGCACTGCAGGATTGGTGGACTCACATTCGGAAGGTAGAGGCTCCCCCAGCTCCCTAGACAGTCAGCAATGATTCTTTTTCACATTAACAATCACATCCAAGTTACAGTTGAAGATAAAGAATGTATAACTTATTTAAGAGAGAAAATAGATTTAAAAATGAAGAAAACCATTTCTTCCTATGCTCATAAATACCCAACGGCTGCATACTGCACTACTGCAGGGCAGAGAACACACTTTTTGAAGGTCAGAGGTTGGGGTAATCTCCCATCTCAGAACCCATGCTTGTGTGCTTTGCTCTGCTCTCTCTCTCCCAGTCCATACCAGAGTTCCTTGGAAAAGTAGTGTCTTCTCATGTCCCTAAAATCTAGTTAGGTCTCCCTAGATAGGGAAGTCCATATCCATGTTTTCCCCAGCACACTGCTCTTTTGACCTATATTCTCCAGTCTTCATTTGGAAAGCATGGAATCACAGGACTGGAAGGGACCTCAAGAGGTCATCTAGTCCAGTCCCCTGCGCTCATGGCAGGATTAAGTATTATCTAGACCATCCCTTACAGATGTTTCATCATAGGCTCCCCTACTTCTTAGAATGTCTTCCAATCAGTGTATAGAAAGCCTCTAATGTTCTCTCTACAACAGCATTTCAGGTGATATCAGAATACAAATATACAGCAAGTGATTGTCTCTGTGTTCAGAGATAGCCATCTGCTCCTGTGGGACAGAGAATAACTGGGTGAGAGAAATGCGTTCTTATTTTTCAGAAATTTAAATACGACAGATTCCTCAATGCAGACAACACAGAGAAAAGGGATTTCTATAAAGGAGGGGAAAGGCTCAAGTATTACAACATGCCATGGGGAGCAGGAATTAACACATGTATTGGGAAGTTCCATGCAGTCAATAGCATCAAACAGTAAGTAAATGCAGAGAGTCTATGAAACTTAGTTATTCTGGCCATTTGTAATTTTAATATCCAGGATAAGAACCCTCTTGTTCTATAAAACTTGGACTTCTGTTTAAAAAAAAAATAGCAAAACAAATAATATTTATCTAATGCCTCCAGCATCTACTTTGTATAAATACAGGTTGAGACCATTTGTAAATTCTGTATCTACTCTTCAATAACCCATATAAACTCTTCTGGAAAACCGTATTTATTTATTTTTTAAATAAGTATTTTTTTAACACCATAGATCACAAAATCTCCAAATGATTTGTGAATTAGTTATTTATGCTGCATAGTATATACTGTGGTGGTAGAGAGGAAATGCTCCCAGGCCTTTCACTCTACTGTAACTTCATACATATACTGCATACACAAAACTACATCAAAAGAACATGAAGGTTGTAAAGTCAAAGTTATATTAAGGATGCAAAACTTAGGAAAGTCCAGAATTAAGTTTTCGGGTGCAACCTGCATTGGGCCCCATTGCATGCATTAGGATACAATCTTTAATGATATGATCACATAGTATTTTGTCAATAGCACTCCCTCACTTTGTACAATGTATTTTTCCCTCATGTCATTCTTGGAAATGGCTAAACCATTTTTTCTGAAATTTTCCAAAATAATTCAGCCGGTGGCAGGCACCTGGCATGGAAAAGTCCAATCTGAATGGGTAACGATTGACAAAGTCGTAAGCAACTGAAAACTGGGTGTTAATAATAGGAAGTATCAGGCAACCTTAACTACAGTCAGAACTACCAGTTCCCTCTATATTTGCCTTCTAAGCACAGAGAAACTAGTAGATTGTCAATATCATATACTTTACTGACCTGGTCATTTTATCATTTTAGGTTTGTTTTCATCTTGTTAACCAATTTTGACTTGGAACTGAAAGATCCTGAAGCAAGAATCCCAGGGTATGACAAGGGAAGATACGGCTTCGGAATGTTACAGCCGAAGAATGACATCATGATTCGATATAAACTGAAAGATTAGTAAAATAGCAATGGCTTCCCTTCCATCATCCAACTGGTCTCCTCTGTGTTCCTCTGGTTTTTCTGAGAACTGTCATCGAACTGGTCTAGATCCAAATAGTATATTTTGGCTTTATTAATTAATCCATTGGGCTGGGGTAATGGTAGCAGTTAGAAAGAACATTAAAAAAAAAGTCACCATTATGTTGGCTTTGTACCTGCTAGACTACAGCTTTAATGCTAACTGACTCTAGTTAATAGGGGAGCTTCAACACACCATACAGTCATTTTTAGTAACTAACCACTAGATAAAGTCAAAGTGAACTTTACATCGTGGAAGCACATTTCAAGGGAGAATATAGCTGTCATAAGCTATTGTGTGTAACTCTCAACCAATTTTGCACATTCATGGAATTTCTTGCAAATCCTTGGGTACGACTAAATATATCTAGCAAAGTCATGACACAGAAAGCTGAGTGTTTATTTCTGAGTAGCTGGGCCATGGCATCCATACAGAGGGTTGGTCTTCCTGCACACCAGCATGAGAGAGAACTTTGGAAAGGAAGATACACTTGAGTGAGTCAGCATCATTAAGCATAAGGTATCTTAGTGGCACTATCTGACCATTTTGACTGCTGAAGGTAAGGGGCCATTCCAGATCATAGGTTTACAGCCCAGATTATGGGCTGCCCAGACAAACTGCACACAGCACAGGTAGGTAGGAGGGGTCTGTGGTGCAAGAGAGAGTGTTGGAAAGTGACATAATGTTCACCATTTGCATTCTCCTGATCTTGGAGCTGTTGAATGCAGGCTGGTCCCCTTTGGGCTGCTCTAATTTATGGAAGATGTTGATGGCTCCAAAGAGCTGCTGCCCTGTGCCCCCTTTCTTCCAGTCATGCCAACTGCATTGATAGCAGGGAGAGGCAACAAGGAGGAGAGTTGACATAGAAGCCTCAGCACTGACTCAATGCCACTGAAGGATTCCCATTGTATGAGGCTGACCCTTCTGTCTGTTTATGCTTCATTTGTGTCCAGAATCCCCTGACAGTGCAGTGCAAAGCCATTGCATCTGTTCCTGGGATCATTTCTGAACAAGAGCTGCTTGATTTGCACATGTTCTCCTCTCAATTTATTTTTGTAAAGAAAATATTTTGGAATCCTTTATTTTTTAATTCAATTTCCAACGGAAAATCATTAATCTATTTTTAACTACAAATATCTGGAAATCATTCACCTAGTGCTGGGTGCTTTGAGAGAGACATAAGCAGGTCTATGCCATTTAAAGTCTATGAACTGAGAAATGTTATGCTGTTTTGTTTATTTTAGCAGAAAGAAGATATATGCAAACACATCTACCCAAGAATCGCCCCTACACACACCGACATGCATATTCATCTAAATAAAGTTATTCTTTTAGTTAGACAAAAAGCTACATTAAAAGAATGGTAAGGTTGCAAAATCAGACACAAAGTTTGGAAATGCTAGAATGAAAGTTATCTGTGCAACTTTAACTCAGCCCCCTTGTGCATATGCATTTAAATAAAATATATACTGACATGATCAGATATTTTTATATTCAGTTTTCATGGGCAATACCATCCTGTCACAAGTCAGCCATATGCAGGAAAGAGCTGATAACATTTGACACTGTGGCACTGTAAGAACCAACCCATTTACCTCAAAACTTTGAGAGTGAAGTTTTAACAAAACTTTGTTTTCATTACAGAAGGCAGCACTTGTCTTTATGGCCCTGAAAGCAATATACAGCCTAAAAATCTTGCTATTACAATAGAGGTTTCTTTAACCCTCTCTTCTGCAGTGTGGCTGGGGGCCATCAACCCACCTTAACTAAGATAACACACTATTGTAGCTTGGATATTTCCTTTAGCATTATATACATTTACAATACCCATTAAATTCAACCTGGTAATAGACCTATTAGCTGCTGCCCTTTGCCTTCCTAAAGCAATCTCTTTAAAATTCCACATTTTAAACAAAGCAGCTGCTGGCTGGAGAAATGAGTCTAAATTACAGCTGGGAAAGGCACTTTAATGGAGCTGATCATCTCTCTCTTAAGTCGTTAGTACATTTCTTTAGAAGAATAAGGTTTATGCTGACCTCATGAATCCCAGAACTAACAGCTCTTAGACACCACAGTCTGGTAAGGAGGAGGTCTGTCACATCTGGTACCACAGATCCAGAAAGGACCATGTTTGACCTAAGTAGTTTAGGGCCTAATACCTAACAGGTTATCTTTGTCCTCTGTGATACCACAGCAGCTATGGTCAGCTTTGGACCTTCTGCAGTGAGATCAAGAGGACCCTAAACAATGGCTGCCCTTCTTTAAGGCAATGTCCTGTCTCACTGGTGCAAGGGCATAGAGGGGGATCGTAGCAGTTTCTGAGCACACTGGGGATCCATTAGCCATTGTGGTCACACAGGCAGGATGGCCAAGGGTTGCTGGCGGTGCTGGCTGGGAAGGGGGAGGGAGAGGCTGGGTGTACTTTACTACTGCTCCAGAAAGAACGGTGCAGAGGAAGGCTGGGGCCAGGACATGCACCCAAGCAATTAGACTATTCCGTTGGCACCATGGTGTGTCACTGAGCAAGCTGTCTGGATCCCCTGCCTCGCTGTCAGGAAGCTGCTAGGTTGGCCTGCTACTCTACTGCTGTATCTTCTGGGTGTACTGAGGGGAGGCTCCACTCCAACGTAGCCGCTCAACACAGCCCGTGATCTGGCCCTGGGACTTACTCCTGCCAAACAGTTTAATGTAATAAAGTAAAATACATCAATGACTTCAAACAGGGTGAGAACAAGGGGACCGAAAAGAAAAGAAAACTATTCCATTCCATAATGGACAGTGAACCAAGAGGGTGAGAGTCACGTAAGCTGCTGAGTTGGCACAAATTTCTGATCCAGACCAGGCTGCAGCTCTATCTAGGACCTCATATAGCCCTCATCACCGTAATATCTAAGCATGAGTGTTAATGGATTTATCCTCATACCGCCCCCTACTGAGTAAAGAAGTGTCATTATCCCCATTTTACAGATGGGGAGCTGAGGCACAGAAAGATTAGGTGACCACAGGGAGTCTGTGTCAGCGTCAGGAGCTATATAGATCTCTTGAGTCCCAGTCCATTGCCTTAACTGTAAGACCTTCCTTTAGTCAAGGATGCTTGAAACCAGCCTTTTGGCTTGGCCTAATCGCTCTACCTTCTGTATCCATGGTATAGCACAGCACTGCCTAAAATATGAGTGGTTAGAAATGGAACAGTACTATTAGCTGATCTAGGCAGTGCCCTGTCAATTCAGGAATGTTCCATACAGGACATTAACTACGGTACATAGCATCTTACCATAATCCTTCTAAAAAATAAATGATAAAACTAACTTGTATGTAAGTTTATCTGACAGTTGCAAAAACAGAGATGATCCTGATGCTGTAGCAAAAGGAGAAAGGTGTTTAACTTTCATTAATTTGAGCAGTGCTATCTTAAGTTAATGGAATGATCCTGTTGAAAAGGATCAGATTGTGAAAAGCAAATGAATCATGAGCATTGGAAGAGAACAAAGCATTTTTTCAGGGAAAACTATTCTTTAAAACCTTGCAAATTAAATGCTCAATACTGAAAGGCACTGAGTGATTTCTGCAAGGTGTTCAGTGCCCATAACTCTGGAACAATGCAGTGAAGTAACAGAACTGCAGGTGCTTAGCATCTCACAGGGTCAAGCAAGTGGCTTCAGTGTAGTTTTTTGCCACTTTAGCTAGACCGTTAAGATTCTGTTTGCTTCTTGCCCCGCAGCTAAAAGCTCACATTCTAAAATAACCAAGAGATGAGAAAAGGTAAAATGAGACGGCACAGTGCCACAACCCTCTGAATTTCTGAAGGCTTTTCTTTTGTATTTGGAAGAAAAGATAACCCAGTAATTTTTCATACTGTTATAGGTGTGATGTGGCAAGGAACTGTCACTAGGAAAAAACCAGCAGCTGTATGTGATACTCTGAAATTAATTAACATTGTACAGTGCACATTTCTGGCAAAAAAGCACACAAGGCAGTTAATCAGATAGATTATAAATACATGATAGCTGTATTACGAAGCTTAAAATATTATATTGAAAGGATACTTCTGTTGCAGTCCATGATCTAAAAAGGATTACAGCTATTAGGCTTTTCTAAATCTTTCTATGAACAAAGTATGTTAAACAGGCCTTACCCTGCATCTCAGTGGGTGTTGTTTTTTTGTGTGAACTGATCAAGATAGACTTTACGTATATTTAGCATGGGGCTGAGACATGCAGAATGCCTCTTAGCTGATGTGATCCTATGATGAACATTAGCCAGTGATTCTGATGCTCAGGAGCCATCTTTGTTTATAGATAGATATATAGATTAGATAGATCATAGAATCATAGAATATCAGGGTTGGAAGGGATCTCAGGAGGTCATCTAGTCCAACCCCCTGCTCAAAGCAGGACCAATCCCCAACTAAATCATCCCAGCCAGGGCTTTGTCAAGCCTGACCTTAAAAACCTCTGAGGAAGGAGATTCCACTACCTCCTTAGGTAACCCATTCCAGTGCTTCACCACCCTCCTAGTGAAAAAGTTTTTCCTAATATCCAACCTAAACCTCCCCCACTGCAATTTGAGACCATTACTCCTTGTTCTGTCATCTGGTATCACTGAGAACAGTCTAGATCCATGCTCTTTGGAACCCCCTTTCAAGTAGTTAAAAGCAGCTATCAAATTCCCCCTCATGCTTCTCTTCTGCAGACTAAATAATCCCAGTTCCCTCAGCCTCTCCTCATAAGTCATGTGCTCCAGTCCCCTAATCATTTTTGTTGCCTTCTGCTGGACTCTTTCCAATTTTTCCACATCCTTCTTGTAGTGTGGGGCCCAAAACTGGACACAGTACTCCAGATGAGGCCTCACCAATGCCGAACAGAGGAGAATGATCACGTCCCTCGATCTGCTGGCAACGCTCCTACTTATACATCCCAAAATGCCATTGGCCTTCTTGGCAACAAGGGCACACTGTTGACTCATATCCAGCTTCTTGTCCACTGTAACCCATAGGTCCTTTTCTGCAGAACTGCTGCCTAGCTACTCGGTCCCTGGTCTGTAGCAGTACATGGGATTCTTCCATCCTAAGTGCAGGACTCTGTACTTGTCCTTGTTGAACCTCATCAGATTTCTTTTGGCCCAATCCTTTAATTTGTCTAGGTCCCTCTGTATCCTAGCCCTCCCCTCCAGCGTATCTACCTCTCCCCCCATTTAGTGTCATCTGCAAACTTGCTGAGGGTGCAATCCACGCCATCCTCCAGATCATTAATGAAGATACTGAACAAAAGCGGCCCTAGGACCAACCATTATAGATACGATCTAAATGGCCATAATTTGCAGGATGGGCAAGCTGGTGTGTATCAAATTAAAATCAAACCTCACACTGAAATGTGTGAGGTTCGCTCATTGCTAGTTATTAAGGGCAAAATTGTGACCTGTACTTCGTGGCTCTGACTGCAGGGACACAGCGGAATGTAAGGAGGCAGCTTACTCTTCTGGGAAGCTTCCCCAGTGTGCATGGGCATGTGTGTATGGGGCAGAGGGGGGCAGTAAGTGGAGGAGAATGGAATTAACAGAGCCACTACCACCTTCACCCCTACATAGACAGAGGGTGGGGGGAAGGGATGGAGCCTGGGTTCTTCCCTCCCCTACAAATAAACTAATCAGTACAGCTGAGCTGGTACAGAAGAAGAAGTAATATGCTTTTAGTATGGGTTGGTAGCAGCTCCAGGGACCCAAGGAAAGAATAATGATGCTAAGTTTCTTTCTGTGCCATGAAAGATGATGTTAAAGGCTTCAGTTGCAGTGATCCTTTCCGAGGAGAAAGTATGAAAGCTTGACCTCTTATTTACCATAAAAAGTCACCCAAATATCAAGAGCCAGATGGCTCATGTGGTTTGTGACCGAAGTATGTATTGAAACAGCCTGCTTTCATGCAGATTCCATTAGAGACATAGTTGCTAAAATATGAGCAAAAGTCTACAGCACTTCATTTAGAGGACAATTATAGATTGTTCAAAATGCCTCCTCATCAGGCATACAAAATGCAATATCAGGCGCTTCTGGGTTTGTTAGAGACAATCTATCCAGTCTACTGTAATATTTCAATTGAGAGCCTCCCAAATTAGACTCTTCCTTTGCATCAATCTGCTCAATTGTCAATATTTAATGCACAGTGAAAGACAAAAGCAGAAAGATGCCCGTTTTAAAAAAATAATCCATAATAATTTCTCCTTATGGCTTTTCCTAAAAAAAGTGCATTGCTATTTTTATTTCGCTTGCCGCAGTACCTCAGGCATGATGGGAGCCCCCTTGTGGTAGCACTGTACAAATAATAGAGATCATCTCCGCACAGAAGAGTTTGCAGCCTTAAGAAGATGAAGCATGGGGGAAAGCTAGAGCACAACACAAGAGTGATGGGTGTGATGCCTGTTTGCCGTGTTGGTCCCAGGACAATAGAGATCAGAGATAGGTGAGGTAATATCTTTTACTGGACCAACTTCTGTTGGTGAGAGAGACAAGCTTTCGCGTTACACAGAACCCAACTCAGCTGTGTGGTGACTGGCATATGTTTTGTTAGTCCCAATTAATAAAACATGACCTGTTTTTCAGTCCTCACGTTTTGTTACTAAAGTCCACAGCTAGTCACCACTGACTTGATTTGTGTTGTTTGGCCTGGTGTTGTTAGCCCTAGCCTACAGCCTGATACCCTTACTCCTGATGGATAGCATCTTACTCCCAAGCGGTCCTGTTGACATCAATGAAGTGCAGTGATACACAGCACAAGAAAGGCTCTCAGAATCTGGCCCGGGATGTTGCTTTTCTTGGTGTTTTTACCTTTGCCTTTTATCCTATTTCACTTTATTGTGGGCCAGTTTGCACACCTCTTACTCACATTGATAAGCTGTTATTCCCAAAAGTAATTAATGGAACTACTTGTGTGAGTAGACACTTGATAGCTCAAGTAAGGAACTCAGAATCAGACCCTTCATTGATATTATTTAACCCTGGCCTCATTTTTTAAAAATTGTTTAATGACATCTCAAATTGTTTAATGACATATATTGTTCGAGCCAAGAATAGGAACACCATCATCATCTATCTTGTGCATGCTACAAAAATGGGCACATTTAAAAGAGATCATTAGAGTTCAGGGGGAATGGTAGTGTCCCATGTGAAGTAGCTTAATCCCAGTCAACCTTCAGAGATAGTTTATTTTAGTCTTCTACATCACACAATGAAAGGAGCTCTTTGTGGGAAAAATAGCGTTAGATGAGTTGTTTTAAAAATGATCTTCTTACTCCAATTAATTAAAATGTGATTAATAAAATACACACATTAGAAATGGAAAACAATGCAAATTTTACCCAGAAAGCAGCACACTCAGTCCTGGGAGAATTGAATTTCTTTACACTGCTCAACGGTGACCCCTCTGTCTGATTAAAGGATAATGGTGACTGGCTCCAAGAGAAGCCCCATCAAGTCCTTGACAGGTGAAAGAATGAAGAGCATGTGGAGGGGAAACTGAGATATAGTGGAACAGAACAGGGATAACAATCACCAAAAATAAGGTTAAAGAGTGATATAAATTATCCTTGCATTGGATGACCGCAGGGCTTTTTTTAATAGGATACAATGGGGAGGACTTGACCTCCAAATCACAAATTCAAATCCACCTTTGGTTAGTTTGTCTGAAAGTCATTACCATCTGATGGCTGACGGGCGGCTTCCAGGAAACTGTCTGATGGTCTCAGTCCATTTCAGCTTCTAGATGGAAACTGAAAAGAAGAGAAGCTAGTTGGTAATTGCATCTTCTAGGGATTGTTACAACAATTAATTTAAATTTCAAGGTAACATACTATATTTTCTGTTTAGCAAAGCAAAGGGCAGAATACAATGGTAATAGGTGTGTGTATGTGTGTGAGAGAAAGGAGGACACCATTGTACCCAGGAGATCTGCTCCCTCTTTATATCCAGGATAATTTCTTCTGACTTTTCTGACAAAAACAAATCTTTACTGATTTTTATTCTTTCTTGCCCTGTACAGCCAGGGCAAGGAGAGGTGGATTCTATTCCAGCTCATGCCTCATCAACAGAATTATTAAATACATTTGAATTGAAGATTTATTTATTGGATTATTACTGGTGATGATACAGGAGCCAGAGAGAAACCAGCTTGCCTCTTGGATCACAGGATGAGACTGCAACATTAGCAGTTATGAAAACATCTTTATTACTTGTCAACTGAGCAAACTTGATGTGAAATGACTGCGATGAAATCAAGCTGGTGCCTACCCTGCCACTGTTACTGTCACTTTTCAGAGCAGAACGACACTCAGGAGGTCAGTTTCCTCCCACTTTTTCTCAGGTTTTCTTCTTTTAACATTAAAGCGCCATGCCAATGTGGCACTTTGGCAACAGGATGTTTTTCTCCTCAAGGGAAAGCGCTGAATCCCTGTTGGATCTGGAGCATCCACAATTTGTTCTTTTCACTTCTTATGGGCCTTACTCAGCAGCCTCATCCCTTTGGTCAAAAAAGGTTATAACTGGCTCCTTCCAGAGACAATCAAAGTTGCTCCTTCCGTGGCTAGTGGAGGTCAGTCTAATGCTCCGCTCCATGTCTCCCCAGCATGTCCAGCCTTTCCAAGCTCAGGAGGGATGGTCCCAGGCTGTGTCTCGCTGTACGGCAATGCATTTCACCTGCTAGCTTCCTGAATTAATTTGGTACATGTTTTAAAAGCTCTGTTATTATTAGCGGGGGTCGAACGTTTAACATGCCTCTTTGCACACACACAATGCTGGATTTGCACAGCCAATTAAATCAGCATAGGGTGAAAGCTTGGCCCATTGTTAGCATCTTCTGTTTCTGTGCCATGAGTGCCCAGATGAACACTTGACCCGCAGTGATAAGACTCGCTCCTATTCTACAGTGTTCAGTGAATGACGGAAAGTGCAAGAAAAATGTGGTAATTAAAAGGCTAGGGGCTTCTATGGATTGTTGTTTCTTACTGAACTTTCTAAGCCCTTAATCTGCCTCATCACAACAACGGAAAAATCAAGCAGAATACACAGAAACTAAATTACTGCCTTTTGGCCTGGCTCTTGGGATTTAGAAGTCACAGTCCCCACGGGGTCTGTCTTTTGGTTCTGTGTTTGTACGGCACCTAGAATAATGGGGCAGGCCCATGTCTGGAGCTCCGAGGTGTTATCACAATACAAACAAATAATAATAAGAGTAAATAATAACAATGATAAAGGATGCCCAGTACAGTACATCAATGGAAAACAGGAGATGTAGTTACAACCAATAGCTAGAAAACCCATTGCAGCCCAAATCAGTCCAGAGAAATGAACCACTCTTGCAACTGCAATTCTCAGGGTGAGGATAAAAACCCAAAGGCCTCGCTTCTGTGTTATCCCACACATGCAGGAGAAGGTGGCCAGCTGTGGTTCACCACCAGATCTTTGTGCTGCACTCTTTTTCCTTAGGACCTTGTGCTGTGGAAGAAATCAACCACTGATCAATCCATGCCCCACAGAGGCAGCGAGCGCCATGTTCCTGAGCACTGATTTGGAGGCTCTCACCATACTTGGGCCCTGGAGCTGGTGCCCAAAAGATCCTGCCTTAAACCACTGCTGGCCTTGTGACAACCTTTTAGAATGGGCTTTGGCGGTAGAATGAGGATCCTAGAGGTTCTTCTTTAGCCCAGCCATATGTTGGAAAGCTGTACAAAGGTGGTTGCAGTAGACCCAGCTCCTGGCTCCTGGATGAATATCTTTGGGGAATGGACTTTGGAGCTCCTTGCTATTCAAGTCTCTTATTGGACAAGGAGAGAGCGAGTGTTTTTAGCATTTTGGGGAGTGTAGTTTGGCATGAGTGTATCCAGTTACTGGCAAGTCCCTTTTGCAAGGCTGCTGCTGCCCTTTTCCAGCACCAGTTACTCTGCTCACATATGGACATGGCCCTGAATAGCATTCCTTCCGTAACTGACAGCTCATATCATTAACAGTTCACTTGAAATTACCTTTTTACATTTATTACTTCACAGTGGTCGGCATGAAACATTCAAAACTGAAAAGCAGCTGTGACTTTTATTATTGTTGATTTACATTATAGGAAGGGAAAATCAACAGTGACATTTATTAAAATCGGAGGGCAAAGTTCTGCCCTCAATTGCCACTCCCTGGGGGTAACATGGAGGGGTAGGTAAGGGCGGAATTTGTACACTAAGCTGTCCTACTTTGACAAATCCTGCTATTTAACTGCAAAATACTTTTATACCTAAGTAAAACTTGAAAATGCATGAAAATAATTTCAGATTTATTTTTACTGAAGTATGTGCATTAGTAACAGATCCCCTAAAGGCTTCCTTCATTTACACTGCTGACACCTGAAAAATGCAGTTTCCAGTTAGCTGGAAGTAGCTATGACAAGGTTAGAGAATAATATTAAGGGTTAAGGTCCTGAATGCACCATGAGCAACATGATGGCATTCTACACCCTCTGTGCAGGTGTGGAAGCCCCTTGCATGTTAACTTAGCTCTTCATGGCTGCTGTGGTTCATCCATATAGAGCTCATTGCATGGGCAGAGCCTACCCATTTTGTCTCCTGATTCTGTAACAAGCTTGGTTACTAACTTCCTGTGCAATCTTGGGTAGGTCATTTCACCTTTCTTTGCCTCAGTTTACCCATCTGTAAAAGGGACATAACGGTATCTCCCTCCCAAGGATGCTTTTAAAATGAAGTAGTGTTTCCCAAACCCTTGGAGATCCTCTGGGGAAAGTGCATAGTATTATTCCCATCTATAGCCTGAAAGGAACATCTAAGGCCTGGTTGGCTGATGTAATGCAGTTTTCCAGGATTGCCTCCTGGTCTAGGATTTATCTGGTCAGTTTACCAGTTGGGCTAGTTATTGCTAATTATGCACTGTATGTATCTTATGGCTTTAAAAACAAACTTTGTATTTGTGAATAATCTAAGCACTATTCCCAGATGTACAGACACTCTTTTCTCAACCTGTGCATTATATAATTTTAACATTAGCTTTAATACAATTTTTAAATTTGTCTTTTAGGATGTGTTCTCTCCTCACCTCAATTAAAAGGGATGGGAGGGGGTGGGGCTGGGAAGCCTCAGATCTGGGGAGGAGCAAATGGAAGTCAAGAAGTGGGGAGTGTGGGAGGGAAAGAAGGATCCCAGCTGAGAGATAAGGTCTATCAAGGCAGGGGCATATGACTAGTCTGTGCGAGGGTAGGGGGTATGTGCTGACTGCAATGGATAAGCACCCCAGTCTTCCCAAACTCACTCCTGCTGATGCTATATACGAGGCTGGAACTGTGACAAATAATGAGTCCTCTTTTATCTCTGCCTGTCTGACACGATTAAGAATCAGGTAGGGAGCTGGTCATTGCCTATCTGGATCTAGCAGAGTACGCACAGCGCTGCTGGACTTCAGGATAATAAAGAATTACAATGCAAAACAGGGGGGGATTCATTTTTTAAAACTGAGCTCCCTGCGGAATCTAGCTAATGAAACTCTTGCATAGCAGTGACTGGTGCCATGAAAACTGACAAATATTGTTGGAGCTGCCCTGGTTAATGCAGCTTTTCTTGAATGTGTGAACTTGGATATTAGGAAAAACTTTTTCACTCGGAGGGTGGTGAAACACTGGAATGCGTTACCTAGAGAGGTGGTAGAATCTTCTTCCTTAGAAGTTTTTAAGGTCAGGCTTGACAAAGCCCTGGCTGGGATGATTTAATTGGGGATTGGTCCTGCTTTGAGCAGGGGGTTGGACTAGATGACCTCCTGAGGTCCCTTCCAACCCTGATATTCTATGATTCTATGATTCAATACACAGAGGTTGGTCACTGTGTTCTTGTCCTTTTACTTTTGAGCTGTTATGATTGCATCAGTCCTAATAGCACAACTTTAATTTTAGCCTCAACCAGCTCTCTGGTGGCTAAGGGCTATTGGAGGATTTTCCCCTCATTTAATCTGTATACTACCTTTATATCAAAACCTCTAATTCATTTTTCTCCTTCTATTTGGAGTTATGTATAGTGATGAATAAGTACAACTATGTCTTTGTTTCCAGGGGGAAGACAGGTGAATGGCAATGGACCGGGCACCTCAGACCTAATCTTAGTAAAATCTGAGTCCCAGCTCCTCAAAGGTATTTAAGCACATAACTCCCATTGAAATCAGCAACTGAATGGCAAGGCTCTGGACGCGAGTGCCCTCAACTCTGCTTGATGTCAGTGGGACCTGAGGGTTCTCTGTATTATACTGTATTCTATCTATTGTGGCTGGTGTGCCCAGGCATGTCTGCCCTCTGCTGGATGGAACCAGAACCATGCTTCTGTGTGTCATAGATCCTACACTGTTAACCACTAATAGAGATTCTTCTTTAGTTCAAGGCTAAGATCCTGCCCTTCTGTGGGGGGAGAATTTAAGTTTGATTTCCTGCTGTCACAAAGGAGCTCTATATTTTACAGTACAGCAACAACCGCATCTAAGATCCTTTAAATCAACAAATATGTTGCCACATAATATGGAATATATGTGGGTAAATCAGCTCTTTACTAACCTGACTACTAGCTATGCCTTTGGTGGGCTTTGCTGCCTAAGCCTTTCCAAAAAAGATCCTGTCCTAGAACTTTCAAGTGAGCCATAATCTCTGTCACCTGATACTGGAGAGTTTATTCCCCACTGCCAGGTTACAATGATTTGCTCTTACTGAGCAATACCCTAATCAGTAACCAGAAGTGGTTTTTACACCACCTGTTATAGGACTAGAACAGGAGGTGGCTTTCCAAATGCTAGTAGGGCTTTCTCCCACCCAAATAGAGAGATCACTCACAGCCTGTGAATCAGACACAATTACACATAATACTCATTGCTTACTACAAATGTAGTAGGGTCAATAATATTTAGCTTGTTCTAACTGCATCTCTATTTATATCCTGTTGCACTCAACTGAAGGTTGCTAGATCTACCTAAAATCAGCAGCTATCAATTAATTTAGGTGTGAATTTCCACTATCAGCTGGAGATGTTTTCTTACCTAATCATAGGCATATTCCAGTCATTCTGAAGGTAACATTGTAGGAATCATCAGAGCTCAATTTCTTATTTATTTTTTAAGGGGAAGGAAAAAAAGTTGTGCAAAGAGAAGTGTTAGTTATTCAGGCCAAGCAGGAAAGAAACAGGATCCTGCCAGTGAATTTCTACAAGTTAGTCCAATGGAAAATCCTACAAGAATGTTAGTCTTATGTTTTTGCATGTAGGACCTCACCAGCTGGGATTGTTTCAAGGTATGTGCTTCCCCTTTAACTGCACCCCCCACTCCATACCACTGGGTAGCATCAGATTAGTGTGTGGTTAGTGCTGACCATGGCCACGTGCATGTTGATCCCAAAAGGCCACTAGCCTTCATTATTAGAGTCATGCCCCATAATTAGTATAACCTTTCCCTTGGCTAAATGGGGCCATGTGATCATGACAGAGGATCAGTTTGCTTTGCCTGCTGCATGAGTCAGCAAGTGCCACAACTAATGAGGGTGTGAGGGCTCTAATTTTCCCACTAAACCTAGCTGGCTCCTCCCCCCATGACTATGGCAAAGACCAAAAGCCTGGCGCAGCCCCACTGATTAGCTGCTGCCATGCAGAACAAGTCATGGGTTTGGATGCACTCTCAGAACATCTGTTCCCCAAGCCAGTAGAGACCAGGCAGTTATGGAGATGACACAGTTGGTCCTCGGGAGAAAAGAATCAGTTCCTTCTTGTCATAAATCTGCCCTAGTTGTGCACAAATTTGGATCCTAGTCCTGCACAATAGCCTGCATGGAACTCCTTGCACCAGCAGGGTTGTACTGAAAAGCCACAGAGAAAAAAGGGTTACAGTGGGGCTTTCTGGGGTTTGGGCTGGAATTCACTTCCACAGAGAGCCATGGGTTGAAATGCATCAACTGGGTTATAAAGAGGACTGGACAATGGAAAGCTTTAATGGGCCTGATTGTGATGGATGATGAGGAGCAACTGAATGTCTTGATGCTAATGGGAGTTGTGGTTGCTCAATAGCATTCAAGGTAAGGTTTAATACTTGGAAACATGCTTGCTAAGATAAGAGGGAATCAGTCTCATATTTCAGGGCATAAGTTGGTTAGGAAATATGGTTTTTCCCAAGGACATAGTTATGCGTATTTGGCACGGTGCTTTGCTGCGAGTAGGCATGATGGATTTTGTCTTCCTTTGAAATACCAGGTACTGGCTTTGTGTCAGCAAGGGAAGAGAGGCGCTGCAGATCTGGGGTTAGGTAACAACAGCATGGTTTAGTTAGATATACCTCAAGAGGAGAGAGATTCCCAGCCTGGCTCATGACTGCCTATACAGTCATAGAACCAGAGTGGCACACAGAAGATTCTAGCTCCAAGAGATACAGACACCCCAAGCAGTATATAATGGTAGATCAGCACTTGCAGGCCTCAGTTGAAGGAAAGATACTGGCCTTGATGGACCAATGCTTTGATCCAATATGGCAGTTACTGCACTCATTTACACGTATGCAAGTATGGAGTAACTTCTTTGATTCCAATGGCTTTTCTCCTGATTTACACCGGTGTGACTAATATTAGAATTTAACCCTATAGGCCTAAAAAACCCTGGCCCAGGCATCTGCAGTCACTAAACAATATAAAAATAAAATTCCTTTGGAGAATTCAGAGGTTCAAGATAAATGTTGGTTAGATGGCAAATCTCATAGGATGGAAGGTCTTCCGCAGTGCAAAGCCTGAGCTAACAGTGGAGATAGGGAGAATCAAATTTTCCTGTCCGATGTAGAGTCAAGCAATGGGATAGATACACCCTCTGGTGTTGGCCAGTGCAGAATGTAGCCCCACGCCCATCATTTGCCCTGTGCTACCCCTCTACCTCTCTTTGTGGGTCACCAGGGCATCCTGCCTGGCAAAGCTGCCCCACAGCATGTGGGGGATGTCCGATGTGGAGTCTGTCATGAGGAAACCATGCAGTTGCTGCTGCAATTCCAGCCTTGAGGATGGATAGGGAGAAGGATCAGGACTGTGATATTTACAAATAAGGCTAAATAAATATCCTGGGTAATTTCATTGAAACAATTGCAGCTACACCAGGGATGCATTTGGTCCATTGTGGGGGGCTTTAAACTCACACAGAAGAAACATTTAAGGTTGTTTTTCTTTTTCCCTTTCCTTCATGTGTTTATGTGCTGTCTCAAATGCAGTGTGTTCAGGATGTGCCCAAGACAAATGTGGCTGTGGGCAATGTAGATTTACACGTACAACCGCCTTAGAGAACACGCCAGTGTTTCTGCAACACTTAAGAGCTATTAGTTCTCCAGATCCATCTTCATTAAGAACCCTGAGAACATTAGGTCTTACTGAATCGCTCTTAAGAAACAAGGCAGCAATGTGTGTGTGCCCATTCTCAGTAAGTGCTGAAATACTATTTAATGTATGCAAGGGAGGCCTCCTCCACAGAAATGTATAAGGCTGGATTCAAGTGGGATGGCTTTTAATGTGCTTTCTGGTGACTTAAAATAGAGCTTCCTTAAGAACCAGATCAGAATGGAATTTCTTTATGGCCTAGCCTCATAGACCAAAGGAGCCTGACCTGGTTAAGAACCAATAAGAAGTCTGATAAAGAGCTTTATAGAGTGAATGCAGGCACTAGGCAGGCTGGCTGGCTGGCCTCTTACCCTATCAGCCTTCCCATCTTGCCTGCTATGGACTCTTTGGTAGCATATTTTTAATAGATTGCTTTGGACTGAGAGTTACAGTGTAAAATTAAAGCCTGAAAGGACCCTTACAGCCAGCGATGATACTGGTAGCTTAGGAGGCGGAAACCTCAAAAAGGTTCTGAAAAGTTCAGATAAGCCTAATCCAAACTTACTGGATTCTGAATCTTTTCAGGGATTTTTCTGTCTCTCTGCACCCTGAATGGTATGTCCAGTCCTTATACGACAAGTGTTATCTTTCATAGCTTCACTACTCATGATTCCATGCCCCAAAACAACTTGTACTCACTTTGGACTCTTCTCACGTCCAGCTAACCTCGTTACTCCACTTACAGAATTCTCTTCCAGGGTCAAGTAAAATTGCCCCATGACTCAATCCTCCTCCCATTCCTTGCCCTTTGTTTCCCTTCTCAGAGCGGAGACCCTCCCTTGCTCTTTGCCTTTAATGAAAATGTCAAGTGCAGCAGCTCAGCTCTCCCATGTTCTTCATTACTTCCCTGAGGAGCCTCAAAGGCAAATCTGAGGGCTCGAGATCAGTTGTGTTCCTGGCTGGGTGGCAGTACAGGGCTGCAGCTGCAACTGAAACCCATACCCGGGTAGTTAGATTTTCATTGAAGGCAACTGTAAGGATGGAAAGGTCAACTAGGTGGGGAGCAAGGGAGGATCAAGTTGGCAATGATGGTTTTTTCTGGAGGTGGGCCCAATAGTGTACAGATTTGTTTTTAATTGTATCTCAGCAGGGAAAGCATTCTAGAGGTGTGGGCCCTCTGCCACCAGCACTTTCCCCTGGTATTTTAGTATCTTAGAGTTGTTGGGCTGTGACTTGCACAGGCTGTTGTTTGACTCTCAAAGTCTGTGTATCTCAATTCTTTCATTTTGAAACACACATTGGGGACTCCTGGGGAGAAACCTGTTCTTTTATTTACTCTTTCCCCCATTTAAGAGCAGGCACACTGGGCTTCCAAACAAGAAGTTTGGAAATCCCTTTTATACCTTGCTATTTCATTGGCCTGACTGAAAGGGCCTTGAAACAAAAGGAATGACTAAGAGGGCAAGGGTTCCCGATATTTACATAGTGAGAAACACATTTTAACAGAGGGACAGTGCCCTGTGAGTGACTTCCTCTCCCATTCACAAGTGCATGACATCTCTGGGACAACCACAGCAACGTTAGAGAAGTGTTTGGTGTGTGATGTCTTTTAATACATTTGAACGTTAGTATTGTGTGACCAGACAGTACCTCCTGGTCTGCCCAGCAATGTTCTGCAGACCACAGTCTGAGAGCCATCATTCATTGTCATGAGAGACATTAGAGTTGCCTTATATCAGTAGTTCTCAAACTTTTGTACTGGTGACCCCTTTCACGTAGGAAGCCTCTGAGTGTGACCCCCCCCCCCTTATAAATTAATATATATATATTTTTTATATATTTAACACCATTATAAATGCTGGAGGCAAAGCGGGGTTTGGCTTGGAGACTGACAGCTCGTGACCTCCTCCATGTAATAACCTTGCAACCCCCTGGGGGGTCCCGACCCCCAGTTTGAGAACCCCTGCCTTATATTGAAGAGTCCTTGTTTCCTCACAGCTGTATTGTTTATGTTAAGTTCAGCAAAGCAGCGTAAATCAACCTTTTCCTCTATCCCACAGGAATGGACAGGGAGATGCTGGAAATGATTTTAAACTGGGCAGCCCTTTCACATTACCAGCTGTGGAACCCTATGGGAGTCAATGGCATTTGGGAGTCCTGACCAGTGGCAGGATATTTTCCACAGGTAGCTTCAGAATATTCCACTAAGGAGCTGAAAGCCATGGCTAAATGCTGAAGAGGCAGCTTTACCCTCCTTGGCACTTACCAGGTAAAATCTGGGTATGTAGATAGGTAATTTCAGTTAATGGTAAACCCAGGGGAATGCATTTGAACCATATACTAGACATGTTCTCTGAAGTATTTGAGGTTTAAGGAATCTCCTGGTTAATAACTAGAAATGCTTTGCAGTGAACAGGATTTGCCAATGATTGTTGTTCAAGTGTGTGGCTGGCTCCATGGGCCTTGAAAGAATAAACCACAAATTAAGATTTGAGATGTTTTGGGTATACAAAATATCAACCGAGAGAGGTGAGCCAGGGAGACTGTGTGCTATCAGGCTAGAGAACTTTGCCAGAAGATGCGGCGTATATTATATCATCGCATCCCTGCGCTGCCCCTTGCTGACAAACTGCCTGAGCTGACCCAGTGAGCAGTTTCTGGGAGGACGCAAAGCTATAGAAATAGAAATACTCTCTGAATCAGGGCCGGCTCTAGGCACTAGCAAAACAAGCAGGTGCTTGGGGTGGCACATTTCCAGGTGCAGCATTCCGGCGCCGGCCATGCTGCCCCTAGAAATGTGCCCCAGCCGCCCCAGCTCACCTCTGCCTGCTCCCCTGCGCACACTGCCTCTCCCTCGCCTGAGAGGGAGAGGGGAGAAGTGGAGCGTTCAGGGGAGCAGGCGGAGCGGAGGTGAGCTAGGGCGGGGGGAGCCGCAGGAAGCAACGGGGGGGGGGGGAAATGCGGCATGCCAGGGGGAGGAGGCGGGGCCAGAGATTTGGGGAAGGGGGTGGGAAAGAGCGGAGCTGGGGGGGGGCCAAAAATTTTTTTGCTTGGGGCGGCAAAAATCCTAGAGCCCGCCCTGCTCTGAATAGACTCTTTTCAGGTGTGATCAGTTTGGCAATCCTCCTTCCTTATTTAGGGCCTGATCCTACAGCTTTTCTATGAGAAGTCACTCTGACTCCAGTGTGAGCCTGTTCGTTTGAGCATTAACAGGCAGGAAGGAGTCTAATGTGAACAATCAACAGTGATGTTGCCAACTTGGTCTCAGGCTATTTTATTGTGAATCCTTTTTCCCCTCCTTACAATGATCTGTTCAGCTAGTACTCCATAGTTTCTACAGTAACATGTGGATGATATTACCTGTGTCAAAAGAGTGGTGTAGAAGGTTATAAATGCACTGGTGATAAAAGTAAGGGTTGCCTCTCTTCTAAAGATTTATCTGGATTGAATCTGATTTATTGTCTTCTGTATTACTTGTCATTTTCCTGCTCCCCCGTAAACCGGCAGAGGTTAGTTCTCACGCTGTTGCTTGGACAGGATAGAGGTCACCAAATGTGTTATGCACCTCCATGATATTCTGTTCTAAGCCAAATTTGGCACATTTCAGGATAGGATGCCCATGAGAGACCAGTATCTGTTGATGCTGTCCAGCCATCATGATTTTAGATCTTCCAAGGGAGGGCTTTTACATCCTACTTTCATTGGGTCAAAGTTTAAAATGAATCTCACAGGGAAATTGGTAGACATTTGGAGCAGATGACCACACCACTTTAGCATTGGGCTACCATTTGAGAGAGTGGGGCCTGTTTAGTTAGAAAAAGGATCTCTTCATTCGATTTGAATTTGTACCATTTAATGTTTACAATCCTTCAGAGATGCTTCATCTTACACAGACAGAGGCCTGACTTTATTATAATGTAAGATAATGTGCCTTGGACATCACAGATGGTACCACAAGCAAATAACTTGTTTTTATAGTATCTTCTAACTGAAGATTTCAAAGCACTTTACAAACTTTAATAATTTAGCCTGACCATCCCATGCACGGCAGCTTATTATTATTATCCCCATTTTACAGATGGGTAAACTGAGCCCTAGAGTTGAAATGACTTGCCCCAGGACTCTCCCACAGCCTGTGGTAGAAGCAAGAATAGAACCCAAATCTTCTGACTGAAGATCATGTGCTTTAATGACAGTAATAGCCTTTCTTTGAGGCAGTGTGGCCTAGTGAATAGAGCACTGGACTGGGACTCAGGAGGGGTTTTATCCCCAGCTCTGCCAGTGGCTGCAGGGTGATCTTGGGCAAGTCACTTCACTGCTCTTTTCCACAGTTTCCACATCTGTAAAATTTAGATAATGATGCTTTCTTCCTTTGTAACGTGCTTTGAGCTGTACTAATGAAAAGTTCTGTGTAAGAGTTAGGTATTATTCCTTTAGAGATAAAAAGTCCTGACCCTACAAGCCCCGAGTGTGTATAGCACTGTCTTGATAAGGATAATAGGTTAACATATAGGTATTAATTAGATGATAGTACCAGGGTGAGAGACTGGATGGTGAGAGAAGCATAGTAATAAGTGGAGAACACTATTAGCAGGAGGATTAATCTCTTAATTATTATTCATGTAGCACCCAATGCAAGTGCTTTACAGACTGAATAGTTCACAGTCTAAATTGACATTCTACAGACTGGGAGTGAGGAAGGAAGCAAATAGCAGGCGAAGGGGCGGGATACAGAGAATAGGTTGTGGGCCTGCTTGGTAGTGCCACATGCATCAGAGTTATTTCTTCAGTATTGTCCCCATGGTCAAGAAATTTTCCTTCTTGCTTTATTTAGTGGAGTGCATAAACTGGACCAACATCAGAGATCTGCTTCCTCCCCCCCACCCCCCATTCCATGTTTCAGTATCAATTTATGCATGCATCATTCAGATCTAGTAGAATAAAGGCTAGGATATAGGGATCATGGAGGAAATCGGGCAGTCTTCACTCAGACCAAACTCCTGCTGAAGTCAGAGTAACTGCAACAGTGTAATGTGCTAAGGGCTAGATGATAGACAAGGAGAAAACCCCACCTGGTGCATATCAACAGCTCAACTCCCAGCAGATCCTAGCTCAACAAGGCACAGCCACAGGAAAAGGCCATGCTACGTTTATCAATATAACTTTGCTTTCGGCTCCTAACAGTTACTAGTCTGAGACAAATCCTGGTTGGCTTTTTGCGGTGTCATTTTGTCTGGGAACAGAGGGATTTTGTGTGTGTGTTATGGGGAGGTGTATGTGAATAAAAGACCTGAGGTGCAGCTTCTCTTAAGGAGAAATGCTCAGGAATCTCTCTCACCCACACTCTTCATAAACTCCAATAATAAAAGTTCTTCCCCAGAACTTTTCTAAATCATCCCCAGGCTGGCAGCAGCCAGGCCCGGCAAGTGTTAACTTCTCCTGCAATGCTGCATCCCTGCTCATGGTGGCGCTGCCCTCCTCTCATCAACCTCCAACTTCCCATTCACTCTAAACAACGCTGGGTCAGAATTGCAGGGAAAAGCTAGAGGTTCAGACCAGACTTGTTGATCTCCATTAAGAGACAGCACAAGGAAAGAGAGGCGCTTTCCTGTGTGTCTTTAGAACGGGAAAAGGTGGCTCCATTTTGGAATGTAGACGGGGGCGGAGGGAGCGAGCCTCATCCAAGTGCAGGCCTTGGGAAGCTGCTTGCAAAAGGATCCTGGGAATAATCAGCACCTTTCAGGCGGCTGTGTGGACCCATTTGCCTTGCTTCCCTCCTCCCAGCCCGGGGTTCTTGGACATACTGGAATATTACTGTGATCTGTCTGCCTAAGGCTTCCAGGGAGCCAATGTAAACGGCCTCAGCTCGCTGCTCGCTTTCTGGCTGATGCAGGATGTAGCCACACGTTGGGTTCCCTGTTCTCTGCCGACTGCCCGGCTTTGATGCTTGGCGAAGAAGGTAGGTAGCCCAGCTCGCCTGGGAAAAGGGGGAAAGCCGGTTTAGGAGCGTTTGCCGGAGTTTATGGCTCTAGCCAGGGTCACAGTCAAGGAGCAGATCCGGCTGTTGTTTAAAGACATGGCCATTGATTGCCAGGATCCCTGCACTGGCTACGAGAGGCGAAAGAGCGCGCCCTTGAAATCCGTTTAGGGCTGGAAGGCTGGGCATGGAGGACCGTGTGAGCTGCTTCCCATCTTCACTGGGTTTATTTTAATGCCGTCTTGTATAAGCAACAGTGCCAGGGGATGTTGCAAGGCAGCCTGCTTTCGTAATAAGCGTGTGCTGGGTTTATTATTATTTACTGACCCTCCGTTGATTTATGTGGGATGGAAGGGAGGGAAATGGGGGGAGAGTCTCCCAAATGTGAAATGCGTTGTTTAAAGTGACTGGCAATCAATCCATCTCTTCCCGCCCCCCCCCCCCCATCCAATCTCCTCCGGGAGATTCACAAGGGGAGAGTTATAAAAAGCATCTGGGGCTGAGCGAGAGAAGGAGGCAGGCAGGCAGGCAGCCCGTAGCTGGGAACAGTGTTCCCCTTGACCCTACGTGCATAATCCAGTCCCTGCATCTTAGGGGGCGTGGGAGGAGGGCGCCCACCCTTCGTGGCAAGAAGCCCTGTCTCCTGGTTTGGACGCGCTCTCAGCACCCGCTCCACAATGCCTGCTCCCATCGAGGGTAGCTGCTCCCCGGACTTTCTGCCTGCCGAGGACTGTGCAGTTCATGCAGGATGCGTAATTGCGTGTCATCGCGTAAACCCTTAGCGGCAGCCTGTGGCCCTGACGTCTTTGGGTTAAATTGATAACCAGGTAACAGGTGAGGAGTAAAGGACCGGACTGGAGGCTTGCAGGTTTCTGAGCACAGTCCGGGCTGATTTGGGCTGAGCGCCACACAAAGCTGTGGCTTTTTTCTTTTCTTCTTTTTTTCTTTTTTTATTTTTTTTGGAAGTTCACGGTTCCTTAACCTGGGTTTAACCAAAGAAAACTGGAGGATCGGGGGAAGGGGGAGAGGCAATCGGAAAGCCAAGCGAAAGCATAGCTCCTGTAATGACTTTAGAGCTGAGTAAACATCCCTCGCTTCCTGCGTGGCTAGCCCGGGGGCCTGTCCCCACAGGAGCGTGTGCTGTGTGCACGGTGCGGGGGAACTGTGCGTGTCCCCCCCAGGGCTTAGTGTCTGTGTGGCCAGAACTTTCCCATGGCCCCCTGGAGCCTCGGATAATGCTCCTGGCTACCGCAAGTCCGGCTAAAGCCGCTGGGGGGGGGGGAATTGCCCCGCTCTGTGTTTCTTACTCCTCGCAGCCCTCCACAAACCAAGGCAGAGCCGCGTTCAGCGCCTTCCCTTCGCCTGCGGCCCCTCTCCCAGGCTGGCTGTAGCCCTGGAAAAGGCGCGTGTTACCCCGCGAGTCTCGCCCCCCTCCCCGCCCCGGGGCGTGCCCAGCGCCTGGCGCCCCCTGCCCCTGGGACCGGCTCCCCCGGGGGCACAGCGGCTCTTCCCCCTCCCCGGCGCGGGCCGGTTTCAGCACCACGGGGCCGAACAGCGGCCAGCGCGTTCCCACAGCCGGGCGCCGCGCTGGAGCCGATGAACCGAGCTGTCGGCCGCTCTGATTGACGCCGCAGCCGGCGGGCAGGGGGAATGACCCGTGCGGCTTTGGCTTCTCTCTTGCAGCTCTTCGGCATGGAGGGGAAGGAGAACAGGTGAAGCCCGCCGGCTCTGAAGCGTGAGTGCCCGGCCCCGCGGAGCCTTCCAGAGGCAGCGATGCCCGCGGGCATGAACAAGCATGGATCTCGGTCTTCTACCTCTTTGCCTCCAGACCCCATGGAGATCGTTAGGAGCAAGACCTGCTCCCGGAGGGTCAAACTCAACGTGGGGGGCCTGGCGCACGAAGTTCTCTGGCGAACCCTGGACAGGCTGCCCCGGACCAGGCTGGGCAAGCTGAGGGACTGCAACACGCACGAGTCCCTCATGGAGATCTGTGACGACTATAACCTGGAGGAGAACGAGTATTTCTTTGACCGGCACCCGGGGGCATTCACTTCCATCTTGAACTTCTACCGCACGGGCAAGCTGCACATGATGGAGGAGATGTGCGCCTTGTCCTTCAGCCAAGAACTGGACTACTGGGGGATCGACGAGATCTACCTGGAGTCCTGCTGCCAGGCCAGGTACCACCAGAAAAAAGAGCAGATGAACGAGGAGCTGAAGAGGGAAGCCGAGACGCTGAGGGAAAGGGAAGGGGAGGAATTTGATAACACCTGCTGCGCCGACAAGAGGAAAAAACTCTGGGATCTTCTAGAGAAGCCCAACTCTTCAGTAGCTGCCAAGGTAAGTTCTCAAATTACTGCTCAATGTTTGCCATCCATAAGTATTGCCTGTGGGGGCTGAAATGGGTCCCTAGCAGCCAACTGTCATAAGCAAACGGGGACGTTTGTTTGATGTATGTGCCTTTAAAGATTTGTACTGGTGCCCAGGGTTTGAGCACCTTCAATGTAACACTGATTAACAATAGCCAAGTCCCTAGTGGACTTCATGGAATCTATGGCTCTTCTGCTTTCCTGGATAAGGCTTTTATTGGGGGAGGAGGGCTGGGAGCGTGGGAGGGCCTCATGCAAAACAGGGAAAGATTTTCTATTTATTATTATCATCTATGGGTAGATGAAAGAGTTGAGGAAAGGGAAATAAACATCAGAAGCCATCCAGCCCTCAGAGGCCAGTTGGAACAGATGCACAATTACAGTGAGAAGTGTAACCTCATTAGTTTATTTAAAGCATGGGCTGTTTTACCTAGGTTTTTCAAGCTCTCTGAGAAGCAGTTAGGGTTTATTTACTGCTTGTCCTAGGTCTTGTTTTGATGCTCTGTCATAGTAGATGTCCAATCTTGGTCCAAAACTGTAATGATCTGTATAAAGTTTCCTATGAGTTTTACTAGCTGGAATTTAACTAGTAAAAATATAATGGTGTGTATCACTCAGTATAGGGCTACTCGGAATAATTTCTAACTAGCTAGCGGTAAGCAAGGATGGCTGTACTAATAAATGCTGCCTTTCAAGGCTTATCTTAACTTTTCAGGGTAAAATGCAAACACCCCAAGGAAGTACCATGCACTTTTAGTCTTCAGCTTTACTGAGGACAGTGTTTTAGATCTGTTTCTTACCTGCTTCTAGCAGATTTTAATTTTCCCCTCTATACAATGCGATTGAAATTCCTTGGCTGTTAATAAATGATTGACATGCTGCTTGGTTTGAAGTTGTTACACTTGGATCCAGCAGTTCGATTTTAATATACTTTGAAAAGAACATCATAGTTTTGAGAAATTAGTGTCATAGTTGATGGCTAATTAGCTGCTCTGCATTAGAGAATATCCTTGCAACTGCACATTTTCATTAGCGATGAAACATCTGCAAACAAACATGGCTATTCTGTAACTGGGGAGATAAAAATAAAGGTTAAAAGAGGTGGAAATGCAGTATTAAGGATTGGAAAGTACAGGAGACTGAATGTTAAAGGATTGAACGCTTGACATTTCTGGGACCAGTACTCCTGCAATACTGCTGCATAGCAAAATGAAAGCAGAGCTATTTTTCTGGAAATGTATATTTTTCTGCTTGATTTACATTTCTACATGCAAACTGGAACTTTGTCCCTGTAGCAAGTGTATTATGTTTTGTTTTGTTTGTTTTCTGATTTTGAAAAATGGGTTTGTTTCTATTGCAGCATTGCAGGTATAAACAAAAGTCTCTTTAAAAGTTCTGAGAAGATAGTTTAAAGAGAGTGTGTGTGGGATAAGTGATTTATTCTGGCAGGGAAAAGGAAAGGTGTGGGGTTGCTTTGATGAATTGGTTATCGCTTTTTTAATGACAGACGGAGACCCTGAAGGTCTTTTTTATTTCAAATGGCACAGATAACACTGTGCTGAAGATGTTAATAATGTATAGGCATCTTTTGGCACAGCAATGGAATCCTGAACCAGAGGCCTTGTGCTTAGCTATCTGTGGCACTGACTCAAAATCCACTAGGGACTGTTGAAGCTCACGATTTATTGTATATGAGCAGGGAGTCACTCTTGCCAAATAAGTGTCTGTTGGGATTTATAAGTGAAATACGCTCTTGGTTTATCTTCTGAGAATTTTCTCAGAGTAAGTGCATTCAGCATAGCAGGCTTTGGACTAATCTAGAGTGAATTGCAAATGCATTATTGCCTTTCCCATGTTAAACTACCCCCCTGATGTTTCACTATTACAATTGATGTGATGATGTAATTTGCCTGGGAACTGCTGGAATATTTGAAGACAAATACAGATTCTAGTCACTTTAACTGTAGCAAGGAAAAGAGAGATGATTAATGATTAGATTAGGCAGAAAAAGGCCACTAGGTCTAGTGAAACTTTTGCCCTTTTGCTTGTGGATACTTCTCCACTCACTGCTCTTGGGTTTGTACACAGTGTACTCTTTTTGCTTTGATAACCTTCCTTGAGAGCTCATCCATCTATTGTATTTATTGGGCCCAATCCTGACACAGGCCAAGGTCTGACTGAAGTCACTGGGCAGCTGACTATGGAAAGGACTGAGTAAGGATTTGGGGGTCTGACCCATTATTATCAGAATCAAACAGTTGTGCCCAGTTATCATCACTTTAAGACTGCATTCTCTGAATCTGGACTCACTGCCTCACCTCATCCAGCTATTGCATACATGTAAGTCCTTCTAATAGAGTAGGTGACCTCCAAGTAATTCTTCTGCCAGCATCACCCTCTTTCACATTTCCTCTTAAAATGAGACTATTTCTGCTTTTGTCAGCATTGTGCCCTCTCCAGGACATTCAAACCTTTCCCATGGAAAGGGGACCATCGTAATCTATTCCAGTAGTTATCACCAAAGTGTCCTTCAACTGGTACAAACCAGCATTTCCTGTCTCATCCCTCTTCCCTCCCCATTTTACAGTTGGGCTAGACTGAAATACTTAGACAACCTCTTTCTAGTTCTCTCCTCTCTACCCAAAATCTCCTCCTTAGTCAGTAGAATTCTCATCTGTGCTAGTTACTCTTTCCAGTCTCTGGATTTGTGGCTCCTCAGTAGAAGATTCTTTCCAATTAAATGTCACATACATAAACGGGTTGCAGTTTCCTGCTCAAGCAGTTTTTAAAATAATTCAACAAACTATTGTACTTTCTGCACCATGAGCCTTTGTATAAGCCAATGCCGGACTTTGTCAACAAGCCATTAACCCTCCTTCTCACCTCTGCATGCTTTGCCTTTCTCAGCTTTGCCCCATCTCTCAGTTAGATGATAAGGAACAAGTTCTAATCGGATTAAGTTTTTCAAGGCGGGCTCCCTAACTAAATCTCTCCTCGTTGTTTCTATTCTAATATTTTCTCCACAACACCTAACCTAACAAATATAGAATAACTTTCTGCAATATATCTGATAGACATGTTGGGCCCAGTTTTGCCCTGCTCCCAACACCATTAAAGGAAGAGGTAGGTATATGAGGGAAGAAGTGGGATCTTTACTAAATTTAAAAAAGAGAGAGAGAGAGAAAGAGACTGCATGAATGAGCTAAAAATAAACATATTAAATTAACATCTCCTCTGGGTTTCTCCATACATCGTGTTGAATCTTTGATTGGCTTTTATGCTGTAACCTCCTCAGGGCAAGGAATGTCTTCTTTGTCTTGTACAATGCTGAGCAATATTAGTGCCTAAATAAAATAGGAATAATATTATTAGATTTGCTAATATCCTGTCCCCTCAGAGCCTTCAAATATTGGAGCTGGTATCAGAGAACTTTTCAAAACAGCAGTTTTTGTCTCGCTAATTATTGATGTAATTTTCTTTAAGACTTGAGAAATGTGTACTACCTTTTCTTAACACTTTGTTTGCCTCAAGAAGGGCTGTCTGCCCCTCCTCCCAGCAACCAGGTCCTCTAATAATGGGAGCTATAGAGATGTATATTATAAATACTCTCCATTTCCACTCTTCCATGCACATTACACTCCTCCCCACGATACTGTAATACAATTGCAGCATTGGGCCCCAGTCCTACAAAGAACTACGCAGGTATTTAACTTTATATGTATGAGTAGTTCCACTGAGCTCAGTTTAGTCCAGTTGTGTTCAAAGGGACTATTCACATGCATAAAGTTAAGCCTGTTCATAAGTATTTTCAGGGTCGGAGCCTTAGACTACTCTCCATCCCACAAACAAACCTGTATAACAAAGTCTTCTATTTTTCCTTGATCTCTTGTCTCTAATTCCTACTGGTTCCTTTACTGGATCAATTTCTTCTGACTGTTGTGACTATACTTGCAGAATCTTTTACTGTTAGCTGAAATATTCACTGTAATTTTAGTCAATGTTTCCTTCTGCTCCTCTGATTATCCTTGTAGCTTACATCAGCTTATTTTTATGGATCTCCCAATCCTCCTTACCAGTTTGTCTATATTTTTTAAAAGCCTTCTACTTATACAGTGGACCGCCCACTACATCCCTACTTAACCACGTTGTCCTCTGTTGCCCTTGCTTCTGTTTGAATTTAACCTGGATGCAACCGAGTTGTGGAGTCTTTCTTAAATAGCCCTTTCTTTTTCTAAAGGGACTAAAGGTTGGTTTCACTTGCAGTTCTCTAAAAGCAGCCTTCAAATAATCAGATGGGAATGTTGCTTTTCCAGGACTTGAACCTCATGAGTGTATCAGATATTGGCATCCTTCGAGTCTGGCAGTTCCCTGGTGTTGAGGTCCTGGGGATTAAATCTCAGTTGATCCATTCACTCACTCTGTGACCTCTGCCCAATATTCATTCTCTTGGGGTCTCAGTCTGCCAAGCCATAAAACCGTCTAGATACTAGGACTTCCCTGGAAACCAGAGGCTGCATTTGGTCTGAGCTTGACTAAATAAATAAATAAATTTACAAAACAAACCAGCTAAAGTTTAAGTAGCATACATGGTTTGTTTTACTAGAGATTATGACCTGAAAATCCTCTGACCATCTAGACCTTTCAAACAACTCTATAAGAAACAGTCCTATATGGGGAATTATTAGTTAAATTGGAAAAGATGGGGATCAATATGAAAATTGAAAGGTGGATAAGGAATTGGTTAAAAGGGAGACTACAGTGCGTCGTACTGAAAGGTAAACTGTCAGACTGGAGGGAGGTTACCAGTGGAGTTCCTCAGGGATTGGTTTTGGGACCAATCTTATTTAATCTTTTTATTACTGACCTCTGCACAAAAAGTGGGAGTGTGCTAATAAAGTTTGCGGTTGACACAAAGCTGGGAGGTATTGCCAATTTAGAGAAGGACCGGGATTTCATACAGGAGGATCTGGATGACCTTGTAAACTGGAGTAATAGTAATAGGATGAAATATAATAGTGAGAAGTGTAAGGTCATGCATTTAGGGATTAATAACAAGAATTTTAGTTATAAGTTGGGGACACATCAATTAGAAGTAACGGAAGAGGTTGACCACAGGATGACTATGAGCCACCAGTATGATATGGCTGGGAAAAAAGCTAATGCGGGTCTTGGGATGCATCAGGCGAGGTATTTCCTGTTGAGATAAGGAGGTGTTAGTACCGTTATACAAGGCACTGGTGAGACCTCATCTGGCATACTGTGTGCAGTTCTGGTCTCCCATGTTTAAGAAGGAATTATTCAAACTGGAACAGGTACAGAGAAGGAAAACCTGTCTTATGAAGGGAGACTCAAGGAGCTTGGCTTGTTTAGCCTAACCAAAAGAAGGCTGAGGGGAGATATGATTGCTCTCTATAAATATATTAGAGGGATAAATACTAGAGAGGGAGAGGAATTATTTAAGCTCAGTACCAATGTGGACACAAGAACAAATGGATATAAACTGGTCATTGGGAAGTTCAGACTTGAAATTAGACGAAGGTTTCTAACCATCAGAGGAGTGAAGTTCTGGAATAGCCTTCCAAGGGAAGCAGTGGGGGCAAAAGACCTATCTGGCTTCAAGATTAAACTCTCTAAGTTTATGGAGGAGATGGTATGATGGGATAACATGATTTTGGCAATTAATTGATCTTTAATTATTCATGGTAAATAGACCCAATGGCCTGTTATGGGATGTTAGCTGGGGTGGGATCTGAGTTACTACAGAGAATTCTTTCCTGGATATCTGGCTGGTGAATCTTGCCCACATGCTCAGGGTTCAGTTGATTGCCATATTTGGGGTCGGGAAGGAATTTTCCTCCAGGGCAGATTGGAAGAGGCCCTGAGGGTTTTTCGCCTTCCTCTGTAGCATGGGGCATGGGTCACTTGCTGGAGGATTCTCTGCATCTTGAAGTCTTTAAACCATGATTGGAGGACTTCCATAGCTCAGACATAGGTGAGAGGTTTATTGCAGGAGTGGGTGGGTGAGATTCTGTGCCCTGCATTGTGCAGGAGGTCAGACTAGATGATCATAATGGTCCCTTCTGACCTTAATATATATGTATCTACAAGTCTTCCTGTCTCTTAAAGAAGAAAGGACTTTTTTCTTTAGTTTTCATAAATTCATACCGTGATCAATATCAGAACAATTAGTGTCCCATGGGAAAAAATATAAACCTCTGATCTTCTCATAGACTTTCCTGGAGCATGACCTGATTTTATCTTTTTTTTTTTTTTTTTTTTTTTTTTTTACTGCCCTGCAGGCCTAGAGTACCCACATCCCCCTGCCTGTAAAAAGCTTCTCTCCATATTTATCCTTCTCTTATGCTGCCCTTCCCTTTTGCTTTATTAGGAGTATAAATCTCTCCATTCTGGTGTGCTAAATTTTCATGTATTTCCCTGTTTCAACCGTGTTTCTGCTGTTGCAGTAATATCAGATTTATCCTTTGAAAACCTGCAGCTCCAATTCAGTAATCCTATTATGCATGCCTCTAGAGTTTATACAGCAGCTTTTTTCTCTCAGCTGCCCATTGCTCTATGCTGTTAATCTCAAAATGCCTTACATTGGTATTAATGAGGTTCCTCCATAAATTCTCTTTTTTCCTTGTTATAATAGTAACAAAAATAATAGTTACGGAAGTAGCATCTCAGATGGATTTTTTAACATTCTGCTTTTACACACAACTAGTTATAAATGTCTTCAAATTACGATACAAGATCCATTTCTCATTCATCTTCAACATTTTATGTATGAATTCACCACCTCTACCAGCAGCGAGCAGTATATCAGATTCTCCCCTTCCCACTCCCATAATTTATCTCCTATCTCTTAGCCAGGTTGCCAGGTGATATGCCTGCTCATTCCATTAAAGCAAGCCTGGCTAAGTTTTGCTCAGCTGAAGGCTTGTAGCTGTGGTTTACCTTCTTCGCTTGTCCAGCATGGCTACTGCCTTGTTTCCCCTCCTCTATGAGGTTAATTTAGCTCTTCATCAAACCAAAGTAAACTCCTCCCCTTCCAAGGTAAACAGAAATCTAACATCAGTCCAAAGCCTTTACCTCTTGGTGCGTGGATTCACCTCCTTTTTGGGCCATTGACAGTCTTGTCACTGGGCTTCTTCCACAGCAATTTGGTGGAGACACATAAGCAGCTGCTGCCCTCTCCATGTCTCCTCCCAGTTGCTGGTTATTCTAGCCCCAAACATCACTCCTTCCTCGGGTACATTTCCCAGTCCTTCAGTTGTATCTCTAGGTCTCTTCCCAGGCTCTTCCTAAACCCCACTTAGACCCTTATCCTGGGGAGAGCCAACAATATGCCCTGTTCTCTGCAGCTTATATTTTCCCCCCAGCCCCGGGAACCTTCGCAGAATGCCTTACTGTGCCTACAGTTCCCAGAGTTCTTCTGAATTGCAATCCCCAGAATTGAGCTGGTCTGCTATTTTTCCATTAAACTTTTTGGGTTGAAAACTGCTGATTTTTGGAAAACAAAAGTGTTTAAGAAACAAGGTCAGTGAATCTCCCAACTCAAAAAAGTTAGAAAAAAGGTTTGGAGTTGCCAAAAAGTTTTGTTTTGACATTTTTTGTAACAAAACGTTCTGGGTTTTCCATTTGAAACATGTTTTTGTTTTGAAATCTAAGCTAATTAGACTTGAAGAAAAAAAGAGATGTTAAAATCAAAATGAAATGTTTCAGTTGATGGGCACCAAAAATGTTCTCTCTTGCCTCACTAGAGCCCTCTGTCTGGTCATGCATGCTATTAACTCAGTCTCTTTTCACATTATAAGCCACATTTTTATGTCAGGATAATTGTGCAATTGTGTGTCTAATTTGGTTGTGAAATGACTGCAATTGCACATGCAAATACATCTAATTAGTTATTTGTTTGTGAAACTACCTGATGTGCATATGTAACTGAACCAGCAAATGAGATGCGCGGCTAGCTGTGTTTCTCTTCTGCTTTTGCTCCATATCTTCCTCACTAGCGTTCGTCAGTGCAATCTGAATCCTACATGTTTGCAGCCAGCACTCACCTTGTTCACAGGGAGTGTGGTTAGCTGTCATAGCAGGGGAATGGAGAGCAGGACTCCTTGGTTCTACTCCTTGCTGAGCAAGTCACTTAACTTCTCTGGGTTCACATCTGTATGAGAGCGTCTGTCTCAGGAGGGGATTGTGAATTTCGTTTGCTAATGCTGAGTTTCTTAGATAACAGGTGGTATAGAAGTGCAAAATATTCAGGGGTGAAAATTTCAAATCATGAAGGGCTTTTAGGCACCAACTCCCATTTGTGCCTTTGAAAATCTCTCCCATAAATGACAGGTTTCAGAGTAGCAGCCGTGTTAGTCTGTGTCCGCAAAAAGAAAAGGAGTTCTTGTGGCACCTTCGAGACTAACAAATTTATTTGAGCATAAGCTTTCGTGAGCTACAGCTCACTTCACTGGATGCATTTAGTGGAAAATACAGTGGGGAGATTTATAATATATTATATTTACACAGAGTACATGAAACAATGGGTGTTACCATACACACTGTAACGAGAGTGATCAGGTAAGGTCTCGTTCACCTGCACATCTGCCAATGTGATATATGCCATCATGTGCCAGCAATGCCCCTCTGCCATGTACATTGGCCAAACTGGACAGTCTCTACGTAAAAGAATAAATGGACACAAATCAGACGTCAAGAATTATAACATTCAAAAACCAGTCGGAGAACACTTCAATCTCTTTGGTCACTCTATTACAGACCTAAAAGTGGCAATTCTTCAACAAAAAAACCTTCAAAAACAGACTCCAACGAGAAACTGCTGAATTGGAATTAATTTGCAAACTGGATACAATTAATTTAGGCTTGAATAAAGACTGGGAGTGGATGGGTCATTCCACAAAGTAAAACTATTTCCCCATGTTTATTCTCTCCCCCCCCACCCCCCACTGTTCCTCAGATGTTCTTGTCAGCTGCTGGAAATGGCCCACCTAGATTATCACTACAAAAGGTTCCCCCTACCCCCCCCCCCCCGCTCTCCTGCTGGTAATAGCTCACCTTACCTGATCATTCTCATTACAGTGTGTATGGTAACACCCATTGTTTCATGTTCTCTGTGTATATAAATCTCCCCACTGTATTTTCTACTGAATGCATCCGATGAAGTGAGCTGTAGCTCACGAAAGCTTATGCTCAAATAAATTTGTTAGTCTCTAAGGTGCAACAAGTACTCCTCCTCTCCCATAAATGTTGTTTCATTCTTCACTGCACTAAGCTTTCTCCCTTCCTTATCCTTCTTCTCATTTGCCCAGTCACTGTTTGCTATATTTTACTGTCTCCTGTGCTTTCAACAGCCCCATTTAGAAACTCACTCAGCTGGTTCCCAGACTCTGGTTTCATTCCTTCAGCAGCGGGGAACCTGACCTTAGTGCCAGAGCCAAGTAGCCATGTTTATAAAAATGGGGTCTTTATTTAAATGTACTTATTGTTATATGCCAAGAACGTGCTCCGTGCTGGGCAAAACATACATGCACCAAAGGTCTGTTTCCTGCTGCGAGGAGTTTAGTCTCCTGTGGGAAGCGTATCTTACACTCAGTGAGCCAAATTCAACCCTGGTGATTTCAAGGGGGTTATGCCCCTTCCATCAGGGTTGTATTTGAATGAATAATTTGCATTTTGGCATAAGTGAAAATGGCTCTATCTGCAGTCAATCAGGAATTTTCCATTAGAATTATTTTCCGGTGGAAAATGCAGTTTCTGTTAAATAAACATTTCCTGTGGGGAAAACCTCAATTTTGCAGATTTTTTTTTAAAATATATTTTCCATGAGGAAAATGAAAGTTAAATGTTTTGGGTCAATTTTATTTGAATTAGAATATTTTGTTTTGTTGAACAGATTTGAAATGTTCCATATAGAATGAGTTCAGGAAAACATTAAACTGCATTTCCCTATCAGTGCATTGCCTTCTGGGAGTTGCGTTCCATCCTATGGGCTGAGCTCCCTGCATTCCCATGATGTAATGCAGATTTCCTGCTGACCAAGTTCTGTGTGGTGCATCACGGAGTCATATGACGCTCCAGCAAAGGAGTATGGCCATAGGGGAGAATGGAGGTCTCCAGTTCCCGAGCTACAGCTCCCACAAGGCAATGCTCGGCCATAGGAAAATGCGGTTTAACGTTGAAATGACGCAAAATGAAGCATTTGGGGTTAGTTCAACAAATGAAAACATTTTGATTTTGGGAACGTCAAAATATTTTGATCAAAAATGGCAACATGAAAACTTTTGACATTTCCAACTCAGAATTTCTATTCCATGAAAAATTTCAATTTTTAATCCCAATTTGGGATAAAAATCTGTTAATGTCAAAATTTCCTGGGGCATAGAAATTCCAAATTTTGCCCAGCTCTAACTGATTGCTGTTCATGAGAAGAATTCTGGGCTAGATTTTCAAAGAATTTAGGCATGCAGTTATGCACATAATCTGGTTTCAGAGTAGCAGCCATGTTAGTCTGTATCCGCAAAAAGAAAAGGAGTACGTGTGGCAATTTAGAGACTAACAAAATTATTTGAGCATAAACTTTCGTGAGCTACAGCTCACTTCATCGGATGCACATAATCTGTGCATGCAATTAGAGCAATTACAAGTGCAAACCAGATAATTGCATGCAGTGATTGCCAGTTCTGGTCAGCAGACTATGTGATTACTTGATTTGTGCATGCTCGTATTTGTAACTGTATGCCAAATGGAGTATGCAATTGCACCCCTGAACTGTGTAGAAATCAGTTCCTGTCCATTTAAAACAACTACTTTAATTTAATTCATTTTATTTGCTGGGATAAATGTCCCCACCATTGGTTGTTAGGAATAAACTTGCCACCTAATTATCAGATGCTTCTATTGTCCATTCGTTTGATTCAGGGTGGCCTTTACGTTTCTCCTAACTTGTAAAGCAGAATAATTCAGTGCTACTTTCACAATTACAAGAGTATGCTATTTGTTATTACTAATGGCAAAATATTTATGTCCGTGAAAGTTCACAGCTGATCATTTAGTTCTTATAATAAACACAGTCAATATGATTTACTCTATGGAGGTACCTGGCAGTAGAAGCAAATGTGGCCAATCAGTATGGTTAACACGTTAATATTAGTGCTGTCTAAAGAAGCTGGTATCTCTTGCTCCCACTAAATTCAATGGATAAAAATTGTATTCTGACCAAGGGAGACGGAAACATAGCTCTTTCAGCCCAGGCAGGCTACATGGTCGAATAGGTCACTTCTATTTCAGATGTCTAGGTTTCTGGTATCTCTTAACTTTTGTACCCTGCACGCAGCTAGTCTCTAAGGTGCCACAAGTACTCCTTTTCTTTTTGCGGATACAGACTAACACGGCTGCTACTCTGAGCTCAGGTAGTCTCCAAACTCCCTCCTTCCCTGGGGTTTCCCTTTATTGGTAACTCAGTACAATAACACAACACCAACCTCAGCCTAATCTTCCCCAAGCTTAGCTGTTCCTGTGGTTTTCCCCCCAGGTCCTCCTGTGTCCTAGTTTTCTCTGTTTCCTCTGAAACCTGCTGGAGCTTACTGGATATAGCTACCAGAATGACTCAGCAGTACTCATCCTGAATCTTAATGCAGGGATTTAGCTCCCGAGTCTAGAGAAACTCCACAAAAGAGCCAGACATTCCTATGCAGGGCCTTTGAGTTTTCTTCATTACTTACACTCTCTCTCTCTCTCTCTCTCTCTCTCTCTCTCTTCACGTAGCTGGAATAGCGTAACTTAGGTTAATTTACCACAGTAGTGTAGACATAGCCATAGTAAATGCTAATATAGAGATAGTCAAAGCATGGTAGTTCCTTATTTCTTATGGTATCAGCCAAGGGTCCAAACCCGACTCTTTGAAGGTAAAACACCCATTGAGTTTAACTAGAACAGTTCCTTTTTACTATAATAATGTCTGCACTTATCAACCAAAGCTCTGAAAGTGCTTTGAAAAGATTGGATGCTTATGCCTTGAAACATAGCTGTGGCATGCAATTATCTCATTTTATACATTTATAAAGTGAACCAAAAGATTAGGTGGCTTTCCAAAGGTTATATGGCAAATCAGTGGCAGAGCCAGGACGAGAAGCCAGGAATTCTGCCACGCAGTGCCTTGTTGTAACTACTACACCACGTTGCCCATGGCATGATTTTGTTGTTAGTATAGACAAGTTTTCCAGGTACCAAATCTTACCTAATCTGTGTTCTGCAATACTAAGACATTAGATGATGTACCAAAGATGAAATTATAGTTTGCTGCCCTCTGAATGTCCTTACTCTGGGGAGGCAGTTTAAGCCCATCTTTGTCTTCATGTAGCTGTACCTAGTTTAAGGATTCCAGCCCTTATGGAGAAATCTTGTAGAACTTAATAGGGAATGAAAGATTGTATAGAAATTTAATAGGGTTGTACAGAAGTTACTCTAAAAGCCTATTACATTTAATTTAGAACCAAATCCTTTCTATACTGATAAATTTTCACAACCATCCTATGGAATTCTATTATAGGGATATAATTCTTGATTAAATCCTGTAGAATAATCCAAAAATTTGGTGGAAATATTCTTATGTACCATTAATTTCTACAGGATTTTTTTTTTCCATATGGAAGCTCTTATCAAACACTGAAATCCATTAACCTGTTCAAGGAAGGTGTTACACAGTCAAGGTAATTACACTTAACTAAGAACATTTTTTTATAATAGTAGCAAGCTGCTTTCCTCCCATCCCTTTCTCCAAATACAGTAAAAAAACTCAAAGGCCACAGCTTTGTTTTATAATACGATCAATATATTTTCATATTATTTGACATTCAGACTCTACAGATAAAGCCTACCTATGATACTGTTATCAAAAGGCCTTTCCAGTGAGTTGGTCTGTTAAGCGGGAATAACGTCTCCCTATACCACCGAGAGCATTTATTTTGATAAAACATCCTTCATATGAATTAGAAGGATGCTCAGCAGTTGCAGTGTATGTGGCTTGATAGGCTGAATACAGGGTGACCAGATTATTTCATTCAGCAGTCTCTGAAGTTGCATCCAGTCACACAAAGGTTGACTTTGATTCCTTATCCCAGCCAGAACTGATACAGACAGTGTAGAAAAATTAATATGACCACTGGAGATGTAAGAGCTGGTTGGTTGATTCATTGTGAATAATATTTGTTGTAAATTAACTTTTTTTCCCATTCACAAACTGTCACTAATTTCTGTCATCCCTCATCTTCTAACAAATTAGATTTCTAAGTGTCATATGTGTTATGTAAATAGAATAAATGCCAAATATATTTTCTGATTGGCAATGATTAGTGAAACCATTTCAAAGTACAACACTAAAATAAATATTGGTGTCTATAATTAAGATACCTTGTGGCTACATTTTTTTAAACTAATCATTCTGCCAAAAGAGTAAGTTGAATAATTTATCAAAGGTTTCCCTGTCTAAGCCTTTCTACAAAGGCTTTTGAAATACAGGCATTAGATTATAGGACTAACTTTAGAACTTCCATTGGAAATTTCATGACATGTGAAGTCTCGTATACATGCTTGACTTTATCGGCGACTGATTACAAAACTTCCAAATTTTATCATGGCTCTGCCCTGAGCACGGTAGAATCTAGATTTCTGTGATTGCCAAGCTGGATTCCAGACATGTTCTCACATTTCTCTGATATTGTTTTTTCAAGACTTCTCATCTTAAGATCAAGAGAGCAATAACGATAAAGCAAAAATCTAAGTAAGAACTTGCAAATCTTCCACGTTCCTGGGGAATTATTTGTTTCTTGTAAATACAGTAGGCCAGATCCTCAGTTGGTGTAAATCAGCATAGTTCCATTGAAGTAACTGATTCACTTACATTTTTTTAAATCAGTAATGGAAACATAGAGAAGTGGGTGTATTTGGGTTTAAAACAGCCATTTAAATATGGCGGTATATGTCCTGATCCAATGGCCATCTATTATATGGCCCCCATCACCATATAATCTCCTAAATCCCTGGGTAGCACGCTAGTCACTGGAACATCCTTCCTCTCCAGTGATGCAGGATCCTACCCATGAGCACTCAGGAGGTAGGTTTGTCAGAAAAGAGAGCTTAGCATTTCTATAAAATTGTGTGAGAATCTACCACAGACTGAGTATCTTCAGTCCTCTCAAAATATCTAGATCCTACTGGGCATGCACTAGTGACTCATACTTTCTTTTTAACTCATACTTTCTTTTCTTTCTTTTTAATGTTCCTGTTTGTATCAAAGCATCCAGCCATTGCTTTGAGCACTTTTTCTCTGACACCATGTGGTTTTTAACCTTACTGAGTATCATGCATTTAATAAGATCTGTTTACAACTTCTCAGAGTAGTTCTATTCACTCACCCCAATGACAGAGAGCAAAATAACACCCCTTGTATCCATTCTGTGTATTCCTCAAAAAGCTGAGAGAAAAGTAACGTGATGGTTCTAGATTCTCTTATCAGAAGAACTTGCAACCTACTGTGGAATAAAGAGCTCCACATTTTTGTTTGCTTGCTTTTTAAATTTTGTCTTAATTCTGTCTTTCATATCAAACGTAAGAACTTTTGGGGGACAAAAGTCTCTCTTCTCCCATCAGTGTGCCAGAGGTTTATTAATAATACATACTAATTATACTATGTACTTCTTAGCTTCTTTCATCGAAGGATCATAAAGTGCTTTGAATATATTAATTAACTAAGCCTCACAACTGCCTGCTGATGTCGGTATCTGTTGTTATCAGTCTACTTTTAAAAATGGCAATTCAGAGGAAATGGTAACTAGAAAAATCCTCTTCAGGATTCAGACAAATAGCAAACCTGGCCTAAAAATCTAGCTGGTCCAGAATATTTTCTCCTATAATTTTGAAATTGTATTTCATTTAAAGTTTGTCTTGTCTAATCTGCCTATCACTGTACTCTCTAGGCGCCAACATGCTGGGGTATGACTAAATTCAGACCCAGGCCCAAGATGGACTCGGTATTCTATATTTTTCTAGACCTAGGGAATATTATCATTGCCGGCATGAGGAACATTGCAATTGGCAGCAGAACTGAATCTAGCAGCTCCTTGATTTAAAAGGAAGGAGGCTGGCAGCAGGGTTTTGGTTTTTTGTTTTTTGTTTTTTTTAAAGGATGTTCAACTCTGGAATTTACGATCCTTGCTCCAATAGATTTGTTATCCCTTAGGGCGCACTTCAAAGCTTGTATGTGTATGTGGGTTGGACGGGTGGGTACATGGGTTGTTGTTATCTTCACCAAGTCTCTTTTTGGGGTGGGCTGGTTCTTGAATAGGCATTTCCTCTTGTATAGTTTAGATTTTTATGCTGTTTTTTTAATCAGAAAACAACAGAATTAAAGAAACAAAAAATATCAAATACGATTCTGTCAGCAAGTGTCCTCAAATACCTCCCCCCTCACGCATGTTGCCAGCAAGCCGAATTAAATTTAGGTCATTCAGCATATGGCTATTTTTAATCTCTAATCTTTCTCACATAAACTTCTGATTGATCTCTGCAGGTGCTGCAGCATTCAACTACCAAGAGCCCTGTCTGTAGACTATTGTACCTGTTACCATTGGGAAGGAATGCTGAGACAATTGCTGCTTTTGTAGACTATACCAAGTGCATGTCTGTCTGCTTTTGCAATGTATCAAGGCAGATTATATTGATGCCACAGGAGAGGACTGAAATTCTGAGATCAGGTCCTTGGTGCTAAATGGCATGTCTGGCAATTAACTTATTATTTTGACAATGAACTCTTAAGATCGATAACTGACTAACATTAAATTGGATTTTACATTTTTTACTTTGGTTTTCAAAGCTAAATTTGAATCAGGTGGGTTACTCCTATAGGGCCCGATCTTGAAGTCCATACTTAATTTTTAGTCAATCCAGTGGTAAAACTCCCACTGATTTTGGGGTTTAACACTGTGGACCTTGTCAAAGCAGAGCTCCTTTTAATTTCAATGGAAGACTGGCAAAAGCAAGGGCTGCAGGATCTCTCCCTAGGCGTTGACAACGCCAGTAATTGCCATACTGCTTTTGAATAGCCAGTGCTTCCAAGCCTTTCTGTATGGTTAAGGGTGCCTGTATCCTCACCTTGCTGTCAAGGTACAAAGATATTTCTCCACTATGATAAGTGTGCTGCATTTTAAATCAACTGAAGTAATGGATCTCATTTTGTTGATTGACATGTACAGTGTATTCCTTATCTATGTTTACACATAGAAGGTTGTTTTATAGGAGTAATTTAAGACTCACACCAATGTCAGTGAAGGCAAGTGAAATGTGATCTCGTTAAATGTTTCTAACACTGGCCAATAGCCACTGTAGGATGTTCAATTCACCTAGTGAAATATAAGACTTTTTTTATCATGCCAGTTAAACACATCTGGTCTCTCACTTGAGTGACTACTGACTCCAATTCAGTCTTAGCTAATCACTGGGGCATATATAATTCCATATTTCTGTGTGCCCATTAAACTGCAGAATGAATTAGGGATTTTTGACTTCTGGGTAGTGCACAAATGCATCCCCCTTGATTTATTGAATTATTGTCTTTAAAGATGCTGCTTGTCGAGTTCTACATTGGGTTCAAATGCCTATTAGTCAACACTGTTCTTTGGCGTGGAAAACTTGTTACACAGTTATAGATAACTTGGGCATGGACAGTACCTCTTGCAGAAATCATGTAAAAGTTTACTTGGATTGCAAGATCTTTGTGGCAGGGATCATCTTTTTTGTTCTGTGTTTGTACAGCACATAACACAACTGAGTCCTGATTCAGGGCTACTGGGCACTAGGGCAATACAAATAATAAATAATAGACGTTTAAAAAAATCTTCTATTGAAAAGATAATTAGATTCCTTTAAGCATAACCCAACTTAAAGTTGGTCTCTTTCTCTGAAGTTTATCTAGTAGATACCTAAAATCCTATCTGTTCTTTCATCCACCACCATATTTTTATTGTTTTGAGTGGAAAACTTGTATCAGCAGGTTCTCTAACATGATGATTGTGAAAAGACTAGAGATCTGGAAGGCCTGGTCTACAGGTAAAGGTGTGTGTTTTAAAACCATTTAGTTATAGTGGTGCAAACCCCTGTGTGGATACTCATTTATTGCATATTGATTTAGCTTCATTCAGTAAGGAATCGGTTTAAACTAAATTGACGTAATCCAGGTTTAAACCAATTTAAGAGCATCCACCACAAGGTTTTTGCATAGGTTTTACTAATTTGGTTTGTAACTGCTACTTTTTGTGTAGACAAAACCTAGGTCCCTCATTTAGGATGAGTTACTTATGCATTTTTGTGCAAAAAGAAATGAGTTGCCTAATTTGTACACTCAATTACTGGGATTTAGCATGCAAATCAGGTAATTGGAAATATGCAAATATACTTGACAGTTTACATAAGTACTGTGTTAAAAAATCTGCATGTGAAAAAACAGAAGTTTAATTGTGAAGTTGTGTATCTGAATGGTCCCAATCCTGTTATATCCTAAGAAAAAATTAAATAAATCTCCTTTCTTAGTTTTATTCAATCTTGTTTTCTTTCTCATCAAGGTGTTACCTAACTCCACCCTGCCTACATCTCTGTGCTCATTTCCTGTGGTCTCTCTACTGTCTCCTACTGAGCCCCACTGCTACCTTCTTGTTTCTTTCTTTCCATTGGCTGCACAGGTTTCCCCTTCCCCACACCATGCCCTAAACTTGGTACTGCCCCCTTCCTCCTATGCCTAAAGTGACCTCCCTTTCAATAAGAGCCTTTCAGTGCTGATCTCCTTGCTGCCTCCCTTCACCAGAACCACTTCAACTGTGTATCATTTACATCTGAATTAAACTGTAAATTCTCAGGGTGAAAGCCACTTGGCAAAATTCTGCCCTGATTGATGGTTTGTCCTATACAATCCCATTTGGGTCAAGGATTATTGAGAGGAAGGATGGCCTTGTGGTTAACGTATTCAACAGATAAGGGTTCAGGTCCCAGCTCTGCCACTGGCTTCCTGTGTGACCTTGGTCAAGTCATTTCATCTTTCTGCCTCTGTTACCCATCTGTAAAGTGAGGATAATACTTCCTTTCTCCCACTCTTTGTATGTCTTGTCTACTTAAAGTGTAAGCTCTTTCAGGCAGGGACGGCCTCTTGCCAGGCATATGTACAGCACCTAGCGCACCGGAGCCCTGATCTCAGTTCAGGCCTCTTGGTGCTACTGTAAAAACAAATAATGATGTTGCCCTTTTACTTCTCTGTGCATACATACAATATGCATCTGCACTGTTAAAATAATACATATAAACCTTAGCTGGGTCAAGTATCCTATTGGTAACTTAGGGACAAAGGGTCCTTAATGACTCATCACTAGGAATTAGTTTCAAGTTCCACCTACTTTCCTGTCTGACTGGCTACTTAAACTGTTCTGATGTCTCAATACTTTCAGAGTAAAATAATAAAATATTCCAAAGTATACAGAACAAATGTGGCAAAGTTCCAGCCATGATACCCGTTCTGATTTTTATTTATTTAATTTTTTTTTAAGTGCTGTACATTTGTTTGTTCATTAGAGACCTGCGAAATTCTGGTATGTAATGGATTAAAAACTCTAGAAGATATTTAAAATAATCCATATTCACTGCAGAAAATGGAGACTTTAGAGATGTGAAATATTTTCACCTGAGAACAAAAATGGTTGGATCATTATTTTTCCCAAAGATTGCTAATATCAAAGCAGATTGGGCATAAGGATATGATCAATTTTACCAAAGTATACATGTTGCTCAAATCTTGTCTGACCCTCTGGATGGTTCTACCACTCTTGATGAAATTAACAGCCCTCTAATATCCTAATTCAGCAAAGCACTTGGACATGTGTTTAACTATAAGCATGTGAGTAGTCCAGTTGAAGTCAATAAGATTGTAAAGTTAAGCAAGTGTTTTGCTGAATTAGGACATTTAATAGACTGCTCATTTAATCAAGAGTGGTGAGAACATCCAGGCTCTAAATTACTATGGAAGATAAGAAATTCTTCCTCCTTAAATTAAAATTCTTGAAAAATGTTTGAGGGTAATTTGTCATCTGTACCATCCAAAGGGCCTGGAGAGATCTCTTGTCTGGAGCAGATGTTCAGGCATCCATATTCCTTTTTGATTTGGACACTTGTGGCCAATTGCAGAATTGAAAAATACATAAGCACCCTGTACTTGTGGAGCACTGTCATATATTGACTCTTCATAACAGTGGTAACACTTATGGGGTAGATTTTCACCAGTAGATCTCAAAGCACTTTACACACCATCCTCGTTTTACAAATGGGAAAACTGAGGCACGAAGAGGGGCAGTGACTTGCCCAAGGTCACCTAGCAGGGCAATGGCAGAGTGGGGAACCGAACCCATGCCTCCTAAGTCACAGCTCTAACCACTCCCTTCCATAAAAGCCTCATATCAAATAGCTGCCATACAGGAGACCTTACATGGCATGTGGGGATCTGACTGCTCTTTTAGGGTCACAATATGCTAGCCTTAGTCACAAGTAACCTCAAGGAAAGCAATGGGACTATTCATATGGGTAAAGTGGTTTCAACTTGGTCCTCAGTGCTGTATGAGCACAGCACATGAAAAATAGCTCATACTAATACCTGTAATTAAGCTAGAGGTGATGAAGTAAAAGAAAAGGAACAACAGTCTTGCCCAGTCACCTCCTATAAGATATTTGTCTTCCAAAAAAAGTTTTCTATTCTTCCTTACAGCTCCCACTGAAGTCAATGGGAAAGCCTCCACTAACTCACTGGGGACAGGACTGAATCCTAGAACTCTGAAGTGTGGTTAGGATAAAAATAAAAGGCACCTCAGCCGATCTGTTTTCTAATTAGCATTCAAGTCCTATCCTTTCACTTTCGCTGTAAAAAGTATTTTGGTTACTCCTGTTAATACTGAAGAACCAGTTCAGCTATGGTAGAGTGCTGCAAAATAGACAGAGGGTCTTTCAATCTGAGGTGAAAAGATCCAAATGCTTTTTGGATCTCATTCAGAAGTGCGCTCCTTATCTGGACTGCAGAAAAACTGAAAACCACATAGCGGCTTTTTAGGGGCCAATTTCCCCACTGGTGTAAAAGAGTGCAACTTAATTAAGTTTTTTGAATAGCTTGGTGAAGCATTTAGATGCAGGAAACCAGAGCCTCAGGTAGTGTAAATCAGTGTATGTGTATTGATTTCAGTGAAGCCATGCCAATTTACATTAGCTGAGGCCCTCAGGGGATGGCCCTCTGCTGCCATTGTATCCATCACTAAAGGTGTTTAAAAATCAATTTGTTATATAATTATCAAGAAGCCATTGTGGATCCTCTTAATTATTATTATTATTATTTATTATTATTATTTTATGATTACTATTTGTATTACCATAGTGCCTAGGAGTGTATCTACAGAAATGTTTTATACCTTTTGGAGCCTTCTCAGTTTTCTTGGGAAAATCACAAAATAAAGCCTACAGTGTGCAGCCTAGAACTGGGAGACACACACCCTGCTTTAGCAGTGCTCATGTTCAACTCTGTTTTCTGAGATTACAAACTGAAGATCTCACCACAACTTTTACCTTTTGGTTCTTGTGGATATATATATCCATACCTTCCTAAGCAGTTATAGGATGATAATAATTCCTAGCTCTTATCCAGCAGTCTTCATCTATAGATCTCAAAGTACTTTACAAAGGAAATTAGTATTGTCCCATTTTAGGATAGATGGTCTGGAAACTGTCAGAATTCTATGTGCTAACAGAGCTGTCAAAGACAGAATAATATCCCAAGTGCATAAATATGCAGTGCAGATTTTTCACATGGGCAAGAGGGACAGTTAGAGCAATGATCCTGGACAATATATGTTTTTATAACAAATAGAGCTCGTCAAAAAATTTTAATTTTAAAACTTTTCAATGAAAAAAGGATAACACTTCTGTTCCCATTTTTAAACCATCCCTAGTAACGGGCCCTCCACGTTGGTAACAGATGAGTCAACCATTCCCTTTATTTTCACCTTATACTTTTGGGGAAGTTTTGTAACATCTGTGTCAGACCGTCAGAATATTCTGAGCAACAGCTAGCCAACAGGGAGTAAGTCTCTGGGACATGGACGTAGGCAGCCTCTGAGGTCATTTTATATCAAATGATCCATCTCAATCATTAACTGGCTACACTGACACTATTCCTCTGCAGGTGAAGAATCACATGGTCACAAAGTTCTGCAATATAAACAAGGGAGACATACTCAGAATCCTATTTGGACAGATTTATCACTTGATTATGGAGTAGCAACCTTGTCTGGCCTGTATGCCACAAGAGATTAATATGCAACTCATGCTCTGTTTTCTCTCTGGATAATGTACACTCATGTGCTTTCCCATTATACTGTAAGGTGAAGGTCTGCTGGCTTCACAGAAATAGACTCTTGTGTTATAGACTCCCAGATACTGTACTGAGGATTACACCAGCAAGCTGTTGCTCAACAGATACAAAATGGCCAAAATCTCCAATTAATCTACGCACAGTGGTTATTTAAAAAAATTCAATATTTGCCAGACATTACTGCACTCTGGTGTACTTTCCCCTTGGGCTTAGTTCTGTTGGCTAGGAGTGTGAAAAATCCACATCCCTGACCAACAAACACCAATGAAAGCCCTAGAGTAGTCACAGTTATACCGGCAAAAAAAAGGTCCTTTAGTCAGTATAGCTTATTCCATTCAGGAATAAACTCCACTGGCAAAAGAACTCTTTCAGGTGTAAATTGCATCTCCCGGCAGAGGTTTTGCCATCAAAACTCTAGGAGTGGAGCTATACCAGCAAACGCTTGCTAGTGTGGACAAAGCCTTTGAGTAGGGGACTACCACCATGACTGTGTAAGATCTGTTGACATTTAATGGTGACCTCTCTCTCTCTCTCTCTTTCTCTGAGCTGTGGAATTTTTAAAGAGTCACAGCTACAGTGTCTAGATCTAAATATATAATTATTATTTAAAAACAAAGTGAAGCAATTCCTCCTCCAATAACCTCTTCCAAACCCCAGTTCAGGAGAGCACTTAAGCACGTGCTTCACTTTAAGTACCTGCTTAACCTTCATTGAAATAAACAGTACATAGGCATGTGCTTAAGTACTTTCCTGAATCAAACCCAAGTTATCAGTAAGCAGGGTTGGATTAAGGCAATCTGGGGCCATAGGAACACCATGACACTTGTCACCATAGCTCCGTTGCCATAGCCCCACCCCAATACCATTGTCCTATATTCCTTCCCCCCCCCCCCCCGCCAGCTGGAGTGGCAGGGGCAGGGGCAGGGGCTCTCTTCCTCTCCCAGAGATGCAGGGTTGACATAGGATCTCCTTATCCCCATGTAACAGGCTCCCCTTGAATTGGTAGCATCCCAGAGAGGCAGCCATGATAACAATGGGTGCCTCAAAATTTACCTCAGCAAATGTGGTGTATGGGCCTGAGTGGTTGGGCCTAGCCCATTTTACCCCTCTCCCCCTGCTACACACCATGTCCTTTGTTGGAATGGTATTGGCAACCCCCCAGAGCAGTAGGTTTTGACATTCATACCCAATCAAGATGAATGGGGCAGGTCACACCTCTTACAGCTACTGTTTCAAGCTGTCTGAAGACTCAGGTAGACCTTGCTGCATCAGTTACACTCAAGTCTGTTTTCAAGCTTTTCTGTGCAACTGCTTGGGCTAGAAACCTCTTTTTGGTTTTTAAAGAAAGCTGAGATTATGCCCTCATTATGTGATGCCATTAGTTGGGGGCCTTAACCACTGCTCTGTAGTGCCTATGCCTTTATCCGGCCCTAGCAATGCCCTCATTGAGCATTCACTTCTCACCCAACAACCCCTCTCCTGGAAACTGCTTCCAAAAACAAAGTCTTTCTCTTCTCTGTCCCATGGGTAATAATATCATCTCTTTCCAAGACCATCCTCCTCATTCCTCCCAATATATTCAGCTACAATGTTCATCCACATTTCTACAGGTGAACTTAGCACTTTGCATTCTCCCTTGAGGAAAAATATGCACCCTCCTGGAGTATTAAAATGTATCTGATTATATGATGACAGGGAACATTTTGCAATGAATGATTGTCCAGTGGGAGGAAATGTACAGTGTACATAAAAATCCAGTATGTCAACTTCCATATTTTTTCAAAGTGAAATGAATGCTGCTGTTTTGATGAATTATTTGCTATGCTGGTAACCCAATACCTCTATTCCTGTACAGTTTGGAAAACATATTTCAGGAGTCCAGCGATCATAGGACTTAACGAAATCCACAATACTGTTTGATTAGATTCTTAAGTGCTTTGGTTCAATTATGTCTTTTTCTAAACAGCAAGTGTTCATATTCGATCAGGCAAGCAGCATGTTAGCAAAGGACTGGTTAGCTGTTAACTTGTCAGTGTCGCTATGTTGAAAATGACATACAGCTCCTCCTTCCGCCACAGCTGCCAACCCAGTGCCTTTCACAAGCACTTAATTTACTCACGGGGTAACATAAAAGACAAAAATTACATAGGAACTGGGTAAAAGGAAAGTAGAGTTTAAAAAAAAAAAAAGTCCGCTCCTGTTGAATACGACCACACGTTCCTAATATCGGTGCAATTGCTGTCCTATAGTTGTGTGTCTGTGCACCTTTTCCTGGGTAGGGATATTTTTACTTAGAGTGGATAGCCTGCGATAGAGATTTGAGGAGGATGGATATGAACCCAAAATTCAGATCTTGTTTGAAAAAAAAACCTGTCAAAGTTTGGAGGGTGTTTGGATCTAGAGATTCTGGTTCCACACCTTATAAAAATACATGCCGTTAGCACAATTTGTCTCTGAATTTAGACTTCAAACACCACCTCTCCTCAGAGTTTGAAGGTGTTCTGATGTCAGTTGTTGGTTTCGGCCCAATGCCCATCTTTAGTTTTTGAAGGTTCTCAAATGTTTTGAAGGCTCTCAGATACTGAGGTACCTTTTCCCTTTATTTTTCTGTCTAGGGTCAGAACCAGAAATGCAGAAATACTGCAAGAGAAGTGTTTTTCCTGGTGCTTCTACTTTGACAGAAAGTAGGAAGTGCCATAAATCTTGAGCAAAAGCCTGTTGCTCTATGATTTTTTTAGCAAATTTTTGCATATTTGGTTGGTTCAGTTAAGGTTTAGGAAAATATCCACATTTTATCCACACCAAATCTCAATTCTAAGCCTCTTTTAGATTTCCCTATCACTAGTTATACATTTTGGACCCTGTTAGGCCAAACAGTGAAATTCAGGTACAATAGCATGTCATTTCTTCTGGTTTTCAGAGTAAGGTACAGAAGGTGAATTGAACAAATAGATGTCGGAATCTGAAAGATGGTTGCCATTGAATAGCCTATATCACCCGCCAAAGTATTCCTCGGATAGGGTCATAAGTAGAATCAGGCAAATAGCTGATTTTCCTGATCGCTATCAGTTCTGGAAAAAAAAATTAAAAAATTCAGTTTGACGTGAATCCAAACATTTCAGAATATTTCAGTGAATTGAGAAGGTCTGGATTCAAATTGCTGCTCCAGAATGCTAATTCGAACCTGGGTCTCCCACATATCAGTGGGCTGCCCAAACCTCTCCCTTCAGCGATTTTGTGAATGGGGTGGGGTGGGGTGGAGGGGAAATCCTGTCCAAAACTATTTAGCGAACTTCTGGCAAATTCACAAATAGTTTTGAGCTTACCAAAACTGCATTTTTTGACAAATCGACTATTTCCATGAACAGATTTCCTCCGCTCTTATTATAAATTGACATACCAAGAGTTAAGGATTAAAACTATATGTTTTGGTGTTTGTTTCCCCTGTAACTTTTTACAGTGATCTGAGGTGATCTGCAAGATTTGATGTTAGATGATTAAAGGAGAGAATCCAACAGGAGGGAACACAGTGATTTGATGCTGACTGTCATTTTGTGTGATTGCAAAAGCACTCGATGACAGAAGATGAAAACACTGCACTCATCACAGGTTTTTTGTGCAGTCACCCACAGGGCTGCTGCTACCCAGTGCCCAGGCTGCCTGTCTTAAATGTCAACAAGATTTGATTAAATCCTTTAATACAGGGCTCCATGCTGAGAAAGAAGTGACAAAATCAATCTTTTTCTTTCACCTGTGGGATAGCTAATTAAATCTGGGCTGAGCTGGAGGCCAGGTATGCTACAAGCTACATGATGATTTAGCAGGCATCAGAGCTGCACACTACAATACTGAGCAGCACGTCAAGAACTGAATGTGTGTGTTTCCAAGCCTTTGGGAAGGTGCACAAAGCATACAGGTTACTGCAGGGTATTATTTGTTTGAAGTGAATAACACACATTGCATGAAAAATGACCTAACTGATCTAATTATAGAACTGACATCTGTGCTATAAGTGAGGTTTCCAAGCTAATACTGAACCACTGCGAGGGGGAAGGGGGAAGAAGCGGCAAATTGACCAGTGTTGCTCCTTTTTTATTTCTTTATGAGACAAGAAGCTTTATACAAAGCAATTTATTCATACCAGCAATAATTGTCAAGGTCATACACAACATGGCGACGTCTGAGGCTGGGCTCCTATTTACAAATGTCCTGCTAATGTAGAACAGTCACCCTCTTGTGAGCCTGTCCCTGCTGGCACCAACGTGCCCTTTACATTATTCATATTTTTAGTCTTAAAGCATCAAAGGTCTGAAAGTCAAATGCCGGGGAAGGGAGTTCCATAGAAGGATGTGTTTTTAAATTCTCTTGCACTTTTCCAGTGGCCAAATAATTCCCAAAGCTCTCACTCCTAAAGAAATATTTGCAGTCATTGAGTTTATGGACAATAAAGAATATTAAGCATTTCAAGGACAGTCATTCATTTGCTATAGAATAATGTAGTGGATTACCAACAAATGAATCAATCCCGGGAGTTCTATGATATCATCAGTGGGGTTTCTAATATCCTGACATAGCTCGGCACCCTGGCTATTTGACATAATTTATATGCTATATACTGGGTAATGCGACTTTTTAGAAATAGAGCTGATAAACTGATCTACTTTCAGGAGGCCTGCATCTGTTGTTCACATATCCCTTAGTTCTACCAAACAGCAGAAATAATCATTTCCACCTATAGCACCTTACATGTGATGCACAAAAAAACACTTTGCAAACAACACTAAAACTCTAAAAGAAAAGGAGTACTTGTGGCACCTTAGAGACTAACCAATTTATTTGAGCATGAGCTTTCGTGAGCTACAGCTCACTTCATCCGATGAAGTGAGCTGTAGCTCACGAAAGCTCATGCTCAAATAAATTGGTTAGTCTCTAAGGTGCCACAAGTACTCCTTTTCTTTTTGCGAATACAGACTAACACGGCTGTTACTCTGAAACTAAAACTCTAAACACTTTTCTAATTAAAGTCTCATGCCCCATGGGGTAGGTAGGTATTCTAGACATTTTAGAATTGGGTGAACTTAGAAACAGGTACAATTATTTACCAAAAGCCTTCAGCAATTTGGTGGTAGAGCTAGAAGTGTTTATTTTTCCAATTTATACAATGCACCTACCAGCCCCTCTCTTAGTGGATGGAACAATGAAAGAAATGTTAAAAATGCACAACAATGATCTAGGACAACAGAATATTAAAAGTGACGCTAAATGAACTTCACCAACCAAGGGGAAGTCTCCTTGTTTCGTTAGCAATAAGTGATGGGGGAACCAGGCAGAGTTGTAGGAAAGATTTTTCGGAGAAGGCAGAGAGGCCAATGTTTACATGCTAAGAGGCCTGTGTGTGTCTGGTGACAGACTGACTGCCAGCTTGCACGCCTAACGCATGGTGTCATACCAAACTGGTTCCCTTCTAAAACCTAACCCTCTTTCTCCAGTTCCATTCATCATACTGCGTTCTCCACTCAACTCAACCCTTAGGGGAAAAAAAAGCTGAATAAACAGATAGGCCTGGAAGTTTATCCAAAACAACAGCAGCACATGTTGTTGGAGTATTTCCATTTATTTTGATAGGCTTTGGATCAGGCTCTAGAACATCTTTAGTGCCCATCTTTAAAAAAGGGAAGGAGGTGGATCCGGGGAACTACAGGCCAGTCAGCCTCACCTCAGTCCCTGGAAAAATCATGGAGCAGGTCCTCAAGGAATCAATTCTGAAGCCCTTAGAGGAGAGGAAAGTGATCAGGAACAGTCAGCATGGATTCACCAAGGGCAAGTCATGCCTGACTAACCTAATTGTCTTCTATGACAAGATAACTGGCTCTGTGGATGAGGGGAAAGCAGTGGACATGTTATTCCTTGACTTTAGCAAAGCTTTTGACACGGTCTCCCACAGTATTCTTGCCTGCAAGTTAAAGAAGTATGGGCTGGATGAATGGTCTATAAGGTGGATAGAAAGCTGGCTATATTGTCGGGCTCAACAGGTAGGGATCAATGGCTCCATGTCTAGTTGGCAGCCTGTATCAAGTGGAGTGCCCCACGGGTCGGTCCTGGGGCTGGTTTTGTTCAATATCTTCATTAATGATCTGGAGGATGGCGTGGATTGCACCCTCAGCAAGTTTGCAGATGACATTAAACTGGGAGGAGAGGTAGATGCACTGGAGGGTAGGGATAGGATACAGAGGGACCTAGACAAATTAGAGGATTGGACCAAAAGAAATCTGATGAGGTTCAATGAGGACAAGTGCAGAGTCCTGCACTTAGGATGGAAGAATCCCACGCACTGCTACAGACTAGCGACCGAACGGATAGGCAGCAGTTCTACAGAAAAAGACCTAGTTATATGATCAGGAAGCTCCTTCTTCATGCATTGTGGATAAAAATGTGATGTGTTTGTTCATTTATTTGTGTCATGTTGTTGTGACTAGCGAACAAGAGAATATCATTAATATTGCTGATACATTTTTCCCTGATGTTATAGATCTGGAATCATGGAATCATATAGGTGAGAGGGACCGTTAGGGTTCATCAGATATTACCCTCCAGTATTTATTGCATTATCCCTAACTCACGGATTGGTGTCCAGTCATTGAGTTATAACAAATAAAGTCTAGGCTTGAGTATCTCCCAGTCATTGCAATTACACAAACTTCCTTGTCAGCTTGTTTTATTGAGCAATGTTCTAGGTCCCGGTCTTGCAAAGAAAGACATACAGGCAGACCCCTGCTCCTGCCCACACCTCCACTCACTTCAGTGAGAGCCCAGAGCAATGTATGGGTCTGCCCATGCCATTCTTTTTGCAGGATGGGAGCCACAGCTTGCAAGGGATAAAATCTTCGCTCAGATGCCAGTCGCCCCTACTGAAGTCAATGAGACTATCTAACCTACGTTTTCTCTGATGCGATAACACACAGAGGTACAGCAGGAGACAAGAGCTGATACAAAAGTGGAGGTTGAGCAGTTTAGACATCCTTGAGTCTGTGTAGACATCTTTGACCCTTGAGTTCTGGCATTTGGAGAAGCCAGATAATGGCTTCAAGGGGAACTACCATGATTGGAGAGGTAGAAGAAGGTGACTTCAGTTGTTGTGTTAGGGACAGACTGGAGAGGAATGTATGAAGAACAAATTCAGTGATTAAGTTGAGAACGCCAACACAGACTGGGGTGAAATCCTGGCTCCAAGTCAATGGCAAAACACTGAATAACCTTTTAATGGGACCAAAATTTCACCCTAGTGTTTCAGAAGAAAAGGGTCATGATCTGCAAACTCAAAGTATTAACCTGCGATTCTATAATGGCTTTAAAGAAAATGGATTAACTGTTATAAGACACAGTACAATTGGGATAAGTAAATACATATTTTCTAAAATGATATGCATATTATATTTGGGAGTCTTATAGGGCCCTAGCCAACACCGATTGGATGATTTCAGGGTGTGCTGAATCAGGTCCTTATGTGCAAGCTAGCAAGTAATTCATAAATTTATATTGAAAACAAGCAATTTCCTCTGTTTAGTATGTCAGCCACACACCTCTGACTGAATTGAACTGCTTATTCTTTAATTTAAACTCTGCACTTGTTCTGACAGGATTACTAGTAGTTTATTTTTGATTACTAAGCTTACTATGAGCCTGATAGAAAGTTAGTCACACAGAAGACAAGCAATTTTCCTGGTAATCTAGAATTCAGCAGGGAATTATTTACACCCTCTGTCATATATCTAAAAACGGCTTGTTTCTTTGCTGTCAAACTTTCATTGACTCTTTCAAAGGTAGGTGCATAAATTATGGCAAAACTGTAGAGAGCGAAAAACTCTCGAGTCTGGAACCTACGGACAGAGATTATGGAGATTGGAAAGTGTGAGTCATGAGATGGCTACTTCATTTAGATTTATCTAATACTGCTCCAGGCACATCTTGGAAAAGTCTTCTAGAGGAAAAGCGTGTTCTCTTATTTTATTTAAAATAGACCATTTTGACACTTGCAAAGCTAGTCAGAGTTTTCTAAAAGTCAGTGTGTATTATGTACTGTGGTTTAAATGACAGGCTTCCCTTCCATTGAGGGGAAAATCTTTTAAAAATCTCTGCACAAAGTTCTTTTTCTTTGCTTGGTTCCAAACAAATTAATCTTGAGACAGATTTTTAAAAGTGTTTGAAGCAGGTTTTCAGCTGGTGTAAATCTGCATAGCTCCACTGAAGTCAATGGAGCCATACAGATTTACTTCAGATGAAGATTTGATCCTTTAAGTGTGCAGCTGGGCTTGCAAATTGTGGACCCAGTTGATCAGGCAGAGTTCTAAAAAATGTGGCCCTCGTCACATTCTTTGTTTGTACTGGTTACCGTCTTTATGGACCCATCCTACAAATCCCTTATCCATACAAATAGGCTGTATGTGAATAATCTTATTGACTTCAAACGTACAGGTGTAAGAACGGCTTGCATGGGTAAGGGATATGGGGTTACTACTATTTTATGTGCTCAGTATTCTTCCTGTTGTAAAACACTGTTCAAATACAGAGCCGTATAAATATTAACTAAGAAACAAAATGTGCCGTCAGGGCTCAAAGTCAGTTTCCTGTAAAGCTCTCAATATGCTGAAACAAATCTGACTGTGCTTACATTTTCCCCTCAATGGAAGGGAAGCCTGTCATTTAAACCACATGCATTTGTGCACCCACCCGTACACTCATACATTAGGGTTACCATATTTGAACACTCAAAAAAGAGGACACTCCACGGGGGAGGGGTGGAGGGTGGTATTTGCTCACGCCCCCCGGCCCCGCCCCTTCCCCGCCCCCATTCCAACCCCTTCCCCAAACTGCTGTTTCGCGGTGCAAGCGCTGGAAGCTAGAGGGGAAAAGCGGCATTCTCTCGAGTGATCAGCGTTCACTCTCTTTCTCGAGTGATCAACTCTTCTTTGGGGAAAAATAATAATGCCAAAATCCTGGACATTTTTAGATATTTAAAAGTTCCTCCCGGACGGCGATTTAAGAACCAAAAAGTCAGACATGTCCGGGAAAATATGGATGTATGGTAACCCTATCATACATACTCACTGTCCAGAGTGGTTAGAGCTCTGTAAAATTGGGGGGAAATTTCTCTATGAAATTGTGCTCTACATTGTTGCTCTCCTGATGTTGTTTTTCAGCCCGTTTCAGCAAACTAACCCAAATATGTCTGGTTCAGTCATAGAGTATTTGGAATTTCAAAAGCTGCCTTTTGCTCAGAAGGTGACAGTTTCCCCGGAAATGGGCTTGTGTTCGCCAGAGCTGGGCCTGGGTGTAAACCCAGCCCCAATCCCCACCTTGTGAAGCAGGAGGATGTTTTTGTTCTGGATACACATCTGAAGTTCACAGCTTGGACCCACTGTTAATTTGCATTGGGAACCGGAGAGGGGGAACATCGTAAATAACAGAAACAGATGGCTGAGGTGTATGTTTTGGTAAAACAGGTTCATTTTTGAATTGTGAAAATGCCTTTTTTTAGTAGCTTTCCCTTCCTTGAATGTATTTCCTAGGCTCACATAGAGTTGTGTACAGGACAGTATCCTTATTCGATAGTGTGCTTTCAAGCACTGTATTTTGCCCAAGGTGGTGCAGCACCCCTCTCCCTGGGCACCTGTGTTCTGTACTTTGGTATTCATCAGATTTTCTCTTTAAGGACTAGACTGTGGCCTGAGCAAGCATAAATGGTGCCACCTCAAAAGTCCCCACAGAAGCCATTGTGCTTCGGAGACACCCTTGTCTTCTCAATGCTCCCCTCTTGCACTAAAGAGTTGGGAAAATAACCCCCAAATAATTCTTAGAGCAGATCTTTTTAAAAAAGCCAATCCAATCTTGATTTTAAAATTCAGTGATGAAAAATCCACCACGACCCTTGATAAGTTGATCCAATGGTTAATTACTCTCACTGTTAAAAAATTAACCTTTATCTCCAGTCTGAATTTGTCTAGCTTCAACATCCAGTCATTGGTTTTACCTTTCTCTGCTGGATTGAGAGCCCATTATTAAATATTTGTTCCCCATGTAGGTACTTATAGACTATAACTAAGTCACCCTTAACCTTCTCTTTGTTAAGCTAAATAGATTGAGCTCCTTGAGTCTGTCTCTATAAGGCATGTTTTCTAATCTTTTGATCATTATATATATGGTGCAGCATACGGCTCCCCTCACATATGCCATGGCTCCACCTACTTCTTGCCAGCTTGCTTCTCATGGGGGGACGGTATTGGACACAAAGTCCATGCTCTCCTCCCTCACGTCCCCATGCCCACTGCAACAATCAGGGCAGCCATGACATGGCCACCTGGGAAGGCCCAAGGGAACCCCTTACGCCCTTGTTAGCTGCATTAGAGTTCAGAACTATCGAGTATCTCATGAAGAAAGGCCAGTTAATAAATACAGGGACTTTACAAATGAAGTTGACGAGGTTTGGTCACTCAATCCTTGAGTGAATCTCTGGAGAGCAAGCCCCTGCTTCAACTACCGGTTTCCTGAGGCGCTGTTGACATTTCATCCATCCCATTGTGGATCTTTGTACAGAAAAAATAAATTAAAAAAATTCCACAAGCAAATTGCACTGACAAAAACTTCCAAAGGAGACATGTCTATGGCTGACTAGATCTTACTCTGAACTTTCACAGAAGGGATTAACACACGAGTGACAAGGACAGATTTTTCCAGAGGAATATTGGAGCTGGATGAAATTGGGGAATACATCATTCCTAAATTAATCCCTAAAATATAACACATACCCAGAAGCATATAATTTTTATGTTAAATTTACACCACTTTATTTGTTTCATTAATTCCCCTTGGTTCACTTGTCACCATAAGAACCTTATTAGAGAGAAAAACACAACAGCTTGTCTTCCTCTGTTTGATTTTTGTCTCTCGGAGAACAAATATATTTAGGTTTTCCCAGCAAAAAGTTCTAAAGTGACAGCTGAAATATCCAGCATAATGAGAGCAAGTGGTGTCTGCATGTGTGCAGTCAGCAATTGGCTTGGAAATACTCTAAATGAAGGGTGATGCATTCTGAATTGTTACAATGCCATCCAAAGCCTACAACAATTCAATGAAATCAATTCCAGTCTAATGCTTTTTTCTTTTTTTTGGTCTCATTGACTTCGTAGCTGTTGATGATACTGCAGAGAGATTATAGGCCCTTATAGGACCTGCTTTCTGCATTGAATCATTTGGCCTGATCTGATTAGAAGTATTTGGGTGCTGGTTACCTGGAATCCATGTGGCTTTGTGGTATTAAATTACTTTATAGTGTGTAATGATGGTGCAGGGAGATTAGCTCACAATCTCCATTGACAACTCCACTATCTTTTTTGTCTCACAGGCATGTAATCGCAATGTTATCTTTTTTCAGAGTAACAGCCATGTTAGTCTGTATTCGCAAAAAGAAAAGGAGTACTTGTGGCACCTTAGAGACTAACCAATTTATTTGAGCATAAGCTTTCGTGAGCTACAGCTCACTTCATCGGATGCATACATGACAGTATGCATCCGATGAAGTGAGCTGTAGCTCACGAAAGCTTATGCTCAAATAAATTGGTTAGTCTCTAAGGTGCAACAAGTACTCCTTTTCTTAATGTTATCTTTGACTCCTCTTTCTATACTCCCCATCCACCAGCCCCACATCCTGCCTGAGCTAGCTAACTCCAGTTGCTTTGTTCTCCTTACTAGCACCAAGATTTGGTCTTTCCTACTGTCACCACTGCAAAAATCCTTGTCCATCCGCTGGTCATTTCTCACCTTGATTTTACTAGCCTTCTCCTGTCTGGCCGCACTACCTCCCGATGCCCCCCTCTTCGGTCTTTTCAAAATACTGCTGTTAAAGTTGTGTTCCTCTCCCAGTGCTCCTACCATGTCATTTTCCTCTTCGAGTCCCTCCAGTGGGTTCCCATCTCTTACAAGCAATATAGATTTGTTTGCATGTGGTTTGTTTGTCTCACTCAGTTATGTGTCTGCTCCCTTGAAACAAGGGAAGTTTTGCCCATTGCCTTGTAGCTTGCTACAGATTTGTTCACACAACACACCTTTCCCTCTCTTTTTTTAAATAGTTTTTAATAGTCTCTTTAATAGACCTTGCTTACGAATGCACAACCATTGGTGTGATACCGTTACAATTAATGTTTCCATTGCCTAAGGGACACCCTTAGAAAAATTGTAGACAGTGCTGCAATGGATCATTAAGCAAGCAGCTGTGTAATCAAAAAGGCTGTGTTGAGCTACCGTATACTCTGTGTCCAGTGTAACCACATTACTACAGCACAGACAAGGGGCTAGGAAAAGAAGAGCAGAGTCCCCCCTTTGATACACGTATCAACTTGGATTCCACTGATGGCAAAGCTCACACCTTTAAACCATAATTATCTTAGTGTTGGCCCATAGTTCCCTTCTGATTTTCTCTTTAAGCCTTTGTGTGGTAGGGCTTTAGTGATGAGTTGTTCACTTTTCTCACAGCTGCCTACATGCTTTCATCCCCTTTGCATGGGATGCCCTTCCTGAACTGGTCAGAAGGCAATTACCCTCTCCTCATTCAAACCTCTGAAGAACTTTTGGGGCCCCTACAAGAAACTAGCTCACTGAGTCATCTCCTTATTGGCTCAGAGCCTCAGCTGGTATAAATTGGTCTAACTGCATTGGAGTCAATGGAGCTATGCTGATTTACACCAGATAAGAATCTGGTCCACTGTCTTTGTTTTTTGTGTAGACTATCCACTACTACAGTATCAGTCATTCTGATCGTAAAAAATTAGGCTATTTTAATGGGAAAAAAAGCAAATGTGGCAAAAGTGACTTTAATATTAATAATAGTGCTGGCCTGGGAAATGTTGTGGACTCAAAGATTATTTAGTTATGTAGCATCCAGAGATTAGCTAGTCTAAATGGGCCTAGCTCTATTGTGTTCAATGGCACTATGCCGATTTATACCAGCTGAGGATCTGGAAATAACTTATTTGGTATTATTTTCCATGACAAAGGCAAATGGTTCAAGGTTATGGATAAAAATAATTTTCTGCCAGCACTAAGACTCAATCAACAGTTACTAAATTTGCTCTTTGTAGCAACTGAAATTATTCTTCCCGCGGCAGCTAATTTAATTATGTATAATTCAGTTCCTTACGCTCATGCGGTGCTGTACTCACTGAATAGTTTCAGGGGATGACTCAGATGTATAAATCACACACACAAATGTTTGTGGCATCAATTGCCAAACTCAAAGATATTATTTATTATTTGTATTGTGGTGGTGCCTAGGAGCCCCAGTGATTGACCAGGATCCCGTAGCAGTAGGTACTGTACAAACATAAAACAAAAAGATGGTCCCTAACCCAAAGAGTTTACACTGTAAGTGTAAGGAAAGAGATAACAGGTGGATACAGGCAGACAGGGAAAATACAACAAAACAATGAGACAATACTATTGATAGGGAGTGATGTCAGGACACCAGCTGCCTAACTGTTGCCAAGATTTTATAGGCATCACTGCAAAGAAGAGTTAGAAATTATAACGTACCCTGGTAGATGACTGGAAGTCTCCAGGGACCATCAAGGATCTATATGCCTGAAAGTCATTGTCATCTGGTGGTTGTTCGGTAACAGACATAACAAGAGTTGGTGGGTTTTAGGCTAGTTACTAGAGTACAGATGTTCAACACAAAACTTGTCACTTCAACTGGCACTAATTAGCTCCTGGAACTGGCATTCTCAGCAGAGAGGCTAATGGATGAAAATGGACAATTGTGACATACCAGGGTACTGTCCAGAACAGCAGGGGGCTGTGTCACCCCTGCCCTGCAACCTTGGGTGCCTTACAATGCCTTGTTGTAGTAGCTCCCACCTGGGCTGCTCACAAACAGCCATCCAGCATGCAAGCCACACCCTGAGTATCTGTGTATAACTGCATCCTGCCAGCCACACTTGGGTTACGCTCTGGTTCTCACCAGCCTTGGTTATGCATTGTGACCACAATACACCTCCAGTCTCAGATTTCCCCCCAGAAATGTATGTCCTGTACTGCCCACCCCTCTCCTAGACAATACAAATACTTTGTCTATTATTCCTTAAAGGGAATAATATGCCATTTTATTATCAATTCAATGTCAACACACTGGATTAGATAAAATAGTAAAACAATTTTATTAACTACAAAGATATGTTAAGTGAGTACAAGGAATGAGGCATAAAAGTCAGAAATGGTTATAAGAAAAAAAGATAAGACATTTACTAATGCCTAACTTAACAAACTATATCGGATTGAAGCAAAGTTTCTCACCACATGCTTCCTTCAGTTTTACTGACCAAACTCTGTGGATCGGGACCCCTCGCCCAGAGTCCAATGCCTACTTCCTTTTCTCTTCAGGTGCAGTGAATGCAATAGACAGGGAGAGAAAGAGAGGTGCCTTGCAATGTTTGTCCTTCCTTTTTATAGTTTCAGTCCCCCTCTTGAAAATCATTTCCAGTTGGGCACTAGGAAACAGAGAGCCTATGTGGAAGGATGTTCCCTGCTGTCTTTTTCTCATCTGTTTGAGCTTTCTTTGTTTCCCTCCCTTCTTGATGACTCTGTTTATTGCTTAAATGCAAATTAAGGCAAGCACACATTCCTTTGTCTAGGACAGTCCTGTTTGCTGACTTCTGTTTGGGCATGGCTGTGAGATGTGGAGCATGTGGTGTTAACATCATACAGGGAAATCTTATCATGCAGTGTTGCCACATACATTTCATCAGGTTGATACCGATGTATGAGCAAAGTATGAGTTTTCAAATGATATCGTACAAGATATACCTTGTACACAAATTATTACAACAGTGTGTGGGGTGTGAACACAGGTATATTCTGTCACAACAATAGAGGCTGAATTACCTGCTTTACCCTAAAGTTGGTCCTTCCAGGTCAGAGGCAAAGCATACACTAACAGGGCAATCTTGGAGAAACTTGCACCACCTCTGTTCCTGCCAGGTTTCTTCTGGGACAAAGAGAGGATTTAGTGTGGCTGTCAATCCAGAATCATTCGCTCTAAACAAAATTCACTTAGGGGAAAAAATTCTGATTTGGGGAGAAAAAAATGCTCAAAACATAAGGCTAAATAGCCATTTATTCAGATCATAGCTATTTAAATCAATTTACCTCCAAATAAAATGAGCACCCACTTCATAGTCTGCCTTTTTATAGAGATGGATTTATATTGCGCGCACAGCGTGCTGCAAACAATGCGTACCATAATTCTCCAGAAGTATGTTAAAGATAGAGCAGATTAGCATGATATGAGTACATCTCATTCTCCTTTTCTACTGATGTAGAATAAAACTTTTCTCTAGTAACGTAGATTCTTTATTAGGAAAAAGACAAATGCCCCCAGCATTGGAGGATATATGCAGTATCTCCAAGATTAATTACTACAAAGTGGGATCTGGTACTCATTATTTATGCAAAAAATCACTGAGAATCTCTGGCCTAATGAAGACAGTGGCCTAACTTGATACAAATAAAATGATGAATCAGTCAAAAAAGCACATAGATAACCACAATTGACTTGACATTAGGAAAAAAAATCCACAGAAAATGGAACTGAAAAGATTGCCCTTCAAAAGAGAGGGTCAAATGCAGGACAAATCCAAAGCTCCCAGCCCTATTCATGTGTGATATCCTCATTCACATACCTTTCCTGTTTAATGTCCCATAATATTGTCTACTTTGATGAGTGATGTTTGTGTGTTTATGTATTTTGCATGTCTCTTTAGCTGTTTACATACATTCTGTGGGTCTGCAGACAACTTCTTGTTCCTTGCAGTGGAATTTATTTATTTTGGAAATGGTTAACTGGACAGATATGTTCTTAGCCAGGCAGTCATGTTAAGCTAATACATGAAAATGCTGGCCAATGGCAGGATACTGGGTTACTAAAGCTTTTTACATAAATAGGTAAGGAAAAGAGAATGCAGAAAAGAAAACAAGCAAGACTTCAATGATGTTACACCAGGAATGAGCTTGGCCCAACATGATAATTTCAAAGGGGCTCTCACCAACCCCTTTGAAATAATAAAGTGTAATTGACAGTTTATGCCTGTCTCCTCCTTTGCTTTTTCCCTGCATGCCCGATCAGAGCTTTGAAATGTTAATTACAAACTTTATGCTGCCCGTCAGTGTGAGCGAGCTATTTTGATGTATTTTTGATGCACTTTTGAGCTTCGCTATAAAATTATGGGGCTCTGCTTATGGAAGCAAGAAATGTCTCTAGCTGCCATATTTGAGTGGGGATAAGGGAGGAAATGGGTTGAAATAATGCATGTTAAAAAGTTGAAAGCTAATGTTATATTATGTGTCAACTGTGCATAGGGTGACCAGATGTCTCGATTTTATAGGGACAGTCCCGATTTTTGGAGCTGTTTCTTACATAGGTACCTATTACCGCCCACCCCTGTCCTGATTTTTCATACTTGCTGTCTGGTCACCCTAACTGTGCATGTGGAGCGATTGATTCCAATCATAGGAGGAGGTCCATGTACTGAGGCTGTGTGTGTTAGGCAGGTATTTTATTATACAGCAATTGCCTTGCTTGCTGTAACTTGTAAAGGGGCTGATGATGGTGTAGTTCAGTGGATGGGTCACTAGACATAGGTGACTTGGCATCGATTCCTGGCTGTGCCACTGATTTGCTGGATGACCTTGGGCAAATCACCTCCCCCCACTCTGTGCCTCTGTACTTCCCTCTTTATTTATTTATTTTATCTTTGTCTAAGTTAGACTGTAAGCTCTCCAGGACAGACTGTCTTTTATCATGTGTTTCTACAGCACCTCAGTTGGGCCTTTTAGACACCATTCTAGGACAAGTAAACAGTAACAGTGATTTAGTGAGCTACAGAATCTGGGTTGTATTGAAAGGGAATGTTATATCAGGAGTCTAAAGTTACCAGGAAGAAAAAAACCCAACACCCTGCTAACTAATCCAGTCTCTCACTTGACTTTAGCGGGCTGCCACCACAAAGGAAGGGCTCTTTCTTAATACTTTCCTGAAGTATCAGAGAAATTAGCAATTGAAACAACCTATTGGGTTTGTTTGTCCAAGCCCAGCCAATTCAGGATTGTTCACTGTTGAATGTTCTTCAGTATGCTGGCTAGGAGCTTGTTACTTCTAGTTATAGCAGTCTGTCTAGCTGTATACAGGACAAATCACACACCATTCTCCATGTCTGAGGAAGGTCCTGCCCTCAGCAAAGTGGGTGGGGGAGAGGGCGCAGTGTTGCAGAATATATTCAGGGCATCCATACTTCTTGTGTTTAGTGGAACCCACCTCCTCCAGTGTAGCATGAACTTGGCAGCAGGGCAGGCATGGAGCTAGGGCCAGTGGATCCAGGACTACACCGATTAATCGGCAACTAAATGCACATACCTTGAGGCTGCAATAATATCTATGGAGTGGTTCTACGGCTGCTCCGAGGCCTACAGGGAAGGATTCCTTCCTCCCAACCTCCAAGGAACTCCCCTGTGCATAGCTCAGCTTCTCAGACTGGGGTTCTTCATGATTTGGGCCTAAAAGAGCAGATTTTCCATGAATTTTGTATGTAACTTTTTTCTTTTGACACTTCAGTTCTCTGGCTGATTCTAAGTGTGTTTTACTATAGAGAACAGTTTGGTGTCTCCCCATCAAAACAGGTCTCTGGCTAGCTGTCCACTCTCCCGTGCCTGGTGCAATCTGTTTGCTTTGGTTGCATGATTTATCACCAGGAGCTATATCCTGATGGCCTTACTTGGCCCAATGAAATCTGTTGTGTCTTTTGCTCTTTACACAACAAAAATAATATGAAGAAAGTACACAGGCACAGCTGTGTCCCAAATAACTAACTAACAAACAAACATTGAAGGCCCAGTTATCAACATACGGCTGCATTCGTGTGAAGCCAGGGAGGGGGGCGGAGAAGCAAGCTGCGGTGCGTTCAGGGGAGGAGGTGGAGTGGAGGTGACGTGAGCTGGGGCTGGGCGTGGGGCGGGGAGCTGCTGGTGGGTGCTCTGCACCCACCAAATTTTCTCCGTGGGTGTTCCAGCCCTGGAGCACCCGTGGAGTCGGCACCTAAGGCGCCACTTTAGATGTGATCAGTGGGGGGAGCGGCTGCTCCCCCTGCTCCCCCCTAGCTATGCTACTCCGCCCCTAGGAGCCAGAGGGATGCTGCCGGATGCTTCCTGGGAGCTGCTCCAGGTAAGCACCACCGGGACTCCCCACCTCGCCCCCTGGCAGGTCCCTCTGGCTCTTAGGAGTGGGGTGGGCACCTACTACGGTGGCCCACGAGACCCTCCTGCCCAGTTCTGGGGGCAGAGAGGGGAGGGGAGTGGATGGGGCAGAGGTCCTGGGTGGGGCATCAAGGAACGTGGGGGGTTGGATGGGGTAGGAGTCCCAGGGGGCAGGGGTGGGCAACGACCCCCTTGTGGGGTGAGGAGGGAACCAGTTGTTAAGATTTTGGCAGCTCATCACTGGAAATAGGGAGGGATCCTACACAGGTAGGAGGCATGGCTCCTGGCTACCCCATACAGCAGACAGGCTGCCTCTCACATGTGCCCTGAGAACTGCTGCAATCTAATGAGAGGGAAAGGGAGATAAAATATTCATTACTTGACTCTCTAAAACTGAGAGTACATAATTGTTACTCGTTAATGGAGAGTTAGGCAGAGGCTAGTTGTGGTCATGAGTTCTGCTAAGAGAGAATCTTGTGGATAAAATGAAGTGCTGTATAAATTGGTAATATTTATAGCATCTCTTCCTAGAATTCCTTTTGTGACTGGGCACCATAATGGCAGATAAATTCAAAGTTGATAAATGCAAAGTAATGCCCATTGGAAAACATCATCCCAACTATACATACGAAATGATGGGATCTAAATCAAGAAGGAGATCTTGGAGTCGTTGTGGTTAGTTCTCTGAAAACATCTGCCCAATGTGCAGTGGCAATGAAAAAAGCGAACAGAATGTTAGGAACCATTAGGAATAGGATACATCACACAAAAAATATCGTAATTCTACCCTATAAACCCATGATACACCCACATCTTGAATACTGCATGCAGTTCTGGTTACGCCATCTCAAAAAAAAGACATATTAGAATTGGAAAAAGTCCAGAGAAGGGCAACAAAAGTGATTGGAGGATGGAACAGCTTCCGTATGAGGAGAGATTAAAAAGACTGGGACTTTCAGCTTGGAAAAGAGACGACTCAGGGGAGATATGAGAGAGGTCTATAAAATCATGAATGAGTTTTCACCTAAAAGTCAAACTTTTCTTGAGGACAGGGGAGAAAAAGCTATTTTTTGACCATCTATTGTCACAGCCTAGCAATCCTACATTTGTTAGCAAATATCAGAGCAGTGCTTATGCGCTCAAAACTTATTAGTGTTTCCATTTTCATTCCATATTTGCAGCGTTTTAGGATTGGCCAATAATCATTAGCTAATAACTACAACTGATGTCCTCTCATGCACCTCACTTGCCTTCAAATCCTTCCTCCACGTTCCCTTATTTTGGCTACTTTTACACCATTATTCCCCACTTGAGGGGGGTCTCCCCACTTTGGTATTGCTGCACCTTACTGTGTTATGAAAGAAAACAATTAAAAGAGAAATTAATATAACATGAAAACTCAAACGGCTGTGAGCTTAAGTAGGCCAATTTTCTTTTATAAAGGGTCTATCAAGAGCCATCCAATTGTTCCCACTTTTCTTCCTAATCCAAACCCTTATGATTTGGTGTTTAGAATAATTATGGGCCAGATTCTGAAGTTGAATAGCACCTTACTCCATGAGTGATCTTACTGATGTCAATGAAGTAAAGTGGTACTGGACATTAGTAAGGCAATCAGAATCTGGCCCTGTGTGATTTGTGTATAAATTAGGTTGTAAGAGCCCCGGGATGAGGACCTCATCTTAATTCTGTATCTGTAAAGCTCCATGACACTGCCACCAGCAGAGAAGTGTCAGTCAGGGGGCAAAGGCAGGACCTTTTTGGCTTATGGTTCCACATTATGAAACTCCCAACCAGTATCTTTTGCAGATCGAGCACAGAGGAAGACGACCTGTAATGCTCACTCACCAATTGGAAACAAGAAAGGTAGACTTCTGTTGTCCTCGTATAGGCCAGATGTAATGCAAAGCTTCACAGTGTTAGCCTGTAGGATATTCCATGTTCATCCCATTACTATTGATTCCTAAACATCATTCCATATAACATTTTGCCATTCTGCTGTGAATTCTGAATGACATGAAATGAGATACATAAATGTAATGGCCCAGACACTCTCCTGAATTTAGGTTGCTTGATACCATTCCACTATTGCAAAGTTACACTAAAGCTGGTGGGGCCAGCCATGAGAGGATTACCCTGGTGTAGGGGAATCTTCTAGTAGCATAGAAGATGTCGTGACCCTAGTCCTACCCACTATGCAGTACCACAGGCAAATGCAGCCTGTCATATGCACATTTATATGAATGTGCAAATTTGACCATGCATGAGTGGAAGGTAGGGTTTTAAAATGTACTTCAGATTTTCATGTAGCATTGGCAAGAGGCCACCACTATTTCCAAGTTGAAATCAACTCACTCCTGAAACCACATGTAACAATTTTCAGAGCATTTCATTGCTCCATACGTTTTGACTATCCTTCTCATTCACCCCATAATAGCTGGGAGGGGAAAAGATCTGCTTCTAGATAGGACTTCTCTGCCCTTGACTGGAGAGTAAAACTTTTGAAGTAACAGGTCCACATGGTGATGGTGGTTTGTTTCCTTTCCACCCAAAATGTCCAAAAAATTGGACGGGGAAGGCACCATAATCTGAAGACACTTGAGAAATATCCCAAAGAGATTAAGGGACAAAATTGTTCCATGCTCCATGGCTTTTGTTGACAGCAATGGGAACTACTTCATGCTGAGTGCCTTTGAAAATCATTTAGATGACTAAATGGGAGCCGAGATCTCATTTGGCCCTAAAACCCTAATGTTTGAAATCCATACATTTTTTTAAAAAATTTTTTTTCTTTCCAAATTTTAGATCCTGACTGTGGATTTGTCTAGGCAGCAAACAAAGGTGTGATTGCAGTGTGGGTAGGCATACTTGCTCTACCTTCAATCTAGCTAACATGAATAACAACAGTAGTGAACGGTTTCAGAGTAGCAGCCATGTTAGTCTGTATCCGCAAAAAGAAAAGGAGTACTTGTGGCACCTTAGAGACTAACAAATTTATAAGTTAGTCTCTAAAGTGCCACAAGTACTCCTTTTCTTTTAACAGTAGCGAAGAGGAGGTGGTAGGGGCTTCAGCGCAGGCTAGCTGCCCCAGTAGAAGCCCGGCAGGAACCCTGGGCGCGTAGTCTGGTAGCTACACAGCGCTGAAGTCCATGCCACGACGTCTACACTGCTATTGTCACTCGTGCTAACTAGATCACAGCTATCCTATGGTATGTCTATCCATGCTAGTCATACCTTCATCTTCTGTATAGACATACTCTGCGTGCATTTCCAAAAGACATTTTACCTACAGAAACTCTAAGCAAGAAACACTTGCGAAGAGATTGAATAACTGGACAGTCTTATTGTTATCAAAGAAGTATGTAAATCTGTGGGCAAAGAATTTTGAAGGCTGTATGTGTTGACATCCAAAAAGGCTTTTTTTTTTCACCTGGCGCACTGCTGCTTTGAATAAATTCCAGCTGAACTGGACCAAAGGGGAATATCTCACACCCCATAAAAGACAATGGGAAAGTTAAACTACAAATACATCACTTCTTCTCTCCAGTAAAATCTGTACGCAGGGCTTTTGTTTGGCTTTATTAAAGCAGCAATTTAGAAAATATTTGGCGTTGGTTTCAAATAACCATAAATCTGAGAAAAGCTTTAGCAGTTTTGTTTTTCAATTAGATTAGAAGCTTTAACTTTGGTTCCACTTTCAACAAAGGTTTGAATTTCAAAGCCTTCTAATGGTTCCATCTCTTTCTCCCATTTACAGCAGAGTCTCTTCAAATAAGCAACTTTTCGCCACTGCACGATCTCTTAGACATGCCTCTCCCCTGCTGAGAGAAGTGCCAGCTTTGTAGCTATAGCACCTTTCAGGCCTTCAAAAGCCTCCTGCTGCCACCCACATCAAACCGTATCTGAAACCCAATTAGGACTTGTCAACATAAATTATTAGATGGAGCTGAGCTGCAAGCCATCAAGATAACAAGGATGGGCAGAAGTGTGGTTGCTTGAAGAGGGTTGGTATAGTCTGGTACTACCAACTCTGCATATTCTACAACGTAGTCAAATTCTGACATAGTAATAGCTGGTTTATTTTAAATCATCAGAGCCAGATTTTATTTTATTGGTTTATTTTAAATCATCAGAGCCAGATTTGTAAAGAGTCTACCCAAGCAATTGTGCATGCAAAATGAGCATGCAGTTGTACATTGCATTTGTACACACATTTACCCCAATGTTATTAATTTATAAGCGTTCCTATGCTGCCCATCACCATGGAATCTGAGTATCAATTGTGCATGCAAATTGGGTAATGGAGTGTACAAACGACAATAATCAGCTACTTGAACGTGCTGTTACACCAAATTTGCAGTTGGAAGTCTGTGCCCAGATTTGGCACACATTTGCACACCTGAAACATATTTAAAAAACAGGGTCTTCAATGTAATGTAGCCGTCGCTGTACATTGACAGGTGGTTGTTCGGAAATACCACTCATGCATATTGGTTGGTTCACACCTTGTGTTGGTGCATACATATTCAGTTATGGAAATGATCAGTTAAGAACTGATATCTGCAAAAGATACTTTAGTCCTGAAAAGAAAAGAAAAGAAATGACATCACCGCTTAAGAGGTGGAAGTTGATTTTTTTTAAAATTTATTGAATAGAGAAGAGGCCAATGGAATCCTCTTAAATATCTCCAAAGGCTTGGTTTCCACTGGGAGGGAGGTCTGACCTCCCTGATCTGCCTGACTCTGTACTCTTTCACAAAAGGGTTCTGCTTTTCTTCAGATTCTAGCATTTTATATACTCCTCCTCTGCTCTCCTGTTTCAGCAGGAGACGCTCCCTCACACAGCCCTGACTCCTCTTTTAAGTAACATCAGATGGGGGAACTTAGGGGGAAAATATCTTTGCTTCTCTTTGAGCTGGAAACCTCAAATTAGTTAAAATAAACCATCTTTTAAGGTCTTCTCAGCAGTGAAATCTTGTCTATCCCGCTGCCAATGACACTTTATTGCCAGTACTTTCATTTTTGGAAGTTGGCAAGTAGAGAAATATAGCCTTTAAGTTTAAGCAGTTTGCAGCATTACTGAGTTCAACATGAGTCTGGTCATGTATAGCTCAACAAAGATGAGAGGGGGAAAATGCAAAGTCAGAGAGCTTTTAAATATAACCAGTTTGACACTCCCTGTTTACAGACAATAATCTCCAAGACAAACTCAGAGCGAGATTTTCGGAAAAATTAGGTACCCAGTTATGTTCCTAATTTGCACACACTACATACCTTGATTGTACGTGCAAATTGGGTAACTGCATGCAGAAATGGCTAATTGATTAGGTAATTTGTACTTGCAATCACTGTAATTATGCACCCAGACTTGGGCAAAGTTTTGTTGTAGGCCTTTTTATTATGCCTATTTCATAGATGGGGAAATTTAGGTGCAGAGAGTGCATCTGACTTGCCAAAGACTTTTGACTTACACAATAGACCTCGTGATAGAATCAGGAACAAAAACCAGGTCTCCTGACTCCTGGTGTTTTGTTCTAACCCATAGAACATGCTGTCCCTCCCTTACATATATCTATTATATGCATCTATCACCCTGGTACTTGAGTAAATTAATGAGAATGCACAGATTTTCCACTCATCTGCATCCACTGAACCATAGGGTGAGTTATGTGAACATAATAGAATTGAGCTGAGCGTTTGGAAAGTGTATGACAAAGCCATGCTTTCAGCTTTGGTTATTCTATATGTTGAACACATTGTACAGTATTTTGATGAAGATATTACCCATTTCTTGTATTTCCCCAGTAATTAGATGCTAACTGCATTCAAGGTCTCTTCTTTTGTATAGACAAATTAAGTGTTGTTATCTTACAACAAGGGACCATTTCTGATTGACAGCAAAAAAGGCTTTGCAACAACAAAAAATGGTAGGAGCTATGCAATTTAAGTCTATAAATGGCATGTTGGTTGAATGGTAGATAATTGGAAATTATTAAAGACAGATCAGCCAAGCACAACAAGTGAACAAAACAGCAGATGACAAGGAGATATCTAGAATTGATTAACTGTTGCCATACAACAGTTCCTCGTAATGGTCAGGGAAGAATTGTTTAAATACTTGCAACACACACCTGGGATAATAAGAAAAATTAAATGAATCATGAGCTTTTTAGAAAATCTGTCTCCAGATCCCTTCCAGACTCTCTTCTCTGCCGATGTGCCCATCTCATCACCCCTTTAATGTCCTCTTCCCATTCCTGTACCTTCATTCATGTGTCCTCACTGTCTAGCTTCCCCCTCCTCCACCTCTCACTGCTCCTTCATTTCCATCCACCCATTAAAACAAACTTTTCTTGGGTAGTTTTTAAAACTCTACTCCTCTCTTCAAACCAGTGTGAACTAAACAGATGGCAAAAAAGTCTTGGAGCCTCCCAAGCAAAACTAAATTAAAGAAACCTGGAGATAACACTATGCCGGGTGGTAAACATCATCGCTCTGTGTCTTGCAGTATTGCCAACCCCAAGTGTTCAAAAATCATGAGATTATGTAAAAAATAAGATTTTTATTTGCCTTCTGCTTTTTGAGCCTTTAGGGTGCACTGGGGTCACATTTTGAAGCTCTCGCCACAACGACGAGAACTAGAAACTTACTTTTTCTTTAAAAATGAAGGCTGGAATCATCACATATCCACTTTGACTCCAGGAGATGGGACTTTAAGGAAAACAATAATGATCTTTTAGAGTAACAGCCGTGTTAGTCTGTATTCGCAAAAAGAAAAGGAGTACTTGTGGCACCTTAGAGACTAACCAATTTATTTGAGCATAAGCTTTCGTGAGCTACAGCTTATGCTCACAAAAGCTTATGCTCAAATAAATTGGTTAGTCTCTAAGGTGCCACAAGTACTCCTTTTCTTTTTGCGAATAATTATCTTGAGACTCATGAGAAAATCATGAGAATTGGCAACACTGAGACTCTTGCTTTATTTTAGTGTCCCATCACCCACCTCTGTGCAGTGTAGTTAGACAGCTCCTTGGACGTGCACCTTGGCTTTGTTCTTGACTGTGAAATACCTAAAAAGAGAGCCGAGTGAAATTTTTCAGGTGAAGCTTTTTTGCCAAAAAATGCAGATTTGGGTTGACCAAAACATTCCGTGAATTCATGTCCATTTTTGGCAAATGGTTTTAGCAAAAATTTAAAAAAGGGAAAACCCAGAAGTGTCCAAATGAGCTGTTTTGACATTATCTAAATGAAACATTTTGAGTCGCACAAAAGGGTGTAAGGCAGCCATCCCAGTAGCCCAGTGGTTAGAGCACTCACCTGGGATGTGAGAGACCCAGCTTTGAATCTGCACTCTGGAGCAAGGACAGGAACCCTCTTCTCTCCCTCCCAGGTAGTGAATCCCATTGATTTTAAGAGGATTTAGGCACCTAACCTGCTTAGGCACTTTTGAAAATCCCACTGGATGCCTGCCTGCATCTTTAATCACCTGAACACGTTGGAAACCCTGGCCCTTAGGGATAAATTATGCCTTAGAATGGGGAGGGAGTGTGGCTGCCTGCAGCGCCAACCACTTCAAGGTGGGGAATGGGCGGTGTGTTTGCTACATGTTCTGACCAATCCATGCGACCACAAGCACCCAGGAGGCCTCAGGCTTTTAAAGGGTTAGTACTCCCCCCTCTCTGCCCCCCATTGGAACTCAGCCTCTTAGGAGGCATGATTTAGCCTATAATCTCTCGGTGCCTTGGTTTACCCGTAGGTATAATATTTGCCTTCCTCACCTGAGTGTCCTGAGGCTTAATGAAGGTTGTAAAGTGCTTTGTGATGCTTTAATGAAAGAGGCTACCCAGGTGTGATATTACAGTTGTTTTAAAAATCCATATACCTGCTCGATATTCTTTTTTTCTTATGAGCTTTATAATAGTAATAGCACCGTTCCAGGAAATACCCTGCACTTTGGTTGTATTTGCTTAATGGAATCCTGTTAACCCAGTACAGGATTAAAATATAATGGTATAAATCTGCATTTCTGGATGCTTATCCTTTCGTATCCACCACCATTTGTGGCTGATTCGCTTCACAGTACGTTTCTAAACCATTTGTGTTAATATTGCAGCCAGAAAAAGAATTCCACAGTGACCGGGAGGGGTAATTTCAGAATCATTATTTCTTGCTGAGCTGCTAGGAGATGATCTTCAACTGTGTTTTAGGAAGTAACTATGAGAAAAGGGCACTTGCAAGGTTTCCATGGCAGCTGATTCCCAGTCTGGGAGTTGAGAGCTGTGACTAGGGATAATTAAAATAACGAAAAGAAAAATACAAATATCCTTCACGTTTGCTACCTTGTGGGATTTGCAGGACACAGACCCCAGTTTGTTCTCAGCTCCCTGCCTACTTCTGATTATAGAGCTGCCAATGACCAGCCAGTCTCTGCCTGAATTTGTATCCAGTTCAAAAGGGGAAAGGTCCATAGTGCAGACTGAGAATTTCTCACTGCCATCACTCTGCACTAAGGCAGGGGGCACTGTTCCGCTAAACCAGCAGTTCTCAAGCTGTGGGTCGGGATCCCAAAGTGGGTCACAACCCTGTTTTAATGGGGTCACCAGGGCTGGCCTTAGACTTGCTAGGGCCCGAGCCCTACCGCCCGGGGCCGAAGTTGAAGCTTGAGGGCTTCAGCCCTAGGTAACAGGGCTCAGGTTACAGGCCCCTTGCCTGGGGCTGAGGCCGTTGGGCTTTGGCTTGACACCCCGGCCCAGGGCAGTGGGCCTCAGGCTTTGGATCCCCATCTGGGAGGCGGGACTTGGGTGGTCTCAGGCTTCAGTCCTCCCTCGAGGAGTGTAGTAATTCTGTGGTCAGAAAGGGGTCACGGTGCAATGAGAACCCCTGCTTTAAAGAAACATGTCACAAGCCCGGAATCTACAGCCAGGGGAAACTCTTAACGGTCTATTAGGTGAAAAGGAGCTTTGAAAGGATCGCATTGAGCATCCCTGCAGAGTCATATCTAGAGAGAGCTCTGCCATTCTAAGAGGTGCTAAATTATTAACTAATTGTTTATTAAATGGGTGGCGTACATTCCGTGTGTAATTTGTATTGGATGATTTAAGGCAAGTTGTCAGTTCAGTTGATATCTAGTGATTAACGGAGCTTACTGTGAAAAAAGGAAGCACTGAATGTGAATGGGCAATGAATTACTGGGGTCACTGGGGCATCCTTAGTCACTCATTATTTGGTAAAACAGCGCCTATAGCAAATACATTCTTTACAGTGAGTTAACTTCAGATTTCTTCTTCTTCATGGTGTTTCTGCAACATAAAGAAACCTTGATTGCTGGTTCGCATAAAGCAAGCAAACAACCAGCTCAGAGCCCCTCCGGGCACAGGGAATCTGAAATTCGCCACACACAGCTGCCTGGCGGGCGGGAAGTAAAAGAGCCCTCTTGAGGCCTTGACAGGGAACGGGCCAAATAAGTTGCTGGTGCAACTCCTTTAATTTCAGTGGCTTGCATGTGTTAACACACGCAGTGAGTTTGACGCAATGAGAGTAACCCTGTTACTTCCACGCCATCTGTCTCACCCCGGTGGTTACATCAGGCATACAGAGATGTTTTTGCTTTTATGTGTTAGTGGTGTGTCTGGTATTAGATAGGATGTGTGTCCTTGAAACCTTAAGAAAAGGCAGCGGTACTGGGTTGTACTGACATGCCATTTGCTAGTAGCAGGGAGCGAATGTATTTAATGCTATTGCATAATCATGGTATTTGCACACATGGGCCTGTTCCTCAGTTGGTGTAAATCATCAGTGCTCCATTGAAGTCAGTGCTTATCTACATTAGCTGAGGATCTGTCCCATGGCACTGAAAACCCAAGTCTATGCTTTTTCAGGGCACCAGTAGGACATTTAAGCTTTTTCTGAGATGTGACCTCAAGAATTGAAATAAATACTTGCATAAAGGAAGCATTCGCAGTGCTGAGGACTGCACTGGGCATTCATTTCTCAGGGTGTGTCTACATTGCAGTTGGAGGTGTGAATGCAGCACGGGGCGGCATACCTGAGCTAGTGTTAATCCAGCTAGTTTGGGTACCAGTAATAGCAAAGCTGCGACAGCACAGACTTGAGCGTGGGCGAGCCACCCAAGGGAGGACCCAGCCAGGCTGCAGCCAGGGTCCCAGCCAGGCTGCAGCGTCACTGCCATTGAAGCCGCCAAGCTAGCTCAGGCATGTCTACATGTGCTGCAGTCACACCCTGTGATTGCAGTGCCGCCATGCCCTTTGTGGCAGAGTCGCTTGTGCCATATCGTAGGGCTGATTATTCCACAGCCTGACATTACGCCAAGCCGCTTTGGAACAACATGAAGTTTCCAGGGTCTGTAACCAGAAGCATGGGTGAGGTTTTGGGGTGGTTTTCCGGACACTTGCCAGCGAGGAGGAGTATTCCTGGAGTATCTGAAACAGCAGAGGGAAAGGGAAGGGAAGGGGGAGGGGGATGTGTATGTGACAGAAATCTTCCCTATTGCCATGACAGTCAAACCCTCTTGCTTGTTTGTTGGTGAGGGCAGGAAATCTTGTGTGTCGCAAATGCCTCTCTGAACCCTGCTCATGAATAATTTATCGCCGCCAGCCTACTGCCTCGCTGGCTCCGTTCGTGTGTCTGTGTGTTTTAGGAAGGAAGAAAGGCAGAACTGGTGAATTAAGCAGCTGTGACCCAATAACACAGGGAGCCTGGGATTCTTTTTTTCCTTTTCTTCCTTTTTTTTTGGAAACTGCCTGGGAGTGTGTCCTCTTTCACAAGAGGAGGTTGTTTGGGGGGGATGAGTTTGTCACACCAGCATTGTCGTATATGAAGGATCTGAAAGCGGGGGTAGGGGAGGGACTGGGTGGTTTGGTGTTTGGCAAGACAGACCCAGCAGCAGAGTTGTCTAGTGGGCCAGGAGGCGGGGGCTGACTGAGTCTGAAGTAGTGTCCCTAATCCAACAGGGGGCCCACCACTAGGCAATTTTCTCATATGTCTCTGACTGCCCCAAACATGATCTTTCTAGTCCTGGTGTCCTTGAGCACTGAATAGGGCTACCGGTTCTGGGAATGGGAGTTGTGTGCATTTCAGGTTGGAAATAGATATCCTGGGTTCATTTTTCTCCATCTTGTGCTGTTCTTAGCTCTTGGATTTGGCCCCTGATCAGCTGGGAATCAGCACGCTGTCAGACTCTCCTGTGTTGTTGCTCAGGGTCTATTGCTCTCTACCTTCTGAGTGGGCTGCAACAGCATCTCAGCTGGCAAATCCACACTTTCACCAGGGCATCTATGAGGCTTTCTCAGGGCACCCAGAACTTTGGGTGACCTTGATACCCCTCTGCCTAAGCAAAAGGGAGATTTGCTGGTGCTAAAGTGAATGACAGCTCCCTGTCACCTCCATCTGTTAGCCACCCCAGACAAACTTCAGAACTTCAGAACTATACCAGCCCTTACTTTGCCTACCAGCGTAAATCCTGGCGCATTGAGGAGCGTTCCCCTGCAGTACCAGCCCCTCTGTCCATACACTCACAGAAATGACGAAGTCTGCCCTCTCCAAAGAGATATAGTATACATAGCAGCCCGTTAGCTCAGCTGAGGATGCCCACTTTACTTAATACTAAAGCAGTGAGATCTACTTATGATCACACAAACAAAATGTTGTTAACAAAGATAGAAATTCAAGTGATACTGAGCCAGGGTAGTAGAAACAGATATGGTTACAAATGAAACAAAAGTAAAACTCGATTCTAAGAGGCAAAACATACCTCTAGCGAGTGACAATCTTTTGATTATAGCAGTTTTCTCACCCTCAGAGTCCTTTGGAAAAGTTTGCTGATTTTTTTTCAGTCAAATCAGGATCCAGATTTTCCATGAATCATTCCCCTCCACCAGGCGTCTTCCCAGAGGGTTCCTTCCCCTTCTTCTTATAGTCAAGCAAAGCTCTGAAATGTATTCTTGTGACATATGCCCCCAAACAAAGGTCTTCTCCCCTGCTGGTGTGCAGAGACCATGCTGCTGCCTAGGCTGGTTTTTCTCAACCTTCTGTAAATTCTGTTGACTTGACAAGCACGCAAAGTTTGCTTTGTGTTGACTTTTTCCATGGTCGATGTACATTGGAGACCTAGGCAGGCAGGTAAATCAACATCCCTTTGCTTGTTCATCAACCCTACCTAGTTTGCTTGGTTTAAACATCTTTTCAGCGTACACATACAACTTCTTAATTGTTACCCATACAGACGTCACACACTGATGATGACAACCCCATTATGATATGTTTTCATTTGATCCACAACATTTTTTATAGATAAATACCATGACAGCAATGTGTTAGGTGTAGTGAGTTTGTCAAGCCTGACAGGAGTTGCCAGGGGTTAAATTCTCAGAGTATTTCCCGGAGACCCCCCCACCCTCAACCTTAGCGGGGTTAAAATATTTATTGGAGCTCTGCTCCAGACAGCTCTGGCTGAGTTTAAACCCTGAGAGTTGCTGTTACATGATAGTGAACCCTTTGCGAGTGAGCAATGAGGTGCTCTTAGGGTCACAGCATCCACTCTGATTCCATTTAGTATAACTTAAAAGGTGGGATTTTCCAAAGCACTCAACATTGACCTACTTCTGCTCCCATGGGAGTGGATGATGAAACATCAATTGACTTCAGTGGGAGCAGAGTTATCCCACCCCAAATGCTTTCTACAAATGTATTTAACCGCACTGCCCCAGCCCTAAAACTCTGTTGCAAATGCATGAAATTCCATCATTGGGCATTGGACAAGCAAGCTCTTCATATAGATTGAATTCTTAGCTACTTATTTGTCCACAAAGATGAAATCAGAGTGTTGTAATGTTGTGCATTCAAATCATGACATTGCATCAGTGCACAATGTTGTGATGTTGTGTGGGGGTGTGTTGTTATCATGAATTGACAAGCCCTTATGACATGTGCAAGCAAGTTCATAGTGTCTGCAGAATTGAATTCAGAACTCTTTGGTTGTTCTCTATGCTAGACCTAGAGTATAGCCATAGAAATTGGGACTATCTTGCATATTCAGAGATGGACAGCAATCTTAAATCCCACCCTGAGAGTCCTTAGCAAGATCATCATGTGGATCAAAAATGAGCTGGCTTCAGTTCATTTTCCTAACAGACATGTGTCTACATCAAAATATACCCATCAGAGCTAACGCTGAGTTGTCCCCTTGTTGGCAGTAGCAACAGAGAGAGTAAGGATTGAATGGACCATGGAAACTGAATTTGCCTTGCATGCCCAATAGTGGTCCTTTAACATGGGCAATATGGACAAGCTATACACATCTCGTGCATATAAAGGGAACTTTTAGCTCTGATGCCATAACGGCACCTTTCGCTATCACAAATTTCAAGAACAGGTGAACCTGGCACTGATCAGGACAGCATCCCACCTGTAGAGGGTTGCAGTGCTGCAGTCTGGCTGTCCTTTCGCTTGCTTGGCCCATGCTGTAGAGATGCTACATCCTGTACAGATTTCTAATTACACTCATTTATTTTTTAACGGCTTTATAACACATCAGATCTTGCATCTGACAGAGACTGGCCTCTGAGAAAGAGGCAAGTGACAGGTGGGGACATGTCTGTAATGCCATGCCCTTGGGTGGGCTGTCAACAGGAGGAATTGAACCTTGGATCTCTGGAGCTAAATGCATTCTTCCTAGACCAAATTACTCATCTCTGTTAGCCAAGGCTACAGCAGGCTCATCAACCTCTATCTGTGGCCCAGCCACCACCAGAGGGGGATCAGAGCAGCATGCTGTGGTGCTATTAGGAGGGACGGCATAACACTTCTTCTGAGTCTTTGTACCTCCTGACCCAGCTTGATTCCACGAGCATCTGCCTGCTGCATGAAGCAGGTATGTGAATTGAACCAGTATGTCATCTTATTGGCCAATCTTACTTGGACTTTGGGCAGGGAGGGCCAACACACAGCCCTTTCCCACTGCTCTGGCAGACAGAGGGGAATTGGCACTCTCTTCCACAATTGTCTTGTTTGGACCAGGGCTTAGGGGACAGCTTGTCTGGTGAAACTGGGCAGCCATGGCTTATGATTACTTAGCGAACCCAAGAAAACCACAGGCTATTTCTGGGTCCAGCAGCCTCAATAAAGGATCTTCTAGATCGTCATTACAGCCAACTCCTATTTCTTCTCTACTCTGAGAGACACTCCAATGAGGTGGTGGGGAAGGACAGAGAATCCTAAAAATCTGACATGGATGACTGTAAGCTTTTTGGGTAGGGACCATATTTTTGTTCTGTGTTTGTACAGCTCTTAGCACAATAGGGTCTGGCCCATGACAGGGGCTTGCAGGTGCTTCCACAATAACAATGAATAATAATAATAATTTGTAAAGTATTTTGTTTCGCAAAATCAGGGAGTTAATCAGATCAATTTTTCTCTCCTCTCCATTCATACTTGAAAGGGAGCAGAATCGGTGATTCAGTAAACCATGTCTCTCCTAATTTTAATGCTGAATTATACAAGATTCCTTGCATAATTCCTCACAGTATCATTGCGCTTCCCTTTGCGTTGTGTGTGTGTTTGTCTCTCACCCACACCCACACATGGAGACATCAGCACATAGCTGCTTTAGAAGAAAATGGGTATTTTTTGTGTTTCCCAAAGCCTAAAGTTGATCAGTTAACTTCACTCATTGTCTTCCCCCTCCCATCCCAGAGCCGGCATTTTTCGGCCTGAGTTATAGTGTTCCTCTGGCAAGAGGCAGTGCTGTGTCCTTTTGACCAAATTCTAAAAAGGAATTATTTATGTCTCATGCATATTTCTGGGCTTGACTGCCAAAAATGGCAAGCAGCACAGGGACACGCTGATCGCACCAACCATGGAAGAAGGGATTCATGGTTTGTGACAGGCAAACAAACAACTAACACAAAAGACAGCTACAGTGTGAAGCCTTTTATCGGGTGAGGGAGCGGGGGGACAAGCGATGTGGGGTGTCCAAGGTTGTGGAGAGAGGGGCTTGGCTTCTGGAAATTACCCAAAACTTACAAAAAGATTCATCCAGTTTATCCTTTTCCCGCAAGTCCCTTAAAAATCATCTTTTTTTTTCGATCTCCAGCATAATGGATAAAAATAGCATGTAGTAAGACAGACGGAACTGTGCATTGCCCAAACATTCTGTGTCTGTGCTTGCATCCTGATATATACTTAGGCTTGGCAGAATTTGATCTTTTTAAAACAATTTCAACAGATATTACCAATATTTATTTTTTCAATCATTTTTTTCACTTTTTATCAATTTACATTTTTACAGTTTGGGGAATTTTTTAGGGGATAAGACAATTAATGACAGTAGATGTTGAGATTCAAAAAGTTACAGGTTTTATAACCATTAAAACACAATTTGTCAAAATAGTATATGAAGTAAATATCCTTAAATCAGACTCTAAGAAGTTCTGTAGCAGGATTTTTCTTTCTTTGCCTATCTGTAAATTTTGATTATTATTGACAGAAATATTTTTTCATCACTTTGTGTGCGAACAGTCAAATAAACATTTACCAACAAAAATCTAGTCATTCTAAGCCTGTGTGTACTCCTGCAACATCTCCCTGTCATACAGTGCAATCATATTAAACCTTCTGGGGGAGGTTTTCAAAAGCACCTAAGGGAGTTAGTGGCACAAGTCCTGCTGAAAGGGGAAGAGAAAAGATTCTGGAGGAGAAAAGAGAATAATGTTTATCTGAAAAAACTGTCTTGAGTTTGGGTTTTGTTTTCAGTGTTTAGGCTGGCATGCACTTCTGCACATACGAAGATGCATTTATTTTGTAAGTGCACAATTGGATATATGTCTGCACATGGTTCAGTGTGCACACACAACTACATACATGTGCAAATCACGGCATTATGTGCATAAAGCAGACAAGTATTCCCATGTATGTGCAAACGATTTGCAGCCTTGTATCCAGATGTATATGTGCAAACTAGGCAGACATCTGCACACCCTGAGTTTTATCTGAGTTAATGAAGTCAGACTACCAACTGTTTACTTTGCATGTGCAGATGCAGATTGTGCATGCACAAAATCAAATTTACATGAGCTCAGAAATAAATGCATGGGGGGAAATGACATCACAAATGCAGAAGCTGCTTTTGCAAGTATAGGTCTTAGTCTTTCCCTCCAATGTAAATTAATGTTGGAAATAGTTCCTCTCAAAATACTGCAGAGTGTCAGAATGCAGCTGACAGTACAATATTGCCCATCTGTAGATGGAGATGCTAACAACATTCTAATTGCGGGAAAGTGACATTACACCTTCTTTGGCTGGTGCTTTCCTTTGTATAATATAATCCTGCTGTGAAGCCTGCGAGTCTGCATTCTAACTTAAAGTGAGATTCATCTGATAAATTTCATTATGAGATAAATACTGATGTGTCAGCATCCATAATTTCTGATCTATTACACTGCAGGGCTTCAGTGCTGAAATGTAACATGAAAGGTACAATTCCAGGGCCTATCCCAAACAATGGTGTTATGGAACATTTAAAATATCGGCTGGAGTCCACAGCCTGGCACAGTTTATGCACCTGGGTGGTTCTGCACAAGCTATTGTGGGATTTTCAAAACCTTCCATTGAAGTCAGTGGTAAAAGTCCCCATTAACATCAATGGGAACAGAGTTTGTCCAATGCTAAGTGCTTTGGACAGTTCCTCCCTAGAGCTTTGCCATAGGGACCACAAATAATTTGCCAAGTTTCATGAAAAAAGTCTCCACTTCAGGCCATGTTCTCAGAAGTGCTCAGCACCTGCAACTCCCATTGCAAACAATGGGTGAGGAATGTACTGAAGACCGCTGTGGAGTTGCTCGTGACCTCACTCATTCCAGGCCATTTTCCCCCCAGAATCTTCATAATTCATGACATTTCCATGAAAAAAGAGGAACTTCGACATTTCTTGTGTGCTTGATGCAAACTGACCTTCATCAAGAGAGAAATCTGGATTGACGGAGATCCTGCTTCGCAATCCCTGGTGTAGTCCTCTGGGGTGTTAGTTTGTAAATACCTGTTGTCCTTGTGGAAGCCCTGTTTCTTAGATAGATATGGAAGGTGAGATTTTAGGTTCGTCATCTGAACCTAACCAACATATTAGCTGTCATTAATTGCTTTTATCCTCATAAGTGCTGTCATCTCCATTTTATGGATGGGAATTGAGGCATGGTGAGACTAAGTGACTTGGCCAAGGTCACACAAGAAGTCTGTAGCAGAGTAGGCAATGGATCTCAGGTCTCCCAACCAAATCGTAGAGCTCTAATCATTGGACCAGACTTTGCTTCATCTCTTCCACCTGGGACAGTAAGGAAACAAGTTATCAGAGCTGGTTGAAAATTTTTTGATGGAACAGTTTTCTGTTGGAAAACACAAATTTAATCAAAATTGACACATTTCATGGGAAAAGGTCTATTTCATTGAAATTTTTGGCAGGAAAATACCCAAAGCAAATTGTTTAAGCTTTCTTGTCTTGTTTCAATAATGTTGAAATGTTTCAATAAGGTTAAAATGTTTTTTAATTTGACTTATGATTTTGATTAATTTTGTTTAGACTTTTAAATTATATTGAAATATTAATTTTACTATATTTGTATACTATAATTATGATATTATAATATTTGGTATTACCATTATCAAAAAGAAATATTTTTACCTTATCAAAACAAAACATTTTGATGTTTCCAAATCAAAACTTTTTGGAATTTCTGTTCCATGATAAATTTCAGGTTTTTTTCTTTCCTACTTGGAACCAAAACAAATTTTGAAATATCAGAATTTCCCAAGGAATGGAGATTCCATTTCCTGACCAGCTGCACTGTTAATACAGTTTTGTATATCTGGAAAAAGGAAAAGACTGACCTTAACCCTTTGTTCCCCTCCTGGCTGCCTGGCTGTCTAATTTTTCATGGGCTCATCCCATGGCTTCTGGGAATGAAGAACTCAGAGGAGTTACCCCCACGTTTGCCCTAATTTTGGAAAATGAGTTTTCCAAAGTGATCCAACCTCTTAAGGCTGGGGTTGAGGGTGGGAAGAATTTTTAAAAGGAACTGGTGGCCAGGATGAAATCAGCTGGCGAAGTTGTGTGTGTTTCTTAGGCAGCGGTGCACAGTTAATTAGTATGCTTTGTTGAGATGAATGAATGAAAATAGTCACAGTGGTTCAAAATCATTACGAGATCATGGTCTGACTATCAGTAAAGCCATCCTTCTCTGAAGCTGGCCAGGGAAGATCAGAGCAGAATAGCTGCTTTGTAAGACCTACACTTTCCATGTGTGAGATTTTGAACTGAAAGGGGATTTTCGGTCTGAAATGAGCTATGCTTATTCTTTGTACTTTTTTATTTGAGAAACAGCCTGACTGTCGTCTTGATAGACAAAAGAAGCATCACATTGGGCAGTCCCAATGCCATGACAAAAGCCTGGCGCTCAAACAGAGAAAGAAAATCAATTCTCATTGATTCCCCTTCTATTCCAGGAAGACCAAGGGTCTAGCTTATTAAGAGTTATTTTGTACCAAGTGCCTCAGCTCATTTGCAAACTGTATGGGGAAAACCCTTTGTTGCCTATACAGGATGATAGAACAAATCTCCAATTAGTCAGGCTAGGATGCAGAGCGTCATGCAACTAGCAAGCAGTTTCCTCCTTTCCAAGGGTGATAAAGGAGTAACAAGTCACCATGACAGTTGATCTTCAGAGCTTGGGGCTTAAAGTCCCTTTGCACCTCTCTGGCAGTCTAAAGGGGCCTTAGTGCAAACAAGAATCAAGTCCTTTTTGCTTATTGCCACCTATATTACTCCTGGGGGAATTCTGTGCCAAAAAGTTAAAAATTCCGTGCACGATAATTTATAATTTTGCATATTTTGTCAAAATAACACAATATAATCATGCCAATTTCAATTATTTTGGTAATTTATTTCAAAATACTTGTGAGCAAGTATGTCTAACAATAGAGACAACAACAAAAATCTAAAAAATGTTTTTTGACAAACAGATTCCTTACTAGGCATATTAATACAGAACTTTGAGTAATAATTCATTTAAACTACAATACAGAAATATATTTCCTGCACCCCTCAGAAGCAGTGCAAAGGCTTGGGGGAGTTAGAGGTAATGGAGAAGCTGAGGGAGAGGGAAGTGATTGCTGGAAAGGAGCCTGGAAGTGAACCTGGAGGGTTGCTGGTTTTGGGTGGGAGAAGTGTGGAACAGTTTTTATGGCGGGGAGGCATTGTTATGTTAGGAAGTTGGGGAGCCTCTCCCATGCAGACCCTGGCTGACCCCTAGTCTCTCCCATTCAGTCAGGCACATCTGCCCCTATCTCCATGTGTCCCTGCACCCCCACTCACCATACAGCCAGCATAGCTGACCATGTCCCCATGTGTACCTACACCTCCCTCCCCCATCTCCATGTGGCTGTGCACCCCCATTCACATTCAGCCACTGGCTCAATGTTGAGCCGCCACTAGCCCTTTTGAGCCCCAGTCTGTGACACCGCCCAGCAGTCCCATGTGTCCCACTCTCTCCGTCCCCACCATATCCTGTGCCTCCTCACCTGGCCCTGCAGGCAGGGCACTGTGAGGAAGGCCCCCTTTGCCCCCTCCCTCTCGAGGGCTGGCTGCTCCAGCCTGTGAGAGCCCCTGGTGAGCGAAAGGTATAATTGCAGCTTCCGTGTCAGACTCAATTATTCGAGGGGGAAGGGGAATCTGTGGAGGACATTCATTCAGCACTTGTACACTGCTGCAGAATCCCCACAGGAGTACTATATATAAATGGCAAAGTAGCTACCATAGTAGCATCTTACCACCAGAACCAAACTTTGTAACTGTGGGGAAAGCAAAAATGTCTCTCTCTCTCTCACACACACACACACAGAGATATAGATATCTCCAGAATCAGTCCTGCCATTTAGCAGCTAACTCTAGCTTGGTTTGAATGGAGCTGTTGCTCATTTTTTAAAAAGTCTTACAGGGATGATGATGGTGATTTATTTGATGTTCAGTTTTACCTTGCAGTCTGTATCGTGGATTTCTCACATTATGTCTCCAGTTACAAGCTTATTGCTGAGTACCTTTCGCTGTCATAGTTCAGACTTCTGTTACTGTTTAGAACAAAACCCAGAAGATGTATGCTTCCCTGCCAGAGGGAGCTAAAAATAGCCCTATAACTTTAATTGACAGGAGACTGGGAGAGCATGTTTGGATGAGGGTTTGTTTGTTTGTTTTATTCTGGAGACCCCAATTTTAAGCTCTGCAAACATAAAGGATCAATTACGTCTACAACCCGTTTAGAACCTCTTTATCTGTAATGCCTGTGGCTGTAGTATCTGGGCACTGCACAGTTACATTACAAACACACAGTTGCAGGAGCTTGCGCTCCTTCTCTCTCCCTTTACTTGTTGTGACTTGCCTTGCATGTCAAATGTCACCCCTTGCTGGTACCTAACCAGAAGGAACAAGCAGAACCCCTGCAAAGTGATCCAGTTCCAGCAGCTGAGGCAGCATTTCTTCATGAGCAAGGGTGTTGGCTGCAAAGTTCAACGTCCCCTCGCTTCCACTGGGAGAGGGAGGGTTTTGTAGGTCAGAATCAAGTTGGCAGGTTCCACTGAGAAGCAGTTGCATTCCACACTGCAGTGAGGGGAGAGTACAGTCAGAACTGGTGTCCTACCCTCTCTCTCCAACCCTGAATTAGGCACAACTGGCTTGAGAGGATTGCTCATTTGCTCCAGCAAATCAACCTTTTTCTCTGATGTTTGGTAGCACTTACAAAAGAGCAGCTGAGGCAGGGGCTAGTTTTCCTTTTCAGACTGTCTCTCATCAATCCGTACACCCAGATTAGATCAAATAAGCATCATGCCTAAGCAGGCAAGAAATAATTTAATTTACTTGAGAGACAGCATGATCTTGTGGTTTGAGAGCCAGGAGTCTTGAAAGCTACTCTATCTCGACTTTTAGTAGAACCGAGGCATGTTAGTCTCAGTTAGATACTTCCTTTGCCAATCCGCTGTTTCCAGAGTACAACAGGGTGTGGAATAGTGTTTCCTCCATGTATATCTTCTTCCTACACATTGTGCTCTAGATTTTCATAACTCTACATGCAAAACCAGGCCATGCTTTCAGCTATCACTTGAAGTGAAACCCAAAATGAGTATACTTTTGAGTAACAAGCTGGGTAAGATAATATCTTGTATTGACCCAACTTCTGTGAGCGAAAGAGAGAAGTTTTTGAGCTATGCAGAGTGTCAGGAAAGCTCCGTTTACTTTTGTGAATGTTTGTTTACTGGCCTCTGCCATTTCCATTCCACAAAGAAACTGAAAATTCCAGGGTAGAGAAGGTCTTTGTTGTAACTGCTGAAATACTGTGGGAGGATGTTCTTGCTGCTGTCTGTGGCCCAGCTAGAAGCAGGAAATCAGTTCTGGAAATCTTGAGACAAGAACCTGCTTAGTTTTGCTTGACCAAAGAAAATGGATAGTACAGTTACCTGAATTTCTGGGGTACTGATTCATTCTGAACCTCCACACATCCTAATATATCCAACTAATGATATTGACAAAAACAACGAGGAGTCCGGTGGCACCTTAAAGACTAACAGATTTATTTGGGCATAAGCTTTAGTGGGTAAAAAACCCCACTTCTTCTACTCACAAAAGTTTATGCCCAACTAAATTTGTCAGTCTCGAAGGTGCCACCGGACTCCTCGTTATTTTTGTGGATACAGACTAACACAGCTGCCCCTCTGATACTTGGAACTAATGATATTATTTATCCAAAGAAAAAGTAGCAATAGTAGTAATACATGGGCCAAATTCTCTGTCAATGTAAATGGGTTCAGTTCGATTGACTTCGATGGATTTAGCTTCAGATTAGACCATGATGCTCAGCAGTTACAGTTTCGTGGAAAGTGAACCTGGAAGGGTTGCAAAAACAAGCAACTTGATATTCTCATTCAAATTCCGGTGCAATAGTTTGTTTGCATTACTCACCTAGCTCTTCTGTAAATGCAACAAACAAGATGTCAATAGAAAAGGTAGGTAGGAATCCCGTCCAAACATAACCGTAACAGACAAGCAAGTAGCAGCAATTGGACATTATGTAAGGGGGGGAATAGTCCCGCTCTTGTGGGGAACTTTCCTGGCTTCTGCACTACCCCGGTGAAGTGGGCTAGCGAAAGGATTTGAGTCCTCGCTCCCACTTCCTTTACCCAGTGGCCTCCCTGCCCTTGAGGACTCCCCTTCCACTCTCCTGTCTGGCAGAGTCCTCATAACCCCAACAAGGCTGGGCCCAGGATTCCTGGGGGGCTCGACCTCCAACCCTGCTGTGGTCACCTAGGACAGGGGCTAGGGTGTCCCCACTCCGGGGTACTCTCTTTGCACTGGGCACTTCTCTGACCCACTGACCATTACATACAAGTTAAAGCAAATGCAAGTTATTTAATCAACCATTAAATTTAAAAAGAATAAGGAAAAATGGGAAAGGTTAAAGGAAACACATCAACCCGCTCTGTGGCAGGAAACATCACAAACAGTGTCTCTGGAATGTCCGGGCAGTTCACAGTCTGTTCCTTGTAAGTCCCAGGCCTTCTTCTCAGGCCCTGGCTGTGCTGCAGGGATGCTGTGGGTTGGACACTTGCTCTGGTGGTGGCCACACGGTCTCAGGCTCTAAGTGGTAGGACCCTTCTTCCCAGTGTTGCCCCCGCCCTGTCGGGGTTACGATCCAAGCCTGGCCTGCAGAGCCTCTTGGCTGAGGCGTCTCCCTGTACTGGGCCTGCTGCCCAGGGTCCCCCTCGGTCTCCCCAGTTGCTCACCACACCCAGCTCCAGACTGCTCCAGCCCCAGCTCCACCACTCTGTCTCTGCACTGCTCTGCCTCCAGCTCCCTGGGCTGCTTCTTTGGCCCCTCTGGCTCTGGTTGCTGCAGCTCTGCTCCCAGGACAGGACAGGTCTGCTCTGCAGGCTGCTTCTGTGACTCTGCTCCCAGCACTGACCTGCTTCCTGGGCTGCTTTTCTGGCCCCTCTGGCTCTGGTTGCTGCAGGTCTCCTCCAAGGGCAAGTCTGCTCTCTCTGGGCTGTGATGTGCCTCTGGCTTTGGGGCTGCAGCTCTGCTCCCAGGACAGGGTCTGGTCCCTCTGGATCTGGCCCAGCTCTGCTCCCCAGCTTAGCTTGGGCCCCACTCTCTCCTTAGCTCGGCCCCACTGTCTGACCCAGGCAATTCTAGCTCACAAGGAGGATGGGACCTCCCTGGCCTCCTGACTCCCTGATTAGCCTGCTCGCCCTGTCATTCAGGCTGACCTGGAGCATTGGCCTCTCCCCATTGTACCTGGGGGCTGTCAGTCTCAGGGTCCTGATTCCCCATTGACCCTTCCCCCTTTTTAGTACTGGGAGCTAGCAACTAAAACACCCCCACTGAATGTTAGTAAGGGGCAACAGTCCCCTTACATTTACTTACATGCTAATCAAGTCAATCCTGCTTTGTCAGCCACGTTATCTGGATTGAAGGAGGCTATAAATACACGATAGTAAAGAAAAAAAAAAGCTGCAAAGAAGGGCACATCTAATTCTAGTGCATTATCATCATTAATAACAGGGTTATGCACTGTGTGCAACAATTGATAAAGAGATTTTGCTAATGCGTAAATGACAGTGCTTGCAGAACTGGAGGCCAGGCATTGGCAAGGTGTCCCTTGCTGTCTGCTAAGTGTCAGGATTGTTGGGGTTTTTTTTTTTGTTTTTGTATTTTTTTGAAAGAAGATGGTGTCTATTTTTTTTTTATTATTCAAGCATCAGCTTTCTGATGTAGTACTTTCATGGCAAGCTATGTCATGTTATGTCACTTACCAATGAAACAAGTTGTGTTAGTGCATCCCATCATTTTAGGCTATTGCTTGATGATATAATGTGATGTGATGCATTGCAGCAGCGAAAATTATCCGGACAACCCATTTATTTGTTTGTGTTGAATAGAACTGGATAGAAAATGGAAATCCATTCCTCTGAAAAAGTTTATGGTTTGGAGAATTTTTCCATCCCAAATCAGGATGAAAGTCAAAAATGCAAAGATTGTTGCAGGAAGGGATTTGCAGAAAAATTCTGTTTTGGGAGAACAGACATAGAATTTTGTGGTTTGCTTGACTGCCTGCCTGGAAGGCTCTTGTCAATTTCACCTTTTGCTGGGGAGCCATCATATTAATTTTTCCTAACAGAAAATTGAAATTTTTCAGGAAAATTTGAAATTTCCTCGCAGATAATTTCAATTTTGTGAAAAGAGCACTCTATGTTGGAAAATTATTCCAATGGAATATTTCCGACCAGCTCTAATATTGAAGCAGCTCTTGTTGATTTAGCAGAACAGACACCTGGGGTGAAGTCCTGGCCTCATTTTAAATCAATGGGAATTTTGTCTTTGACTTCCATGGAGTCAGGATTGCACTCCTGATCTTGAGCAAAGCCAGTTTACAGAAGCAGCAACAAATGATTAAAGTGTCATACGTGTGAATACTGCAGCAATATTAATTTTAGGATATTTGGAAAATCTTCAGTGGAATTCTGCTTTGGTCTGAATAATAAAAGAAAGGAAAACAACTCTACTGTTTGTTTGCGTAAATGAGGAGTAATTTATTGCTTGGGCTTCCTGTTGTAACTGTTTGTTTTGTGTATGGTTGCTTAATATCTTGGGATCCAGAAAAATACATGTATATATCTGGGAGAGAAAACCAGAACAAGTTTTAAGACTCTGGTCTATGTATATTACTTGCTACAGACAAGTTTGGCTTTTACAGCTGTAGAGTAGCCTACCAAATTATGACAAAAATAACTCTTTGAACTATATTGAAACCTGCACAAGATGCACTCATGATTTTTATCATAAGTCTCATGATATCTTATGCTTTTTCTTAAAGCCTCAGCTCCTGGAGTCATGTGATTACATGAGAATCTCAGATTTCATTTTTTGGAAAAAAAACTAAGGCTATGTCTACACGCACCACAGTTCCAATTAGGGGTCTGTGAATTGCAGCAGCACACACTAGCGTGCTATGCTATAACTCCTCTGCAAACTAAGGGGTAACTAGTTCACCTTAACTTAGCCCTGTTTAGAGAGAACATGAACTAGGTACCTCCGAGTCCATATCTGCAGCATATACACAGAGGTATTACAGCACAGTGCATCCTGCAATTCACACCCTTGTAGTCCGAATGGCAGGGCCATGTAGATGAGCCCTCAGTCTCTAACCCTCATGGTTACAGAGGAAAGCTTGAAAATGTGAAACCTAAAGGTTGAAAAAAGAGAAGGCAAATAAAAAGAATCCTCTAAAGTATCATTTTTATGCCACTCTCATGAATTTTGAATGTTTAGGGTTGGCAATACTGCCATCAATCTTTGGCATCCTCCCAAAGACCCAGAATCATCATGGTACTTAAGCACGTGTAATTTTTTATAATATTACCAACTTCTTGTATGTTGTTTTTCATCCATAGATCTCAAAGTGGTTTACAAAGGAGGTCAGTATCACTACCCCTATTTCACAGATAGGGAAACTGAGGCACACAGTGGAGAAGTGACTTGTCCACGGTCACTGGCAAAGTAGTTTCAGAGCTGGGACTTGAACCCATATCTCCCGAGTCTCAGTCCGGTACTCATATCACTTCGTTACACTGCCTTCCCTCACATAAGTACTCCCCTTGACGTTTATGGGACTAATCTCATGCTTAAAGTTACATAGACGAGTAGAGTCGTGCTGTGTCAGGACCGTGGTTAGGAAGGCAGCCAGATTCAGAGTGCTTTCTTCCATGTTGGTTTTCCTAATTTAAGTTTCTTTTCAATCTGTGCTTCTGAAATCCTGTTTTCTCATCCCTGTCCTTACTCTTATAAAATTCATTGTGGAGAAACAAACTGATCATCCTCTTCTCTGGGTCTTTTGTTCAAAAGACTCGACTTCCTCTCGATTTAGTAAACATTCTCTGATCTTCTTGTCTCCTACAGCCCATCTGCACTCTTGAAAAGAGCTTTTCTTTACTTGCTCTAAATAAAAATAGGTCAGTTGTAAGTAATTTATTATGTGATGACTTTACAATGTTTTACCCGTCATAAAAAGCTAGAAGTTGTAGCAAATTCTAGATTTAAGCAAATGATGGTTCTACTCCAGTTATTATATATCCTCAAATAATTTGCTTGTGAATATTTTTCATAGATCTCATAGGAACATAGGAATGGCCATTCTGGGTCAGACCATTGGTCCATCTAGTCCAATATCCAGGCTTCTGACAATAGCAAGTGCCAGCTGCTTCAGAGGGAATGAACAGAACAGGACAATTTATCAAGTAATCCATCCCCTGTCATCCAGTCTCGGCCTCTGGCAGTCAGTGGTTTAGGGACACCCAGAGCATGGGGTTGCATCTCTGACCATTTTGGCTAATAGCCATTAATGGACCTATGCTCCATGAACTTATTTAATTCTTCTTTGCACCCAGTTATGCTTCCGGCCTTCAGAACATTCCCTGGCAACAAGTTCCATGGGTTGACTGTGCATTGTGTGAAGTTCTTCCCTTTGTTTGTTTTAAATGTGCTGCCTATTAATTTCATTGGGTGACCCCTGGTTCTTGTGTTATGTGAAGGGATAAATAACACTTCCCTATTCATTTTCTCCACACCATTCATGACTTTATAAACCCCTGTCGTATCTCCCATTAGTTGACTTTCTTCCAAACTAAACAATCTCTATCTTTTTATTTTCTCCTTATATGAAAGCTGCTCTCTACCCCAATCAGTTTTGTTGCCCTTCTCAGTACTTTTCCCAATTATAATATCTTTTTTTAAGATGGGGTAACAAGAACTGCACACAATATTCAAGGTGTGGGTGTACCTTGGATTTATCTAGTGGCATTATGATATTTACTGTCTTCTTATCTATCCCTTTCCTAACTTTTCCTAACATTCTGTTATCTTTTTGACTGCTGCTGTATGCTGAGCAGATGTTTTCAGAGAACTGTCCACGGTGACTCCAAGATCTTTCTTGCGTCGTAATTTAGACGCCATCATTTATGTATAATTGGGATTATGTTTTTCAATGTGCACTAACTTTGCATTTATCAACATTGAATTTCATCTGCCATTTTGTTGCCCAAACACCCAGTTTAGTGAGATCCCTTTGTGACTCTTCACAGTTAGCTGTAGACTTACCTATCTTGAGTAATTCTGTATCATCTGCAAATTTTGCCACCTCAGTGTTCACCCCTTTTGAATATGTTGAATAGGACTGGTCCCAGTACAGATCCTTGGTGGGGCCCTGTTATTTAACTCTCTTCACTGTGAACACTGACCATTTATGATTACCCTTTGTTTCCTATCATTTAACCTGTTACTGACCCATGAGAGGACCTTCCTTCTTATCCTATGATTGCCTACTTTGTATAAGAGCCTTTTGGTGTGGGACCTTGTCAAGGCTTTTTGAAAGTCCAAGTACACTATATCCAGTAGGGCACCCTTATCCACATGTTCACTGATGTCCTCGAAGAATTCTAATTGATTGATGAGGCATGATTTCCCTTTACAAAAGATGGACTTGTGGCTAAGACATTGGCCTGGTAAATGAGAAATTCAGCTTTTATTCCACAGACTTCCTAAGTGACTTTGTGTAAGTCATGTCACTGCCCTGTACCTCAGTTTCCCCATCTGTGTAATGGAGATAATAGCACTGTATTTCATCTGGCCTCTAATCGCCTGAACTGAAAGCCCTGCATTGACTTTGCGTCAGGCCCACAGTAATGTCAGGTTGAAGAAGAACAAAGAACTGGGACAATCCCCAATGTTGGTATTTCATTCTCTCCACAACGAAGCAATGTGTTGTTTTTTAAAGGCCATCTTAAAATACATGTGTTTTTTAAAATGAAAAATGTAACAGTCAAGCTACTTGTGCCCAGCAGTTCCTGTGTTTGAAATCATGCTGGGAAACATGATGCTTGTGGGCAAGAACAACAACTGAACTGACTTCAGATCTACTTATGAGCTTAAAAACAACCAGTAATCTTTTCTTTGTGTAGATGTAATGTTTGGATGCTTGTCCAAAGGGGCCAAGTGCCTTCAGCTCCTTGACTTAAATTGGACAGGATCATAGTGCACCCCCAAGTCTTCCAAAGACCCCACCCCCCACCCCACCCCAGGTCAGACTTCCAAAGGAGCTTATAACATTGCACATGAAAACATTGTATGATATCCATTTTTGCCTGGGCACAGGCCCTTGAGAGCTCAGAAGGGGTAATTGCCCACAAAAGTGCCCATGCGTGTGTAAATGGGTACACGTGCAGGTGGTACAGGTGCAGTTTAGGAGGTTCTTTGACCCAGTCACTAGTTATCATGCGGGGGGGATAAGATTCCGGTGGAGTGGAAAGGCAAGACTCAGATCCAAGAGATTTTTGGCTGCTAATCAAGTTTTTTTCTGCCAGTCTCTGAATTATGATGATGATAATAATAATATAACAATAGTAATAAGCTGTGAACATCTGCAGGGGAACGTTAACCATTTATCCACTATATTTATTGGTTCTTGCCACTGCAAATACATCACTGTGGCAAGAAAATTCAGAAACGTTCTTAGGCCATTAATTCCATGTGGAGATCATCATTCACTGCTGTATTTTTAAAGGCAGTTTTCTGCCCATAGTCCAGAAAAGGTGTGTGTGTGTGTTTTCATTAAGCATCAAAGAAAGTTGCTGAAGTACGAGCTGTCAGCTGCAGAGATGATAAAGTGTCAACCCAGCAGAGGCTCCACTAGAGGTTTCCAATTATTATGGCTGAAACAGCATCCATTAAGTGCTAGATTGTGCCTCCTCACACAACAGAGCAGAGAGAGGGGAATGAGAGGAGTAAGCCCAGCTCAGGACTGACCATTGCCCTGAAAATATATTCAGTTGCTATGATAAGCTCTATGTGTGGCCCTGTAGGACCCCTATAGTATCCCCCTCTCACATATCAATGAATCACAGCCTCATAGCAGCCCTGTGAGATAAGGAAACATTATCCCCATTTTACACATGAGGAGGGACTGAGACAGAGAGAGGTTAAATGACTGGAATCCAGAACTCTTGAGCCTCTGTCTGATAAACTAACCACAAGGCCATCTTTCTTCTGGTAAAGTTCCACTAGTTATTTTCTTCTCCATTGCTGGCAGGGCCAGCCCACAACATTTTGGCACCTGGGGCAGAGAGCTCAAATGCCCTCTCGTTTGGGCCAAAACTTTGAAGCTCTGGGTCCTAGTGGCGCCCCCCACAGTCTAGCACCTGAGGCGGCTGCCTCAGTTCACCTCATATTAAGGCCACCCCTGATTGATGGAAGTAGGCAAAACCCATAGCTGCACAGGCAGGTATGTTGGTTCAGTGACATATGGGACTTTTTTCCTATGGAAAACCTTACAAGCCTCAAACAGACTAAAAAATAAGCAAGATTTTAGTATCTGTCCTCAATTTATTACATCATCTGACCCTGAGGACCAGCCTATGTGTCTCACGTTGTCTGTCAGCTGCTATATTTATTGTTGACAGGAGTTAAGAGCACCAATGTACTGTGTTGGTCTCTCTCCCCATTATTAGGTAGTGGTACATAATGTCTTGTGGGAGGCTGGTGCCGATAGCACTGTTGAAGTAGTAAATCAATTACAAAGGGGTTAGTGAAACTAGAACAAAGAAATCGGAAAGTCCATGGCTGTGATTCCCCTCTTCCCCAATCTCTCTTTCTTGTGCTAGGAAGAAATGAGGTCAGAGCGATCCTGAATGTTTTCATTTTTAAACAGTGCAGCAGGGTGAGGTGAACCCATTTCCTTACTACGCAAGGAAAGTTATGGGAGTTGCTGGCGTATAGTTATTTTGTAGGTTCTATGAATAGAAATAGAAAATTTAGACTTGTTCTGACCTTGATTTAGTACACCCGCAAACAGATTTAGCTTTCCATTTCTAGGCCAGAAAGTCAGTAGAATTATTTTGTAAAACTGACTCTGACTCCAAGGTTTGTCTAAAGAGTCTGCATATCATATTTGCTATTCTGACATCAAGAACTGACTGTTTGCACCTGATTTGATTATAGAGTAGACATTTGTGTGCTCGAGTGAGAGGGCCTACATCTCCTTAAAATGAAAGAATATTTCTGCTTTGAGGCTATGGTTCATGGCTCTATTTTTCAGGATTATCTCTTGTGGACTGTATAATGAGGTGCACATATCCGTGTGGGTGCAAGGAAGATACACTGTAGTCCTGTCAAGTCACGCACTGGTGTGGCGGTCTGTGGGTTAAATCCCAGCTCTGTTTTTTTTCGTACCATCTTGGAGTGCCTTTCTGAACCTCAGTAACTAGAAAATGCCCTTCTTACCCATACCAGAGGTAATCAGGTCACTAGGTGCCATACCTATGGTGATAGATGGATGGATGCTGCTGAGTCTAGCTGGGCTTAGAGTCTCAGTTCCTTTCAGAATTGGGATAAAGAAAAGGATTTCCTAACTAGGAGCCAAGACAAGGGGCTCTGGATCCATAATTGCTGCTCTGTTTATATAGTTTGTTTCAGGCATTTAAAGACTGTTAAACTACCTGAGGGGAATGTGTCCAGGGACTTTGCTAACTTTTGTGGTATTTTGGCTGCACTGGGGGGAAATCTGTAAATAAACCTGAGACCCCAGAGAGGAGATTTACTGTTTAACCTGAGACTCCTGCTGAGTTTATTCTGGCCGTGGGGACCCTAGTGCTGCCACAGGCTGATCTTTAGGAACAACAATTCAAGGTTTTACTGCAGTGTCTAAATTGCACTCTTCCTACTCGTCTGGTGTCCTTTGTCTGTGTAAAAGCTTTCCTAAAACTCCCAGGACTCCCAGCCATGTATGGTATTGGCCTACTCCAATTGCATAGTTCTGTGGCAGCTTATATATACAGTTTGTAGCATCTCACAAGCACAAATGAGTTTAACTATTTATGAGAGTGGTAGCATGGAAGTGGAATTTACCTTCGTACGTCTCAGGGCCCTCTTTGTGCCAAGACAGAAAATATTTTGGGAGGGACAAGGGGGAGGAAAATATGCTGCTTTCGTTTTTAGAAGAAGAAAGATCATATAGTTCCCTGTCTCAGAAACTCGGAACAAATCCTAAGAGCTCACCTCAAAGAATTCTTCTGGCAGGACTTCAGGCACAGACACTGAAATGTCAAGACAAGAATCTCTGCTCTGTGGAGATGTGCATGTCTAATTTTAAAATGGATAGAAATCGTGACCAGCTTCAAGTTTCAGCTTTACCCTGCCTCCTACTCGTGTCTGAGGCAGCCAGGAAGTAGCAAGAGGGGTTAGCTAAGCAGCACCGAGCTTCTCACAAATGTCTAGGCGGCAGTATATGCGAATGTTATGCCTGTTAACAAAGGTGAAAATGCACAGCAGGGCCAGCACTTACTCCTGGAACCTAGCACTCGCTTCCAGCAGATCCTCTCTGGAACTGCCCACAAGGAAACTAGCAAAACCCCCTTGGTGTAAAGGTCTGATGCATGGGCCAGCATGGCAACTTGGTGGCACCATATTTGGTTGTTTGGCGACAGCCTTGACCTCAGGATTTCAGGTATCCCCTCTCTCTTGGCTGGTTGAGTTCTAGAGGATGATGTAACACACGCTGCTATTTTCAGTTCCCACTTCCCGGGTAACATAGGGCCTGATCCAAGCCCATTTAAGTGACTGGAAAGACTGTCACTAACTTCAGTGGGCTTTGGATCAGGCCCGTACAGCAGGAAAGGCATGGACTGAATGGGTGCCAAGATGCATGTGGTTTTAAAGAAAACCCCAAACTGTATTTTTAGTGAATTAACTGCTGGTGAAAGTTTCTGGATTGATAGCCCTGAGCGGTACCTTCACACACGTGGGACAGCACAGGCCGCAGTGTATTGTGTATATTATATGTGTATTTCAGAGATATTAAAATAATATTAGGACTAAATATATCTCATTGCCTCATCTGAAGTGCCCTGCATGAACAATCCCTGCTGTAAGCACGGAGGTATCGTCAGGGCAGTGACTCACCCCATTCACAAACTCTTTGTCATCCCAAATGCTAGGTCCTAGAAATGCCACTGCTAGCCTGCGAACACTAACATCCGCTTGGATGATGCATGACTTAACATTTCTAAATGATCTGTTGGTGACACATTTCCAGGGAGCAGGATAAGGGCTTGTTCAAACCTTTGCAAGTATATTTGCACATTTCCTTCCTTTGTTGAAAAGCAGGTGGTACTAAATGCCTGTGAAAAGTGTGCCATAATGAAGGCTAAGATTTAGTCATTGGTATTTTTAGTAAAAGTCATGGACAGGTCACGGGCAATAGACAAAAATTCACGGCCCGTGACCTGTCCCTGACTTCTACTACAAATACCCATCATGACTAAAACTCTGCTCCTGGGGCCCCGCTGCTCTGGGGGGGCCCTGCTCCAGCAGTGAGGGCTGACTGCCCTGGCGGCCCCCCTGCAACAAGGCCTCTGGGGACTGCTCTCCCGACGGCCTCTGGGGCCACCACTGCTCAGGCGCTCCCTGGGGCAAGCCACATTGCTTGTTGCTGGAGCAGCCACAGAGCCTGCTGCACTGGTCGCCGCTCAGGCAGCCCCGGGAAGCTGGCCCCAGGGACTGCCTGAGCAGCGGCCAGTGCAGCTGGCTCCAGGGGCAGGGCTGCTCCAGCCGGGGCAGGGCTGCTCCAGCTTGGGTAGCGCTGGGGTCAGCCACACTGGCCACTGCAGCTACGGAAGTTGCAGAGGTCACGGAAAGTCACAGAATCCGTGACCTCTGTGACAGAATCGCAGGCTTAGCCATAAGGCACCTCGACCTAAACCCCTCCTACAGCCTGTGCGAAATATACATTATATCCCTGCTGCACGAGATGTTGAAGGAGCTTAATATGCACCTCTAAGCCTCTTCTGGGGAAAAGTGCATGAGGAGAAGATACCCTGGGCCTTAAGTAATGTTAGAACAAGGCTGTTAGTCTACTAGCCTTTTCCCCGCATGCAGCAAGTCCTGCCTTGCTGCTTCCAAACCAATAGCGAAGACCAAATGCAGTGAGAAACGGGAATGTGGTGGAAGGGTCATCGCTTAGCAGTAATGAAGGAACACAGAGAAGAGGCAGCAACTACATAAGGTCATTGGGTGGTGAAAGTTTACAGCTGAAAATGCAGCGTGTGCAGTCCTTGCACAACTCTTCCAAATGGCAGAGGTTCAAGGCTATTTCTTAGCTCTCCTGATGATTCACAGGTGAGAAGCTAGCGCTCCTGTTTCCGACCTGAACTGGCTGGCTGTCTCATTTACACAGAAATTAGGGAAATGGGAGGTTGAAGATACTTTAGAGATCTTCATTAAAAGTTTTGCTAAGTCTTTACATCCAACTTAGTGCCTGAAATTGTATGGTGAGATCAAGAGCTCTGCTGAGGGCAAAAGGCCGTCAGACTAATGAGAATTTCTTTTAAGGAAGATGTGAAAGGATGGGTGTCGTCGAGCACAGTTACAGCCATGGCTGCAAATGCTCAGAGAGCCAAAGATTCTCATCACTCTGAGTCCTAATCCCTCTGTGTGCTGACTTTGTAGTATTTGAAAACAGAAATATAAACCCTCTTCCTACCTGACCACATGTTATCCACTGGCTTCCAGTTCATTTTCCAGGAGCAATTCAAGGCACTGAGTTTTCACCCGAGAGCCTTGAGTAGTTTGTGACCTAGCCATGTTTCCTCTTGTTTAAGATCTTGGCAGTGGAGGTCAGCCGAGCTGCTCAAGCTAACAGTCCCAGGGTTTCAAAGAGAGGGGGCAGCTGGCAGGGCTTTCCCAGTGAGGGAGCCTGTGGTTCTGGAACACATTTCCCTCCCTCGTCTGACAGAGCTGTCATCTGCCCACCTTCTAGCACACTGTCTGTTCTCCCGGGCTTCTCAAGAGGGAGTGGGAGGTGAATCCCCTTAATTCTGAATGACTGATGGCTTTTATTGTACATGTGCCCAGGGCCTTGCCTGCAGGCAGTGTTTTTACAATTGGAATTAATAGGTAAAGAAGCAAAACAGTTTGACTTCTAACCACCTAAACAGCAGTCTGGGTGATGAACACGTGTGCAAGTATATAAAGCCCTCGCTGTGAGTGTTGGGTCAGCATTGCTGTGCATTGGTGGGCTAAGGACTCGGAGATTCAACAGGGCTCCTCTGCGTCCTCAGCTGAGTCTACTCCCTTATAGCGTCACCTAAGAGGAGACTTGAAAAGGGAGCGCTGTAAGCATGCTGAAAAGGTATGCTTTGAATGTAGCAGAGGAGATACCATCCCTGACAATTGCTCAGTGCACTGTTCATACCAACAGCCTAACCTTTGACTACTTGATGCTCTTCAGCTTAGGTTAGCTCCCACACAGCTCTTCTTGCCTCCCCCCGTACATCCGACAATAACAGCAAAGTTACCCTTTAGAGAAGAAAGTCCTGGTATGAAGGAGGACCCACTATACCACAAGCATGAAGGGGTGACCTTTTATGTAGCCAAAACTAGATCGCCTCTCGCAAAGGTCAGCTCCTTCTCTGCTCTAATAGATCATGACTCTGGTGTGGCGTGAACACCCACAGCCGTCGTTTCTTGGATGAAACAGAAACAGCAGCACTAGCATTTACATGCTTCTCAGCCTTGCTGTAGATGACAAGCCGTGAAACTGCTGTGGAGCACTTGGTGCAGAATCTCAGGATATGAGTGGCACATTTCTATGACATCGGATAGATTTTTAGGGCTTTAAAATTGTTCGGTATGAGCACAGCTAATCCAGAGCCCAACAGAAAAGAGTGTCCTCCCTCATGCCCCCGAAAGAGGCAGAGGGATTTTGAACCCAATCCAAGGCTCTTTTCCTGTATCAGCGGTGTTGGGCAGCTGCATTTCGACTCTTTTCTGGAGCAAACAAATGGGGCTTAGTTCGGTTCTCACAGTGAGCCTGATTGTGTAACCAGTGAGGGCAGTGGGACTCCTTGTGCGAGGAAGGCTGGCAGAACTGGCCCTGTGAACATTAAACAAAGGCACGTAAAGTTCACAGCGTAAAGGGGAGGAGCGAAGTGTGGATGGGGTGGAACAGCCCTCTCCATCACAGTGGAAGAGACTGCACCAGTTATGCGGTTGTGAGTCATGTTCTCGGTTCTCCCCGACCTCCTGAGAGAGCCCTTCTGTGCAGTTAAGGCTTGGTGCACGTACAGATTTTCAGGCCACCATGGGAGAAGCTGGAAGCAACAGCTCCATGTGGCATGCTGCACCAGAACCCTAGCAGAAGTGCTACCAGGCATGCCGGCAGAAGTGAACATAATTCAGACCCTTGCAGCATTAATGTCTGCACCATTGTCTGCCTCCCTGGCAGAACCCAGGCTGAGCTCCCTCACCCCAAATGTAGCAACAGAAATAGGAACTGACTGTCGCCAAGCTCCCTGCTTAAGCAGAGCTTTTGCCTTGCACTTCTCCAAGCTCTGTCTCTGGAACCCAAGCCACGTCCTTTTCTCCCAGCTCTTCGTGCTGTGAGCCTGCAGGCTGCAAACACATAGCAGAGCTGAGGGAGCCCACCCCAGGCCCTCTGGCTTCCATTCTTGGTGAAGAAGATCGGGATTCCAGTGTTATAATAAAAATAGTTTTGGCTAAAAACTTCCCCCTCCAGCTTTTCACTTGCACTAAAAATGAGCAAAATTCTCAAGATGTTTGGGGACAGCAAGAGCCGTACAACGATTCTTCACACACTGGTTATTTGCTGTTTTACTGGTTTATTCAATGCCATAGCACTTTGCAGATAAATAAGATGCCAATGCGGCTCCAAAGAACTGACAATTGAAGACTCCAGGCCAGCAAACACTGGTGGGCAGAGTAACTACTGCCATATGTAGGGAACCGGAGTTATCGCTGAATCCAGCAGTGTATATTTGCAGGACTGGGTCCTAAGTTTTTAGAATGGCAGAGTGGTGACAACAAGAAGTGGGTAGTTACAGGGTGAAATTTACTGGAAATGGTCATCATGAGGATGTCCTGGGTTCTTAATTACACATGCGCATGTTTCTACTATCCTCATGCATCTAATATTTTCCATGGCTCTTTGGTGTAGTGCAATGAGTATTAGTTGTTTTGCCTGAAAGATGGTTATCCCTGCGTAGACCCAGAGACCTTTGCTGAGAGCTGTAGAGTCTTGCCTTCTGGATTTAGGAACCAGTTGATTATATCAATGGTTTGAGGCAGCATATTTCAGGCAGGCTGGCTCCTCACCATCTGGTCTAAGATTTGAGCAGCATTGCACAGTGTGTCAGCGCACTCACCTGCCTGTCCAAGACGAGAAGCCAAGATCATGGAGCAAATCGGTAGAGAGAAAAATATAAGATGTGCCTGATTCTAATTAGATTATTAGCAAGGATCATGTCTGTACTGCATCCAGCACAGTGGGACTGCAAACTTGATTGGTGCTTTAATACAAGCAATCAAATAACAGTAATTCCCCTCTCACTTATACAAGGTTTACATCCGTACAACTCCACCGGCTTCAACAGAGTTACTCCTGATTTCCCTCCCCCCCGCCCCATCTACATGAGAGAAGAACCAAGCCCATTATCACTTCCAGCTTTCCATTTAAAACTGGTGCTAAACAGCAAGAGCAGCTAGCCTTGGCAATAGAGACAGTAATGAGTTCTAGAGGTGTATTATTTACAGCATTTTGGCTCTGAAGCAGCAGTGAGTATAATGTGAAATACTTAGGCAATAACTAGACTCTGCTGAAATGCTACTGGTAATGAGTGCTGCTCGTGAAGGCAGAAACAGACAAAGTGCAACAAGTAAGCAAGGAAAATCATTATACTACATAGAAAAAATAAATGTTCTCAGCCTCCTCTAGGGATCTAATCATAACAAATGCATTCTTTCTGTTTAGGATTAACGACATTATTTGGGCTAATTATTCTGGATGTTTCCTTCCTCTTTTGAGTTGACTCAAAGGAAGAATAAATGTCTTTATCCTTGTGAGAATGTTTGCTGTTTGTTTTAATCTTGACTTTTCCAGATATTAAATTCCCCTCCACCCCGTCATGGTTCATGTTTCATAAAATGAAATCAGGACACTAGTGGGGGCTGTTATGTAGCAATGATTCTGACCTCACTTCACACCCATTTTACACCAGTGTCATTCTGGTGACTTCAGTGGAATCACTCGTGTTTTAGGCCAGTGCAAGTTATACCAGGGTCAGTTAGGGCTTGATCCAAAGCCTGTTGTGGTCAATGGAATTCTTTCCACTGCCTTTAGTGGGCTTTGGATCAGGCCCTCCATTGGCTCCAACAACTCCATACTGCTCAGAAGCTCCATTCTGAAAATCACCCAAAAGATGTTTCCCAGAAGCTTGTCCGAACTCGTCTCTTGGAACTGGGATTCTTATAAAATAAGATTTTTTCCCATGTGATTTCCAACGTTCCTATTTTTTAAAGCCAGGTCAGAAAAGCTATGAGAACAGCATGTATTAATGACGGAGATTCAGCTCAGACCAGGAAGTTTGGAACCACATGGAAATTAAAAACAAAAATGAACCAAACTTTTCCAAACTGCAACAAAGTTTTGGGTTTGGTTGGAGTGTTAAGTGAACAAATTGCATTGCTGCCAAATTTCCACTGCCCCTAGAAAGGGGACAGGGTCCAGTGGAAGGGGCAGTGGACTGGGTCTCTTCCCAGCACTGCCACTGACCTGCCGTGTGACCCTGGGCAAGTCGCCCTCCATTATTAAAGTCACCTCACCTGTAGAACGGGGCTAATGATACTCACTTGTCTTCAGAGTTCTTTGAGATATATAGATGAAAGGTGCTAAATCAGAACTAAGCTTTGTTTAGGTAGGAATTCACAGGAGACACAGAGCTAGAGGCTGGTTATTTGGGGCTTGATGCTGAATAGGTGGAAGATTCAGATAGCGTTTGCTGCGTTCTTATCAATGGTTATTTGGAGAGTTGTGTTTTACTACGTGGACATAGTTGAATGACCCTTTCTTTCAGTGATCTGTCCACCTATCTAGAACAAAAATGTTTTCAGAGCGTTGCTAGTGTCAATCCTGATACATTTTTACTGTTGACATGTCCGCTAAATTATGCTAGAGAAACTACTGATTTCTCAAAGGATCAGTGCTTAATTTGTAATGAAAGAGGTGCCGGGGCTCAAGCAATTAGTTGCTGGGACTTGAGCAATTTTTTTTACATTCAAAACTGATGCAGCAAGCCCAGAGGTGCTGGAGCTATGAACTGCCAAGCCTAGAGGTGTCGGGCTCAGCCCTGGCAAGCCCTGGCACAAATTAAGCACTGTAGAGGATATGAACTTTATTGAGTGGATGGATCAGCTCTTCTCCTCAGCTGTCCCATTGGGAGGAAAAGGGGCCAGTGAAATGCATGAGCCAAGTTTCAGGGTCTGGATCAGCATGTTTTGTTTCTGAGTGCACCCTATGGGATTTGTGCTGCATTCTTCCCATGTGGTGAGAATTTCCATGTTTGAACTGCATTTCTATGTGAGAGCTGGTCTTCATCTTTTACAGCTAGATTTGTTTTGGTGAAGGTGCCAAATCTATTTTTAAAGAATCCATGTAGGTATTGTTTTGTCAGATGTTTTTGTAGCTGCAGATTAACAGTTATTAATAGCCATGGTCTGTTACTTATATCTTATTGTCTCATATGTCACATCAAACAAACAGTGAGGTAATATTGATGCATCACTACAAAGTTAATGTATGACTCAAATAACTCTATTTTTAACAAATAATAGGCCAGCTACTTTGTTAATGTAACTCAGCATAACTCCATTGAAATGAATTGAACTAGGCTAATTTACACCAGCTGAAGATCTAATCGTGTACATGTATACATGTCGTGTACACCTGGCTTTTCTCTCCCCTTGACGAATGGGAGTCTGTGCATTAATACTATTAACATTAATGTAGATCTCATATGTCCCGTCTGTATTAATGGGGGAGTTGGTGTAACCCACTGGTGAGCATGTGTTGCAGGACCCCTCCGTGCCCAATCTGCAAAGGATGTGAGTCTGTTACCGGGCCAGTTGTCCCACTGCTCTTCAGCTCAAGCTATAGCAGCTCATGCTTTTAGTTCTGAAGATTCCCAACTGGGTCATTTGGTGGTAGCTGACGTTGTGTGAACTAATAACATGGATAGTTTAGATATTGTGGGCCACTCACTTCTGCACATGCCTAGGTTAGGCATGCCAGTTATTTTATTTTATTGTTATTATAGTAGCACTTATAGGTCCCATTCAAGATGAGGGCTCCACTGTGCTAGGCGTTGCATCTACATCTACATATAGTGAGATACTGCTTACCCCAAACAACTTAAAACAATTTAAATAGACAAGAAGGACAGTGGGTCGGAGAAAGGAAGTATCTTTATCTTTATCCCCATTATACAGATGAGGAACTGAGCTACAGCTACTAGGGGCCCAGTCCAAAACCACTGAAGCAAAGGAAGCCCGTCCATTGACTACAGTGGGCCTTAGATGAAGTACTAAGGGCCAGATTTTTAAGTGGTCAGCACTTACAGCTGGGGCCAGATTCTCAAAATGGCTCAGGACCCAATGTGCTTGACTCTGTTGACAGCCTGATTCCTTGTGACTTTGCCCAAGGATTCTAGGCTACAGCCTAGAATCAAACCTAGATCTCCTCCTGAGTCCTAGTCCTGTTCCTTAACCAGGAGACCATCCTACCTGTCCAGCAAATACCCTGATGTGGAATGTGTGCACAAATCAGCATTTGGGTACAGGCACGGAACTATTTGCATGCTTCAGTCAGGCATGCATTTTTGTACATGCCTCTTTGAAAATTAGTCCCATATTCCTGTCAGGACTTAAAAGCACTCTGTAATGCAAACATGTAGTTTTGTTTCATATTTGTGTAGGATCCATCTACCATCTGTGAATGAGACATTAAGTGTTTTCTCTTTCATCTTTGCATTATATTTCCCGATCACAGATTTAAAAAGTACATTGGATATTCTGCCCTCTTAGATCATCAAATCTCTCCAGGGGCTCCAGATGTGATCCTGGCAATTAAATGCTGGTGAGCCTAGCCTGTGTGCTGGGCAAATTGATGGAAATTATAGCAAAGAACAGAATTACAGATACATATATAAATATAATTTGTTGGGGAAAAGTCAACATGATTTGTGTAAAGGGAAGTTATGCTTCACCAATCTATTAGAATTCTCTGGGTGGCAGCAACTATGTCGATATAGTGTACTTACTTTCAGAAAGCTTTTGACATTGTCTCTCACAAAAGGCCTTTAGGAAACTAAGTAGTCATGAGATAAGAGGGATGGTCCTTTTAGGGATCAGTAAGATAGTAAACAAAGGGTAGAAATAAATGTCAGTTTTCACAGTGGAGAGAGGTAAACAGAGGGGTCCTTCAAGGATCTATAGCGGGATGCTGTGCTATTCAATATATTCATTAATGATCTGGAAAGGGGCATGAATGGTGAAGTGGCAACGTTTGCAGATGATACAAAATAGTTAAGTCCAAAGCCAACTGTGAAGAGTTACAGGGGGAATCTCACAAAAATGGGTGACTGGTAGATGAAAAACACCACCAATAAGTGCAAAGTAATGCACATTTGAAAAAAATAATCCCAACTACATACATATAATGATGGGTTCTAAATAAACAGTTACCACCCGAGGAAGAGATTTTGAAGTCACTGTGGATAGTTCTCTGAAAACTTAATGTCAATGCACAGCAGTGGGCAAAAGGGCTAACTATTAGGAAAAGAATAGATAGTAAGACAGAAAATATCATAATGTCACTATACCAGCGGTTCTCAAACTTTAGCAACCCAAGGACCCACATTTTGATTTAATTTTTTTCACAGACCCCCAAGCCTCCTGCTCAGCCCCAGGCCCCGCCCCCACTCCACCCTTTCCCCTAAGGCCATACCCCACCCCACCTCTTCCTGCCCCCGCTCCACCTCTGCCCCTCCTCTTCCCGCCCCCTCCCCCGAGCGCACCCGGTCCCTGCTCTTCCTCCTCCCTTCCAGCACCTCCTGCATGCCACTGAACCGCTATTCCCCAGCATGCAGAAGACACTGGGAGGGAGAGGGAGGAGTTGATCAATGTGCCCCTCCCCTGAGCATGCCCCATCCCCACTCCTCCCTCTCCCTCCCAGGACCTCCTGCACACCGCTGAACAACTGTTCCCTGGTGTGCAGGGTACACTGGGAGGGAGGGGGAGGAGTTGATCAGCGGGGCATGCGGACCCCCTGGAGTACCCTCATGGACCCACGGGGTCCCCAACATCCAGTGTGAGAAACACTGTACTATATGAATCCATAGTACTCCCACACCTTCAACACTGTGTCCAGTTCTGGTGGCCCCATCACAAAAAGCATATAGTGGAACTAGGAAAGGTTCAGAGAAGAGTAGCAAAGATGATCAAGGGTTTGGAACAGTTTCCATATGAGGGGAGAGGAAAAAAAAATATAAGGGCTGTTCGGCGTAGAAAATAAATAACTAAGGGGTGACATGATAGAAGTCTGTGCAAGTCTGTGTAAGTTATCATCAGGGAAGATAGTCGATTACCCAGAATCCATGCCTACTCCTGAATTTTTGATGCATGGTTAAGCACCATCTGTCTCTCTTTCTATTTATTTATCTTCTATACCAGCATTCATCACCACAGTATCTGAGTGCTTGTGACCATGCAATTCTGTGTCTAATATGCAAAATATGTGGAATTGCTTTAACCTGTGACTAACTACTGTGAGAGATCGGACACTTGCATAAATTCTACTGTCAATTATGCCAGCGCAGTCCTATTAAGTCATGGGGTTGCGGCACTATAACTGAGAGTAGAATCTAACAAGGATCTCGCCCATTGTTATAATTTACCTGAAAGTCTTGTCTATATCTTGCATGGTGACAGGTTTCAGAGTGGTAGCCATGTTAGTTTGTGTCGGCAAAAACAATGAGGAGTCCTTGTGGTACCTTAAAGACTAACAAATTTATTTGGGCATAAGCTTTCGTGGGCTAGAATCCACTTCATCAGATGCATGAAGTGGAAGATACAGGAGCAGGTATAAATACACAGCACATGAAAGGATGGGAGTTGCCTTACCAAGTGGGAGGTCAGTCTAATGAGACAATTCAATTAACAGTAGGCTACCACTGGGAGGAAAAATCACTTTTGCAGTAATAATGAGAGTGGCCCATTTCAAACAGTTGACAAGAAGGTGTGAGTAACAGTAGGGGGAAATTAGTATGGGGGAAATTAGGTTTAGGTTTTGTAATGACCCAACCACTCCCAGTCTTTATTCAGGCCTAATTTGATGGTGTCCAGTTTGCAAATTAATTCTAGTTCTGCAGTTTCACATTGGAGTCTGTTTTTGAAGTTTTTTGGTTGAAGAATTGCCACTTTTAGGTCTGTTATTGAGTGACCAGGGAGATTGAAGTGTTCTCCAACTGGTTTTTGAATGTTATAATTCCTGATGTCAGATTTGTGTCCGTTTATTCTTCTGCGTAGAGACTGTCCGGTTTGGCCAATGTACATGGCAGAGGGGCATTGCTGGCAGAAACTCAGAATGAAATTTTTAAAAAGCAACAGCTTTCAAATTTAACTTGCAATAACTATGGGGAGATTTGGGAAAATGAGCCACTTTATTTTTCTCTATAAAACTGTTCCCTAATTGATCTGACATTGCCCAGTACGTCATGGAGATTTGGTTGGAATTCTCAGAATGTTGGCTGGTCACATGGTGCTCTCTCGTACTATTTTTTCAGCTGTTAAATTGCATTAAAAGAAGCAAAAAACACATTCAGTTTTTTCTGAGTACTACCTTCCTATGTAAGCTATTGCTGTAGCCACCAAGGGGCTTTTATTTGAATGCCAGTAGGAGGATTAAGTTGCCCATGCTATCATGATTGGGACTTTGGCTAACACTGTAAAAAGGTGTGTTTTTACATTGATATAAACTCAGGATTAGAGCTGGGTGAAATTTTTCGGTGAACAGTAAATTTGTCAAAAATGTATTTTTCAGGACACAGACACTATTTGTGAACTTGGGTCAAATTTGGTGAATAGTTTTGGCCCCAAAAAAATGAAAACAAAAATTTGGGAAATGTTGCAACACATGGTTTTGAAAATGTCACTTCAAAATGACACTTTCAAAATTTACAAAATGTTCAAGATGAATCGATTTGACATTTTGTTTTGAAAATATCATTTTGAGTCAACCTGAACTGTTATGGTTTTTCATTTTGGCAACAAAAGACAAATTCAGTTTTGGTTCCAAACTAACTGGGTTTTTGTTGTTCTTTTTTTCCATCTCAATAACCAAACCAGCTATTATCTCACTTCTACTCAGAATAGTTCTCTGAATTAAAATCCTAGTGGAAACAAGGAACATGTCGTTTTTTTACCTCAGTGTAGCTAGTTAAGGTCAAGCCTTTACTCTCCACCTGGGGTTGACCTTGACTAGCAACACTGAGGTAAAAACTACCTGCGCCTTAGCTATCTCAGTGTACAATCCTCTTGGAGACATCTTGAGTTCGTGATCTCAACATAAAATCACACCTCTTTTTGCAGTGAAGACATAACCGAGGAAGAGAAGTGTTCATGAGATAATTTCTCTATGAAGGTGTGAAAATGTTTGAGAATCTCTGACAAAGGCCATTTATTCGCTTCCAAAAAAGTAGCAAAAACTCACAGTATATTGGGGGTACTAACCAACTAACTACAGTAGCAACAAATGGTTCAAGCTAGTGATTCTCTCACAATCTGGTCTCATTCTGGCCTAGACAAAATTTTACATTAAAACCTCATGCAGTTAGAGTAGGGAGTGGGTGGGTGTGTACATTTTTAATAAAAATTTGGGATCCATGAACAATAAACCTTTATTTTAAATCTTGGCCTTAATTGCAAAATTTGTATCTGGATTTTTAAACCCTCAAAGTTCAGGTTTGTTTGAATTTGGAGGCCTGGTTCAGCTTTTATTGGAGAGATAGGTCCAGCCAAAATATTTGGTCTGGATCAGGGTTCAGATTTTGAAACCCCAAAATTCAGGGTTGGTTCCAGTCCAGCACTTTGGTTCAAGTCCATTTGGGCTTTTTTGTTTCTTTGTTTTGTTTTGCTTTTAATCTTTCCTAATTACTTCAAAGTTTTAGAGTTTAGTCTAGTTTTAAAATTTCTCTGTATAACCCTGCACCTGTAGAAGTGGTAAAAATGTGTTTACATTCATTAGGAAAACCACTGAACATTCACTCTGGGTATGTCTGCTCAGCTGCTGGGAAGTGCAATTCCCCACTCAGAGAGATGTGCACACAAGTTGTGCTTGAGCTAGCACCTAAAAGTAAACGGTGTAGCCGCCACGGCTCGGCTCGGGAGGCAGCTCAGTCCTGCCTCATGCCCTGGCTACATATTTGCACAGCTAGCCGGGGCTGCTGCTTATGCTGCTGCAGCAACGCTAGGCCTTTTAGGCTCAAGCAGAGCTAATGCATGTATGTCTGCCTAAAACTGGGAATTACACTGCCCCGCTGCTATGTAGACAAAGCCGATCAGGTCTATCTAGATGCAGGACAAGAGATCAGAGTTCTGTAGTTGTGTTGCACAGTATGTTTATCTGATGGACTCCAGGCTCATCCATCCAGCCATCCAAGAAGAGCTGGATTTCTCTAGACATTTTTTTCAGGTTTCAAATCCAACAGTGCCATATTTATGTTGTATCTTTTTAGTAGTATCATGGTGAAACTAACACGACCCACGTACGCTAGGTATCTGTATTCTGTAAAGAAACCAAAGCCTTAAACACAATTGCAGAAAAGAAATCCAAAATGGTAGATGCAATGGATGAGCAAATGAGGCGAACAAGCTGAAATAAACTAAACTAAAACAGGAGCATTCTGCAAGGCTTTAGCACAGTGCATAGGCACTCAACTGGGAGTTACACAATCTGTGTTCAGTTCTTGACTATACTACTGGTCTGCTATGTGACTTTTAGCAAGTCATCTCACCTTTCTGTGTCTCAGTTTCCCTTCTGTAAAATGGACATAAGGAAACTTAGCTTCCTGTGTAAAGTGCTGTGAAAATGACAGATGAAAAGTGCTATGTAATAGATAAATATTATTATTACACAGATCCCACCTTTTGGGTGTTCAGAACACTTTGGCCATGTGCCTTAACTTCGCCTAAGGTGAGCCATTATTGTAGTAACATGTACCCCCTGTTTTCTGTTGCAGTACTTACCCAAGGTACTGATATGAACGGTGATGCTTTAGTTGGTCTATGCTCTGCTCAGGTATTTACTAATATCCATCTACTGTGCCGGTGGATCTGTTGACTGATCACCTGATCTGACTGCAGAGCCAAGGTGATGCCTTGGCTTGTGTGACAGAATTGTTTTCAAGAGGGTTTTCCTAACCTCAACTGTGACTGAATTGGCTAGAAGAGGTTTAGCAAATCACTTTTGGTTCAGCTGTTTTTCAGTGTCTGGATAAGTCAACAAAAAAGCCCCAGGGCAAGAAGGGAAATTGTCTCCAGTAGCAAAGGTAGGGAAGAAGCCAAACTGAATCACAGATGCTGTCTTTGTTTTAATGTTTAAATAATTGCTTGGTGCAGACACTGCCTTATAAACAGGTAATAAACACGCTCCCTGAAATCGAAACACAAAAATTAGGAATTACAGTCTTTCTTCCCTAGAATATTAAAGGACAAAGCTGGAAATATCAATTTTTTTGATATTTTGCAATAACATCCTTTGTCTTTACAATGACTTTTACAATGCATGCCTGATGTTATTCCATTCACAGTGGGAAAACTATATGTAAAAATATTCAGGTATTTAGGAGATTCCATTTGGAATTACATTTGTATGTTTGCTAATTTGCTCTAGTTAAAATGTATTTCCTGTTCCAAATTAAGCACTTGAAAAATATAGTGTACTTTTCACCTCAACAGTCTCCTGTGGATAGGTCCTATAGAATTTATTAAAGAATAATATGCTCCCTAAAACCACCCTGTAGAGTTATATAGCCGAGATATGATTCTCTATTGAATCTTGAAGATGGTTTAAAAATTCTGTATAACTATTAAAATCTACAGGTTTGTAGACTAATTCCTATAGAACCCCAATTCATTTCTACAAGTTTCATCCCTATTCACTTGTGAGGGAGTTCTCCACAAGGGGTATATGGAATATAGTGTGAAAACTGTTGATTCCGATGTTAGTATCCTCAGGGTCCACACTTAGAAGGTGCTGAGTACTCTCAGCTGCCCTTGAATTAATGCTCGGTACCATGCAGGGTCAGAACCTAAGAATACACAGACAACTTGTGCTTCAAAATACCTTGTAAACAGAACATGTCAGGTTTTGAGCCACCAATCCCAGCAACCTATGGAATGCCACCTGGAGCTGTCACACAAGGCACCACCTCATGGGTAATCATTTTATGGAGGCAAAAGCCATGTATGTCACACCGGCATAGGTCCGTGGCTTTAACCTTGAGTGTGCGTGCACTATGCACATGCACCTCTCTGGTGTGATTGACATGGACCTCTGGGGAAACATTTAAGGGTTTTCAGAATCGAAGCAAGTATGTGTGGCGGGGGAGGAACATAGGGGTCACCAAAGCAATACAGGATTTTCTCCCTGCTTGCAAAAGCTGGAAACCAGATTCATTTTACAAAGAGGGCCAATCAAGGTACCATTGTCCAACAAGCCATCTGATGGCTACAGAGAACCAAAACTTTTCGTATGCAGCAGATGGGGATATGATGAACTCTATTTCTGTAATACTTCATTGCCTCCCTGCACTCTCTTGATTGGTTCTGTTGCCACAGAAACATGGGCCAGGAAATTACCTAACCTCTGAAATCAGCTAGGTTTCTTTCTGCAGCCCAGTTAAGTTCTAGTTCTATCATTCCACTGTGTGCAAATCTTCCTGAGAAGGAAAAGCGGAGCTCATTTTGTACGTTAGACCATTGGTTATATTATATAATATAGAACCATACTGTAATTTCCATGTAGTTACACAGAGAATAGTTTGGATCCTGAAAACCTGAATACCAGAGCTGGTTGAAAAATTATTGACATAGTCTCCTTCTGAAATTACAGTTTTGTCAAAATCAAAACCTTCTGCTCAAGTGTGTTGGTTTCAGCAAAAATTTCAACAGGTAAAAAGTCAAATCATTTAGACTTTCTTGTTTTTGTTTTGATAATATTGAAACATTTCTTTTTATAAAGTAAAATGTTTTGTTTTTACTTTATCATTTGTTTGATTAAATGTGGTCTTTTATATTATAGTAAAATACTAATTTTAAAGTTATATTTTATATATTTAATATTATCTTGTTTTGACATTTCCAAAATGAGTCAACATTATTGAAACAATGTTTTGATGGTTCCAAATAAAACATTTTTGGAATTTCCATTCCTTAAGTAATTACAAAATTTCAGCTTTTTGTTTAGATTCAGAATGTAAACAGGTTTTCTAAAGGCAATTCAGTTCCTCGCAAAATGGTGACTCCATTTTCTGGCCAGTTCTAGTGAATTCCACATAGATGTGGCAGGTACAACAACTGAGTCGAGAATATTGAGATTCTTCTGCTGTGCATAACATTGCTCGTCATTGGAGGGCGCGATTACAAGTATGAAATAACAAATGCACGGCCCAGTTTGATGCTTTGGGGGCTATACTTTGCATTCTGTCAGGGGATGGTACTTGGTTCCAAACTAACTAAATTATGTCATCATTTCCACTTAGTAAGAGCTGTATCTTTCCCCATGGCTTTCCAAAGCTGCAGCACCTTCCTCTTCATAAACTCCACTGCCATGGCTTAATTTCACAGCTCATATCAGCATTGTCCAAGAAAGATGCTGACTGGCTTTTCTATTATTCTCTCCTTGTTCTATTTACTGAAATCAGAGATGATGATTGCCTCTCTGTTTGCGGAGAATATGGATCTGTAACGGGGTCCCTGCAGGGCCCTCCTGGCTCCTGCCCCCGCTGAGCTGAGAAAGTCACACAGAGACCTTGGTGCAGTGCTCACCTGGTGCTTTTATTTACAGGTTGTGTTCCCACCACCTTTCCACCATACACAGTCTCCTTCTTACAGTCCACCAGCAGGAGAGAGGGGCAAGCGATCTCTCTCTGCTTCTCCTCTAGTGCAGCTTACAGCCTTCTTTCTAGCTCTTCCGCTGGGGCTTTTATCCAGCCGCAGCCTGATGAGGCAGCAGCTGTTCCATCTTCCCCAATCAGGGCCAGGTGGTCCACCCAGCTCCAATTCACCTCCATTAATTGGAGCTGGAGTGACAGAGGGTTGGCAAAGCAGTTTTCTGCTTAGCACCCTGTCACACGATCTCATAAAAACCCAGCACCACTTTAAGGCTTGTATGACATGGGGAGGCATGAACCACTGAAGCTGCCGTGACTTTGTAACCCTGCTTGTTCAGTGGAAAATGGAGCAAGAACAGTCACACTAGAATCGTGGACCAGGAGGCAGGCCTATTAGATTCTGCTTGTGTGGTTTTGTGTGGCATCAGGGTGGCATGACAGCTGCTGAGCAATTGTTGTTTGCTCATGCTGAGTCCTCTGCATGCAGCAGTGTGTTCAGAGTTACAATCGCCCACATTTCAGTCAGGGAAAGGGATTGTCTTTCTCATGCGAATCCCAGTATTTGGAAATATCAAGAGCCCTCATGTAGATCATCTGCTCTCTGCGAGAAACGGAGGTTACTGTTGGGGCTTCAAAATGAAAACAAACAAATTAATAAAAAGGTTGGATGTGCTGATCTCAGGGACGTGGGTTTAAATTTGAGACTAATGGGGTAGCCACAGATTTGCCTCCTGTAAGTGAGATCAGAGAGCTCCATATCTTTACTTACAACATGCAATGATTTGTCCCAGTGTGTTAGGCGTGGCTTTGGCTAGCATTCACGTACTTACTTCACATTTCTCCTGATGTGCTGCTGTTATCTGTATATAATAGTAATTTTATTAGCAATAATACCTTGGATTAGTAGTCCAAATTCACCCAAGCAGCATTTGGCCCAGTTGGTGGCTGAAGGCAAGGCACAGGTGCGCTCTACCACTTTTCCACCCCCTGATTCTAGGGTTGCTTGGGTCCAAACCAAGTCCCAGCCAAGTAACAGCAGCCCTGAACTTATGCAGTGCTGGGTAACAGCTATCCTCCCAGCCAGGGTCCCTGGACCAACCCCTCCTGCCCCCTGACATGTACCCTACATATTGCAGCCCACCCAGAATGCCCCCTATACCAGGGGTCCCAGCCTTCACATGGTATCTTAGCAACTTTAAGCAGTGCAAAGAGGATTGAATCATAGACCCATAGAAGATTAGGGTTGGAAGAGACCTCAGGTGGTCCTCTAGTCCAACCTCCTGCTCAAACAGGACCAACCCCAACTTCCATTGAAGAAGGATCCCAGCCTCTAGAATGTTCAAGGCATTATTCATGAAGCAAACCTGCATTTACTTGATTACAAGGCTAACAAAGCAATTAAATATCCTTCCCAATAGCATCTGTGCTGTAATCATAATTTGTGTTTACTGCTGGTTTTCAGCTGGTGGCTAGCTGGGGACTCTCAGCTTAATCTTGCTGTGTGCATTTTATTTTATGGCCAATGGAAATGATAAATAAATGAGCCAAAAAAGAAAATAAAATGCAGAGTTACATTTTTTGTGCACAATCTTTTATTCTCACCTCTAGGCCACTTACTCTTATCTAAACAAAGCATCCCAGTTGTCCTAGCAACCATGTATATTTACACTCCTGATGTCTTTTTTGGGTTACTTCATTTTTCCAGCTCAGCTTGTATCACTTTAGAACATAAGATGCTACAAAATAGGACAATACTATTGTGACAACCAATCAAAAGTATTCATTTCATAGTTTGTTCTTCAAGGAAAATTGCAATTCTCTAGCTCTCGGTAGAAAATTTAGGGCCATATTTTCAGAAAATAACTTTAGCATGCACATAGGGGGCTACAAGCGTGCAAATTGGACATACACAAAAATGCACTTCTGGAAATCCAGCATGAACTCTATAGCAACAAAGCATTGCAAATAGCAATATAGGCCTTGATCCTGCATTGGGATCCACTTGTGCAGAATGCTATTAAACTCAGTGGGACTCTGCAATATTGCTGGGGTCTGTGCTAGCAGATCCCCATGCAGAATCAGAGCCTTAGAATATATCTTTTTATCTAAAAATAAGTATCTATTATATCATATGTGACGAAGAGTCACTAATTGTAAAATTATTATTCATGTTGCTGTGCTTTTTTTTTTTTATATAACATTGTTCTGATAGTACCTCCATATCTCCAGAGAGGCAATGGGACTGGGAAAACCACAGTGAGTTCCTCTAATCCTGCAGAAATTCATTGCACTGTTTCATACATTACAAATATATTGTTGTTTCCAAGAAGATTGCAAGATTGTTTGAGCAGATGCGGGTAGTGAACACGTGTCCATTTTGGGTGAACTCACCCTGTTAGGCATTTCTGCTGAAACAGCTGTGTTCAGGTGTTTGTACAATGCTAATTATAGTCAACATTTTGCAAATCCTATTAACTAGAGTGATTCCGTATTATCTGCTGGTTATTAACATAACCAAACACAGCTGAGTGGTCTAACCAGCTGAAACTGAAATCGACTTGCATAAAGGGAACCTGATGGAGAAGAGCAGGCTGCTGGCAGAAGTCAAATATAGTCATGGGGAAAAAACTTCCTTTCCAAGCAAGCCTTGTTGAGTGATGCACAGCAGGAAGTCACCAAGAGTTTTTATCAATAAAACATGAGTAACAGCAGAGAGACACTGATAGAGAAACAGATGGGAGCTGCCAGAGCAGAGCAGAAGCACAAGCAGTGGAGGGAGCAAAGTACCATGAAGGACTGTCCTAATACAGAAGCCTCCTACTGATGTGCTTCCTGCCAATCTGTGAGAGGGAGGTAATAAAAGCACCCTCTGCAATGCATATGGAGACCCCAGCCAAGACTCTGGACCCAATGCCGATTGCTCTGGGGGTTGTTCAGATCTGGATCTGGATTCTGAATTTACAGGTCGGACCCACGCACATTTTAGTATTATCCTCTTCAGACCTCAAGGACTGGACTCACTTAATCCATTACATAGAGGCAGTGTCTCTTTTCGTGCACAGGCTGAGTGAGAAATACACAGATAAATGTATGCACTTTATATGTACTAACATAAGACACCGTAACTGGAACAGGGAGCTGGAGAGATGAAAAATGAGTCTGCCACTTCAGCATCTTTTATAGCAATAGTCAGAGAGAGAGATTTATCTTCTTGTGATTAGAATTTTTATTGGCACTGCTTGTTGGCCCTTGGTATGCTGTGCATGGATGCGGTTTTCTAGGCATTTTCCACAAAAGATAGATGAACTAGACATACAATATGTTACACAGAGGTGATGCCGGTATTTATGCACTGTCAGCAAGTCCCTCAACAGCTAAACTGTGTGGTTTTATAGGGCCCATCTCCTCATCTTCCCATGATAAAGCATGTGGATGGGGAGGTCTTACCTTGGAAGACCAATAGACTTTGGCTCCTTTTCAGGGTATTGGAGCACCCCCTTCTGGTAAGTGGACCCTGAAGTCCTGTGAAGCAGGAATCATACAGCCTGGATGGACCAGCATGGTTTTGTGGATGATGCCATACTACCAGATCTGGGTTCTAGCCCCAGCTCTCCTAGGAAATGAATTCTGCAAGCCCTCTGCAGACACAACTCCCATTGATTTCAATGAGACTTAAACATACACTTAAAATTAAGTGTGTATTTAAATGCTTGGCTGAATTGGGGGACTTGCCAGAATGAGCTCAACATGTGTGGGAGAATGGTAGGGAGTTGTAGGTGGAGGAAACCGGAGAGCTGATAACTCCTGCTGCCCTGTACATGTCACAGTTAGGAGCCCTGTAACAAGCAAGAGCCCTTGTATAACATACGCATGTACTATCTACGGTACTCTTAGGGTAGGTCTACACTTTGAGCTGGAGATGTAAATTCCAGCTCGAGGAAACATACCCGCACTAGCTCTGACTAAACTAGCACATGAAAAATCGGAGTATGGCCCCCGCAGCATGAGCGGCAGGAGGGGCCAGCCACCCCGAGTACAAGCCTCACCAAGATACTAGGTACTTATTCAGGCAACTAGCCCCTCCCACCACTCAGACCACCATGATTACATTTGGGGTGACCATACATCCCATTTTGGCCAGGACAGTCCCTTTTTTAAGCTCTGTCCTGGCTGTCCCACTTTTTTGCCAAGAGCAAACAGGATTAATGCCCAAAAGGTGGGGTGTGGAGGAACATGCCGGGAGGGAGGGAGGCAAGCAGAAATGCAAACCCCACGTGCGGGGGAGGCAGGGCTTGGGTGGAAGGGAGGCAGGGCCCAGGTGAGCAGTGACACCAGTCCCAGCCTCATGCAGGGAGTGTGGTTTGGGCAAGTGACTCGGGCCACCCGGGGGGAGTTTGGGCCAGCCCCAAGTGTGGGGCGAGGCGGGGGTTTGGGCTAGCCCCATGCAGTGTCCCTTTTGCCCTTTGGGAAATATGGTCATCCTAACTACACCTCTATTTTCTAGCCCACTATCTCCATCAGAGCTAGCATGGGTATGCCTTCTCCAGCAGGAAATTACACCTCCAGATCAACCTGCAGATGCAACCTTTGTCTTAACACTAGAGATGGGCCTGAGCCCCAAGCCTGGATATGACATTGCCTTCTACCCCCACTTTGGGACAATTCCAGGTCAGAGCTACATCTGTAATTTGCAGCTCAGGCCTATCCCTTGCTACTGACCTCTAAAATTGACCACGTTTATTCACATGCTCTGTGGCATATCCAGAGCAGTCTGCTCCTCCCAGTCGCTTAGTGGCAATAAGACCCCTTCATTCCCTAAAGATAAACTGTATCTGTATCTGCAGTGCTGCTGTGTATGGCCTTTGGGGAGGGGGGTGCTTCACTGTGGGGAGGAGTTTATGAAGCGATTAAAAATGGTTTGGGCTAAAGGCAATACCTTTTTAAAACAGAACATAGGCTGATCGCTATTAAAAATGTCACCTCACACCTTTGCAGGATGCTAGTTTGAGGCAGCTCCACATGAATCCTGTTATTATTAAGAACAATTCCAGTTTTTCTTTTGGTTATATTAGCATAATCAAACCTAGCAGAGGGTCCGATATGGTTGTAACAGCCCCATAAAGAGCAGAATGGAGCATATTTTGCTTTGACAGCTTCAGTAAGGCAAAACCAGTGTGCAGTGCAGGACAAAAACAGCTTTTTAACTGTCTAAATCCAATTCTCAAGCAATCCTAGAGCTGTTGTTTTACAGGAACTTCTGGCTATTGCAGTTAGTTTTTGCATGTAAGGCCCAGATTTTGAAAGGCTCAGTTTTGCCCATGTGCCGCTTTTAATACATGTACAAAAATATGGAGAGAACTGTTAATTTGTAGAGTTTCGCACACTTCTGTCAGCTCTGAGGTTCCTAAATATAGCAAAGTCCCACACTAAGAATAACAATGTGCCCAAAGGATGGATGCAGTCTCAGATCATGGTGACAGTGTTTCTCATAGAAGTTGTTCCAACTGTATCCAATTGAATTGGATTCCAGCTTAAAAAATAACAATTTTCTGATTAATTAGGTGTGTTCTTAAGTCCAATGGAGGACTTCTTAATGTTGGAACAAATGTTGTGTATTAGTTTCATAATTAAGATAACTGATCTCTCAGCTTCAAAGTTCTCATAATTCTATCTTGTTCTGGAGTATGTAGTGCTATGGGGTGCCTGCAAAGCCATGAGGGAAGTTTAACTATATACAAGACAAAATAGCAATTAGGTCTGGAATATTGTTCCAAATAAGATTGTAATGTCCAGGAAGTAGCCCCACGCCTTCTAGATTCCTAACCAGAATTTTGGAACTGCCCCCAGAGAATTCATCCCAGATTTTACAGTAAGCACGTTGCAGGCTGGGAGTGTAGTCAGTGCTGTGTAGATGTCCCATGTATTATAGACAAGGGGTAACATTTTCAAAAATGCCTGAATGACTTAGAAGCCTAAGTGCAATTTAAAAGTCACTGAAACTTAGGCTCTTTAGTGCCTACGTCAATTTTGAGAATGGGACTTAAGTGAAGTATACCCAGGATCAATAAATCTCCTGTTTATGTGTGGTCTAATGGGTAGAGCTGTGACTAGGATCCAGGAGACCTCAGTTCTATTTTTAACTGCTCTGTGCCTCAGTTTCCCCATCTGGGGATAATGATACTGACCTGCTTTATAAAGCACTTTGAGATCTATGGATAAAAAGAACACTCTAAGAATTGGGTATTGTCATTAGGTACCTGCAGAGTCTCAGTGTTTTCAGTTAAGTAGCTCCTAGAACTTGGTATCTAGGTTAGTTTGGCTTATACAGAAAGCTCCAGGCTCCTGCACTTCTTTGTGAATGTATCACGATCTCATTTGAAACTGTGATCATTATCGCTGCATGACTTGTGTGACATTTTTGAACACTGCAAAGGAAGCAGCCCTCAGATGTTCGGTTCCCTCTGAAGGGGGAATTGGTGTTGATATGACACAATGAAGGCACCTCTAGATAACTACATCCAATTAGATTCTCACAATGTGCCAGTCAAACAAGCTGGAACTGAATATACAGAAGAGCCATTTGTAATTCCAAATGGCACTGATTCTTTCTTTAAAAGCCTATAACATGTAGTGTTGTTTTCTGCAACTCTTTCGGTCCAGTTACCCCAACTGCTGGCAAACTGCTGGGTTTCAGTTACCATGGATACACTCTGCTGTGATTCACATGAAATACATCACTGCTGTATCCCCAGAGTGGTGAAAGCCTTTCACAGCTGATAATTTTTAAGAGGATGACTCATCGTTAAATATATCATGGCAGCTTCATATTGTTTGTTCTTCCTCAAACGCACAATCTGGAAATAGACAGCAGTTGTAGGGCCCAGAAGTCAGGTAGCAAGACTTTTATCAAGACATTTTCAGTAGTGAAAGGTGGTACTTGATTTATTGTCTTTTTTTTCCTCCTTTAGTGAAGCAAGCTTTGTATTTGACTCAGCCCATTTCTGTATAACTACATCATTATTATTTCCATTGTGGTCGTACATAGAGGTCCCAACCAAGATCAGGGCCTCATTGTGCTAGGTGCTGTACAAACATGTAGTGAAAGACAGCCCTTGCCCCAAATAATTAACCATCTAAATTGACAAGATAGCCAGAGAGTTGGAGGGGAAACAGAGGAATTTGCCCACGGTCGCACAGCGGGCCACTGGCAGAGTCAGGAATAGAACCTTGGTCTGCTAACTCCCCAGGTAGTACCCTATCCACTGACCACACTGCCAGTATTTGTTAGTCTTCTTTCCAGAAGCTGGTGAGAAAGGGACCAGATGTGGGAAACTGCCATGTCAGCCTGTTATAACTCCTCCAGGGCCACGTTCTGAAAACTCGCTCACATTGGATAGTTAGTACCTTCCTCCACAAATGGTCCCACTGTAGCCAGTGGAAGTCATCAGGTGCGACTCCACACAAATATGGGGATCAGAATCTGGCCATATGGCTGAAGGACCTAGAGGTTGTATTAGCTGTTATGATTCTCCACGCACAGAGAGCCACCACATGCTTTCCGTCTGAATGATTCTTATTTTAGATTAAGAGGAAATAACAAACCAAAAATAAAAGTGAGGTCTCTGTGGGAGAGGACAGCATCTCTCCTTTGTAACATGCTCCATCCAGTCTGCCTGCCTCAGAAACTGGCAGCTGCCGTCTGCTGAGAGCAGGCCCCTAGCGATGTATTTTTAAAATGCAATTCACCAAAACCAAATTCACTCATAACAATTCCACTGTTATATATGCCACAGGGGAACTTCCCAGCTGTGGAGACTCAGCTATATAAACCACTTCCACATCCCATTGCAGTACTGTTATAATGCATTATGGATTAACAGCCCTTTGGGATGAGAGTTTCGTGAGCTGGGAAATATAATGGGGCCAAATCCCCCAGTTCATGATCTCCATTCCATATCAAGAATTAAAAAATTCAGGACTCAGGGAAAATATTTTTGAGGGTTACCCCTATACTGCCAGGGTTTGGTCAACATGATATTAGGAGAACTTGCTGTGTGTGTAGAAAGCAAGGCAGGAGGCCACCGAGATTTCTTATCTATCGGTTTAAGAAGAAAACAATAGAAGTAAAATGGGGGCAGAGAAAAGGAACTGGCAGAGTAGATGTCTGGCATGGTAAGAACAGAAGATTGGGGTCAGGACTCGTGGAGATCATCCAGGATCATCCTTGGTTAGGGTGTGAGCTCGGTTTGAAAACCAGATATGGTTCCTTATAACTTTTTTGTGTGTCTGAGAACCAAGAACCAACTGGATTTTTTTTTCTGCTCTTTTTTGGATATCTGCAAACTCTTTAAGGCAGCTGATCATAGGCACATTTAACCTATGTTCACTGGTATAAAGTAACAAGTCACAATGTATGGTCAGTAACCCCACACTTCCATTTCCAATTTAGCAGTGAACACACACAAATATTTATGAATCCATCAAACCCTAGCCATGAGTATCCAAGCAGACCCAGGGCCAAACCATAGGAAAGTAGGGTTCAGAAAACCTCAGCATGAAGAAGGTTCCAAAATGGCTGCGCCTGTTTTTCAAGCAGAAATTGTGCATGCAATGGTATATCTGGAGTTGTGTGCCTACTCTGCACATGCCTTTGCAGGTTGGAAATTCCCCCAAACACACATGGTAGTTTGCATGTGCACAGAAGGTGCATAATTCCTGACTGAAAACCAGGGCTAAAATTTTCAAAAGCTCTTAAGTGTTTTAGGAGCCTAAGTCCAATTTTCAAAAGTGACCTACACATTTAGGGCCAGATTGTTAAAGGTATTTAGGTACCCTAAGACATAGCTACATGCCTAGTGGGATTTCCCAAAGTGCCTTGGTGCCTAACTCCCAATGCACCTGTTTCCCATATGTTGCCATTTCTAGAGATGGGGAAACACCTATACACAGAAAATGAAGTAGATTTTCTCTTTTGGAACAGCATGGAGGGAGAATTTGGCAGAAAAACAACAGCATTCTTTTTTTTTTCTTTTTTTCCTTTTTTTTAATGAAATGGGCCCACATCAAACAACCTCTTGCATTCAAAAAGTAACCTGAAACAAAAATAGGACTGCAGATTCTTGACTCCAGGCCAAAATAAATCTCAGTGACTCCTAAGATGAGCCTGTCTCCACTGCCCCTAAAAGCCCAAGACATACATTTAATGCATAATTAAAGTGAGATTTTAGCATACATTAGAATCTACACTTGTACAAGGTACAAATGGAAATTTCCAAACAAGACTTTTGATTACCAAAGCCATTTCAAGTGAAGGAAATAAATGAACTTTGGAGACCTCCGAGCCATCAGTGAGGAATTTCTGGAGTGACTTTGATTGCTTTGGCTGCATTATTCTTCAGTTCATTTCGGCAGTATCTTTCAGGTGTATTGTAACACTTGGGGCCCAGTTTTCAAGGGGGATCTGCAAATGTACAGTGGAGGCATCCAATCTAGCTCTCCCTTGGTACAGAGGGAAGGAGATGCAAGGTGACGGACCCTTGAGTCTGAAATGGGGAAGAAGATGGGATGGAAAGTGGATGAGGGGCGAGCAGTTGTTAATTGCAAGATAATGGAGTGGTGTGTGGGAATGAATTATGATTGTATAGGTGGTCCACAATGGAATTTAGTGGTTCACTGCAATTCTTTTATAGTTTGGCATGGACACTCAGAGCATGGGATGAGTACTCCTAGTATGAATGTTTAAAAATCAAAATAGAAATTGTGCTGTAGGGAACATGACAGCACTAGCCGAAGAATGGGTTAGATGACATGATGGGGCTTTTCCATCACTATTTGCTATCGTTTAGTGATTGTGGGCATGCAGATAGGAGTAGGGTTGCATGAAAAGCAGTGGAGGTTTTAGGATGCTAAGTAAGAAGGCCTTGGGAAATATGGCCTCAAAGGAAGAGATATTACAAATGACTCAATGGCATTCACTTCAGAGTCTTCTGTGCCATGTGATCCACAAAATGAAGGTGATAATGCTTGATCTCTACATGGAGTGTCTTGCCGTCCCATCCATTCCTGGTGCAGCTTCTAGAGGTGGTGGCATATAGAGAAAAAGTAGCTACTGTATTAATAATACCGAAAACTTACATAGCACTTTTCATGCCTGCATCTCAAAGCACTTTACAAAGACGGGCATCATTATCCCCATGTTACAGATGGGGAAACCGAGGCACAGATAAATCAAGTGATTTGCCCAGAGTCACAGAGCGTGTCAGTAGGCGATCCAGAACAGAACCCTAGTCTCTTGGCTCCTGGTAAGATGACTCTATCCATTGGACCATGCCGCTGAGAAGAGTAAGATGCATTTTGGCATGACTTATGTTCAGTTCACGTGCTGTAACCATGGCGGAAGAAAGAACAAAGGGGCACAGTTGGTGCATAGCCGCCGGTGGAGTGACATGAAAAGTACCCGTTTTTGGCACAGGCAGCCACAGCACTGCTGTCTGCTGTAGCGCTTCTCAAGCTGCAAACCACTGACCTCCTGGAGAAGGAAGGCGTTTCTCTGCAGGGAATTAGAACTAACTTTTTAGTCGTTCCCAGGGGCAGCCACTGTTGTTTGATTTAGTTGGGCTGATCCCATGCCCCGCACGCATGCAGTGGTCCCATTGACTTCAGGGGGATGTCCCTGCTTGGGAACACAGGACTGGGCCCTAAGAGTGTGCAATACAATTAATGCTAATTTTTTAAAATCCAGTTCCTGCAAAAATTATAGCCAGAGATGTGTCTGAAGAGCTCGAGGAATGAATACGGGAGAAGACAGGAATGGCAGGGCCACAAAAGCTAAGAATTTGCCATCAGACGATCTGTTTGGAATTGCTTGATTCTCTCTTGAGCTCTGTCTTTGCAACTTGGAGAATTACTGGCCATCTGTAGGATACCATCACACAAACCACATTCCCCTGGCACAGCCTCAGTTACCTGCAGTGTTGCAAGTAATAGGAGATGGAGCTTTTCTGCTATTTGAACCAAGTTATTCTAGACTCCAGAACGTGTGTGTATTTGTGCAAGGCAGGCTGTAAATATGCACTTGGGGATAGAACACAGTGGGGAGGTGGCTAAATAAGTAATGCACAAACCCATCCACCTACAGAGCCACTGCTTGATGTGCATGACCAGCAGGATGGGGAAGAGCTGGGAGAACAAAAGCTTGACATGGCATGTTCTTTTCTCAGGGCAGGGCCTCCCTCCGCGATGCAGATTGGTTTGCATTGCTGCTCTCAGGAGCAGTAATACCCATCCTGATGCCACTCCACCAAGCAGAGAGCATAAGCATGGGATCAGCAATGAGCTCACCAGTTGCTGCAGGGCACCTTTGTGAGCCATGCCTGCATTGTCATGTGGAAAGGGGCCAGGAGCCGCATCAATCCTGTGAGGACCCCTCTGTGGCCTGAGATCCCTGGGGTCTTCTTTTCACTTCCATTCCCGCCATCCTATACTGGATTTGTAGGCCCAACTGCCATACTGCAGAGAGCCTGCCAGATGCTAGGGGGCAGTGCAGCAACCCCCTGGTTTTCCAAAGGAAGAGCATTTCCAGAGCACAGTGCTCCCCTTAAACACAGTTTTATATGGGAGAGGACGCCCCCGTCCCAGTGTGCCTGCCTGATCTTCTGGGCTTGCTTATCTTCCTCTTTTTTTGTTGCATTTCACAGCACTTACAGGTCCCCTCCCGGCCTCCACCTGACTAAGCAGTGGGGATGGAATCCCCCTGTGATGTCCCCTGGGCTGCTGAAAGTGCTTTGCACTTTGCTGTCATTCTCCTGCTCACACGTCACCTTATTCCAACAAAGTCACACTCAGAAGGAATATTTTCTTCAGTTCTAATACCCAGTGAGTTTTCAATCTGTAATCCTCATTTGTCTGCTTCTGCGAGAGCAGCCATGGATGGATGAGGAGAAGGATAACACACTTTGCATGAATGCCTCACTAACACCATGGGCGTAGCTCTTTTCCCTCTATTGGAGGCTCTCACTGGAGGACTTCAGTGATGCTTGTCTGCCATTAGGTAGTGCCTAGGAGCCCCAGTCATGGGCCAGGACCCCATTATGCTAGGCTCTGTGCAAATTCTTTCTACCTTAGCGTTATCTTGAGAAGTCCCCTAGATCCAATATGATCTGGCCTGGAGTTAGCCCAATAGTTTCCCACCATACAGTTACCCACTGGGATTTTTTCTTGGCAGTTTTCAATTCAGCAGCTACTTTATGGGCTGGGGTGGACTGAAATGTTCCTGAGCTTCTTGTCCCTGAAGGGAAGGGACAGTCGTCTGTGAGGTGCAGAGGTCTTGGTCTTTCAAAAAGGCAGGAGACAGGCAGCCAAAAGGGGGAGTGTGTGCTATATATGTGTCGCCAAAATATTGAACTTCAGCCAAAACAAACCCAGCCACAAGTGAGTCATACAGGAAAGAAAGTCCTGGTAAAGCCACCGGGCCCTCAAGTCTCAAGGAAAACACTTTGGAAAGGTTAGAATGAGAACCCAGAGCTCTCCTGATGGGGGAAGGTGCATACCAAACCCATTCGAACCTTTTCATGCCCTTGCCTTGGTGTTCAGAGTCACTCAGCGTAGTCACCTGCTGACCTGCGAGTAGGAATGATTTCTTTGTAGATGTTTTTGACAGGTGTGTAAAATACCCTCTCTTTTCTTGTATTAATCTCATGATGCTGAGAGATGGAGAGTAGAGTCTTATGTCTGGGCTGGTACATTTTCCTCACAATTTTGCAAGGCTAGAATAACAATGCCCATGTGTGAACGCCTCTCTAATCAAGGTTGTGATTAATTTTGCATCAGCCCTCCCTTAGCCTATGTTAGTCTTCTGCTATGTCCAGACTGCCCCCGCCCCAGTGCAAACTGGCATTTCACTGTATCAGTGCTAGTCCTTCCTTCTATCTGGGCTGATTTCAATCCTTATTAAAGGTTTGCCTCAGATAAAAATACTGAGAAAAAACAATCTCCTTTCCCCTTTCTTTCTCCCCCTAAATGACACATTCCTCTTCTCAATGCAAACTGCCCCACAGCAGGTCTGGGTGCATTCTCTACACTCAGCTGTCCCTCCCCCAAAGCCAGCTGCCACCCTGAGCTGACCTCCTCTCATACTTAGATCTTCCTCAGAGCCTCTAGCTGTGATAAAAATCCAGCTGCCCTGCTCTAATCTCATTGCCTTGAACCAGCCTGGTGAACTCAAGGTCAAATGGTAAAGCACTGCATTCTGGGTATCCCATGAAGAGACGAACTACAGTATAGAAATATCACAGTGACTCTTATCAGGACACTATGGGTATGGAGGCTGTTCATAGAATCATAGAATATCAGGGTTGCAAGGGACCTCAGGAGGTCATCTAGTCCAACCCTTGCTCAAAGCAGGACCAATCCCCAATTTTTGCCCTAGATCCCTAAATGGCCTATAAAAATGCAGTTCTTGTGATAGAGCCAGATTCACTCCAGGGTCTCTACTAGCTTTCATTGCGGCGGACATTAGCACAGACCTTGCAGCAGCAACAGAAAGCCAGGCTACCAGTAGCAGCCTGAAAGTGAGCAGGGTTGGACCAAGCAGATGCAAGGCTCAGGAGAGCAGGAGGTGGCTGAATATCCCTATTGCAGTCTCTGGGGGTCTTAAAGAGCCACCAGAGCTCAGTCGCGCAAAGGTAAGCCTGGTCCTGTATGTTTCAGTCAGACATCTTGATGGAACTCCTGCCTGGGAGATCAATGGAAAAGGATATTGAGATGGAAAATTCGGATGCAACCTATTTGCTCCAAAATATAGCAAAGAGAGCAATGCATAGGTGGGAGGAATGAGCAGGACTAGGAACTCTCAGTAAATGAGAATTGTAGTCACCTTTTGTTCTTCTGTCTCGTGAGATTAAGAACATAAGATACACGTTTTTCAGTTTGAATCGCCATTTGACATTGATCCATATTTTTAATGCTCAGACTTTGATCTAATTCCCATCTCTACCCAGCAAGAATATGATGTGCTGGAGTGTGTTGTGCCTAATCAGTCCCGGCATTAATAATTGATTTACAGAGGAGAGAGTTGACAGACAGTGCTTAGAAGAATAAGTCATCATTGAGGGGGGAAAGGAAGAAAAATGTGGTTTCCTTCTGTTGTGCTGAGAATTATTAGCATCAAAGAGCTTTCTAAAACTTCCATCAGCTGGTAACAAAAAGGAGGTCACAATTAAGTTCTCAGTTTCAAAAGGCAGCATCTTGGTACGATACATAAATGAGTGTATTTGTACTGAATATTGTCTGAGCTTCAGAGCAGTTCATCTTGAAAAGCACAGGGGAAGTTATTTGTTTTTAAGTGCTAGATTTACAGCCCCAAAGACTAAGTGCCCTGGAACACATTCAGCCTAGGCAGTAGCACTGCAAGCTTCTCCCCACATCTTCCCCAGCTAAAATGCCTCAGACCTTGAGGGTACGTCTAGGCTGCGGCTCGGAATGAGCCCCCCAGCCCTCGTAGTCAGACTGGTGTTAGAGAGGCTCACGCTGACGTGCTAAAACTAGCGGTGTGGGTGTTGCTGTACTGGCAGAGGCTTGGGCCGGCCACCTGAGCTTGACCCAGGAGGTAGGATGGGTCCAAGTTTGGGTGGTTGGCCCAAGCCGCTGGCAATGCGGCAATGTCGACACCGCTATTTTTAGCATGCTAAGACAAGCACTGCAAGCACCAGTCTGTCTGCCCCGGCTCAGAGGCTCGCTCCAAGCTGCAGTGTAGACACACCCTGACCTGCTTAGGGCGAGAGGGAAGTTCGTATGGTTCACTCAATCCTTGTCCTCTCTGCTGACGCTGGCAGCAGGTGGGGAGCAATTCGTGCCAACCGGGGTAGAGGTTGGTGTGATAGACACCCCTGTCCACAAGAAACCAGGCTGAAATCACCACTGTATTTCACATGGGTCACCAAGCTGCCATCAGGGCCATCTACTTGGAGGTGAAAGGCTCTCTATACTATTCACCACTCCCCGGAGCCAATCAATCTCATCTCCTGACAGTAAAATAGCCTGGTTGACACAAATATATAGTTCTGTTTCTTTCCTAGTATCTTTACAGATGAAACCCTAAGTGGTTTTGCCTCCATTGTCCATTTCTGGGTCCATCAAGGTGCTCAGAAACCTTAACTCTCATTGACTTCTGCAGTCAAACTCAGTAGGAATTGAAAGTGCTCATCACCCTGGAGGAACGGGCCCTAAGGCCTAACCTGAAATCCTATCTCAGGACTGTACATCAGTGATCCACATGTAATGAGTCTCTTAGCAGATGTTTAACTAATTTTCTATTTAGTAAAACAGGAAAATCAAAGGTCTTTGGAAAGGCAGAACTGAAGCGTCCCGTGTTTCTAGCAGTTTAGTGCTAGCTCTCCTGTTCCCTGTATTTGTCGAAGCAGTGTCAGGTCACAATTACTGTATGCTGTGGTGCTGGCAGAGCATCCCAGAGCAACCAGCAATGATAATAATAAAAAGATCCAGGGCCAAGGCCAATATTCATAGCACCGAGGCAATTGATCCCCAGCCTGTTCCTGCTGACTTTTGAATAATGTTGATGTTTTAAAGGCTATTTTCTTGAAATGTAGGAACTCTTCACCCAGACACCCTATCTGATTTCAACTGTGGTGGCTTGCTTTGTCAGGGGAGGAAGTTTCTCAAACTGATGGTTCATTAGAGGTTCCCTGTGAAGTCATTACACCGAGGCATCGGGGAGAGCAACATCATATATCCATTAACCTGCCTCTATACAGTTCTTTGAGTGGCTTTTCTTTTCCAGCCACTGAAAGGTCCTTACCGCTGCAATTCAGCTAGACCAGCCAAACCCCAATTTCTGCTTGATTGCATAAAAGGTAGCAAATGAGAAATCTGAGCAGTATTTAACCTGAACTACAAAAGAGAAGCTCCATTTCACAGTATTGATTAAGGGCAAGACTTCCAGATGGCCCTTGCCCTGATCCCTGAGACCACGTCAGTGCTATTCCTCTGGGAAGCACAGAATAGAAGGCACAGCACAGAGGCTTGGCATCAGCATGTCACCCCCAACATAAGTTAGAGCAGCCTCCAGGGTTCTGTAATTTATGGCAGCCTCTGAGGGCCACCTCCACAGCGCTGAATCTTTGTAGCAGCATGCAGTGTGGATATATTCCTCCTGCCTCCTACACATCCCCTTCTGGAGTGGCATTTAGTGGGTGGGATGTGGGGAAGGAGAATCTCCATTCATTTCCAAAGGCTTAATTTTGTGCCCATAGTTACATACAATTGCAATTAACTGTGAGTGCAAATATTAATTATGCATTGAGTGTCATGACTTGGCCTGCAAATCAGATAGTTGAGCACCTGATCTTTTCGGTTTCTGCCTACAATTAACAACAGGTGCAAAAATACATATGTAAGTAATGTATTTAGGAGGGCAGACTCAGTTCCCAAAACCAGAAAACAGCACTGAAATTCCTATACGTTCAAAACCACTACAATGTATAAGAAATACACTATTCATCTACTCCATTCAACAAGGAGCTGAGGGATACCCTCTATTGATAATCTCTTATTTACCAGTAAGATTGGGGTCTGATTTTGCAACTCTTTACTTCACATTACTAACTGTTTGAAGGATCAGGCCCTGGGTCCCATTAATTTTCAGTTTAGCAGAATGGGATGCTGTTATCTGTTGAGTGAAGTAATGTTGAAACATCTCTTCCTTGACAAATTCAGTAAGCAATACGCTGTCCTGTTTTCTAATGAATCTTGCTGTGTCCCAGCCCTGTGCTGGCAATGTTACTGTGTGATACAAACATAGATATGAAACACTTTCATACATACAGTGTAATAACATGCTTCAGAAATTGAGGTGTAATGTAATATTTAGCGACTCCACCTTTATTACTGGCGAGGTAACTGGGGAACTCCAGAAAAAAAGGACAGGCATTTTAACTGATTTCACTGACCTGAGCTAGTGTGGACAGCTGCTTTCACTCCCCCCCCCCCCCCCCCCGCACCTGAATCTTACCTAGCTCAGGCTAGTAATAAACTAGATTGCACGGCCAGAAGTGGAAGTTTTTGAGGTGTAAAAATGGTTCTGGTCAATGTGTCTCATGCTGAAAAGACTACAGTCTACAGTCTTTGTTGGATTCCAAGCTTCTCGGGCCTGAGTTTTAAAGTACAACAGTACACAGTTGTATGTGAAAATGGCCATAAGTAGTCAGTACATAACACAGGAAAAATTCTCTGGGGAGGCCACTGCATTTTTAATGGAGATACTCTGTAGAATTCTGCTGACTGTGCGGGACAGTGTATCATCACAGAATTTCAAGCAGGCTCGTGTAGCTTGAAAAGGGAACAACACTTTTTAGGAATTGTTACTGCTATTAGCTAGATAATTAAAAACTAAAGATTATGCCAGAGACTTAACTAGAACTGGTCAAAAATTTCCCAACAAAACATTTTTCTATCAGAAAATGATGTTTCATTGAAATCAAAACTTTCCATGGGAATGCATCAATTTTGATGAAGTTTTGGTTAGAAAAAATGGAAAAATATCATTTTGATAAGATGAAAATGGAACACACTTCAGTTTTTCATTTTGAAGTGACTTTTTGTTTCTAAATTTATTTTATTTTGTGTTATATGTTGTTATGTAATATAAACATTTTAAAATATCAAAATCAGCACAAAATATTTCCATTTTATTGAAACAGAACGTTTGGATTGACCCAATCATTTTGAGTCCATCAAAACATTCCATTTTGATAAAATTGAAATGTTTTGTTCTGATTTTTACTTTTAAAAAATCTTATATTACATTATAATTTTGTTTTGCAGGAAATTTGTAAATGCTTTGGTTTTGTTCTGGTGTGCAATGAAAACAGACTCTGAAATGTCAGAATTTCCTGTCAAATGTAAATTCCAAGTTTGGACCAGGTCTAATCTTAACCAGGAGATGCATCGAAAACCTCGGCTATAGTCCGGAAAAAACTCGTCCACTTCATTACTCACAGCAGAACTGTATATAATTACACAGAGTTATTATACAGAGTGACCTTCAATAATATCTAAGCTGCTTATTCCAACAGAAATGCAGACGTATACATTAATCTTCTTATTCTTACTGAGAAACATGAACAAGACAGCACTATGAGGGGGCCACTTATTTTTGGCTGTAACAAGGTTACTATACAAGTGGGTATTAATTTTATATGAAGCATCCTGGAGATCTGATATTTGAAGTTGTTTTAATCAGTTTTTTCTTAAATATGTGAAAAATGGAAAGTCCCTTTAAAGCTTCATATGCATGAACATCTCTCTTCTAGAAAGAGGTGGAATAGGATCAACCACTTGGGCCAGCCCCATCTTCACATGGTGACATGAAGGCAACATGCTCTTTTAGACCCTGATTCCATCAAGGTCCCTAACCCCGAGAGTAGTGTCACTGACTGCTCACGGGCTTAAAGTTAGGCATATGCTCAAGTGCCTTGTTCAGTCAGGGTGATAACGTGCACTAAACCAAGTTTTGCAGCACTAGCCTTACAGTATAATATTAATGGGGTATCCTATTAAATAATGGGGTATACAGGTTATAACTTGAGCTGAATGGAAAATGTTTTTTTTTCCCCATGTAAAATATAGACTTGTTGGTGGAAAACAAAAATTTGAGGGGGGCGGGGGGGTTTCAAAACTTTAGGTTGAAAACCTCAAATTTTGATTTGGACATGCCCCCACAGGGCTTCGTGGGAGCTGTAGGTCAAGTGACTCACGCCCCCATTCTTCTCTATGGGTCAAGCTTTTTGACCCATGTTTCTTAGTTTCCCATGGTCTCCTCTCTTGCTGAGGTAGCGTGGTGCATCATGTAAGATGTAGTCCAGCCACGAGGCCCAGCCTGTAGAGGAGAATGGGAGCAGGAGGCAGCTGACTACAACTCTCATGAGGTACTGGGACAACATTTCTGAATCAAAATTTTGGTTTTCAGCAGAAAGGTTCCATTCTTTGAGTGTTTGGTTTTTCAATGAAAAGTCAAAATTTTCCAACTCTTCCTGTGGAAAAACTTTGTTTAGGCCAAAATCTTATTTTTCTATGGCAAATTTTTGACCAACCCTAGTAATCACAGCAGTTGTTAAAGGGAGTTCCATGGAGAGTCTTTCCTCCTGATCTGCAGAATGAAACATTTTCAGAACCACTCACTGGGAGATTAGGAGGTTGGAAGAAGTGGCAGAGACCATGTGGGCCAGTTTTAGTGCACGACATACTAGTGAGCACTAGAGCTTATATCCTTGTAGTGCAGACTAACACCCCATGGAGATAAGTCCTTATAAAGTGTCCCACAAAGTTAGGAGCCCAAGACTCTAAGTAAACTGAGTCTTAAAATCAGGATGTAGATGAGCTGTGCTGCACCTTGCACTTGGGGTCAGTACCAAAGGGCAGGTCTACAGTACGGGATTAAGTATCAAAGAGGGGTAGCCGTGTTAGTCTGGATCTGTAAAAGCGGCAAAGAGTCCTGTGGCACCTTATAGACTAACAGACGTATTGGAGCATAAGCTTTCGTGGGTGAATACCGACTTCGTCAGATGCATGTCATGTCATACGGGATTAATTCGACTTAAATTACGCAACTCCAACTACGTGAATAATGTAGCTGGAGTCAACGTAGCTTAGGTCAACTTATTGTGCTGTCTACACCGCGCTGGGTCGACAGGAGAAACTCTCCCTGATGCTTCTCGTTCCAGTTGAGGACCAGAGTTGATGGGAGAGTGCTCTGCGGTCGACTTAGCAGGTCTTCACTTGACCCACTAAATTGACCTCTGGTGGATCGATTGCCGCAGTGTTGTAAGTGTTGGCATACCCTAAAACAGAATACAAAGGACAGTAAAGAGGAGGAGAGTTTTATTTTTTGTTTCTTTGTTTATTTCTGCCTGTTTTCTTCTCCGTCTGAGTTTTTTAAAATAATCATCAGGGATTCTAAACTTTTTAAATGGACATCTGGAGATGGTACCTGTGCAATAGGGAGAAGAGAGATCTGATATGTCAGGAGCACACATATTTGGGTGCTGTGTTACTATTTTAGATGGCTGAGTATCTCCAAACACTGGAAGGGACTTACACAAAACCGCTGCCATGTTTTCATTAGGCTTTTTATAAGGGACAATCAGGGCCAAGATGGTTTGTGCAGCTCACGATCTAATTCCAGCCCAAGCAATATTCTGCCCTCTTGAGTCAATATCTCTTATTCTAAACTTTTCCCCCCCAATGTATGTAGCAGAGTAAAAAAAACAACCCCTTCTCCCCCCCCTCCCACACACACACATATGCTGCTGGAGCCCAATTCTCTTTCCACAAGATACGGGTAACTCTGACTGACTTGCATTCTGCGGTGAGAGGGTCCAGTCCTGGACTCCCTAAAAATAACTGGTCAGACAGCAAAAGGATGGAAAAATATGGAACTCCCAAACTGCCAAGGTTCACAGGGTCACTGGCTGGACTCATTTGGGTCTCAGAGGCCCATCGTTCTTTGTCTGTTGGGTTGAGATTAGTCATCAGGGCATGTTCTGCCAAGAGGCACTCCATTCTGATTGGCCACATCCCTCATGCACTTTGACCGGGAGACTCTGTTCTCCCTCTCTCATAATACAAGAACAAGGGATTATTCAATGTAAGGCAGCAAATTTAAAACAGATAAAAGGAAATACAGGTGGTTAGACTGTGGAACTCATTGCCACAGAATGTCACAGAGGCTGAGAATTTAGCAAGATTCAAAGGTTATCTCTACACTTATGGCTGCATGTAGAGTATAGGCGCTATATACATGTAGCTACTTGCTGCAGTGGAAGGCTCCAGTGCTAGGGAGGCAGTGGGGAAAGACGCTGCGGCTACTCCGGAGCCTTTCCCTGCTGCCTCCCTGCTACCAGAGCCTTTTACTGGGCAAGGCTTCAGCAGCAGGGAAGTAGAAGAACACTGCACGGCTGAAAATAACAGTGCAGGCATGGGAGGCTCTGCCTGAGCAGGTGACAAGCCCCTGTAAGGTATAGACACAGGGGACTGAGGCTGGTAGGCCACTCTGCTCTACTGCACTAACCTAAGTTGTGCCTCACGGTCTACATTGCTATTATACCCCTGCTAGCTGGGCATGCAATGCCTGTACTCTGCATGCCACTAAAAGTGTAGACATATCCAAAGAGGGACTGAATATTCATATGGGGAACAATTGTTAATGCTTCCAAAAGAGTTTTGGAAAGGATATTAAACCTCAAGCTTTAGGGCTGAAACCAGTCTCTATTAGCTGTTAGGATGAGACCTTCATGGGATATATATTACATCTTCCTTCTCAGGGGTCTCGTGTATCTTCCTGAGAACCACCAGGTGTTGGTGACCACTGGAAACAGGATGATGAACTAGATGGACCACTAGTTTTGATCTGGTAGGGCAATTTCCTATGTTCCTGTGATCAACAGCTTCACTGGCATATACCATACTGGACTGCACGAAGAACCAAATCCCAGAGTCCTGAGAAAGGCAACATGAAGTCAATTTGAAGTTTCCCTGTGTCCAGTCTTCAAGTTTTGTCTCTGTATTACATATGGTGCAATGATTGCATTGTACAGTTCTGTATGTCATTCAGACACTGTACAGCCCAGGTATATACTATCCACTGCATATACTACATCGTACTGCATATGCTCAGTGCACTATAGTGAACTGTATATTTTCTGTCATTGGCAGGGGCTGTATTACACGCTATATAGTGGAACCTACTCTTCAGATGCTGGTCTGTTGTACATGAAATGATGATGAAATATCTATTGTGTTTCGGGGGGGGGGGGGAATCTATCTTCTTTGCCCTTTGGCAAATGACTTGAACTTCCTCACCTGGTTTCCCTGGGAGACTCAATTTGTGAACAGTGTCAGTTGTCATTTACTAAAAGCTCATGCTGCTCTTAGTGCTTTTAAAAGTATCTGCTGTCATGGCAACAAGGTTATTTCTTGCCTAATGGGCATCTACTTTTAAAAAAATGTGGCCATAGTTGCTAAGTGAAGCTTTGGTCAGGGAAGTGATAACATCATCAGCCTTTCTAGAGCACTTTTCATTTGATGGTTGCAAAGCCATTTACAAACACTAATGAAGCCTTACAAGCCTCCTCCCCACTATGAAGGGAAGTATTATTAGTCCTAGTTTCGTGCAGGTAAACTTAGGGTCAGAGAAGTGGCTTGCCCAAGGACAAGGTCACATGCAGGGGCAGAGGCAGGAATAGAACCCAGGAATCCTGACTCCTAGTCTTTTGGTTTCATCACTAGGTCACACTTCTTCCATGTTCAGCAAAGACCATCCTTCCCTGCTGTAGTTCTGCTTCATGGCCTAGATTCACAACGTCACTGGAGCAGCCCTTGGTGCTACTGGGGTGGGGCATTGGAGGGAACAGAGGTGGGTTAAGCCCCCTTTCTACTACCATCACCCTCTTCTTGGGCACTGGTTTGGCCCACTGCCCAGGTTAGAGCAGCTGCAGCATCTATTTTGTCATGTTATCGTCTTTGTTGTCCTTGTCCAGTGGATGTTGATTTACCATAAAACAACTATTTAAAAAACAATCCCTGGCAAACTGGTGCCTGGCAAAGCTGCTTTATGCTTCCTAAATAGACTCAGAATGACCTTTTGATTTGACAAGCTCAAGTGCTAATATAAAACTGTCTCAAAATGTAATTAAAAGGTGCTAGCATCCCTTTCAGTCTGAACTGGAACCCACTGCTATCAATGCGGAGCAGACCCTGGCACTAATCAAATTTACATTCACCACACTCCCTGCATTCATCTAAACCTTATTTAAACCAATTTGTATTATAATGCATGGCTGATCAATAGTGCTGTTCAATTATTTAATAGCTGTACCAGCAAGGAAACATTACTATCCTTCTTATCAAAGCCAGGCTGATGAACCAGGTTCTACATGTAAAATTTCAATTTAAATTCTTCTTTAAACGGTTTCTGTTTTTCGTCTGTCCATTTCTCATAGCAACCAGCAAGGACCAGAGTTCAGAGAGCCAGATTTCACTTATACAAGATGAATTTATATTTGCCATCCATGCGCTTAGAAGCAGAGAATCTCTCAAGGATTTTACGTGAAGTGGGACTCACCCTATCGGGTAGATATAGCATCTCTTCATGCATGATCCACAGACTTCCTTCTACTGATCCACAGACTTCCTTCCCTCTACCCCTATCCCCCGATACTGGATGAGGCCTCTCAAGAGATGACTCGGTTCCATTTCATTTAATATTTAGTGCAAAGGGTGGAGAAATCCTCAACAGGAAGATGTTCACAGTGACCTGTCCGGAATAAAATCTGTTGTTCATCAGGACTCGGAAATCTTAGCTCTCATATGATAGTAACCCTAACAGAACATTCTTCTTATGATGGCGATGACTGCTAACACTGATGTGCTGTCCATCTGCATAGCACTTTGCAGATGTTAGCTGATGTCTCCTTGAGCTGGGAAATAGACCGCAGCTCAATGTGTGGACATGCTAAGTCTTCCATTTAGGATCCATTGTCATTTTCAGAGCTGCTGCTCAGCGGCAGCCTGTCCCCTCTAGGTGTCTAAGGATGTGGCTACACAGCAACTAAACTCCCGTGGCTGGTCCGTGCCAGCGACTTGGACTTGAGCTGTGGGGCTATTTCGTTGCTGGGCAGACTTCTGGACTTGGGCTGGAGCCTGGTCTCTAGGATCCTGCAAGGTGAGAGGGTCCCAGAGTTCAGGCTGCAGCCCGAACCCAGAAGTCTACACAGCCCCAGCCCGAGTCGGTTGGCATGGGCCAGTGGCAGATTTTTCTGGTTTCTGTAGCCCCATGGGTGCCAAATTTTCACTGGTCAGCATTTGCAAAGCTGCCTAAGTGCTGCTGCCATCCCACAGCTAACAAGGAGCTTGGAGTCCTAGATCACGCCAAAGCCCCCAAGGCAGGAATCTCAAACTAGGCAAGGGAACACCTAGCTCATCTGCGGGGTCCAGTCCTGTAGGTGTGCTCTGAGTATATGTAAGACATGATATCTGTCAGACCCTGCAGCAAGAGGGCCAGAGGCAGACCGCTGCTAGGTGAGGGGGGTAGCACAGCACCCACAAAAAAGACAGCTGGAAGCACAGGGAAATGTAAGCTGAGTGTGAGAAAGGTGTCGAGCAGGAGGCAGAGAGAGAGAGAGAGAGAGATGGTTTCAGGTGCTAGAACATGGGTTATCTAAGCAGTTGACCTGGCTCCTGTGCCTAATTCCAGGAGAGGTTCATAGCTGAGGATCCTGAGCAGAACAGGTGTCTATCTCTGCCCTGTCAGCTGGGCACACCAAGTCCTAAGCCCCTCTCCTCAGCATATCGCTCCTGACTAGCTTAGGCAGTCTCACACTCAGCTTGCTAGCTTCTGAAAATCCCATCCTTAGGCACATAACTCTCCCTATGCATTGTACGGGGAACCTGGGCACCTTGTCTGGGGCAGCAGGCCGCCAACGGGTTAGGTGTTGCAGTGCTGAGCAAGAAGAGTCTGGGTCTAGGCATTAAGGGTTAGGGCTATTCTTCCCATTTGACATACGGGCAAACTTAGCAGAGAGGTTAGGCAACCTGCCCAGCATCACAGAGAAATTAAATGTCCAGACCAGGATCAGAGCTCAGAATTCCTGTCTCCTAGGCCTGTCCTCAAATCCCTTGACTGCACCTGTCTTCCTGATGTGTTCAGTAAGATTTCAAGTAGAGCTGGTCAAGGGTGGCTCCAGTCCCTACCAAGAATTTTCCTCAAATTTGAAGGTATTTGGATTTGGGGTTTCAGACCTATTTCTGATTACTAGCATGGCTCATAATGGTGCCCTCTTTCATCAATAGTTGTAAATACCTCACTAGACAAATTGGAATCATCTCAGCAAAGAGGGCTCTCTTTATGGGATTTGGTTTTCTTTGTCTACTCAGTTGTGTACTCGGAAAGGGATAAAGATCTTTATTTGTGTGGAAATGATCATGAGTTGCCTTTTGTGTACAACTCTCGCCAAGAGGGAACCAGCACTCCGAAAACAAGTTACTTCTGATTGCAGTGTCATAGTTCGGAGAAAGGGAGAGATTCTGGGGATACCAATTCCGGGGAGCCTAGGGCCTTCTCTTCACTGAAAAAGGTGCTTTTTATTTTATTTAGTTTTGCCTTGGGGTAGTTAAAATGCATGAGTTATCCCTGGGTAAAACATAGTGAAGACCAGGCACTTTAGTTTTACTGCGAAATAAACTGTCCCCCAAGGGCTGATCTCAGTGAGTTTACCTTGTAAAATGAAAGTGCCTGGTCTCCACGGTGTTTTTACCTCAAGATAGAACATCAGAACGGTCATACTGGGTCAGACCAAAGGTCCATCTAGCCCAGTATCCTTTCTTCTGACAGTGGCCAATGCCAGGTGCTCCAGAGGGAATGAACAGAACAGGTAATCATCAAGTGATCTATCCCCTGTCGCTCATTCCCAGCTTCTGGCAAACTGTAGCTCATACGTGTTTGTTACCCTGCGGTAAAAAAAAAGACACCTTTTTAGCAGTGAAAACACCACCTTAGAAATACCTCAGATAGGTGCCTTTTCCACAACTACTGAAAATTCTGGCATCAAAACCATGGCACTGGAGCTTGAGGTATGCACTTGCCTTACTAAACAACACTTTGGCTGCTTGTTCAACATTTCAGAGAGGTGTAAGCTCTTTGATGGTAGATGTTCATCAGATACATTACCTGCTGAAATCCTTTCAGGAAGATGAAGGGTTACACTGGCTACTTAAAATTCCAATCATTAAGTAACCCAAGGAATTGATGGAGTGGGCTCCAGGAGAAATGAGTGTGAATGCAGGAATAATAATACTTTGAATTTGTGTGGCACCTTTCACTTAAACCATGGTTGGTTGGGCATTTTGTGACCCTGGTGTATAAAGGATGGATCTGTGCATTTATTTTAATTTTTACATGCATCCATCATAATGTGTCTGGGCTCATGTAAAGTAACTAAAGACAATGCAAAATGACTAGAGTGGCATCAGACTACATACAAAGGGACTTACCCTCACAATTAGCTGCATGCAGGGATTGAGAGGCAAACTATATTTGAGGGAGCTGAGCAAATAGTAGGAAATATTTACTGTTGATAACGCTACAGATCACAACTTGGCTACATCTGCAACTGTATCCAATGGCTTTCTGCAAACATTACTCCTGGAGGAATTTTGCACCACTGTGCATGAGCAGAATTTATGTCCCCCACAGATTTCTTTGATTTGCTGCAGAATGACACTCTAAAGGGAAGCCACAAGAGCAGTCATGTGCCAGGCTTAGCTGCTAGTCCGGGCTGAGGAGGATGGGACTTCCTCTTCCCCTGCACAGCATCCAGGGCTGGGTCAAACCCCACCCCCAAATTTCTGTTCCTGGCTGCAGGAAGCTCTGCAAATTCCCCCATCCCCGCTTCCTGCACCCACTGCTCCTCAGCTGCAGGCAGAGGGATCCCTGTACAGGGAGCTGCTCCCCCATCTGCCCAACCCCCGTGCATCCAGACCCCCTCATACTCAGACCCTCCTGTCAAGACTCACCCCCCTGCACTCAGAAATCCCCCTGATGAGCTCCCACTCTCCCTGCACCTGGACCACCCTGACGAGCCACCCGGAATCCCACCCCACCTAGACACACCTGGATCCCCCCCACACTGAGCCCCTCTCCCCCAGCATTTGGACCCCCCACACCCAGACCCCCTGCTGAGCTGTATCCCCTCCACACCCAGATCCCCCTGACACTGAGCTTCAACCACCTTCACCTGGCCCCCCGTACAAAGTCCAATGACCATTGCACTCAGAACCCCGCAACAAGCCCCTGAGCATCCAGATACCCTCCCCACCCAGATCCTCCACTGAGCTGCCTGCACCCAGATTGCCCCATACAGAACTCTCTCAACCCACACCTGGATCTTCCCATGCCAAGCCTTCCACACTTGGATCCCGCCTTGCTGAGCCTGCCTGTCCACACCTGGTGCACCTGGCACGGAGGGGCAGGGCCCATCCTTGCACTGTATCAGGGTTGGGTGCAGCCTCACCGCTGAGTCCATGTCCCGGGGGGAGAGGAGCTGCACAGTGATCTCCCACCTCTGTGCAGCCAGGGGCCTGTGCTCCCCAATGCCACGCTGTAGCCTCCACATTTATTTGACAAGTAAAATTTGCAAAATTTTTCAGAATTTTAAAATATTGTGCACAGAATTTTAAATTTTTGGCGCATAATTTTTTTATGTTTTTGGCACAGAATACCCTCAAGTAAAACATTCAAGCATTTAAGGACTCTTCATGGAATTTTTGTGGAAACAGAATTTCAAGCCTGAATGTTCAAATAGCCTCCAGAAGCAAATTTCAAAGTGCACATTTGAAATTAAAATTCTCGCTTCACGGTGGTGTTGGTTAGTTACCTAAATCATTCACCTGGAGAACAAAAGGAATGCCTTGTGATTTAATTAACTAACCAGCACAGCAAAATGTGTTAACAAACTGTTTCATTACAGATATTCAATCTGCAAGCCAAGAATTATTCACTGACAAAATTCACAAATAATTCTGAAGAATGAACACATTTGGGGATTTTCTGATCTGTCTATAGGCAGGTTGCAAACAGAAAAAAGGCAACTTTGTCAGATAAATTTGTTATGAATAAACATTTAGCTCTGCTCTGAAGTCAACAGGGCTACTTGCATAAATAAGGGCTATTCATGTGAATAGGATTGAGTCTGTAATGGTACTTGGAGTATGGGAATTTCATTAGCTGAAAGCACTGATTACAAATCAAAGGGAAAGGGGAAATCAAGTAATAATTAGTCATTTAAATTTTATCAAGCATAAAGCAACTGATTTCAAACAAAGCCAAATAAAGAGGAAGTGCTTCTTTCTTATTAAGTTGGTCTCCCTTGGCCTTTTAAAGATTTATTAAGTAATGTCAATAAATTATGGCCCTTGGGATTCAGCCTATAAAAACCGCATAGAAATACAATATCAGACAAGTAAGTAAGACTGTCACACTGGAATAGAAGCTAAATGCATATTTATTAAGGAGGCATATGCTGAGTTTTGGTTCACCTCTCTCATCTAAACTCTCTCTTGCTTCTCCACCTGTTGTTATTGAGACTGTATCTGAGTTCAGTTCTAATGTTGAAGTCAGACCAGATTTGATCACTGATAGGTTTAATTACATTGCTAAAGGACTCCTTGTGAAACTAAGCTATCTGAATTAATTATAGCACTGCTAAATTATGCAGCATATGTGTAAAGACCCATTTGGAATTTACCTTCATTTATATTCTAGCATGGCATTTGGATTTCCTTGAATAAATTTTTCTGTGGTGCTACCATTGAAACAATTTTGCAGAGAGAGAAAGTATGTGATTAATGAGTCTATTTATCCAAAGAAGTGTATTGAAAAAGATAAAGGGAAAGTAGCCAGTGTTTGTTGCAATATGGTAAATGCAGAAACACCAATTCCTTTCCAATATATTTTTAGGGAAGCATCAACAATATTCTTAAAGCTATACAAGACAGGGTCTTGAAGACCATGGCCTGAAAAGCTTACATTTAGAAGAAGTCCAGATGAGGCATGACACACTGGGAGACTCAGAGGGAGGTGTGACCTCAAATAATTGTAAACATTTGTTTGTTTATTAATTTATTCTAGTTTGGGGAGCTTGGGAAAGAAGAGAGTCTTCAGGGTGGATTTAAGTGAGCCAAGGATGATGGGTTGTTATAATATGCATCTGTCTTAGGTACTTATTTTGGCCCTCATCACATAATATCTGAGTGCCTCACATTCTTTACTGTACTTGTCCTCACAACACCCTGTTAGGTAGGGAACCGGTATGATTAGGGCCCTACCAAATTCGCGGCCATGAAAAACCCGTCATGGACCATGAAATTTCATCTCCCCCCCCCCCATGAAATATGGTCTTTTTTGTACTTCTACCCCATACCATACAGATTTCATGGGGAAGACCAGTGTTTCTTAAACAGGGGTCCCGACCCAGAAGGGGATCGTGGGAGGGTCGCAAGGTTATTGTACGGGGGTCGCGGTATTGCCACACTTACTTCTGCTCTGCCTTCAGAACTGGGTGGCCAGAGAGCAGCGGCTGCTGGCCAGGTGTCCAGCACTGAAGGCAACACCCCACCAGCAGCAGCGCAGAAGAATGGGTGGCAATGCCATACCATGCCTATAGGAGCTAACTTTTCCCGGGGCCGAAGGGTGCTTTTCCCTGGCCCCGCCCCCTCCCGCCCCTGCCCCGCCCCATTCCAACCCCTTCCCTAAAGTCCCTGCCCCCTCCCTGCCCCTATTGGACTCCTTCCCCAAATCCCTGCCCCAGCCCCGCCTCTTCCCGGAGCGCGCCGCGGTTCCCCTCCTCCCCCCTCCCTCCCAGCGCTTGCCACAGCAAAACAGCTGTTTCGCAGCAATAAGCACTGGGAGCTAGGGGAGAAGCAGGGCACAGAGTGCTCAGGGGAGGAGGTGGAGCAGAGGTGAGCTGGGGCGGGGAGCTGCCAGGGGGTGCAGAGCACCCACCAATTTTCCCCGTCGGTGCTCCAGCCCCAGAGCACCCGCGGAGTCAGCGCCTATGACCATGCCATCCTTACTTCTGCCCTGCCTTCAGAGCTGGGTGGCCGGAGAGCGGCAGCTGCTGGCCAGGTGCCCAGCTCTGAAGGCAGCAGCGCAGAACTAAGGGTGGCAATACTGTACCACGCCATTCTTACTTCTGCACTGCTGCCGGCAGTGGCTCTGCCTTCAGAGCTGGGCTCCCGGCCACCAACTGCCGCTCTCCGGCCACCCAGCTCTGAAGGCAGCACCACCACCACCAGCAGTAAGGGTGGCAACACCGGAAACTGCCCCCTGCAATAACCTAGCAACCCCCCCACAACCACCTTTTAGGTTAGGACCCCTCCAGCTACAATACTGTGAAATTTCAGATTTAAATATCTGAAATCATGAACTTTGTGATTTTTTAAATCCCATGACCGTGAAATTGACCAAAATGGATTGTGAATTTGGAAGGGCCCTAGTTATGATCCCTATTTTGCAGATGGGGAATTGAGGTACAGTGTAAAGGGGGGGAGGAGGTGTTCAAAGGCACTATTACAGGGGTTCTCAAACTGGGGGTCAGGACCCCTCAAGGGGTCGCAAGGGTCTTACATGGGGGGTCATGAGCTGTCAGCCTCCACTCCAAACCCCGCTTTGCCTCTAGCATTTATAATGGTATTAAATATATTTAAAAGCATTTATAATTGATGGGGGGGGGTCACACTCAGAGGCTTGCTATGTGAAAGGGGTCACCAGTAAAAAAGTTTGAGAATCACTGCACTATTGGAACTAGGCATGCATTTTACTTGCGCTTTCAAGAGCCTAAGGCCTGGTCTACGCTACAGAGTTAGGTCAACACAAGACAGCTTACGTCGATCTAACTATGTAAGTGTCTACACTAAGGCCAGCACTTTTGACGGCAAAACTTACATCGCTCAGGGGTGTGAAAAAAAACATACACACACCCCCAAGCAACAAGCATTTTGAAAGCATAAGTGGTAGTGTGCACAGTGCTATGTCAGCGGGAGAGCTTCTCCTGCCAACAGTAGCTACTGCCACTTATTGGGGGTGGTTTAATTATGTTAATGGGAGAGCTCTCTCCTGTCGGCATAGAGCGGCTACAGGAGAGATCTTACAGCGGCACAGCTGCATTGGTACAAAGGTAGGTAAGGAGTATTCTCCTGGGAGTAACAGAGAGATTAAGGCCTGAGTCAGCAGAGCATTTACACATAGGCTTAAAGTTAAGCATGTGTTTAAGTTCAATTATAATCAGACGGACAAAAACAGATGCTTAAACACTTTGTTGAATAAGAATGGGATTAGTCACACTCTTAAAGTTTGGCATGTGCTCCAGTGCCTTCTTGAATTGGGGCCTAAGAGATTTACTCAAGATCTTGCATAGTAAATCAATTGCTAACTCAGAAATAGAACCCATGGATGAAATCCTGGCCCTATTGAAGTTAATGGAAAAATTCCCATTGACTTCAGTGGGGCCAGGTTTCACCCCAGGTCTCCCAACTCATCAGTTTCTTGTTTTTAACCACTAATCACAATACCTCCCCTCATTAAATGCCTCAGAACTACTCCTATCACATGAGAATGATGGGCATCATATTTTCAGCAGTCAGTATCTTTGTAGTACTGTGGCATTAGAATTAGATCTCTGGATTCCTGTGAGTTTGCACATTCCACATGTAGACACTTGGTAGAATCCATGAATATTTTCAACTGATCCATTGTTAAGGATGTTCCACCCATTTTTTCTCAGGACCCAGTGTCATGGATAACATCTGTCAAGATCTGAACAGCCCCACTGGTTGCACAGCTCAGCCTAGGCTCAGAAAAAGAAAAAAAAATTTCTATGGACAATGTGCTATGGTGCAGACCAAGTGGAGAGCTTGATCTCTATGGTTTATTCAGTCCTCAGCCTCACTACCACTACCAATAAGTGCTGGTTATGATGGTGGATTTTGATCTGAGAGAAGTATCCCCTAGGAACTGAACTGAGATCTGTTAGCTCATTTCACACAAGCCCCCAAACAGCTATCAGATGGGAATGACAGGCTAGATTGGAATCTGTGATGTAGATGCATAAGGCTCTGTATGCCATGGAAAATTTGAAGCCATCCAATCCTCTTCTATCTATTTTTGGTTCTGATAAATAGAGTGTACATGTTACCTTTGCCAGGTCTTATTCCCCAAACCCCTAATTCTGTAGAATCTCTTCTGTTCCAAATGCAATTACTTTTCATCTTTCTTTTTTGCTGTTTGGAAACACAGCGCATCATCCTTCCGTGTCTCATTATCTTAATTAAAGCAAGGCAAATCAAGGGCCTGTTTTATAATCTGTCATCACCTGGCACAATTTCTTTAGCTCAATAATTGTGAAATCACATTAGGCCAAATCCTGAGAACTGCTTAGCACCTCAGCTCCCAGTGACTTCGATGACAGCTTTGGCTGAATAAGGGCAGAATGAAAAACAGAGCAAGGAACTCAGGGTTTGTCTCATTGTATCAGATAAAGCCAGTCTTTCCCACAACAGCACAGTTCCTTCATGCTCTCTCTGGGATCCCTGTGTGAATATTTCAGGTGATTATATCACCGTATTGCAAACTTTTGGCTCTAATATTGGCTCTAATCCTCTCCTCGCTCATTATAACTGTTAATAATTGTTTTATTAGCCTTAACTGCATTTATACTTCCCAAGCCTCTATTGTCAAGTTGGCCATAATGACTGGGAATAAGTTATGTTTTAAAGTTGACAGGTTCTCTGCAATGAACACTATAGGGCTGTAGGTGGAATAGATTGCAACTGATCACTGCACTGTTGTATGCAGTGTTGTTGCAGCTGTGTTGGTTCCAGGATATTCGAGAGGCATGGTCCTTTTATTGGACCAACTTCTGTTGGAGAGAGACAAGCTTTCAAGCTTACTCAAAGCTCTTGTTCAGGTCTGGGAAACGTGTGTCACAACTGAACACAAGGAGGAACAGATTGTTTAGCATAAGTAGTTAACACATATTTCAAGGGACCATTCAGGGTGAAGTGGCATACCCGTTAATACCTCTCCAGACATAGTGAGAAAAGGAAGTGAAGGTGGGGATTGTTAGTGGGTTATAGATGGTTGTAATAAGCCATAAATCTAGTGTGTCTATTCAGTCCATGATTTTTAGTGTCTAGGAAAGTTATGAATTTAAGCTCCCAGGCTTGTCTTTTGAAAGTGTTGTGCTGGTTTCCTTTAAGGATGAGGACTGAGAGGTCAGATATAGAGAGATCGCTTTGTGAAAAGAGCTCACCCACAGGTGATACATTTTATCATTTTCCTCTGTGAGTTCATTCCAGAACGTAGTGATCGGTGCACTACATGCCTCAATAGCAACTGATGAGGTATATCGCGTGTTTAGGATGGCCATATTTCCCAAGGCTGAATATGGGACACCTGGTAAAATTACTCATATTCAAGCGAGTTCAACAGCAGTCAATCAGAACGATGCAGTACAAATGTTCAGATTAACGTCAAGTTGACTGAGCCCCTGTTAAAAAGAAATACTGCATAGTTGGATTCTTTTTATTTACCTTCTTATCTTTAAGGCTTTAGGGTTTCACACAGGGAGAGGTGACACACACACACACACTCCCGTACACCTCTCTCACAGAGTGGTGGTGGTGGTTGGGGGGTGACGGACCGATCTGACCTGCCCGGCTCCCTCCACCCTCTATACCTGGCTGGACCCCTGGCACAGACCCGCCTCTCCTAGTACCTGATACCGCGTCTTCCTGAGGCAACCCCCCCCCCCCGCCCCGAGCTTAGCTGAGGGGCGGAGAGGCTCCCTGTGCCAGCACTGTGCAGGGCTTTCGGAAATGCAGGGCTCAGCTTCTCCTGGCTGGCGCCACAGGGTCTTGGGCTTTTCCAGGGCGCCGGCCCAACCAGAGGCAGTAGGGGGAAGGAAGAAGCCTGCTGGCCAGGCTGTTGGTGAGCTGAGCGTGTTGACCAGGGGCTGGTTCTCCACACAGCGCTGAGAGCGGGACGTGCCACGTGTAGGGGGGGATATGGAGGAGCAGCAGGGTTAGGAGGTGAAGGGGAAAAGCAGAAAGAGGACAGCGAGAGGGGAAGCACATAAAAGCCCAATGGGTGGGCAGCAGAGGCGACACTTAACCAGCCGCCACCTGGTGCCTGCCCACCCTCACCTGCCCACCTGGTGCCTACCCGCACTCACCAGTCACCGCCGCTCACACTGTGCAGCCAGTGCCGGCCAGAAACGGGATGGGGCCCTGCTGGCCCAGAGCCAGCATACAGCAGGGGCTGTGCTGATGGACCAGCAAGGAGAGCAGCCAGCCCCGTGCGTTGCAGCTTTGACCCACCACCAGCCTTGCACGCCCACCCCCATCATCCCATAGGACACCCTCTCCCCCCACCCCGCCACTCACTGCTGGTAGGCAAGCAGCTGGCAAGCAGGGATCCGGCCAGCAGCAGGACCTGCAAGTACTGATGGGGGAGAGACAGAAAATATGGGACAAATTGCCCGTTTTTAAGAAAAAGTTGGGACAGCTACAGGAGGGCTTAAATATGGGACTGTCCCTTTAAAAATGGGACGTCTGGTCACCCTACACATGTTGTGATAGTAGGGTGAATGGATAGCAACTGTGGAAAAACAGGACAGGGGGTGGGGGGTAATAGGCACCTTTATAAGAAAAAGTCCCAAAAAACGGGATTGTCCCCATAAGAACAGGACATCTGGTCACCCCATGTGAGAGGCATGTGTACAGCCCAAGGATCTTGAAAGACATGTTGTGATCACTGCAGTAGTGGAGCTATGTCTGCAGGTTTTGCATCTGATGCTCTAGCAGGATAGGGTGCTGCTTTGAGTTGGTGTGTCCTGGTCTGTGGGGAGCTTGCTTCTGATGATGAACTTGGAGAGGTTGGGGGTGTTATTTGAAGGCCAGACGAGGAGGTTCAGGAAAGATTTCCCAACGAGTATGGTTTGTAGAGGTTTGATGATACTCCCTGTGGGTTCCAGTGTGGGGTAGGTGACAACTTAGGGGTGTTCAGTGGGAGGGTGTTTTATTTATGTATTGAAGCAGGTTATCTCAGGGTATCTGGGTGGCCTGCTCCATGATGTGATTGACTTCTCTGGTGTAGTATCCTTGTTTGGTGAAGGCAGTTTTGAGCATGTTAAGGTGTATATCCCGAACTGTCTCTTCAGAGCATATTCAGTGGTATCTGAGTGCCTAGCTGTAGATAACAGATTTGTTGGTGTGTTTGGGGGTTGTTATTGGATCTATAAAGTTAGGTGTGGTGATCTGTGGGTTTCTTGTATATAGTTGTCTAGGTTTCCACTGTTGAAGCTGATCGTGGTATCCAGGTAATGCTGGTCAGGGAGTGTTCCAGAGAGAGTTTAATGGAGGGTGGTGTTTGTTGAAGTTACAGTGGAAATCTATGAGGGAGTTTAAGTTCTCTGTCCAGAGGATGAAAATATCATTGATGTATCTTAGGTATATCATTGGAATGTCCTTTTTGTATAGGTCTAGCTCCAGTATTTACCTAGCTCCTGTATTTCCAGACAAAATGTATGGTTTTCCAGAGATAGGTAGATCACATTTACAGATGTTTTGAGAGCATCCACCAGAATTTGGAAGACTGGGGTGGAGCTGATGTTTTGCCCTTAGGAGTGGGGCCCTGAAAACCAGGGGTGAATGGCATAGCAGACCTATGTTCAGAGCCAGAGTCTTCAAGGTACTGAGCATTGTAGCTATTCACTGGAAGGCCATTTACATCTTCAAAGCAATGTCCAGTTAAAGGAATAACCCTCATCCCCTGCTGGGTTAGTGTTACTACCATCCCCATTTTACACATGAGGAAACAAAGTTTATGTGACTTGCCTCAGGCCACACAGCAAATCAGTGACAGAGCTGGGCTGAGAACTCAGGAGCTCCTGGCGCCTCAGCCTAACCCACATTGTCTCACATGTTCGCTACAGACTGGCGGTATGATGCAGGTGTTGATGTGACAACATGGTTTTAAATGTAAAGGTTGAACAAATAAATGTGGAATTCCATACTGGAGCCAGAAATGCACTTTTTTTTTTCAGTTCAGTCTATTCTTTTCAAGTCATAGGAGGAGAGAGAGTTGGAGAAAAGAGCTAAAGGCTGAGATTTTTCAGAGCTGTCTAACAGCTGTGAATGTCCAGTTCTCATTAATATTAATAGAAACGGTGTATCTGCATTCCCTAGGCAACTCAAATGCTATCTTATGGTGGCAGAGTTCCTTGTCTTATGTTCCATAAGTTCAGTGGGGGTGGGGGGGGAAAGAGCACCAAAGATCATATAGAGATGAGCTAAACATATTCAAATACATTCAAAGGGTCTAGACTGCAATCGTGGTGTGATTGCAGCTCAGGACGACATACCCAAGCTAACTTTAATGTCACTAGCTTGAGTCCCAGAGCAGTGAAACCGTGGCAGCATATACTTCAGCTCAGGCTGGCTCCATGAGTAATTACACAGGATTCTGGGCTGGCTTGTGTAGCCCTCACTGAAATTCAGACTACACACTTTGGGACTTGAGCTAGTGAGATTAAAGCTCCAGCTGCAGTCATGCCCAGTGACTGCAGTCTAGACATACCTTTAATGTGGTCCAGTAGTGAGAGGAGTAGGCTAGGAGTCAGACACCACGTACCTACACATTACATTGTTGGGCACCTTATAAACCCTTTGCCATTGTCTCGCTGTGTGTGTTTGAACTAGTGATTAATCAGCTGCCCATCTGTGTATGTCTATGGTAAAAATGTTACTCATTTCCCTCCTGGGAGTTTTCTGAGGCTTACTTAATTTAAATAATTAGAAATCCTCAAATAAAAGTGTTGTTAATAAATAGACTGCATCCTGCTATGTACTGCATCAACAACAAGGTTACTACTTACTACATATAATAATATTCAGCACTGATTTAGCACTTTGCATCTCTCCATCTCAATATGTTTTACAAAGCGAGGCAAGTCATACCATTATCTCCATTGTCAGATGGGGAAACTAAGGCACAGCTCGATGTGACTTATCCAAGATCACACGACAGGTCAGTGGCGTAACAGGTAACAGAACCCAAGCCTTCTGACACCTAGTCCCTGTACTTCATCTTCCCTTTTAATGAGCAGTGACGCTTTGTGGCAACATCACACACAGGCAAACTGATGAGCTAGTCAGAAAACGGGGAATTCAGAAAGCGGACAGCTTTTCGGTTCACATGATTGGTTGCCTTTATGTCTCGGTTTTAGATCTTATTATTGGGATCTCTGGATAAGCTGCTGCAGCATCTTTTCTAGACTAGCCAGTATAATGCAAATGTGTCCAACAGTATTAACATGCCAGTGACATACCAACAACGAATGGCACCCCAACTCCCCCCCCACCTTTTCTTAATTTTGGCAGCAATTCCTTTCATTACCTGAGGGAAATTCACGCTGGAAACAATGTGGATTAAATAAAAACAAAACCGAGGCCTAAACTGGAACTCCAGCCAGAGAGCTCAGAAGAACACTAATGTGGTATTATACACCGAGTCCCCAAACACCTTCAACTGAGGAGTTTCTAAAGTGGAGCACTTTATAGTATCACCTCAAATACCTCAAGGATGCAACATCCTGCAACCAAGATGTACAATATGCCCCCCATTGTAGTCATAAGGTTAAATATTGGGGCTTTAAAGTCCCTTCTCTCTTGCTAGGTTCCATATTCTCCTCTGTATTTCAGTCCTAGTAGAGAAAGTTAAAACAACTGAAGTGGTAACATTTTGGGGATTCTGCAAATTCAGTGGCAAATATAGACCCCAATTCAGGAAAGCACTTACACACGTACTTAACTTAAGCACAAGGTTAAGTCCCACAGAAGTGAATGGGATGTAAGCAGTCCTGTCCTGAATAGGGATAGTTTCCTGAATCAGGACTCTAGTACTTAAAAATCTCACGAGGAGAAGGAGATGTTACTTCCCGAAGCAAAGAACTTAGGGCCCTAGTTTTATGATGAAATGAAGATTTTGGTTGTTAGTTACATGATTTTGTCTCAAAACTCTGTCAGGAAAGTGTATGCATGTGTATGGGTGGGTAGTGGGGGGGGGGAGAATAAAAACATATCCAAAAATTCTTTCCTCACTGCCACTTTTCTGTCCAATACAGAAAAACTGCAAACATTAGCAAAACTGATGGCTGCTAAATGGTCTTCTTTCCAACAATAATGAGCTGCATTTAATAATGAATTAAACATAATTAACTGGGGAATTTTTTTTTGAATCTTTCTTTAATGACGTTATGCAGTAATTGCCACTGGGGTGAATAGGCTGGCATTGCCCATCCTTATCACTGTCTATTATTCAAAGGCACCTTAGAATTACTCCCATTTGCAAAGGCTTATTACAGTAAGTGATATTGAATGAAGTGTAGTGCTCACATTGCAAACCAATGTAAATAAGACACTTTCCCTCATGTCTCTGTATCTAGATGATTCAACAATACTGGCTCTGTTTTCTCAATCAATAAAAGCCTTTCCTAGTATATAAGCCAAACTAATAGGCATATGAAGTTTGTTAAAAACTGATACATATGATTAAACCCTGATAAAAAGGTTCTAATGGGAATAATGAAGCTACTTGTAATCTGTATTATACAATGTAATTCCACAGTAATCAGACCTTCAATAGTTGTTCTTCATGTCTATTGATAAAGTCCTTTTCCTAAGAAATTGTTTGGTACTTTTCTAAATATTCCTTCTCTTAAAATAACAGGACCTTTTTTTTTTTCTTTTTAACTGTTCGCAAGATTTGCTTTTGGGCTTCCTTACTTGTCCTTTACCTCTGTCTGAGTGGAGTCTTCTTTGTTTGTACCTAAGGGTTGCTCGGTTTTGATAGTGCAGCTAGCAGACCAAAGATGCAGCCCTAGCTCTGACTTAAAAAAAAGCTGTAAAATAAATGGAATTGATGGAAAAACAGGGGATGGAATGCACAAGTGACTTTAGCCTGTAGATATACCGGTAATTTATGTCCCATCACATTAAGCAAGCTTGCCACCTGCATTTACTCTGCTGCTCAGTAAAAGAAGAGCATATATTTTATGGCTGTACCTCCATCAGACAATAAATGTTGCTACTGACCACATGATTGTATATCTCTTACAGTGGAGAGATAAGACAGAGCTGAAATGACTTACTGAAGCTGCTGGACATAAACAGATCCTGTCGTTCTGTTTCTTAACTCTCATATTGACTGTTACCACACAGTCTGCATGACTGTTTCCACACAGTCTGAAACCTGGCCTAGGCAGAGCAGTCAGGGGATAGACTGTGTGACAAAGCTCTGTCCTTGCCTCCATGGGTCCCGTGTTTCCTGGCAGATTTCGCTAGCCTCAGAGGCTCACTGTGACCCTCCACGTAACCCTTCTCTCTCTAGAGACAAGGGTCACAGTCTACTGAGCCATTCTCATCATAAGCCAGCAAGGGAGGTGAGGAGAAGCTATCCTTCCTTGCACAGTTTCTGTTGTCTCCCAGCCTCAGTGATTAATCAGGGGGCAAAGGGGGGGAGCCCAGGCCCACCCTCTGCTCCTGCCCAGGGACCCTAATAATATCAGCTATGGTAGCTGACCTTTTAGAAACATGACATGTACAATTCCCTGGGCTACTTCCCCCACAGCAGCCCTCACTTCCTCAAGCTCCACTTCACCCTTACCTCAGGGCCTCCTTCCTTGTGCCTGATATGGTGTGTACTACTCAGTCTCTCCAACAGCACAACTTCCTCCCACAGCTCCTGACATGCACCCCCACCTGACTAACTGGGAGGCTTTTAACTAGTTTCAGCCAGCCCCTGATTGGCTTCAGGTGTCCCAATCAACCTAGCCTTCTCCGTGCCTTCTGGAAAGTTCTTAATTGGCCCCAGGTGTCTTCATTGACCTGGAGCAGCTGCCATTTCACTTATCCTGGTACCAGGGATTTGTTTAGCCTGGAGCTAATATATCTATCTCCCACTACTTTCCTATAGTCCACTGACTCCCTTGACGCCTTTGAGGAGCAGTGGGCGCTGTCCGGGGTTCTCTGCTCGGTGTCCCCGTCATGTTCCCTTCTTTTGACCCTTTGACCGCACTCCTGTCCCTGTTGTTCATTAGTTGTCCCCCGTAATTATTTGGTTTTCCAGGTCCTGTGGACCCCCCGCTTAGGCTGGGGGGGAATCCTTTAGCAGTGGGCGGGCTTTACCCGCCCACTTCCTGGATCTCAATAAGGCTACTTTCCTATAGCCATCTGGCCTTGCCCCGTCACAACTGTTGACCACACTACAATAAGCAGACCTTTCCCCAGGTGCTGTGATATGTATCTCATACCCATGGTTCTGGGTTCAATCTCCTTGCCACTTCTTGATTTTGGCAGTCAGAACTGGTGAAATAAAGGAAAGAAATTCTGTCTACTTTTTCCCTGATCCCTGTAATACCATTGCTCCATGAATACCCAGTTTTAGTTACAATACACAGCGTGACGATGCACATGAAGGGATTGCAGATTTTTATTTCCACATCCTGTCCATCACTTAGCAATGACGTAGAATCGGTGATAAATAGCCCCAAATATATGCTAACAGCCAAATTATCATATAGTAAATGGCCGTAGATTAATTTTTTTAGACTGGAGCACCTAAAGTTAGGTGCCAAAGTCCAAATGTAGGCACCTGAATAAAAGTGGTCCGATTTCATTTTCATAGACGCTGAGCCCCCCCAGCTCTATACATGTGTACAGACGAGACCCACGTGTGCTATTCCACACTCAGGGAACTACCATGTTATCACATGAATCCCGTGTTATAGTAGCTTTGGTAATGTACATGGTTCTCCGCCGAGAAAGTTCCATACTGCTGAGCCCATTCTATGGACTTGAGTGGAATGAAGGGGACTGTGCTCCAAATATACATGTGTAAGGTGGACCTATAAAATATACCCATAGATGTTCAAAGAGCAGGTGCACACCAGGATCCTGAGCACATAAAAACATGTTCTATGTGTACAATTATCTGCTTTGTGCCTACGTTGTGTGGGCATGACCCAGGCACCCATGCTTGAAAAATTTATTCCAGAGTGAACAAAGGTGCAAAGCAGGCAGAATTCTTCATTAGAATTTCTCCCTCTCAACAGTGTCTCTCTCTCTCTCTTTCTCTCTGACTGCACTTACACTAAGAGAACCATCTCCATAATTCTGGTTAAAATGCCAGTGCAGAGGGTCATAGGACCATGACTCATTCTGTCTTGGCATCATCCGCTTTAGGATGTTCCTGCCAGTGTTGTGATGCCTGAACCACTCAGGTCTTTGTGAAAACATCCATTTATTTCCTGCTGCAATTGGGTCTGAGTATGGGCTGATTGACTCCTCGCTCACTTCCTGTTTGACAACCAAAATATTTACAGCTCAGGGAATGCGCCTGGCAGCAGCTCCAAAACTTTGCTTTTGATAGTAAATGTAATTAAATGCAGTACTGATGATGTGAATTACTCATGTCATGCCAGGGTGAGCTATTAATTATCACTAATAAAATCTGTAATGGAAAGCTCTTAAAATGTTATATACTTTTTTAAAGCACATGCAACTCTTGGGGGGTAAAAACACACCGCACACAGAGAGAAATCTAAGCAAGACACTAAAAATGTAACAATCCTGTTCCTTTGTGTATAACAGTCAGAACTGATCTGCTGTCCATGCTGGTTTATTGTTCACCTTAGCAATCCATAAAGCCAGCTCCCACACAGACCATCTGCAATGGAATGGAGTGGTTACTTTATCATCCTCAATAAATAGTGCCTAGAGAAATACTATGCAATATCTTTCGGGACAGATCACTTGCTGCTTGCAGATCCTAGATATCTCAGTCACTATAGTGATTTCTGCATTTCAGTGTAGTGGAAAGTAGAACTGGCTGGAGGAAGACAATCCTCTTCTGAAATTTTGAAATTGGGTTTCATCCCATATTGGAACGAAAACAAAACCTTGTAAATGTTTTCACTAAATGGAATTTGGTCCTGTCCGCTCTCTCATGAGAAGTGACAAGAGAGCCCTGGATCTCAAAAATAGTCTCTGTGACTAGCAGAATTTACAGTACGTGACTTGGTGCAGCCTCGTGTAATGTGAATGAAATAGGGGCCTCATTAGAAACATCAGGCAAATAACTTTATGCTTCTGAAGGTAGAAGATCTTGAGGGATCTACTGCATGAGACTCTGGTGTGTTAGCCATACCAAAAGGAACGAGAGTCAATGTAAAATCGCCTAGTATTTGAATATTTGAAGTTTGCCAGTTAAACAAAGGGAAAGTTTTCTGACTGCTTGGGGCCAAATTCTGTTCTCAGAACAGAAAATTTTAGTAGTTTATTTTTTACTCCAGGTTTATATTGGAGTAACTGATAGAGCACTCTGGTCCTTCATGCTTAGTTGCCTTGTTATATCTTAAAAGGGCTGCACAGACACTAGCTAATTAATCCTTTACTTCAGCTCTGGCCGAACTGTTGTCCATGTGCCAAATACACAAGCTGAGGTTTTGTGGTGGAACCCATGGTGCTCAGATCAAGAAGCAGCATTGTGTGGTGGGACCTGTACTTTCAACATGCCAGGGATTAAAAATATGGACAGATGCAAGCTGCTCCACTCCATGCAATTTGGCCTGGCCCTCAGGCTCCTGGCAAGCTTCCAAAGTGGTTCTCAGTTGGGAAATGTTTGAATGTTCCTGCTGTACTTTCTACCGGCGTAGAAAGGATTTTCTGTGTAGCAGGACTGGTCTAGCCTATTGCTGTTATTCCTACGGCCTGGCTTGCAAAACAACACCATGGCACTGGTTTATCAAGAAAAAAAATTAAGGCAGCATTAGATTAAATTATGGTTTGCCATCCATCATGGAAAGAATATGCATTCTTCGCTGCCTGTGCCTTTAAATCTGTCAGATTTCATATTGCTCTGCTTTACATTGAGATGAAAGTAAACTAGACAGGACTGAAGTAGAAACCAAACATGGTGTTATATGTAAATTATTAAGGTATTGTGGTTATGGTCTGCAAATCTCTTCTGGCTAGCTTTGAACCTGGCGACAGAGGTAAGCCTCGGCTAAAGGGAATAGTAATTATACATACTTTTGACTTCTATAGTGTCTTCCACTTGAAGCTCTCCTAGCGTTTTACAAACATATTAAGAGCCAAATTCTGTCCTGACTCTCACCGCTTGCAACATCCGTGTGCACTAGCTATTATCCTTATTGTACAGATGGAGAAAGTTAGGCACCGGGAGAGTAAGTGGTCACAGAGCAAGTGCATGATGGCAGAGTCAGGAGATCTGGGTCCTTTTCCTAACTCCTTGTTCTTTAGCCACAAGACCAAGCTTCATCCCCTAATTGGGATTTACTTTTCCCTCTAAACTCCTGGGTTAGTCACTCACGGCGCCCCTCGCCCTGACTCCCCTGTTCTCGTATCGGTGTTATTTCCTGTTTTACAACTTAGCAGTACTACATTACATATACAACTGGTTGTTTTGCTTTAGCAGCATATCTGGCAAATCAAAACTTTTTATATTTGATTCTTTATGAGCCTACTGCATCCAATTATATTAATTTGCACTCAAAGTTTCATTTTGCTAAACTAACTACTGAAGAAAGCACGGTTTCTTAGCCTTTAATAACTGTAGGGTTATGACTGTTTGTTCTTCAGAGGAGTGGGACTGATTATTTCATCAACCCTAAATGCTGGCTGAGATGAATTCATTCTATGGATGCACTGGAATCTTTTGATTCTGTATTCCTTCTAGCTGCCTAGTCAATATAGGAGCTAGTCCTGATTATTCTCAGGACCTTCAACCAATTCCTTTTATCTGTAATCAAGTTTGAAAGTGTCAAAGGGAGATAAGGCATCAAAATGGGGATCACTGGGATCTGATTTAATTTTAACTCCCTGTTGTATTAACTAGAAAATTAAAGAAAAGAAAAGGCTAGTCCCAGGATAGAATAAATGATATATACTGCCATGGTTTGAGGGTAAATGCATCACATTACCAGGAAGCATTCTTTAGCAGGAAATAAAACATATTAATGAACCACAGAAGTTTTTCAGCATCCTTTTCTCTGTAGCAAAAATATACATGAATTAATGTGCAAGAAAGGCAGCCGCCTATTTAATTCCTGGAATGGGGGCAGAGTGTACCAGAACAACAAAAGGCCTGCCCGATTAGATAAAGGAGTCAGCGAAGCACTGGGGACAACTGTGACGAAGTGGGGATTTTCCCTTGTTATGTTGTATGTGAGTCTTACTGTTTTGCACGCATAGTGCGTGTGCCTAGTTTTCCTGTGTGCTGCACCAGTACCTCGGCGGTGGGAATAGGGGTGTGTGACTTTGGCTGAGCCCTCTGGGGCAGGTGAAGTTGCTCCAGCTGCCTGCACATATGCTATGACTGGTGCCCTTCGTAAACTGAGACCCAGGAGGGGGATGAAACCAGGTGATGGCCAGGTGACTCTTTGCTCGAGAAGGGAGACAAAGACAAGGGGGAGCAACAACAAAGTGTCTGAGGTCAGGTCGCTGGAAGCTGGCAGTCTGCTTGGGGGGACTGGAAGAGAAGGAGGCCAGGGCTTCTGGCCCAGGACTCCCCAAGATGGACTTGGCTGAAAGTCACTGATTTCTGTGCTAACAAATTCTGTCCTACGCTGTGTTCCTGTTGACTAATAAACCTTCCGTTTTACTGGCTGGCTGAGGGTCATTGCTGACTGCGGAGTTGGGGTGCAGGGACCTCTGGCTTCCCCAGGAGCCCCGCCTGGGCAGACTCACTGCAGGAAGTGCATGGTGTGGAAGGGGATGCTGAATGCACCGAGGTCAGAGCCAGGGAAGGTCGAAGCTGTGTAAGCTTCTTGCCCTGGCGACAGTATGCTCAGAGAGAGGAGGCTCCCCCAGAGTCCTGACTGGCTTCATCTGGAGTAGTTTCAGAGCATCAGCCCGGTGACTCCATGACAACAACAAATGAAAAAACAGGGACAGGATGAAGGTGATAGGTACACAATGTAAAACTTCCAGAAGGAGCATCTGCAAGATGGAACTCATGTGAACAACACACATGCTCAGAAAGCTGCCCAGGGCAGAACTCACTTCACAGTACATGGGTGGTGCTCAGGTTCAATGACGACAGCATGTCACACATTGAGACATCCAGAGATATGCAAATTATTACAGCTCTACAGACGGAAGCCCCCTGTTTCTCCGCAGAACAGTCACAGCACAGGTCATGGCAGTACGAGTTTCCTCCCATCCTAAGCGAAAGGGAAATTCAGTCTGCCTGGCTTGTAGAATGCTCGGCCTAACTGCTGAGACAATCTAGACCCACTGCAAGCAGGAATAGATGACATAGGGTTAAAAC